>NC_142178.1:28417187-29031250 GCF_026936395.1 Plectropomus leopardus
AGTGGAACCTGCTGTTATTTTGTTAATGGTACTAAAAATTTGTTTTGTGCCAGGCTGTAAACATGTTTATTTCTGCTGTAAAGTTGGGCATTTTAACATGGGGGTCTCTGGGAAGTTACTACGTTTTGGAGCCAGCCTCAAGTGGGCATTGGAGGAAATGCATTTTTTGACACTTTCAGGCTCTTTAAGCCTAGAAACTGACTTTTGCCTGTATTTGATAGGACAGTGTGAGCGTGAAAGGGGAAGAGAGAGGGGGTGATATGCAGCAAAGGGCCGAGGCTGGAGATGAACCTGCGGCCGCTGCAGCAAGGATACAACCTCTGTATATGGGGCTCCGCCGTATCCACTGAGCCTCCAGACACCCCATGCAATGCACATTTTTTCAGTGATTGTTTTCTCAGCAAGCCAAGGCACTTGCATTAATGCTTGTATACAGGGTATATTTAAGCCATCAGAAGTAGCAGGACCACAGGAGGCACATGAAAATTGTAAATATGTAAGTGCTATTTCCCACAATTATATATCTAGGAAATAGCAATTTATAATGAAGCCGGTTATCAGGCTTTGTATGTGTGTAAATTGTGGTATTATTAAGGCACTAACACCATTTAAAGTTAGAGACCGAAGTTAGATAAACATAGTAGTTTCTTCTTTTTCAAGAAGAGCTTTGTCCTTTGCTGCCTTTTTAGGAGAATACTGACTATAAATAGTGTCTGCAATTCTTCCTCTCAGGCTGCAGGTATAAATCTACCAATTAGAAGGCAGGGCACTGTAGCATCCATAAAGGCAAAACCTGGGGCAGAGAAAGTCTTTTGACTACTTGCTGCTGCTTGCAGAGCTTAATTACTGTAAACACACGGTGATGATTAAAGAGACCTAGATGATATATCAACAGTTTCATCAACTTTTCTCCTCTCTCCTCAGCATTTTAACAGGTGGACAGACCAAGATGTTGTTTAGCGAGATTTTAGTGATTAAAATACAAAAATGAGGGTAACATTTCCAAGTATGCCCTTGCTTGTATGGGAAGAAAGAAGACCTGAGATGATTGATTTTCATGAACTAGGACTTTGACAAAAGGCACCCTGTGAGCACATTCAACATACAATATCTCACCAAATGGCATTGTTTGTATTGTAAAGGTCTATCTAGCAGGTTGAATGCTTATCCTACTTTTAAAAAATGTCCTTTTTAATGTTTTGCAATCTGCATTGTTCACATTCTGTGTTTACATCGGTGTCCAGACGCATTTTATTGTCTAACAGCTGCTCTGCTGATCGCCACCCTCAGTTCTGGTGCAGAGTGCGGTCAGCCAAACAATGACACCATACCAAACAATGAAAAATATTCAGCTATCGCTTCCTCTTCTGCCAATGCATCTCTGCACACAACACTGTCAGGTGCACAGCAGCAAGAAAAGGTGATTTGAACTCCATCAGCATTTATATCCCAGAACATATGCTTTTTTATTTTCTTTGACTGTGTGACAATTCCGTAAGTTTTTATTCCCTGAAGTCCTGGGGTGTTTGGCAGAAATGTCACAGTGTAACTTGTATATGATATCTAACAAATTAGCACCCCTCGGATTATGTTACAAAGCCCACTTAATGCAAAGTTACGTATTTTACATAAAGTTACAAATGATGCTCTCTTCATGAGCAGAACTGATAGAGTTTTATGTTTATATGAACAAAAAAGTAAAGAAAAAAGTATAGGAAATAAAAAAATTCAAAAATGGAAATTGTTTTTAAAATAAATATTGTCACAAAAAATATTTCATTCCAATAAATGTGTGCTTGTATGTGAATCATTTTGACCTCTATGGGTCTTCTTCAGCCAAAGGCACTACTTAACACAGCAAAGTAGAAACTCCAAAACTGCTCAGTGACTGTCGGAGAGATGGCCGGTCGTGCTGTCACTTCACTGGACTAGAGTTAGGGGTTAAGGTTAGGAAAAGAAACAATGTGGTAACACAACTCAAAAATAACTCATAGTTCTTGTTTTCAAATACCAGTCTCCTCGAGAAAGTGTGTTTGTTTGACTGACCCATCCATCACTGCAATCTCCCTACTTTTGCAAACTTTTAGTCATTTATTCTACAGTACTACTTTTTTTTTACCTCTATAAACACACTGATCACGTGTTCACAGACTTAGCATATATACAAAGTGCACTGCATTACATTGCTGTACAGCACTGTATAGCACAACTACTGTTTCAAAACTCCTTTTTTTTTAAAAAAAAAAAAGGCTTTCGGTTTAAACCTTTGAAATCTGGAGCGACATCATCTTTTTGGTGCTGCTTTAAGATGCCTTTTGCGAATATTAAACCTTTGAACCTTTGGCCAATTGGTGTGATATCTTTCATGACAGTAAGCAACTTGGTTAAAAAATGTACCACAAAATTAATAGATTTGGAAAATAAGTTTTCAAAAGCTAGTGAAAAATGTCAAATTTAAAATTATGTTGCAGGATTGTATATTAAGCTCTTTTTCCACGTCATTTTCTTATTTGAAATGGTTTAATTTTTTTATTTAATTTATTTTTGTCAAGCTAATTTTCAGGTCATTTTTGTCAACATTTTACTAATTTATTGCACAATTTTCTGTGTTATTATGGGTAATTTCTTCTTTTGTTGCTCATTGCCTTTTTCCCATGTTTTTAAGGAAATCAAGTCAATTTTCTCAGGTTTCAAAGGTAATTATGGGTTTTGTAATTGTACATAGCATTTTGTGGCTTAAAACTCACGTTTTGTAAAATCAGGATGTCTCTGCAGCTGTTGATAAGAGCATAGTGGTATAAATTGCTCATTTGTCCTCCAGTAAGAATCCAAACTCGATGATGCAGCAAGTTCAGCTCCAAAAGGGCATTGCTCCAGAGCTAGGGAGATGGCCCCGGAGCTGATTTTAGACCTATGTTCTCCCTTGGCAGAGCGCCCCACTGCCCCATGATTGAATGCCACTTGACATATTTTCAATAGATTCGTCACCTCTTTTCCTGTACTCCTGAATATACATCAGAGCAGCTGGTGTCTCAAGAGAAGCCTCAATCCTTCCTTTTTCCTTTTAGCTCTCTGATACTGTCTTTAAGCCGTAGGGTACCTCCATTTCCTTGACAGATGGAAATGTGCAGGGAGAGCTGATCTATAAACCCTCCAGATATGACTGAAGTAACTTTGTGTATAACACGCAGAAAAGAAATAAAATAAAATCTTCAAGTGAATGGCATGATGATCAAAGTTGCTGGATTTTGTCAACGGAGCCATCTTAATTTTACTGAAATGCAGGCAAAAATTTAACAGGCCAAAAGGGAGGATTTGAAAGTTTCTATCTGGGACAATTTCCTGACTTTGTTCTCTCCCTTGTTGGAGCCTGTCCGCCACAGACAGTTTTCAACAGAACTTTATGTTTTATTTGCACTCGTAAATCTTTTTCTTCTAAAAATAAAGCAATACATCTCACAGGAGGATCTGGATTTTGGATTATATGAAAGATACAATTCTTCTGCACTGACAGAACCACTACAAGAACCTTAACATGTGTAGCAAGGTGAAAGATACTGAAAAAAGCTGACTGTGGCTATCAATTAGCCAATGGCCTTTGACAAAACACGTTTAGGGATGATAAATCAGGCTAATGAGGTCTGGCTAAGGAAATTACTCACCTTAAAGCCACTAACAGCCTTCACGAATGCTTGAGGCAGCTGATAACTCAGAAGAAAAGGTGGGGCTTGCAGTTGTCTGTGATATTACACAGTAAATTAATTAAATTGCCCTCCAAAGGCTTGAATAAATGTCTACACATCGTTAAAAACATAACATAAATATCACGAATGAATACTGAAAATGTCAGCTTTCCAGGCATCTTTTGTGTCATCCTGCAAATTCAGAGAGGATACAAGTGATTGTACAGTGACATTTTTTCCCCTATCTGTCAACATTTCACTGAGTTTAACTTATAAAGACTACAGAAAAACCCAGAGTACATCATCACATTGAAAGGGACAACAAACCTTTTGTAAAAAAATCTATTTTTGTTGACATCCTATAGGGGGACCACAGGGATTGAGCACAGTGCTACCTGCAGCTGAAAGGCGCCACCTCATGTGGAGGATTCTCTTCATCCAGCTGTCAAAAATGTTGGTAAGTATCTGCAAAGCATCTGCAAAACACTCTCGGGTGGGGACATTATGTAGTTTACAAAAACAGTCACAGAGCCCTTACAGGATAACTACAGTCATTGCCGCCGCAGAAACAAACTCGTATGTGGGAGTGTGGGTTCCTGTCGGAGGACCTGCTGTGTGTAGGCGGCAGCATAACCTGTATTTACCCCGGAGTAGCCTGAGCAGCTGTGCTTGAGGTTTCAATTGAGTGGGGAGAAGAGGATTCCCCTGCTGACATGGCACAAGTGTTATAGTGCATGTGTTGTTCAATTAATAGGGTGTCTTTAGAGACCACCAAGGAGGGAGGGTTAGAAGGCTCTGCCTGAAGAGGCGTTTAGGTTCATGGCCCACCTGCAGAGGGATAGTCATTTCTAATTGTGTGAGCTGCTTCACCCTAAAAACTGTAATAATATGTGAAAATAAAAAAAAATAAAAACACTCACACAGCTCAAGTTACTTTATATTTAACCCTGAAGGGGCAAGTCCTCCCATAACCTACAAGGTCGTTTCCTTTATCAACAAAACAGGTTTCCAAAATACTTGACATATGACTCACATAGATGATTAATGGGATTATTGGTTAAGGTTATGTGCTTGGTTGTGTTTGGTAAAATATTGTGGTTAAAATATACTGTATACCGTGTTGGATTTTAAAAGAAGAAAGACAAAATAAAGACAATTGTTCTTGTTTTTCCATAAAAGACTTTCTTGCTCATTTCAATACCAGTGGCTTGTCAAGATATTTTTTTTTCCGGGGATGGCCCGAGTGGGTTACTGACTTATGTGGGGGTGGCATGAAGTATGAGAGCTGCGGGTACATGTGTGTGCATAGATTTAATTTACCATTTTTTGTCTCCGCTACCCTACTTTAAATACTAACACTGCAGTGTTTTACAGTCCTGTTTATCCTGTTTATAGTTTATTTTAAAAGATAAATCAATCTACCAATCACAAAGTGACACCACACAAATGTAAAATAAAGCTTCCATATTTTATTAAAGAAATTGTTCCTCCAAAAGTAAATAGTACAATAGCAAGCCAAAAAAATTAGCCAACAAAATTAAAGTGTCCAAAAACTTTAAAAATAAATAAGTATGTGTGAACAAACTTTTTAATCGTTCTACACGTGTATTTGTATGTAAAATTAGTCAGGCTAGACACTACTCTCGCACATTACTGCCTCTCAGGTTTAAGACTAAACTGTATCTACAAACGAAAATTCAGATTACACGTCACACAGTTCAAACTGATTGGGCGGTCAGCCAGTATTAATGGGATAAGCAATCAGATTTCTCGGTGGCCTGTGCCATCCCAGGCCATTCCCTAGACACACCCCTGTTTAATACACTCAGGGGTTTTGTTACAACAGCCTCGCTTGGTCAGGTGTTACCAATGACTTGAAGGCTAATTTTCGCAGACTTTAGTTATCTATAAGATTGCCTGTTTTTGCAACAATTTGCATGATTAGTCTTTTCTGATTGTGGTCCAATTCTGTTTGCTCTCACTTGACTTCCTAATGGCCACTTGATGAGAGTGGTGGGAGTGAATCCAAACAGTAAAGATGCAGACAGTAAAATCTAAACAGTTAGCTGAAAGCTGCTCCACAACAAACTCAGGTCACGGTAGTCTGTTGGTTAGTCATTGCAAGCAACCCCTCTCTCATACATGCAGTCCATTGATCAATTGTTTAAGGTCCAGTGTACAGGATTTAGGGGGATATATCGGCAGACATGGAATGTAATATTCATAACTATGTTTTAACAAGTATAAAATCACATGAAACTAAGAATTGTGTTTTTGTTACCTTAGAATGAGCTGTCTATATCTACATACAGGGTGCGTCCTCTTTTACAGAGTCCACCATGTTGTATTATGCTAGGCCAGAACAGAAAATCATAATACTGCCTCCAGATGGGGCCAGTGGCATTTTTGTGTCAGCCATTGTAGTGTATGTATGTATGTAGTGTAACTTGTCAAATACCGATGCATGGCCAATGGCCTTCAGTTTCAGTGGCCCTTGGCATCAGACACCAAAGCACAGAAGCACCCCTAGTGCCAGTATTAAATGCACTGAGCAGCAGCAGTATTTTAAACACCAGGCAGCTTTTGTAGTATAAAGAGTGAGAAAGTGCACATTAGTAGTGTGGTAGTGGAGGTGGATGGGTCAAACAGTGTCTAAACTTTTACCCAGGTGTTTGTGTCCCGTATGAAACCAAACGGAAATCGAGTGATTTCGATAACCAGGTTGTGTTAGAATGTTTTGCATGCTTCGCTAGTAACACAGGTCATGTGACGTTACATAACATTAGTTACAGCCACACTCATATTAAGCCAAACTACCTTTTTTTTCTTTATCTAACTTGCCTAACCTTATAGTAAGTTTATTTGAAAAAAGATTTTATGTATTCATGTAAACAGTGTTTTGTCCTTTAGTATTATGTGGCTTGATGTATTAGCCTCTGCAGCCCAAATGTCCATTAATGTCATCCATGGAGCCATCTCCTTTCTTTGAGTTGAATAAAATGAAGCAGGTGAAGGGAATAAGTGTTCTCAATATGCAATATGTAGTTTTTGCTTGAAAACAGAGCACTGGCCAGGAAATAAAAGCTTTTAAAAATCCAGGGATGTCAGCACCTGGTGAAGTAATCATTAAGTCACTGGTATTGATCAACAATTCTGTCAAACCCCTGCAGGGATATTTTCGGTCTCTCTGCACTATGGGGCAGCACAAATCATTTTAATTGCCCCTTTAACTGTTGAGGTTTAATTTTATTAAAGTGGTGAAAATCATTAAGTGTTTTTTGAAAGGAAATGACAATGTGATACATCTTTGTGAATGTGTTCTCCTTTTATTCAAGAACATAAAAATAACTATTCCAGGGACCAAAGATGAATTCTAACACAATGTGCCCTGCTAATGACACAGAAAAACACAGTAACTACAATAAAGCTGGCTACAAAGAGCTTTGCAGGTACAGGAACAGACAAAACCACATAAACAAAGGTGGGTCAGATTTGGTTGAACAACAAAAAGCAGCATTTGTCAGGTACAAAAGAGGTCAGACAGGTGGCACTTGATGTGATTTTTTTCATATTTTTGCAACATAAGACAACTAGCTGTTGTATTTGCAGGCCAAAAAAATGCCCCAGACATCTATAAAAAGTTGAATGAAAAGATGCATTTTAATGCACATTATTCATTTTTCGTAACCACCCGTTCTATTCAGGTTTATCCTGAGGCTTAGGTTTCAGGGTAACCAGGGACTGGAGCCTGTCCCAGCTGACATTGGGGGACTCCCTGCAGGCTGCCAGACTATACAGGGCTGATAAAATTTAAGTAATAGTATTACATTTACCCATAAAACAACTCAACTCAACCTTGCTTTGATTGTCACCCCTCTATTGTAACGGAAAAGTAATATAACAAAAATATACTGTTGGCAGGGAGTACTTAATGCAGTAATAATATTACTTTTAAAAAGAGTAACATGCAATGAGCAATAAATCAGGTTTTCAATATTTTTTCAGTAACATGCCCAACACTGTTCATAATCTAGTTTTAAGACGTAGTTTACATTGTACTTACATGATACATATTCCTAAATAAAATTGTCTGTCATCAAACTACCACCAGCCACAGTATCTGATAAACAGAAAACCTGGAAAAAGTAAGTATTCAACTATAGAAGTACTGGTTTAATTTTGCATTGATATAGTGGGCTGTGAGCACTGTAATTGATAAGAATTTCAAGGCAACAGAGGTCCATCCCCAAATTTCTGCACCAGGATGTCCGACTCAGGTTAATCTGGCCATGCTGCAACCAGTAATTAAAATGCTGTTGAATGAGAAGTTTTGTAATCTAAACATGTAAATTATTCATATTTCAAACTCTTTTGTTTTTGTTTTCTCTTTTTGTTGGCATTTTCTACTTTATATTAATAAAAACAGGAGACAGGGGAGAGAGAGAAGATGACGTGCGACAAAGGGCCTTAGTTGGACTCGACCCGCACCGCCGGGGTAAGGACTCATGCTACACGCACTACCCGGTGAGCAACTATAGGGCGTCCCTTCAGATTTCATGTAATTAAACCTCCAAATTACCAGTCCAGTGTTTAGTATTCATCAGTCAATCAATCAAATTTGTATTTGTCCCCAAAGGGTGACTGGTGGTGGAACAACACAGTAAATGACACATTTTCAGTTCACATGAATGTGTCTACTGCATAAAGCTGGGATTTGTTTCGTGTTAAAGCCTCATGGTTTTGCACCCTCCAACTCTGAACAAAATCCAGGTGATTCCTAAATGTCACCTTAGCAGTGGCTCAGTAGAGGCCAAAGAAGAGGACACATAATGAATGAATAAGACAGTTTTAGAGTGATCAGAGGGTGTAGAGACAAATACGGCGACCGATTTGTGTGTTCCAACATCTTGCTGCGCCGCCATTACTGCAGTGCAATTGACTGCTGCCTGCTGACAGTGACAGCCGTGTGTACAGTGTTAAACAGTAAAATTAAATCATCATGGTGATAGCCACATGGGTAGTTGGATTGACAACATTAAGCAGTGGCCCACAGTTACTGTTGAAGCTACTTTATATGGATGGCGATCTTAATGTTATTCAGGTTTACATATAACTTAAAATCAAGTGATAAGTGCTGTAACATAACATTACTGAAGTTATTGTTCTAGCTAACATAAGCTAGCACAGTGAACAAAGAGTTGCATTTAAATCATTACAGACCAGTTACATTAGTAAAAATTTAAACGTGTTGTTTTATAGGTAAGTCCTTTCTTTTAAAATTCTGGATCCACTTCTTGATCTTGGTCCTCTGCATGTCCAGGGAATCTGTGTGGACTGTACGATCTCAGCAGCACTCTACATGAAGAAAAGGTGTGTGTATTTCTCATTCAGTTTTTTTCCAAAGTTGAAGTCTGTCACTACTGTTGGAGCAGTCAAGAACTACACAGGTTCTTCTCAAAGTCCTAGACATTGTTTCCAAAAGTAACATTACAAAGAAAGTAAAGGTAAAATTTTAAAATTGTGGCGACTTCTTTGCTTCTGTACTTTCCCAGATTCATGTATTCCTGAAGCTAGAGGCCTCTCCGCACCTCCTGCCTATGCAACCACCCATCTTGTAATAGTGTGTCCAATGTGGCATTAAATTGATAAACCTCTCATCCTACTTCTGGTAAGACAGCAAACAAGCTAGCCTCCCAAAATGTTGAGGTATTAATGCGTTACATAACCCGTTTCTGAAAAAGAAACCATACCAGTGTAATGTGTCTTATGGCCAAAACCGTACCCTGGCTGGCCCCCTCTTCCATGGACTTTAAAGTAACACCAAAGCTCAGTAAAACAAACTAAATTGTTGCTCCCCAGATACTGTCACCCCCAAATTACTTTTCCACCATTTGCTCCCTTGGGAAGTCATATGTCAACCTAGAAAGGCTAACCTTAGCAAGCTGTCCACAAAAAGTCAGGGGCCATCCTGCTTTGCTTATTATGAAACAAGCAGGCAGTGCAGAGCATACTCTGGGAGCTGCGGGTGAAGTCAATGTGACCACTAACTTTCTTGATCACAGCTCCTCTCCTTTCCTCTGCTCCCCTCCTTTTCCAATTCACAGAGAGTATCTTATGCCCTTTTGTCCCCTGGGGCCCTCTGCATAGCTCATTTATGAAGTCTGGAAATATCTGCCAACTCGGCTTTCCCCACCAACCTCTCCCGAAAATAGCCATGGAGGCAAGCGTGGAGGGCCCTCACTTCGTTGTTCAGTAACGTAACCAGGTCATGTCTGTCCTCCTTAGAAGAAGAACAGGCAACTGAGAACCCAGGGGTGGTTGTCAACAACAAGCCCGGTCAAGTATACGCACGATGTGTGCCGATTGAAAGATGCCCTTTAATAGTGTTCCTGACATTCAAATGAAGAAAAGGCGGAGATGGAATGAAAATGGCAGCGAAGACAAACGAGGACTGAGAAAAAAAATAAAAAACTGAAATGATAGAAACTGGGATGTAGAGAAATAAAAAAAAGTAATTTATAGAGAGAGCAGAACAAAGTGAAGTAAAATGTTCCTCTTTGCCACAGGCTGAAGATACCATGAACATTTTTGATAATCCCAACTGTGCAAGACGTTTTCTTTTTGATTTATTGTGGCATGTTATCAGTAAAGTCACAGGGAATTTACTGGTTGTTAAACATTCATCCTTCTCATACTTCTCAGAGTAACCTCAGTGTATTCGCAGCTCATTCAGCCTCATCTATGGAATTCATAAACTGCTCAATATTCCAGTGCAATTTGGACATCATAATTCAAATTTGCTGCATAGTAATCTGCCTTGAGAGGAAAATAAATCACACTCAGCCTCCTTACAGTAATTCACGGGCCTGTGTGGGTCCTTTATTCGCGCCAGTCTGTCACTTCACATGAGCATGGCTACACAGCATGAAACTAGAAGTCTAGGGAATGACAGAATGTTGTGTTCCACATCAATAATTACCATCTCCAGTCACTATCACCAGGAAGTGTTCGCACTGGATGCCTCTGCAGGCATGGAGTCGCCTAGCTGGCAACTGGCAGCGATCCAGTTAAGGTCTTTTTTTTTTCTACTTTTTTTGGTTAAATTGTTGACACGTAGAATCTGTGTTTGAGTTCCTGTGTCGACAGTAATACAACACATGACAGAGCCTGTGGTCATTCACTCGCATTTTAACAACTAACAAGACTACAGCCATTCTAGTGGCTTCGTGAGGCTGTATGTAAGCACAGAAGTGCTTTGAGCCAAATGCTCACATCAGCATGCTGTAATGCTCACAAAGACAATTTTAACATGCTTTTTTGCCGGGTGGGGTATTTTAATCTGTCTAATGAGAGAGAGAGAGTGAGACGGAGACAGAGAGAGTAGACGACAGATGGAGGGGTGTGACCTGCAACAAAGTACTTTGGCTAGAATTGATCCGGGGATGTTGCAGCTGTATGGCATATACTGTAACCATTCGCCTCCCATGGCACTACCACAGTTTAAACCTGATGATGTCTGTAAGAAAAATCAGGGGATTAAACAAGTCACTGCAATTCATCATTACGTTGGAAAGATTCATCCTGAATATCTGTACCAACTGCTATGCCAATCCATGAAGTAGATGTTGAGACATTTCAACACGTTCTCATACCAAGCCGTCACATACTGCTACTTTTTCAGTGGACTCTTGCGTCCACAAATTATGCTGGAGGTATACTCTTACATTCACTGTGGACGTTCAGAGATGCCGCTACCAGCACTGGGATGTCAGCAAAAGCACATGGTTATGTTTAGGCAACAAAAGCAGGTATAGGTTTAAAAAACACAAAAAAAACCAAAACAAAACATAATCTTTTTGCTCTACATTAATTCTGGCAGCAAACATCAGGTTCCCCTGTGAAAGTTCAGGGTTTGTTGTAGACATCCACTGCTCCTCCGGCCCCCCTGATAGTGACCTCCCACTTCCTTATATAATGTTGTTACCAGCGTTGTTTCAACCTGACACTGTCCAGCTCTATACTAAAGAGCTGAAACAGGTTTTGTCCAGCCACGTTCTCAACCTGTGCTGCCCATCTGTGTATCATACTGCCATGCCAGGTGCAGTCTGGCCAATACAGTGAAAAGTGACTTTTGGCACCTGCATCTTATGCTGACAAAGTGGCAGTATTGATGACTTCAAAATGAGAACAGGTTGGATATTTTGGTGGACAAATTCAACTTTTCATGTACTTTCACACCCTGCAGTGAAAAGCCTCTCAGTGTGGTGGTGAGCTATTTCTTTCCAACAATTTATGGCCATTTGACTTTCCCTGGTCTCTCACTGAAGAGTCATAGAGATGTCTGTACAGGTGAACCTTCCCAGCCAGTCTTCCTTGTTGAACTTAAAAGCCCAGTGTGCGCTGTGGGCACCTAGTTAGAACAAAATCAGAGCTACACAACCATGCACTGCAACAACTTTTGAACCTTTGTGCTCAACATGAAAGAGCAATTATGTTATTTTCTGGCATGTGAACCATCACACCAGGGACATTAGGTGAGCATAAACCACACTTACACCTGTGGTTTCTTTTGGCTTCAGTTATTCTCAGGATAATCTTCAAACTGGCAGTATTACCAAATTAAATATTGTTAAAAACATCAATACTGGTCAATATGTAAAATATTTTTGCTATATTATCAAGCCTTAAATCCACCAGGCCTGTATTGCTCAGGAGGTTAGACCTTATATGTCCTCTACTGAAAGTGAACAAAGCTCATCTAAACAGACCGACTCTCAGAGGATCTTCCCTATGTCAATAAAGATAAGAAGAAATGAGAAACATTTATTCAACAAAATATTGACACAAGTACTTAATTATGAACTCTGCTCACCAAAACAAATGGCATGAATTGAGATTCTTTTCACACAGCAATTAAAACTCTTTCAATATTTGTCTACATAATACGAAATACCACTTAAACACAAGAGAGTAAGAATGCAACACAGCACACGGTTCTTGCAATGTTCGACATTCAGTTGTATTTGTAAAACAAAGTTATCTGTCTCCATTACGCAACCCAACGTTCTGTAAAGCTGCACACACACAGAAACTGAAAAGTCTTAAATCTAATGCTAAACAGAGCAGATGATTTCAGTGCAGTGTGATGTGGAATCTCACTTTAGGTAATTGTGTGGGCTGAGGGATGTCAGACCAATCAAACCGTGAGGGGCCTAAAGGTGGCCCCATCCCATGTAGGGGCATTGTGTCTCACACTAGCTATGAAATTGTAATATTTCAATTGGTACATTTCTTATATGATTCACATTCCTCATTAAATTTGCCTTTAATCAAATTCTCACGAATGATTACAAGCTAACTTGAGAATGACGGTTGAATGGAACTAAATAGGGGCCACACATCCTGACTTTTGGCCCCCTAGTGGGTTATTCTGGCCATGGTTTTATCTGTCAGCAGTATCTGAGTGGTTTTCCATGAAATCATGTACAGACTCTTCTGTTTGCCAGAGGATGACTCCAGTAGGCGATTTGAAGGGGGATGACCAAAATGTGTCCCTTCTATTAACCTGGCATCCCTTCTCCCTCAGGTCTTGATCCAGATGCTGTCCTATCTGGGCCGGGATGTATAAAGAGACCTGGACTGCATTTCAATAGTTACTCAACATGCCCTTGTTGACTTCGCCTCAGCACTTGCCCACGGGGAAATCCCAGCCGCCATCATAAGTGTCTTTCCAATTGTGAACTGAACTGAAAACCTGAAGTGAACTTGGTGAGATGGGCCCCTGGAGGACTGTGGGAGCTGGTGAACAACGATGGTCACTCGAGAGGTGGAATTCGCCCACAATGCATTGCAGTAATGCATTTGATGCAAGAAAATACACCCATGGTTAAGTGACAGTAATAAGTTAATCTCTTGTTGCACTGAATGAATATATTAGTAAATATAAAAAATAAAAATAAAATGTAATTCAGTCACCGTCTGACATGCTTTTCAGTTTCAGTATCTCTTATATATTACTCTATAGGTAGGCTTACATGTACACATTTACTCATAGCCTATTCTTGTTAAGCATGTGCAATTTCTGTGTCTATTTTACTCAACCTTTTCTGCTTCCATTTTTAAAATAAAAGCCCCCTGACAATGTTTCTGTAGATGGAATCCTTTCAATTGTTAACATTAGACTTTTTTGTGTGAAATATTTGCATGACCATGTTGCTGACAACCCAGAGTATCAGCTTTAAATTGAGGAAATACAGTAGTTACAGCAGCAGGCAGCACTGTAGCAGTGCTGCAGCAACAACGCTCCCAGTGTGAACACCACGAGCGTGCAAGGTGCAGTAGTTCTGCAAGAAACCAGCATACATATTATATGATATTATATTATATTATATTATATCATTGCCAGTATATTCTCTTAAATCCTGCACACTGGAAATACAAATAAAAGGTTAAACACATCATAAATATAGTGTCACACTGTTTACACTGTTGAGTTTGCTATTATTATTTGGTGTACTGTTCCTTTAAGCAGTGCTGCGATAACAACCAATCAGTGCAGCTGTAGCGCCGCGTGCTGGTGAGGGAGGGAAAACAAAGAGACGACAGCAGATGGCACGAGAGACCTGCAGGAGAGACGCGAAAAGTCGCAAACAAGCAAAGAAAGGACAGTAAGCGTAAAGACGCAAATTTGAGGAATATGCATTTTTATTTGTTCGCCTTTTGGAGGACGTAGTGTTCACCTTCGGTCTAACTTGCTGGATGCTGGTTTTGAGTTTTGAAGAGGATTTGGTGAGTTCAAAACTTTTTCCTGTGAACATCAGCATGCTATTTCCTTGTGTTGCAAGCTGAATGTGCAGCCGAAATTGCCTTTAGCTAAATTGAGATAGTGTGGTTAAGTCTGTGTATTTTGTCGTTTTTCTTTAAGTTGAGTAAGTTGTGAGTCTATATGTAACCGGTCAAATTTAGCCTTGCTAGTTAAGCTAGGTAAAAGGGCGTCGCCATTTTTGGGTTCAGATTTACCTTTGACCTGGGGCACTTTAAACCGTAGCAAAACCGTTTATGGACTGAACCACATGTTTCTTTGAAACTATGGGTGCGTTTTGAATGGCATATTTTTATCATATTATTTTTAGTAGGTCCTCTTGCTACCCTTACAAAGCAGGCCTATGCTCTGTTGCGTCCAGTAATCAGGACATACTACTTCTTCACAACACTGCACCCTTAACTTTGACCTTTTTATATATCCGTTACCATGGAGATAAAACAAAACGCCAAGAGCTTTGTTTTTGGCACTTTGCAATTTATATAGTTTAACTTTTAAGTTAAAACCTTATACATTGTAGAAGCAAACATTTTATGTTTACAATAACATAAACCAGTATTTGCATTTCTTTGTAACTTTTGTCTGTAATTTTCTTTTTTTTTTGCTTTTGGTTATCTTTATGATCATTTTGTTCACATAATCCTTTGAAACCTGGAGCAACATTACTTTTCTTGTGCTACATGCAGATGCCTTTCACAAACATTTAAAGCTTTGAACTTTGACAAAGTTGGTTTGATTTCATTCAAAAACATGTCAGAAAAGGCAAAGAGCAACGTGACAAAAAAACGCCCTGCAAACGGCAAGAAATGCGTAGGTTTTAGAAAATGACAACAAAAAAAATAGGGAAAAAATGTTCAGAAAAGTATAATTATCAACATTATATATTTCATATATTTCAAAGATATGTTTCAGAATTAGACTGATATATAAGCATGTTTTTCATGTAATTTGCTTGTTACTTTTTTACTTTACTTTCTTTTTGATTTTGCTATTTTTCAGATAATTTTCTAGTACTTTTTACTAATTTTGGGGTTATTTCTTCTTTAGTTGCTAATTTCCTTGTCCCCATGTTTTTGAAAGAAATCAGCCAATTAACTAGGTCTAGGTTTAGGTTTCAAAGGGTTAAACAATTTATATTCCTATCATTATTACCATTGGACTGGTTATCAGCCACTTCAGTGCCTTGTCATCCATCATTGCTGCTTGTGACAGCTATCAGTCGGCTGTCAATCAGCAGTCAATCTGCTGTCATCTGTCTCTGCTGCTCAGTGGATGTGACATGTCCTCCGCTGCCAAGAGGACCGTGGGTCAGATTAGCAGAAAAAGTGAGCTGCAAAAACTGCTGGATATAGTAGAACATCCTGGTATTTTTGGCATACTGCATTTGACGTACTATGTAATGTATTGGGACATACTAAATCTTTTTTTGCCTTAATATATGGTATGGTAGTAATGGTATGAAACGCACAGTAAAACAGTGTGCAACGGGTTTTAAGGCAATTTTTTTCTCATTTGGTGGGTGTTTCAGAGGTGTCACCAATCAGTAGCAACTTGTAAACACATGTTAGATCTTTCCTTACTGTACCTACTTCTTTGGTTTACATATCACACTTGCTTTAGCAGGGTGAACACTTGTTTCCCATGGAAAAAAAAACCTTTGAATTGAACTAAAGTAAACGCTGCCTTTTTAAAAGGCAGTGCGCCTGTGTAACACAACAGAGTGTAACACAACAGAGTGTAACACAACGCATCACCTTTGTTATTAAAATCAATGTTTTGCAACGTTTTTTTGGGGCTGAACGTAGTCCTGTATTTATGTAGTAGTTCTCCTCAAATACTTAATTTTGTCACACAATATGTAAGACTAAAGTATCTGTATTTTTATGCCACAGGCCACGTTTCGTTTGTGAAGATCATTAGGTGTTTGCACCACTTTGGAGAAATTGTCTTGGACAGGCCTCTCCTTCTGCCAGACCAACTTAGACTCCAAGAATAAGGACACTGATTCATGCAGCTGAATAAGGTAGGACTAATCTTTTGGGGTTTTTTCTGCAGCAAAAGAACGGTTTATGATTGTATTTTATTTCCCTTTTGTTTTGTGCTAAATTGGTTATGCAAACAGGTTGTGTTGCTGCAAATCAAAACTTCTGTAAGTACGCTAAAGAGAAGGGATAGCTT
The DNA here is from genome assembly GCF_026936395.1 of Plectropomus leopardus. Taxonomy (NCBI): domain Eukaryota; kingdom Metazoa; phylum Chordata; class Actinopteri; order Perciformes; family Serranidae; genus Plectropomus; species Plectropomus leopardus. The sequence continues at coordinate 28,433,871 of NC_142178.1, forward strand.
AACCCTTTAAAGTTAGAACTCAAGTTAACTCCAGCAGTGTTGTTTGGCACTGAGTCGTAACTTAAGTTAGACATTACGGTTGAAATACACGGGGCTCAGTCAGGACATGCCATGCAGGCATGCAGGCATCGCAGAGTTTTTTGTTTTGTTTTTTCTTCTCACCTGCTACACAGACTGTAAATTGTGGTGTGCATATCAGATTATCATATTTTGCAAAGTATTAAAGTAGTTTATTTAGGATTTTGAAGCATATAGGCCATTAGTATTTATTTCAATCATTTCTAGTGTGTACTCAGTTTTTACACAGTTTTATGTCGTTTTTTGCTGTTGGAGGGACGCATAGAGAAAATAGTAGACCTAACTGCATACTGGTGAATTCTAATGACTTTGCATAGAGTTGCCATCAACAAGTGTTTCCACTCTAACTTTAGGTTGGTAATTTATGAAATGCTAAAGCGAACTGAGCAACAGGCGATGGCGGAGTGATGATGTGTTAGAATTCAGGCCTTTTGTTCAAACAAAACAGGTAGAGATAGATAACTACAAAGGGATTCATTTGTTTATCAGCAACTTCATCTCATCTGGATGTTTAGTGTAAATTCATAGCTCAGGAGTGAGAGGCAGAGTTTTCCTCCATGTGGTAGACTTTACTTTAGACCACACTAATCAAAACACACTGGTCCACAGATGTCAGTAAACACACAAGTGCTGAACCCAGAGGTACAAATTTCAGTACCACCAAGATGTCTTACAGTTGACTGCACCAAGATGATAAGTAAGAGGGGACAGATACCATCTTATGCAGTGCTCTGCAAACCTACATATTCATGCTGAGCACTTGAGTGGAGCTCACAGCGTAAAACCGTCCTCCAGCAGTCTGTGAGGTCTCAGTCAGTGACTTCTGGATTCAGTAAAAACATTTCCCCTCAGAGGCCAACAGGGCCCACCATGATGCAACTGTCTTAAGCAAATTACACCCAGGGCTGAAAGTAGATTGAAGTCGTCGGTGTGACTTCACCAACCTTCACTGCTTCATATTGTTCTCCTGGCAGCAGTTTTAATGTTTGTGGATGTGGCTGTCTCATTGTGATGATTCTAGCAGCATTAAGCTGTTTAATGTACATAGCTTAATTCATCTTTTTGCGTCCACTGCCGTGCCCATAGCTCTTTTTATTTATTATTGGCCATTTTGTTTAATTGTCTGAATTTTGTTAGGTTAAGTCTTGTCAGGTTACACTGAGGAAGGCTGTTGTGTTTTTGATATTAAGTTTCGTGCAAAGGCTGCAGAGTGCTGAAAGATATTCAAAGTAATGTTTGTTTAGACATGCGGGCTCTTGTTAATGACATTGTGTATAAGTTGACATGTATTGCAATTAATTTGTTATCATATGTCATCTACCCCCCCCCCATTTTAAAATATAATGCAGTAATGTTTACTCAGATTACATTTACCTGTCTTACCTTCCCTTGTGCTTTTACTGGAGTACTATATTCTCATATGTTTTTCCGTGTCTGTTAGTTGGTCATAGAGGAATGAGTCCTGAACCTGAAAATGAGTTGGCATTCCAGTGTTTCCTGTTCACTCCCCTCAAAGTCATTTTTTTTAATGGGGTCTGAGTTAGATGATTAAAATAAGGGCTGTGGTTAACACTACCTTAAGAGACTTTCAGGTTTTGTTCTACGGCATAAAATATTACAGTAAATACGCCACTTGTAACCTTTGAGGCTTTTCTGTGTCTTAGAAAAGGGGGTTTCTAATATGTGGCGAAATGAGACTAAAATATGTCATCACGCTAAGCCGTGCTGAACACAGCTGTACAGCCTTGCTGTGGTGGTGACGTTAAGTTATGTGATCGTAGTGTAGTTGGTTTATAGCCAAACTTTATCTTTTTAATTGTGGCAATTACATTTAGGCTTCAAAAATGCTAAAAGTGGTGTTCCTTTTGTGAAGACTATCTTGCTATACAAAATGTGTAAGTATCATAAATGTTTGTTTGCCACAGAACAAATTTTCTGCAATAATTCAAAATCTATTGGAAAAATCAGGCTTTTTGACGCGAGAACCACGGCGACGCTAAATTCTGCGTCGGCCTACAGAAAAAACCTCTTCCCTGCGGCATCCTATTTGAGGATGAACAGATGTAGCAATGCCCCTTCTGGAGTTAAATAAGATGCCCTCCACACAAAGTTAGGACCTAATATTCTACAATATTTGAAGATATTTCAAGAAGATCAGATTATACAAAGCTGGCAAATTCTAGTCTACTTTATCAGTGGCGGCTGGTGTATTTGTCAGATTAAGCAGTACCTTCGGGCAGGTAAAATGTTGGCAGAGGCTCACTGCTCACTCCTTGATGCCTGTTACATCTTATATCTGTGATGAAAATGACTTCATTTTTGATGTGTGCAATAGGGATACTCTTACTGTCAGACATTGCGGTGTGTACAGTGATTGATAATGGATGTCAAGGGTAGAGTTAGCTTTTGATCCCTCGTTCCTCTCAAACAATCTGCACATTTTCTTGTGTATGAACAAGTTTGTGCTAAGTTGCTCTGGCACAATATTCCTGGAAAAGCATTATATTTTACCATATGTCATTCCTTTTATAAATAAGGAACAGAACAAAACATTTTCTATGACTGAACCCCCAAAGAGCAGCACAAAACTCCTTATTTCCTTGAATAAATAATTAAAGCAGCTCTGAATCAATGTGTTTTCTCAAGCAGAGGAAGATTCTAAATAAACCATAAGCTTTTTTTTCATATTGTTAGAATCTGGTGATAAATTGAGCAATTGTTACAAACATCTCCATCCACAGCTATGTGAGGGGATTATATAATTTTCTTGTATTTTATTATTTTTATTTATCATTTATCATTTTTGTTGTTACTGGCTTGCTTTTCTCCTGATTAAGCACTTATATTCAATCATACCTTGACAATGAAAACCTAAAAGTTAGAAATTCAGAGATTTTTTTTCTGCATATAACAAATTGGAGTGTCAATGCAGAATCCATTTTTGACGCCACTTTCATAAAATATAAAGGCATCAAACCTGGCAGAGGCATGATCCATCTCAGCAAAATAAATTAATTTGATTATTTACCACAGCTGTCAGCTTCAATAAGGTGCATGTCTGGTTTAAATGTCAAGCTCATTTACAGAATGTGTGCATCAGCGATATCGTACCCACCAGCAGCTCTAATCCTTGTCTCCACCGAATTATACGTACAGATGACAGCAGTGTGGGCAGGAGGTTAATGTCTGGCACATTAATTTGTTTCATTCTACATGGTTCGATGAGAGAAGCATGCAAAGACCAATACAAAGGCATATTTTCACATTCACCAAAAAAAAAAAAAAAAATCATGGACCCAGAGGTCTGTGCACCTTATTTTGGAGATTGACAAGGAAATCACCTTCATGATAGCCTGCGTTTAGGCAGGCAGATCAGGATTATCTTGCTTAAAGAAATTAACCAGGCGTCAGTTGTTGCCAAACTGAATACCAAGCGACATTAACAGTCATTTGGAAATGTGTTACTGGCCGCCTGATAAATTTAAGCCCAATATACACTCTACTTTTGGCTCTGTTTTTGGATACCACCAACTGCTGAGGGAAAGATCTGTCTCTTCAGATGTTTAATGCTGTTCTGTATTCACCAGCTAATTGCAAACCTTGACTGTGTGCCATTTGGTGCTGGGCAGGTCTGAGAGCTTTTTTTGTTAAAATACCTGTTCATCTAAAAATGAGGCTAATGAGAGTGGCGAGGCTGAACCAAAAATAGTAAAACTGGCAGCATTTAAACCAAAACAATAAAGTGAGGTGGCTCTGTAGAGCTGAGAGGAGCTGCAGGGTAGGGTGGTGATTGCAGGTTCGTCATTTGAGCAGCATATTTATCCATCGTTAATGTTTGAATATTTATTATAGCAGCTTTAAGTCCTGATTATTTTGTTAAACTACAATTTACAAGTCAAGAATGAACTTTTACTCTCAGACATGCTTATTGTGTGCACACCTCTCAAATTTTATGAAAAGACCATTTTTCCAGCACTAAAATACCTTTTTAACAAAGTAAAGCATTTACTTTGTGTGGTCGAAAGACTACATCTCATATGAAAATTTGCCATCATGGCAGTTTGGGTAGCTACATTAGTGTAATATGATTTTGTTCTTATCTATAATATTCAACACTCTTTGTAAGATGTTTTTTTTTTCCAATCTTTAGTCTATGACGTCTAAAAACTGAAATACTTAATAAACAGCATTAGATCTTTTGCAGCATTACAAATTTTAAAGTCAATTTAAATAAGGTTTTCTCACTTCTGGAACCTGGAAGTTCAAGTTTGTTAATGTAAGCTTTGTGGTAAAATGCTAAAAAAAACAAAACAAACTAAAAGCAGTTTGGTGTAGCCAGTGCAGTAACAGTGATGGTTAAAAATGATGAAAAGTTGGCACTCCAGTGTTTTTATTCAATTAAACTGCAGCGACTCCACTTCATCTCAAACCCACCAGAGATTAGTTTCCTTTTATCCTGTAGAGGATTGTGACTTTTTGGCAATAAATAGATTCAATTTGATGTATTTGCTCTAGTATACATTGCGACCTACAGAATATGAGGGCATTGGTAAGCCTTGTTTTCAATAGGAGCTGATGCCAAATGCATTTTGTATAATCCCACACAAATAGGGGTATATTTTCCTGGATACATTCCTGCAGAGGCCTCATTGTTGGCAGATCTGAAGACCTCTGGATGATGCTTAAGGGAAGGTGGTGGCGGCGGCGGTGTTGGAGTGTTTCTTGTTTTGTACATGGCTTATCAAAGTGGTGCACAGTGAACGGCTGCTAAACCCAGACTAGTTGACAAGGATAGTTTTGCAGAGTGCAATTACATGTCATTCCCTGATTAGGTTTTCAAGGGAGATGATATGTTCCTTTAGACAGAGGAGAATGTGTGACAATGCTGACAATCATCAGCAGTCAAGGCAGAGCTGAAAAGAAACACTGTATTTTGTTATTGAAATTGCTCATAAAGTGATGTTCCTTCCCAAAAAACAGAAAGGCATAAGGCAGAGAAAAGTAAACATCATCCTTGGAGAAATCTCTATTGTCACAAAGATCATTAGGATTACTTAATGGCTGATGTCGCTTTTGCTAATGGAGTGAATTCAGATGAAGGCAAACTTTATAATTGATAACTGATTGTATGGTCATTAGGTGGAAAGTAACAAAGGATCCAGCATCCAACTCCAGACGTTATTATCGAGCACATGCTGTCAGTCTCACGAGGGCCCACCACACCGACAGCTCATTTAAATAGCCCACCCTAACCCAAACCACTTGATGAACTCATTATGTGTACCTGGACGCCACCATCCTCCTTTTAGTGCGCCATTAAGTGCACCAGTGATGCTCACGAGAAACAAGAGTCCGTGTCGCAGCAAAAACCCCAGCAGCCTCGTTTTGCTGCAAAGGCTCGGCTTCCTCCTAAACGCCGCAGACTGTTGCCATTGATAATTGGACTTAAGGTTTCCTCCTATTATGTGCTTGTCGAACAGCAATCTAACACTTTGCCATCTGTTTGTGTTAGTGTTAATCATATCTATTCTCCAACGTTATTGTTCCAGATGGCTTCTATAATTGCATTGTTTCTTCTGCAGATGTTTTATGGTGCGGTTTCGGAGCACAGCCAGCTCTGGGTTGATAAAGCGCTGGAACGGTTAATGGGAAAATAACCGTTTTCACAGTCAGGTTCCAAGTTTTTGTCACTAGTCACACAAACAGTGTAATTGCCACTAATGGGCCAGGGTAACCATCGGATGACTGGGGGCCATATTAGCATAGTTCCACAAAACGGAGGAGGAATCCAAATTTAGACTGTGGCAGTGGCTGGATCCACCACGGTGTGGAAAAATGAATCTCTTGGCACTCAGAATGTAGAAAGAGCTCCAAATGTACATTATGCAGGGACTTCTCATTATTTTGTATGGAGGGAGAAAGCATATACTACGGCGGCAGCGAAAGCAGCTGGAACAATAGCAGCAGGAGTTTCAGTTCCAGGGATTAAGTTCTTGTAGAGGTTCTCTTGCTGCTCTGTTTGTTTTACAATATATCAAGTGGCTAGAAATATCTAGAGCATACTAAATGAAACTGTTTCACTCTTATGAAGGCAGTAGCTCTCTGATAGTTGCCATACTTTGTAACATATTTGCCATTAATTTGAAGAGTCACATAACCTTTAAGGCTTATGAGTAAAAAGACGAGACAGTGGCTGTATAGACTGCCTCCGCCTTGAGATGCTGAACTGAAGCCTATTTTCCCTAATCGCCTGTGTGAGCACAACACCGCTGATTCAATCTGAATTTGACAAATGTTGCTGACTAGAGGAGGACAGCTCTGGCATCCTACATGGCAATTTTGAGAACGGCCTCATTTTCCCGCGCCATTGTCTGCATGGCAATAGTGTCGGCGATGAACTGGAATCACATTATCCTGCAGATACCTGGGCATCAGCTGCGCCGTTTGAGATGCCGCTGTGGGGAAATGAGGGTCACTGAGACTCCCCCAGCCTCTGATTCATCTACTCAGGCAAGGCAAAGGTCAGATCATGATTCCAACTCATCAGCTGAGCTCACCCAAGCAGCCAATCAGTGGGGAAATTATTTTTGGAAAAGGTGGGAAACAAGTGTAGCACGGTACAGAGAATATCAATTACCACATTTGAAGTCAAGAGTGTAGATCACACAACTATTATTCATCATTAATCATCAACAGTAGTTAATTCTGTTTGTTGTGTAAATCCGTTCATTGATGTCAAGTGTTCTTTTAGGGAAGACAATCGCTGCGAATCAGTATCATCAAGTGATTACAGCAAGCAAGAGATTTCTCCACATTCTTGCTTTTCAGGGGCCAAGCTATCTCTCACTAAAAGTTTGAATTCAGCATATTTCTCACTGCTCATTATTTAATGACAACGAAATTGTAGCTATTATTGTCCCATTCAAATAGCAGGCAGTGACAAAAGAAAGTGGCAATACAATGCTAATCTTGAAGTGACAAAGCGCAGCGGACCATCTCGTGTTAGGAATCTCATTTCCTTTGTGCTCTCTGAATCACCTCCTGAATCTATTTAATTAAATCATGTATAATTCAGAACCTTATAGCCCCACGTGTTTGTGCGATGCACAACTGCTGTAGGTGACATTACACTACATACAAAGGTGGATGTAAATGCCGATGTATTAGAAACTGCTTTCATTATGTTACTAATGAAGCAGCAAATGTCTGAGGGATGAGTGAAGCTGACAGGCCGGGTGGATGTTAGCGCTTGGACATCAGTTGCTGTAAATTGTTCACTCCTGAGTACCAGTGGTGAAAGAAGTATGTAGATCCTCTACTTCAGTAAAATAACTAATACCACATTGTAAAAATATTCTCTTATAAGTTTAAATTCTACAATGAAATTTTACTGAAGGTTGGTAAATATATTCAGGAAAAAGTACTTAAAGTATGAAACACAAATGCAGACAACTCTAAAACAAACAAACAAAAGGAAAAAAAAAACAAAAGATCATCAAAATTATTTGAAAAAGAAAAGGACTTTAACCTTTATCAAAAATAATAAGTAATTATTTTTTTCTGTCAATCAGCTGATCGATTAATCAACTAATCATTGTAGCTCTACTTATATAAACTGTTAGATCATTTAATTTATAGCAAAACACTGTATTTTCTAAACTTTTCTTATGTTTTTTTTTTAAATGCAAAAATTGTATTCTGTAAAGCATTTGATAAATGTAGTGAATTAAAAAGTACAATATTTCCCTCTGAAATATAGTGAGGTATAATGTGACATGAAATGAAAACATTAAAGTGAAGTAAAAGTACTTCAGATTTCTACTTTAGTTCAGTACAATAGAGTAAATGTACTTGGTTACATTCCACCACTGCTGAGTACACACCGACATTACATAAGGCTGCCTGCAATATGCAAGAAATAAAACGCAAATATTATCTCCACCTACACGTGAGCACAACAGTCCATTCTTCCCCTGCAGAGGAAGCCGTCTGCCTCAGCCTCCGATGTCGAGGTTTCAGACCTCACCGTGCAACGTAGCAGAATCTTCTGCAGGCAAAGAAGGCTGTGAATAATAGCCACGAGGAGCTTACATGAGATACAGTGAAACATGAGGTGATCAGAGTGGGCTGAAGAAGGACAGTAAAATGAAGCGGTGCAATGAGGAGCCGAATATCTGCCATGGTTCAAGGCACACGAAATTGAAAATAACTAATCATTGGCATCATAATAGCCCCCCAGAAAGGCTGTTTTGTCTCCATTTGGAGCAAAGTAGGCGATTTAGGGAAGATTTAAAACTCATGCAATGTGCTGTATTATCTATAAGTTACTGCCTGCAAATACAGAACAGAAGAGCAGGGAGGGAATCCAAAGACTGAATGTATGGGTGATGTCTTTACGGAAATTTTGGAGGCCAGGCTGCTGTAATCTATTATATATGCCAGTGTGATCAGAGACAGCAATTTGGGAAATATATTTCATCTTCTGTATGAGCCCAAAGTCCATGTTTTTGCAGCTTCCCTGTGAAAAAAAAATTCTAAGATTTTTATTCTACCTTGGTGTGTTTTTTACTGAATCAGCATTTTGGTTTCAGCAGATCAATGACCTGCTGTATTTGCCTTTTTCCACCAATCAGATGAAAGAGCGAAACATGCTTACGGTACCGCTTTTAAATCACTTTATCGTACACTGCTTTGTGAAATGCCAATACAATTGTTGTCAAAGTAATGTTGTTACATGCTTTTTGGCCTGGAAACAAGTGCGAACAAACCAGCAAAGGGGACTAAAATGAAACGTACTGTGTTGTGAGGTTTGTTGCTATTTCTGTTGCTGCTGCTCAGGAGGTGAACTCTGGGTCACTTCCTTTTTTATTCATCACATTAAGCCAGTGCCATGTCAAGGTCAGTACAATAATGGCAATTACTGCCCACAACATTTGCCATAAATTTCTTCCAGGTAAAATGTACTCAGTCTTATTTGATGAATTATTAATAGAAATAAGAAATCCATCAATATAATTGTAAAATTTGTGCTGTCCTTTTCGGATCAGCGGTCAGCCATTATGTGTTGAAAATGACATCCATGTCTTGGGGACATCCTACAATCAAATTAAACTGTCTAATAGCGATGATGGACCACAATAAACACCCTCTATAACAAAGTCTACAGATAGATTTGCTTGATTGGACCAATAACTCATCCTAATTGTTATGAACGATTGGCTGTTCAAGGCTTTTGGAAGAATTATGTTTTTTTATTATTTCATATCCAAATGTATTGTTTTTCTACACTGCTTTGATTGTTGCTAAGCAGCTAAAGTAGGTTAGGTTTAGGTTACTGAAATAAATAAATATATAAATAAATTACTCAATTGTTGACTCACCATTCATTTGTGCAGTGGCAATCAGATTAGCACCGACAAGGCGGGAGAGGCCAAGTGTTTAATGACAGAATATGGATTTTTTTTAAAATGAGTTTGCGTAAATCTGTAGATTCTGTCAATGGCTTTTGTGTCCTAACTATGAGGACATTCCCTGTATCAGCTAAAAGCGTGGAGGTAGAAACTGCTTTGTACTCTGAGCAGCGAAAGAGGCTTTTGTTCAAACAGTGAGAGCTTTTTTATCTTGCATGCATGAGTGTTTTGTATGTAACACTGAAAAGGCTCGGCTTTTGAGAGCACAATTGCATAAATGAAAAGCAAGCATCAAAATGGCTTGTTTCCATTTTATCATAATTCGGTATTTTTTACATTCAAACCTTGAACACTTGTGTCGCTCCATACAATCGTTTTCTTCATAACAACCTCTGCTCGGCAAGTAAACCTTGACATTTGACCACCCCTTCTCCCATAGTGTTTCCCAGGTCTTAAGTCATACTTAAAATGCTTATTCACATAGAAGGAGATGGAAATACACGGGGAATCTGAGGGGGTGAAATGTTGGCAAGTTTCTAAATTACATTATTAGCAGCGAGATCATTAGCATACACAAACATGGAGGCTTATTATAAGGCAGCTGGACCACTCAAATAAGTGTGAGACTTGGTCTGACCTCATTAGCGGGAGCATATGGGAGGCAGACCTGCGTATCAGTGCAGTTATCCAAGTTTCAGTGTGAGTTGCTCAGCGTGATCTCCACACTACAGTATATGGGTGCAGTCTAATGAATATGCATTACCCAAAAAAGGGCTGGAAGTGTATTTTATTTGACTCATCTACTTTGTTGAGCACTTCTCTAATCTGCAGTAATAGCCTTGGGATGCAGGGCTTTGCATCATATAATATCCGGATGTTGTACGTTAGGTACTGCTTATTCATATTGTGTGTGTTTTGGCAATAGGGGGTTTTAAAGCTCCGTTAATTGTTTTTTTTTTTTTTTTTGTCCCCATTATGGGTCAGTGAACAATCTTGAAACACAACATCTAACAAATGATCACGTTATAGTAGGGATGTCCCAATCTCCCAATGATTCTGATGCAAGTCATTTAAACAAGTGCTGTAAAAAACCTGCATCCAAACAGTTCCTAAGGTTTTTTCCTTTATTTTATTTTTACAAGAAATACAAGTAAACAAGAGTAAATAAACTAAAAATATTTTTTTATGACTCGCATCACATTTTTTCAACAAGATAGAAAAATAAACAAGAAAAAAAAGATGGCGATGGCAAAAATGCCAAACTCAAGACTTCAGATCAGGCATCCAAAAACCAGTGAGTGACGTCACTGTGAATACATCCAATAATATATTATACCGCCTATGACCAGGCTACAGCATTATGTCATTTTTTAATCTTCTACTTATTTTCATCTTGTAAAATGCAGGGGTTGGGTAAAAATATTGATAGTTGTCCCTTCACAGCCACATTACTACCATTTCAACTCCATCATTGGCTGTAAAAATGTTTTGCTTTAAAAAAAATAAAAATAGAGATTTCATACGGTCCCTTAACAGAGCTAAAGTTGATATCATTTACAAAAACATAGCTTTAAAGTAGCTCTCTGCTTTGCATATTATTTAGATAACTTGAATAAATGTATTTACATAAATCAAAGAAACAGCACAAGATTCCTAAAAAATCTGATGATATGAGGCTCTTTCTGCAATAAGTTTACTACATAATTAAAGAGGAAAAAAGTAGGCACTGTCATAACTCTGTGTCCAGTCCCTAACTGTAATTCCAGTCCCACGATCCTCATGGGATGCTGTTAGTTGGCTGTATTACTGTCAGCGTATCCCTGACAGGAATCAAGAGAATGACATACAGGCAAAAAAAAAGCCTTAGAGTAAAGGCAGGTCATTTGGGAAGCAAAATGGAGCTCCCATTACTACCTGCGGTGCTAAACTGGCAGACATTTCCAGAGCGATCATTGCCGAGGTGCATATCCTGCAGAATATGGCACGAGGTGCTTCGATGTCAGAGATTTCACAGAAGGGCTTTGATGATGCCCAGGGCTGCAGTGCTGTCAAAAACCCCAGGGGAGCCAGACAGAGGTGGGATGCTTTTCGAAAGGTCGAAAATTGCAGGGGGAACTACTACCTAAAATTCATCCGGTAGAGAGTGAAGCAGGGTGGAGCACAGAGCATTGTGTTCCACCTTGAATACATTTTCAAGCTGATTCAGTGCGTTTTTACAGAGAAACTACTCCTGCTAAGTTAGGAGCTTGACTCAGTAATTGAAAAACTAAAATCCAGATTAGTTTATTGAGAGTCTTAGATTAGATGAATTAAATGCACAGCGTAACAGGTGTATTGCTCTTCATCTCTTAATATCCCAGACTCTCTCCATCACCTCTTTGTTGACAAACACCATAGCTCATATGTTGAACTTATCATTTCCAAGGCCATGATTTATAGGCCCCTTTTGCTAATAAAGACTGAGTAACAAGCTGTCAATGAGAGCTCAAGGTTATTTATGTCTCCTGTTTCAGCAACATTTCCTCGTCACTGAGACAATAGGAACATCTTGCCAATGATATTTAAATCCCCGAAGCATGGATCGCTTGCAGTAGGTGCAACATGACAGGCATTTGTTTGCTGAGATAAGGATGATTAATTCTCATCTTAAATTCGCCATTAAAAGGAATATTTAAATAAAAAAAGGACACGTTTAGAAAGTGTTCTCAAAGGCACCACTTAATCTGCAATAATTGCCTCATATTAAAATATTAAGAGTAAATGGAAAGTTAGTGTAGATGTTGTCACATTTGTTGCTCTTTGTGGTCAGATGCAGACTCCTGTTTCCCATCACAGTAGCACACTCACCTTTAATGTGGGAACAAAGCACGCGCTGCAGGAATCAATGCACTTGTCATTCACAACTATGGTCAGATCAGCAGAAAGGTCACGAAGCCCCAAAACGTCGATTCCCCATATAAAGTATGCAACCCCCCCCCCTCACAGAGCAAGCCTGCGAATATCACACCATCCTCTCAGAAGTTTCCTTGCATGAATCCAGAATATGTCACGTCACCTGTGTTGTTTTTGGCTCGGATACAGCTCTGATATTCATTACTTGTCATCTTTATGATTCCGCCAGTTAATAATAAAAAGGGTTGCTGTGGAAACGCGACCAAACTGTTTCGTGCCATTTAACAGCATACTAGATTTATTAGCATAATGAACCCTAAATGGCATGAATTCAATATTAGCATTCATCTTTCATTAAGTTATGGCCACGCTAAATGAACTAGCTAGGGGCAGCTGAGAATTTTCAGCTACACCCACATTGTATTATTGTAATTAAATGCATTTCCATAAGGCACGGTGCTCGTTTCTGCGTGATTGTAAGAAATTAATCGTGGGTTATATTAATGGCCATGCAGCAGGGGTCAAAGTACATGTGTAAGGTTTAAGGAATATGTGTATCACCTTAGAAAACACCAGAAAAAGATATTAGTTATAAGGACAGCTGCAGCTCTGCCCTGTTTGTGCTCTGTTGTGTTTCTTCACACCACAGGAGAAGTCATACAAATATAGCCAGGTCTGGCTAATGCATCATGAAATACTATTCTATTTCCTCCTATAGATTATAATTGTTGAAGACTTCCCTGGTGGCCATTATTCATCCATAAGATAAACATGAGACTGGTGCAATCTAAGATAACAGTAAAAAGATTTAGATCTGACTCAGTCTGTGGGCAGATAAAGGAGAGCGCTTGCAGCTCACAGACTTCCTGCTCTGAATTCAATTATATTCATGTGTGCGTCTGTATATGTGTGTGTGTGTGTGTGTGTGTGTGTGTGTGTGTGTGTGTGTGAATGTTTTATGGTGGTTCAGGGGAGAACTTGGGACAAATGAAAAACACGGTAGATAGAGGGAGAGTGGAGGAAACATGACTGGAGGCCTCAGGACAGGAGAGAACAGCAGCATGTAAAGTTGCTACATCATCTAATTCCTAAAGGTCATGTTGGAGTCAGTGAGCTAGTGTGCACCGTCTCCACCACTGCAGAGAGAGCTATCGAGTGTTGAATCATCCTTCGCAACAAAGCAAACATCAGATCTGTCCATAATAACTGCAGTCGTAATTGGGAGGACTGCAGCATGTTCCCAGTGCACCATATATCAATAGTGGTCAAACAAATTTAATCACATGCACTGTCAAGCAGGGTGTCTGTTGGTACTTCAAAAAGTCTTAAATTGTCTTACATTTAATTTTATAAATATTACGCCTTAAAAGTCACTAAATAGCCATACATTTTAATTTGTGAGTTCTTAATTGCCACAAATTTCATTTATCCTGCTTACATTTTCTTTTTGCAGAAAAGAGTGAAACTCTGTTGTGTAAAAGTCCACATTTCTGATCTTATATATCTTAAAACCTACCACTGAACCTAATACTCTCCTTTTACCTTAAACTTGCACTTACCTGTTGGCAAAATGTAGATAAAACTAACTTTGTCCAGGATCACCTACTTACTTTGATGCCTGCAGTGTTTAAGATAAAGACGATTTGCCCCAAATCATGAACTAGCCTTAGTCTAAGTCTTAAATTTGGTAAAAATATAATATAAAAATGTCTTAAAAGCATTGAATTTAAGCATCTGATACCTGTAGACAGAAGTTGTTGAAATGTGAAGAGTCTTTGATGCTAAGATACTAAACATCATCAATTTAGGGGGCTGTGACGCCATAAGTGGTACTGGAACATTCCCCCGATGGAGTCTAGACACAATTGGTTGTGGTGAAGAGGGGAAAAGTTTTGGCTAAAGATCCGAATAGATGAGATGTGGAGGTGAATGGGATGAAGGAGGGTAACATAGATTTTTGCAGCGATGGCATGAAAGAACTGTTTTGAAATTTGAAAGTAACCGTATGATTGGCTCAGGGAGATGATGACAAAAGAGAGAGAGAGAGAGAGAATTAATGAATGCATAGTGTCTTCCTGAATTAACTTTGGCTCAGCTTAATTTGACCAGATTAGCAAAGTTTAGAGCTCAACACCGCATACAACAATAGTTTTTGAATGTGAATTATTTCTTAGTTCTGGAGGACCTTCATGAGTCAGACTGTCTCATTTTTGAAAGAGGACATATCTACCTAAATGTGTTATTTCTTCTTTCCGCATTTACAATGTGTCACTTTATGTTTGTGGAAACAACCCAAAATTGTGATAAGATTAAAAAAACAAAATAAACTTTTATTATAAAATAAAATTTTATTTATTAATTAGTTTATTTGACAGGGACAATGCAGTGAACATAGTAGCAAGTTCAAAAACCATTTACTGATGTGTTGCATATAAGGCTTCTAGCCAAGGTTAGTTTGCAACCCCTGTCCCTTGTTGGGCTTTTCTATCTAAGAATAAAACAAAACAAATCACAAAATATAACATCTTAAAAACATTAACATATTCCATGATCTCATAAAATTTAGAATAAATACATCACACTAATCAGGATGTGCATTTCCTCAACTCTCCATACTGACACAGTTTTCATGTAGCCTATGTAGATCACTAAAGACTACTAAAACAGCATAAGCAAATTTTTAAATTAAAGTTTTTTGTGCCACTTTTTTGTGCCACTGCATGATTTCCCATCTCTATGAAAACTTTCTGGGGGCACCACTGCATGTACATACACAGAAATAGACACAGTTAATTTAAGCACAACAAAAGCTGTGTCTCATAACTTAACAAGCATTTGACTGCTGTGTATTATATAAAAAAACAATAACATAAAAAAGTGTTGCAGATTGCAAAGGATGCTTGAATAAATATGCGATAATTATTGTAACAGGATGCTTTTTTCTAATAAAGTGGGTGTGTGCACAGCTATGTTCAAAAACTGATAGTGATGATAATAACACGTTAAAGAAAAGTGACTAATGGGCGCATGGTGGCACGGTAGGTAGAACAGACATACTATGTACAGAGATTGTGTCCTCGCCGCAGTGGCCGTGGGTTCCAATCTGCCTGTCCTGTCTAATAAAGGCAATAAAAGCCCTAAAAAATATCTTTAAAAAAAACAGTGACTATTTTATATATTAACATTATTATATAGTATTCAGAATGATAACATCCACTGTATGTATTATGATTAGTCTAAAGTAAGCAGTATTGAATCAATGAATGAATAATCTGTATTTAATTATGAACACTAACCAAAGCAGGACTCCTTATTAACAAGGCAGTAAATGAAATTGAACATTAATGTTGCTCTTTTAATGACATTATAATCCTGTAATTTAGAAAGCTGTCAAGAAAAAATACAGACACACTTCTCAAGAGCTCTTTATTTAACTCAAAGCATAAATGCGAAGTCTTAGAGGGGAGAATTGCATAACATCCCTCCAATAGGATGTTACACATTGTGCCATTGTCCAGGATACTAACAGACCATGAAATTAACACACCGTGATAAATTATTCATTATTCCATCCCCTTTTTATCCATTACATCTCAAAGGAATCCTTGAGTGCATTCATGTTGACAATGCAGAACCGGACGCTGCGTGGCGGTGCTCGTTTGTTTTACTTTGAACCCCAGTGTTAACAAGCTGAACGTGACATGCTAGATTAATTATGCTGTACAGCAAATGACCCCCAGGGCTGCGTGTGTCATATCATACCTTTCGCTATGTCCCGAGGCCTTAAGATCCAGGCTCCCTCTTCACCTGAGAGAGACATAACCGGATTACTACCCTCAGGCTGTCTTTGCTTCATCTCTCCTCTTTGCAGAAACAAAGCCCTTAAGAGTGTGGGAGGTCATATAACTGATGTCTGTTTTATGGGAGCCAGTGGTGCAAAGAGTTGTACTTTTAATGCAGAACTTACAATGTCAGTTAAAGTTCGGTTTTGGGAGAATGCACTACTCTTTTTAGAAAGCTATTTATCAAGAGGAAACTCCTGAATGCCTTTTTTTAGCTATGCTGGCAGCGTCGCTCTAGGGATAGAAGTGTTGGGTTCGTCTGGTGGTCCCAACACTTTCCACAAAAGTAGAATATCTCGACAACTATTGCATTAAGAAGTATTACATCTGGTACACATTTTAAATCGTCAGAGGATTAATACCAGTAACTTTGGTGATCCCCTGACCTTCAGTTCAGCCTCAGCTGTACTTGAGACTGATCTTGATAAATATTCATATCTTAACCTTGGTTGAACGCAATTTTAGCATCAGCAATAAGATAATAACATGCTAGTTGAAGACAGGGTGAAATTAAATACACGTTGCAAGTACAATCCTCTGTCCTTGTCTTGGTTATTTGTTTATCTTTTCTTATAAAAAACAAAGTTGTTGGGCACATCCAAAAAGCATTTAAGGCAGATGCTAGACAAAAAAGATAAATAGCAATAGCAATAAAAAACATGAAAAAGGTCTTCACACTGTAGCTCCCTCAAGTGCAATTTATTAGCACATCCACAAGTGATATTTTGATAATGCTCTTCTTCAGATGTAGCCTAATGTATAAAGATGACATGTTTATATTCACATGCTAGGGTCACATGACTGTCACTTGATGATACAGGTGAGATACAGTTTGGACTACTTGCTTTGACTGATTGTATGATCCTTGTTTATCCATGAAAATGTCTATTCATTAGATCATTATAGTTCATTATGTTATGTATTTGGTAAACCCCTGATAAAAATCAGGTGGTAATACAGTCCTGATAATACAAGAGTAGTGCAGTTCCCCTCTTTTATATATATATTGGTGGATACTGTCCTATAGAAGTATTAGTATTCTTTTTAGATCAAGCCATATTATGGATATGAAGGCCTCTGGCCTGATGTTTTTTTCTTGTGTGCTCCAAGGCTTTTGCATATTTTTTTTAGCACATTTACTTGTGTATAACATTCTGTTGTTGATCTCGTGTAGAACAGAAGATAAGATAAAATAGAAATACTTTATTGTTTTTGAAATTGTTTTGTTACAGCAGCAAACAAGAGAGCAGCAACTGAAATAAATATTAGTTAAAAAGGCAAAATAAGGCAAATATATATACAAAGGAAGGTGCTTAACATAGGATAAATTAGAATAAAATAAAATAATAATAATAATAATAATAACAATAACAATAAAGACATGTATAGTATGTACAAAGAACAAACAAAAACAAAAGCCAAAAAGATTAAAAAGAGCAATAAAAAAGAAAAAATCTGCAAAAGAGCATTTTCTTTACATGCATTGATTTATAGCATGAATTTGTTTATAATGTTTTTTAGGGGGATTTTGTATTTCAACTGTGTCATCAGTCATGTAATAGGGTGAAATGACTGTTTGCATATTTAAAGGTTGCGTCCTTAAACATTAATTTTAGTCTGAAGAACAACATTAGCTTGTAGCGTAACTGTGAATATGCTAAGAAACTGCACCAAGGGAGCTAAAGTTTTTGAGGGGCGAGAACCTGCACGCATTTCTCCGCGCTGGCACGGCACCTGCTGTCACATCATCCACCCGCCACTTCTTCTTCTGACATTCATTCAATAAAGTTTAAAAAAACAAACCAAAAAACAAAGTTCGTTTTCTCGAGATAACGAGATAATATCTCGGGAAAACAAACTCCGTTTTCTCGAGATAACGAGATAATATCTTGTTATAACGAGATAATATCTCGTTATATCGAGAAAACGGCTTGTAAAAAAAAAAAAAAACACGTCCGCTTAGGGCTTCCGTACATTTCTTTTCATGTAAAATGTAAACATTTCTTTAGTGACTCATCTTGATTTCTGGCAGTTAAAAATGTATCCAGTCACTGTGTTTGACATTTTTGGTTGTTTTTCCAAGTACTGGATTGACTGATGTTCGATACATTCATGGTCCTCAGGTTAACATTTCAACTAGAATGAAGACATTCCCATCATACTCAGCTGTGCTTTATGTTTATTGCTAATTAGCAATGCTAATATGAGGTGATGAATGTGATAAAAATGCTCACATTGTCATTGTGAGCATGCTGATGTGAACATTATGTTCAAAAATCGGGAGCAGGAAAGCACTCAAATTAAACAGTCTATTCATGCACAGATGTTTCAAGGAGACGCCCCTCCTCGCAACCAGCATGCATCCCACTGGTATTGCTGTAGACTCTGAGTCTTGTTCAAAGATTGCTGAGTATTAATTACCAAAACTGATGCTTTGCTCTGTGATTTTAATGCAATGATAATACATTAAACGCACACATTGTCTACAACTAAGACTGACAAAGTCAATGAGCTGAGCCTGACAAGTTGAGATGGAAATCTTATAAAATACATTCAGAAATATATTAGTTTATAGATGACAATGAACCTAATGCAAAATCATTTTTGTAGATTTATGATTAATCTTTCTCAGTTTTCCGGAGGTTTGCTAATATGAGAGTTCTAAGCTAGATGCACCAAAATCTCTTGACTGCACAAGCATTCATCAGCCTGATGATTGCCCCAGTTTTTCATGAGTATGTGCCCTCCATGAAATTTGATCATCATAAACAGTCAGTATGTTTACATGCACAGTTAGGCATGTCGAGCTACGGTCATAGCTTGATTAGGCCATTTAACTGGACTGCTGTCTTTGTCCCAGTGTACGTGCACTGGAGGAGAATCAATCAATCAATCAATCATAACTGTTTATTCACAATAACTCCGGGGTTGACTTTCAGCAAAAATTGACAGTGAACTTGGAGCTGTAATGGTTATACTGACTTCATATCTCGGTTCGCTACAATTTTAATGTCTATATCTGTCACAGACATGAAGAAACAAATACACACCTGTTTTACTCAACCTTTCCTCTCTCTGTTTCAAAATAAAAGCCCTTTGACAGCGTTTCTGTCCACAGAGTTCCATCAGTTGATGACACAAGGCTTTTTATTGGGAAATATTTGCAGGATGGTGTTGTTAACAATACAGTGGCTTGCAGGGCTTCTTAGATGAGTAGAGTATGTGCTTTTAATTTTGGAAATACAGTAGTTACAGCAACAGTTAGCACTTAAGCAGCGTCGCAGCAACAGCACTGGCAGTTTAAACGTTATAAGCTTGCTATAGCTGCAGCAATTCGGCGAGGCTGCCGTCACGCCCTGCTCACATTCAGTGTGTCCCAGGCATAAAACAACCAAAGTAAATTGAAAAGTCATGATGATGCGATCAGAACACATTTTGTCCTGGTAAACTCTATATTCATTCAGATTAAAGTACTGTAATTCCTAAGTCAAACACATTTTCTCCTGTAGAGAAAGGGAGATGATCTGACTCATATGACAGGCCTGGACCATTTTTGAAATGTATTCATACCTTAAAGAAAATTCCAAGTATGATGAATGCCACAATTTCTTTAATATCACTTGTGCATGCCACCAAAGAAGAAATCTGTTTGTATGGGCAGTTCAACTCAGTGAAAATACTCTAACATTGGCTAAGTGAACTGACTCAATCTCAAAGTTCAAAACATCTCAAAATCCTGCCCATGATTGACAGAGAGTATCTTCAAGTCTGGGGTTTGTTCAGAGCGTGTTTTGAGGGAATGAGAGAGACAGAAGAAAATAAATGAGCTGCTCTGCTGAGGATCCGTCTACGGCACATCATGAGGATTTTATATGGTGCTGAGTCACATGTGTTATAAATTGCCTTAAGACTTTGGCTGGAGTTATGATCAAACAGAATAGACTTTAGACATACCATGTAATCATGAAAAGAAATCACAAGTAGGAAAGTTTTCTTCGTCTTTACAGCTTGCATCAAACTCACTTTACTTGCTAAACTCTTTTAAAATGAAATGAATATGAATAAATGTAGTGGCATCAGTATGTCATAATTTGTATTAATTGAGCAATGGAAATACCTGCATTTCCTCTCAGTGATACCAACAACATTGAGTAGCGGGAGGTTGGTTTTGAAAAAAGCAAAGTAGTCTCTCATCCCTCCTACATGTAAACCTCTGAGTTTATGACAAACATCTTAATCCGCACTCTTTTTCTCTGCTGCAATTATTGGTCTGCCAAGTGAGTCACCGAAACATACTTCTCTTTGTCATTACAACCCGAGCAGATAATTACAGGTTTGTTCTCCAAATTAAATTCTCCAGGGACACTATACTGAAGCGTCTCTCACTCGAGGATCAGAAATGGCTGATGTAGCAGATCGCTGTGTGCGATCCCTGTAGCCTCTCTGATAAGATTCACACTGCGGTATGTAGAGGACAAACCCCCATGATTGTAAACAGCCCTGCAAGCAATGGCTTCTTTTTGATCTTTTCACCTGGACGCAACACAATGCCCAGGACACTCTTTTCTAAGCCTGGTTTTAGAAATCAATTAATGCAGCAATTAATGTATTAAAGTAGTACCTGTGGGAGGGATTCACAGCCTGCCTGACCTTGTTGGAAACTTGACCCTAAAATGAGAAACATAAAAGTCAGACTCAACAGGGCTCTCCACTTAATACGCTCTGGGGAACTGTTAATCTGTTAGCTGGAAAACATATTTTGGTAAATAACTATCTTAAGGTTTTAGGTAGATTTTTCTGCAGTGGTCTTCCAATCTCTTGCCACCCTCAAAAAAGCTTCAGAGGATTAGGGGAGCTTTTTAGTCACAAATCTGAGATTTTCTTCCTGCTTATAAACTTTAAAAGGCCCACAACTGGGAATTTGATTGAACTAACAGCTGCTTTTATGCAGCAAATAAAGATGTCCACACACGACTATGGCGATGGACAAAGCAGTGGACCAGACACTCGATTATCATTCAAGGATATCTTGCAGAACAGCATTTTCAGTCTAGACAAAGTCATCATAAACTCCAAACCAAGGTTGTCCTAAAGTCGGCGGCAAGTCACTTTTGCTTGACAATCACTGCCAGCCTTAGCAAACAAAATGTCTTATCCTGGCCTCATCTGAATGACATGGAGATAATTATCGAGGTGGGTCTCATCAGAATTCATTAGAAGCCCCTTTCTCTATGAGACAATGTGACTATTATGTCAAAATCCCTGTCAGCTATTTTTATCATATCTGCCACAGATCTAGCTGTCAGTGAATTCATAGTGAGGTAATTACCTCACACTCAGGAAAAATAGGGTGGGGACCGACAGACGGAGGGAGGGGAGGTTTGGCACAAACCAACACCCCAGGGTTGTCTGACTACAGGAGCAGTATGCAGGAAGAGAGTTAAAATGTATGAGATAAAATCAGGGAGACAAGGAAATTTATGATTACTGTGTCACCCCGAAGAGAGCTGTTATGGAAAGCTAAATGTCAGCAGCAGCTATGAGTTTGATTAACCACATTCCCTGGAACAAAGCTGAAGGCAAACTGTGAGTCACTGCAATCCAGAGTGTTACACCAGTGAAATAATTCATTAGCACCTTTGGTGGAAAAAAAATCAAACTTAATGCAAGTCTTTTTTTATAATGAAGGTTGCCCACTGGTGTGAATATCATTGTCTTTCTGGTAGACTGGTGACTTGCCCAAAGTCTGACATGGATGTATTATTAGAACTGGTTTCCATGCTCCTAGTTTAACATCTTACAAAAGTTTCCTCGCATTCTGATTTACTTCTGTATTGTACAGCAAACAGTACAAGTTTATTATTGTCTCTTTGGCTTGCCCAGCCCATTTGTCCTAGATTTCATATTGCAATGGCACATGAAATATATTGTCAAAGCTCTGGAAACTTTTTTTAAAATATGGAACCTATTAAGTAATAAGTCTAATAACTGACCTTCCTTGCACTTAAATTTTTTTTTGTCTGCAGATTTAGAGTCTCTATTATAATGGTGTTCTACACGGAAAATGCTTTTGGCAGAGATGTAGTTCTGTCATAATGACACTGCAACTCTTTTTTTCTCTAAGTGAGGAAGTAAGTCCAAAATTGCTGCGTGATATTCTTTGATCGTGTGGCCAGTTATAGATGACCAATGTATGTAAACTTTCATGGTCAAGTTGTGTTGTATTTTGAAGGTAATGTAACCAGAGTTTTGCATGCATGCTGGCATTATAGTTGCACTCCCATTCTCAAACAAGTAGCACTTACATCCCTGCATTTTTGGGCAGCATATGATTTTTAAGTTACTGCAGTCGGCCAATGGGACAAATTTGCAAAGCCTGGTAGTGACACCAAGATCAAAAAATGACTCATAGTACTAGAAGACAAGTGGCATAATACAATGGATTTAGTACAATAGATTTACTGCTAATTATTATATACTGATGATGTGTTTGACCCATAAATGGCTTATCACTCCAGTTTTGCTGGCAGACACCTCATCCCAGTGGGGGTTACTCTTGTTTTAGTGTCATAATTTGATTCCAAGTTGTATGTCACTTTGATTAGTGGTATGTCAATGCTGTTTGACCGGCATGTGACACGGTGTATTTCACTCCTCTTGCACGGCCATATTCTACTCCCCACTGGCTAATGAAGATTTTTTACTGCCACATGCTGCTGCAGACTTGTTTGTATGTGGCTGCTGTGTGCTACAGATTACCACATTGAAACAGTTTTCATGTCCCATATTCCTGTAGAACAGCAGCAACATACCACTAAAACATGCACGCCTTTCTCTCAGACCTTTGAATCAGTCAAATCATAACACACATCATGCACAAACTTAGTGCTAACTCTTGCCTGGTAACTCCAATATCAAAATGCTCCACTTAGATACTGGCAAGATAAGTTTTAGGTGTATCCATAGATTATTTCCCTGGAACACTGGTTCCCTTGGTCAGTTACCACACGTTTGACTTCCAGTGATTCCACTGCCCTGCAGCCCTGCAGCCCTGCAGCCCTGAACAGGATGAGGGAGTTTACAAATGGATGGATAAAAGAAAATATGCACACACAAAGATGCATTTGATAACAGTCCTCAAGTGTTATTTTGCCAGCTATATTCGGTTATGAAGAGGTATTCATCAGATGTATGTAACAGATCCTCATTGAGTTTGCAAGATAATTGCCTTTTTGAAATTTAACCAAGGTTATAGGTGACACAAAGGTAGAATTTTAAAATATGAAATTACTTGTATTTTCCACACAGTCAGACAGAAATACATGAAATAGACATCTCATGATAGACATTACCTGGTGGTGGGCATGAAATGTGGCAACACTAAATAAATTCAGATGCAAACTCTATTATAAACAGTCACTGTTAGGTTGTAAAATGCTTACAGTTTGGTTAGATATAGAAAACAAAGAAAGTACTTGGTTAATTTTAGGGAAAGATTGTGGTTTCAGTTGAAATAACTACGTATTGGCAACATATTCTATTCCCACGTCACACATTACTTCATAATATCGAAATTTCTGCATCTGCGTATTATGCTCTAGGTATCCTCTTGAGTCTACTGTCTTGATATCTTAGGGATGCCGCATCCAACACCAGGATGTCACCAAAAGCACATGGTTAGGATTATGTTTAAAAGGCGCAGGTGGTTAGGTTTTGGAAAAAACATCATGGTATGGCTCTACATTGATATGGAAAGTGAACAGCGGGCTTGTGGGTGAAGGTCTGGGGTTTGTTGGACCCATCCACCATCCCTCCCACCTGCACTATAGGGGCCTTTACACCTTATATTAGGTTGTTTCTGGCAGCGTTTCAATCTGACACCATCCAGCAGCATATCATAAAGCCGAGACAGATTCCATCTGGCTGCGTTATGAACGGATGCCACACATCTGTGTACCACAAGGCCGCACCAGGTGCTGTCAAACAACCAGTAGCATATCAAAACTTAAAATTTTGTGACCATTTCAAGTCATTCTTTGAGACCGGGCTGGTACTTGAAAACAATTTAACAAACGACATCATCATCATCATCATCATCATGACTTCAATCAAGAAGATCAAGTTAAAACCACTATGAGTATAGTTTGGAAATCTGGAACAGTGCACAAAACAACTCGGATCATGTATCATTTTTCTGCAGTTTGCCATCGGAATAGTTTAAAAAATGTTATAATCACTCAGAAAGCCTAGTCATAGAGGCCTCAATGTTGTTTTTAGGATTGGGTGACACTGAACAGTGAAGGACAGAACAAAAAATAATGGCCTTTACATCAGCGAGGCAGCAGCCAGCAGTCAAACCTTCTCATTTTCATAACACGCAAGAGAAAGAATTGGTTATTCAGGCCTATTTCATCACATCCTCTCCATCACCGGTCAGGTGCGACAGCCTTTTAATTAACCTGAGCGACATCAAATGATCACATTTATCATGTAGACAGTCACTGTTTGCCCAAGTGTTGTTTGAAACCGAGTGGTAGGACGAAAGGAGACAGATATGCTAATGCTAATGCTTACCAGCACATTACTAATACATGAAAAAAGCATTAGAGGAGCATTTTGTATGACAGGATTGCATGCATGGATTAGCTGATTGCTCTGGTACACAGATATGATGAACATGTGTTCACATGGGTCCTCAGGGGATCTTAGTTTATTTGCACAGGCACACAGATGTGGAAGTCAATCACAAAATGTTGTAACTATGATATATTGCATCAGGGCAAAAGCAAACTGTTAATCAATAGGATTATAGTATGAAAATGTTCTTGATGCTCTTTCACGTCAATATTATGCATAGAATTTGCTGTGCGTCCAAATCCACCTGGTGTAATCCCTTCACTCCCATGACAGATATGTGTGCGTCCATTTAATCAACTGGTTGCAGAATAATCTCATCATAAACAGCCTCAGCTGCTCGTCCCCTGGAGTGAACGATGCGCTCCTATCTCTCATGCCCAATCAAAGCATCTCGCTCTGGCTTAGCGCCAGGTAAGATAGTAGCCCAGCCTGCCAGACAGCCGCCACCCTGGCCGGCAGAAGCCCACCCAGTGTTAATTCAGTGCAGAGACCAGCCTGGCAGGCACACTGTTGGGGAGATTGATGATGTTGCAGTGTTTAATTACTTTTATTTGTGATTTTGGCACAGGGATGTCTTTGAACTTTTTTTTACCCCCCGCCTTGTCAGAGAAAACCAATCATGTTGACAAGGATTTACAGACCCGAGTTTCATCTTGTCTCGCTCTCTTAACTACTTATAATTTGTGTATTAAGAAATGGTACACTAAAAGGAGAACTTCCTCAGAGGATTCTGTACAGCCAGAAAGACAGCTTGACTGACCTTGTAGTGCAGATCGGGGACACCTTTAGGCCTGTTGGGGACATGCCTGGAGAGTAATAAAAAGGCACTTTCTTTAAAGGAATCCTTTGCTGATTTTAGTCCAGCTTTGTATCATAATAATGTGGGTAGTATGTGAAAATGAATTGTGGTAAACTTCTCTCCAACTTACCAGTGCACAGATCTCCCTGCCCCCATCTCCAAGCTCAAGTTTTTGCTGGCTCTCTGACTCACACTACAGATTGTACTTCCTTATTTTTGTATGCCCGCTGCCGCTGCGGACACAAAATATAGAAGTGGATCAAGAGAGAGAACCACCCGTCACTCTCTCTCTTTTCCTCTCTCTCTCTCATCTCTTTTTTACTAATTCAGACTAAACTCAGATCAAAAGGTAAAATTAGACAGCACTTAACAAATATGAACCGAAATTCTGTTACTCGGTTGCCAATTTCTTGTCTAAAATTTCTTCAGAAACATATTTTAGTTCCCTGTCTGAAATGGAAGAGTTTGTGAGCAGGAAGTGGCCACCATACTGTTTCCTGCATTGTGGAATCTGAGATCAACTGTAAAACTAAGCTCACCATTTAAATGCAGGACATGATTGTTACCAGACGCCACCTACCAGTGGGAGTGTTTATTGGTCGGGTGCGGCGCAGTGCATTCTGTTGATTGTAGCTTTTTTACCTCCTAACCAAAACGAAATGCCACAGCCTTTGTTCCCTGTTTTCTCTTGTAATGTAGCATCAGTTTCAAAAATATTTGCAGCTTTCTACTGTATAGGCAGCTTAGTTTGTGTGAAAAAGTTTATCTTTCAAGCAGTATAATACTCATTGGCATAGCAGAAGTTATTAGCTGACCTATTTAGAATTGTATATGCATTACATAAACTTGTGTTTATAACACACTGCAAACACTACCATGTAATTATAAGCAAACACCTAAAAACAAGACATTTTAAGTGTTTATTAATGTGCTTGTGTACAGTTCTAACTACTCACAGGAAGCACCAACAACTGGTTTATAACATTGAGCAACTACCTGATTAAATACTATAACATAGCTGCAATCCAATGATATTTGATAACACTTATGAACAAGTCCTTATATTGTGTTATTAATACTCATAGAAATCTGCCCATATTCTCTCTTTAAAATTAAACATATGTTACTGTTTTGTATTAAATAAGCATCTCAAGGGACAACTTGTAATTACTGAATTATATATTAACACTAAAATAACATTGTATCCTGTTTAAAACGACATTATTATGTGTTTAAGTGTGTCACAAACCATTTATTGATTGTTTGTGTACTGGTTATAATTTTATAGTAAATGGGGGGCATTAAAATAAGATCAAGCTATGATTTTAGCTTGTTGGCAGAAAATGCAACGATATGATCAAACATGAAGAAGACAGCTGCTTCCCAGTGTTATAGGTGCAGTTATCAAGTGATGAGATTAGATGTTTCTCATTTAAAAGGAGTTCCTTGACATGATGTGAGTTTCAGCTCTTCTTTGATGATTGGCACATAATGGTATTAGCAGCAATCAGTCACAGCTTTGAGCCTCACAAAGGCGCTGCCCAAAAAGTTGGATGGATGCCTCAACCATCATCCTCAATCATTGTAATCTGAAATTCTTTCCATCCTGTGAATTTGAGTGAAGTGGTACAGGAGTCCTTGAAATTTTCTGCCTTGCTCTTTGAATTTGATGCAGTTAGACGTTGGGCTACTTGGGGTGAGGAATGCAATATTTCAGCAAATCAGTGTTCTGCTTTTGTGCGTTATGACGCTCTCATCAGTTCTGAAGACAACAAGCAGAAACATAAGAATTATGCACTCACACACGGAGAGATAAATAAGATATTGCCCCTTTCTTTGCTGTTTATTTTTAGAGCAGAGGAGGCGACAGATTGCTTACTTCACATGAGAGTATCAGCGCCCCGGGGGTAGTTCACTTCTTCTCTCGCAGAGCTGCCATTTTAAAGCAAAAGCACTCACTGTCAGATTCCACTGCAGTGTGCCTCTGCTCATCCAGCTGGACTGGCAGTGGACGATGAAAATCCTAAAAACCAGACTTGGACATGAATTATACATTCTGGTCCTCTCTTAAGATTAGATGAGGAGCTCCTGATTGTGTAAGACTGTCCTTTAATGAAAGAGTGAAAATACACAGGAGGACTTTGAAGAAAAAGTTGCTGGTAGTCATGGGAGAAATTAAAAATTGTTATATGGTGTTCACTGATCCCAGTGGATGATTACCAGCTGCAACAACATCCTAATGGGTAATATTATTTTCACCTTGTGAGTCTGTGTCTGTGTATGTATGTGTTTGTCATTGTGGGAAAATGTGGTCCCTAGTGACACCTATTGTGGCACAGAAGAGATTTTAGCATTTTGGCAGGTGTTTATTCTTCTCTGTCTGTCTGTCTGTCTGTCTGTCTGTCTGTCTGTCTGTCTGTCTGTCTGTCTGTCTGTGGACAGATTTTGTCAATGGGATAGTGTCACCACTGCACAAGGGGCAGTCACAAAACTTAACAGGTGTGTAGTTGAGAACAAAATAAAAACCGAATCTAAAGATGGTTGTGGTCCCTGCATGTAAGCCAGAGGTAGTGGGGCAGGAAGTAGTGAAGGGGCCTTTGCCCCCCAAAGACCACTATTGTAAAAGAGAAGTCTTTAAAACTATTGACAGGACCTCTTCAACTGTAAACAAGGTCATTAGTGAATCTTTTTATTCAGAATTTTTGATTACATTTGTGAAATTTTTCTAGAGCAGAAAAAAGCAATTAAAACATCTGTGAGGTCATCACAATACAACGTGAATTAGGCAAGCGGAAAATAGGGGGCAGGGTGAGCAGGAGAAACACAACTGCACATAGTCAGTGGGCCGCATACCGCCAAAGTGAGCTAGAAGCTAGAAAACTTTTTCAGCAAATGTGCTAGGCGATCAACTCCATATGAATTGGTGCCATCTTTGGTCTATGAGTTTAGATAGGCCCGCAATAAGTGTGTCGGGCTTTAAAGCTAATTTTTGTAGTGGCCAAACAATAGAATTACAACTCCCAAGTCTGTCTTCATGATGCCATTGAGCCCAAAGACTTTTTCCCATAGACTTACATTGGGAGAAAGAGACGTCTGTAAATCAGTGAATGCATTTTTTATAGGATTGAAAAAGAAGAAGAAATGACTAATTTTACTACAAGGATTTGATTCCTTCGGTCAGATAACATTTTGAAAGTCTAGAAGAGCCAAAAGATTGAATCAATTAATCCCCATTCAAAGTAATGGAGTGCTTAACTTGAAGTAGCTACCTTGACTGATGAAAGTCTTGCTCTATGGGCCCAATGATGCAGATGCAAAGCCAATCATTCAGGCAATATTTACATGGAATGTTTTTGGCTTCATGCGTCAATGAAAATCTTTCATTAGAATGAACGGGGCCCTGCCTCCGACACTGTATCCAGGTTTCTTAATACATCCATGAGTTAAGATTACAACGATGACAGAGTTCAGCCATGGATCCGGTCTGAGCAAGGGCAACGCAAGTCTTGTACTTGACATTAAGGGGGCCAGTAGCCCCCTAGCCCTCAATTTACACCCCTGGACAACATTAATTTTAAGCCGGGGATTGCTGTAAACCTGCCAGTGTGATCACATTGAAGTTGTACCTTTTGAAGGATAAATCAGATCTATTTTTCAAATAAAACAAATCAGCGTCATTCAAATATATTTTTATATTTTACACACTGATTTCTTTAATTACACCAGTCGCCAGCTTTTGTCCCCCACTTGGATATATTTAGAATGAAAGTATCCTAAATTTCTTCACTAGCAGTGAGTCATCTTCTCTGTTTGCTTTTTAACTTCTTTTATTAAATTCGAGTGTATGCTCTGATGCGGTTCATTCGAGGCTTTTGTTAGGCACCGTGTGTTTTTTCGTGACGGCAGCCTTCACCATCACAGCCTCTCAGGAAACAAACTCTTCAACCTGACGAATCCACGTGGTTAAAAAAAAAAAAAAAGTTTCTATGTGCTTCATTTCTCAGTAAAGCGGATGGATGTCTACATCTTACACTGAGACAGTGATAGACACAGAGACAGTGGCAACAAACAACCACCCACACAAACCTCCCATGCCTGCAAGCCTTTTTATGCACACGCCCAAAACACATGCGCTCACGAACCCCAAAATTTACCAAGCATAAAAGCAGAAAGGTGACTGATAATCCTCCTATGGAATGTCTTGGAGGGAAAGGATGACTGATGTATTCATCAAGCTGCACTCATTATTGTTCTCTAATTGTCTGGCAGGACAAATCATATCTCCCCTGCAGTAACTGTTTGGAGTGCGTCTCAAGTGATCACAATGTCGTACCGTGACCTATTTCTCCGTCTTCTTTGTGAACATCATCCGGCAGTCTCCCACCAGTAATGAAATGCGGCAGAAGAGACAATTTGAAACAGATTTATACCTTGAGGGCACAGCCGCTGCCACCCAGTATCAACTCTATTGTTTTGCGCCCAGAATCAAGCCACTTTTCCACAGCTACCAAGTTCTCAACACTATTGAAGAGCTGAAGAGCTAAGAGCTTGATTGTAAAGAAGTGCAGGTCTGTTCTGACAGGCCTGCATGCTTCCCCCCCTCTGTTGGTGATTGCCTGGCACAACCTAAAAGAAGTAGGGAATACAAGTTGAAGTGTAATTCCAGTTGATGACTTCTGGTGCTCCACACTGTGTTCTTTTTCAGAGGACTAGCGTCGGCTACCCTTTATCTCCTCTCAATGGGAGAAGTCGTCATTATCTCAACTTGTTTGTCTGCTAAAATACAAGGGCCGCTTGTTCTTCAAACGGGCTTGTGGTCCAGCTAACATATGCAGTGATAATTCCTCGTATCTCCGCCACAGGAAACTCAGCATAACTCCAGCTGCTGAATACAAAATGGAAGCTTGCCTCCCCGCGACCCTGGCAAATCAACAGAGAGGGCATTTGATTTACAGGGAAGGTGGGCACAAAATCATCATGGCAGATGCTCACATAATAGACAGCATCAGCATGTGCGGCATCACTGTGTGCCTGCAGCTACAAAACGCACAGATAAACAACACAGTGAACACCAGCATTGTGTCCAGACACACAAATATGAACAAATAAGCAATCAGCACGGACGACAGCCTTGCTCAGGCCCTCCACGTGCTCCACCATGCTGACCATCGGCACAAAACATGGAGAAGGAATATTGAGGCACAACAACATGAAGTGCATCACTGAGCTGCAAGCAAGCAGGGACATAAACACACATACACACACATACACACACACAAATATTCCACATAGACAAAGGACTGCCAGCACCTGCAGCACTATTTCAGTGACAAGCTGGCTTTCACTTTTAACCAGCTCCTGATGTCAACTTTGAATTAAAAAAATTTATTGCAGGTTTACTTAATTACAGTAAAGAGGGTGATACCTGCAGCCTGTTGCAGGAAGTGCCAGTACTCAAAACTGTTGACTCTTACCCTACCTACACACTTCAGTTGAAAAAAGAGAGATCAATTAGAAGAGTATTGAAATATTTATGCAAGGCTCTTAATGACAAAGTAGGTTGATTTCCACTGACTTCCATTAATGACTTTTATACCGTGGTCTGAGTGAATATTTGATTCTGATATGCTGCAGGGTGTCAGTTAAAAACTGTTAATGGGCACCTACTAAGTAGTTTCAGTGAAACTGTCTATTTAGCATTCTAAATTAATGTGCTGGCTACATAATAGCATCATCCCATATGGTATGCAGTCAGAGTCTGTTTACAATTTATTTCCAACACTAAGAGTTGTCTTTCAGCCACTCATCCTTTGAATGCCACAGGATGGAGACAGTAACACACACTGCACATGGTATATCGTTTGTTTATGAAAATCTTGATATTGATTTGGGGACAGTGACATAGATAGAGAGCTAAGCAATCTTGTTGAACATACTGTCAAATGATACTTACTGTTTATTAGCAGTATGCAGTGTTATTGACCTTCAGTCTTGCTAGCATAACGTTAGCTTTCTGGCTAATAGCTGAGCCACAACGGACTACAAATGTTTCCTCTCTTGCTTTGTCTTATTTAAGGTTCTCGAGTACTGAATAACATTTCCATTGCACAAGAACCTTATGGGGTGGTAATTATTGTTCCAGGTTTTAGGTGAACTCTCAGATGTTACCAGGAAAAAGGTGTTATGGCTTGTAAAAACCTTTAGATTTTGATTGCAGAAAGCATAAAAATAAAATTGAATATTGTTGGTAGTTGACCATGGTATAAATGGGAAGATGCCCTTCAATGTAGACCATTATGAATCTAATGGCCTTCATGGAGGCAATCATCTTAAGTGTTTCATGCCTTCACATTGGCCTTTAAAAACTGATGATGGATAACTCGTCAAGCATTATAGCTTATATATAATTGTCCCCAAAACAACATATTGTTACAGTCACAGTTGGCATCACAAAACAGTCGCAGTTCAGCTCTAAAACTGTGTGGTTAGGTTTGGTTTTGGAAAAACAAGACCCCAAGAAGTTTTGGTGTTAAATTATTACAGTTATCACTATGGAACATGACGAAAATCATGCAGTATGTCACATACATCATTAGCTACTCATACTACATACATACTGCTACACATACTAGGATACTGGGTTACTTCGTTATTGAAGAAGTTAACATTGACTTTGGGATGCTCAACATCCATCTCTTGGGTAAAAGTCCTGTGTTTGTTTGATCCATCCAACACCCCTTCCTTTGGGCATCTTTTAAACAACATCACAAAGACTTATTATGCTACATCATTTCATCTCCTTTTCTGCTTCTGTAAGAATTACTGCGGCTACTAGATGGCCCCGCTGTACAATAAACATAAGAATGGGTCATAAGTAAGTGCTTACACAGTCGACCTATGTGGTCATTTTTTCGATTAGATGAGGCTGATTTACTTAGAATATATACAGTGAAAGTGTTTGACCTTTAAACCCAAGTATTTTTATTAAAGCAATGGCTAGACAATGGTTAGCTAAAGACACAAAACTTAGAATTTGTATGTGATAATAGCACTTAAAATTACTTTGATGATATATTTTTTTTGTTTATAAATAATTAATCAATAATGTTGAAAACTGGTGCAAAGCTGCAGAATGCATTGCTGTTGTCCACAGTGCTTTATTGACAGTACAGGTGGGGGGCACCGCAGTTTAACTTTTAAGAAATGTTACACAGTGGTTTTGAAAATCTAAATTAGACACAGAGCTTTTAGAATATTTTTAGACATACTTTAAGTCTATACTTACCCAACATATGCAAAAATATAATTGTCATCGCAGAAAGAAAAGTTATGCTATACAAATGAGTTTATTTTGATTTGATATGTCAAAATTCGGACTCAGTTCGAACCGTGCCTAAATTATAAAAATTGGCTTCCATAGTAACTGCATGAAATTAAAGCTTTTTGAATTGTTTTTTTTTATTGATAATACAATGATTTACTCAGTAAGTCAAAAAATGAACTAAACCCAGAAAAACAAAGTAAGGAAAGGTGAAAGGTGAATCAATAACTATAAAAGTACCTTTGAGCAAGGCACCAGATCTCTACATCACAACACAAAGACTGTGATTGCATGAGGCAGCGTGCAGGTGTAATTGTGTGAATGTGAAACTGTGCATATCCAGAAACCAGCGGTGGACTTTCTCTCACTGAGAAAAGGTTAAAGGGGAAAGAGGTAAGACTTTTACTGCCTCACAACACAAATGCCTGTGTTACATCTGTAGGAGGCTGATGGCCTTTTCTGATCAATACCAGTGACTCAACAATTACTTTGCCAGGTGCTGAGATTTCTGGCTTTCAAAGCTTACTTTCATACTGCTGAGCTCCTTTAAAGACACACTCATACTGGCATTTTCAATTGCTCATCATTGCAGTGTGCCGCAGTGTCAGGGTAGACATTTCAGCTAATAAGCTCCATTCTCATATCGCACAAAACAATATTTGTATGATACTTTACTGCTGCTCATAATCATAGAAGGTAATGTTAAGTTAGCTGCTTATGGTCAGTAAATACCTCCAAACTGGGGTGGCCGATATATGGAATATACTCAATTGAATGGGGGCTTTATCCATGTGCAATTTAAATAAAAAAAAAAACAACAAAAAAAGGCTATATCGCAAACATTAAGTATAAATTGTCACGTCATTTTTCATCTCTTCAGTATTTTTCTTCTTTCACTCTCCTAAGGCTCTCTGCCTCTTACAGACACACTCATGTCTTTTCGTACCTACAGAGCAACTGTCACAACTATTTAGTCGTATTTTGCGGCCATGGAGCACCACTGCTACTTCCAAATCTTTTTAATATATGAACTGGAGAGATGTTGCTTTTTTCGCTCACAGTGAATGGTTAAAGGCCCTGTGCTAACAGTTAATGTTATTTAATAATAATAATGTTAGTAAATGCTAAGGTTATCATCCATCAATTGAGTGGAAGCTTCAGGTCCACATCAAAAACATCGACACTTTTGGCCAGAGACAATTTGGGTCCTTTAAAATTAAAGCACCATGGGTTCCGCTTTGATTTAATCAACAATAACAATGCTTTATTTGACTTTGTTTTAACAGCATTTTATTTAATTATTTTTTATAATAATAGTTTAATTTACTTTATTATATGGTAGTAGCTAATATATTGCAACTCAATAAATAATTTTATATTTTAATATTTAACATTGATTTAGAAGAGGTTTTTAAATACTAAGACATTAATCATGTATTGTGATATAGCCTAAAAATATGGCAATATTAAAACCACATCACCTAGCCACACAGCTGGTGTATCCTGTACTTGAGCAGGCTTAGGCTCAGTATTTTGTGTTATGTGATGATCTCACAAGTTGCTACTTTCTACATTCTTACAGCCATCACTAATCTTTTATTTTCACTTAACCTGCTAACTGCCAGCTAATTGATCCAAATGTATTATATTTCTACTCATTTTTCATGTTTACCTTATGTGTTTCAAAGGCATCTGCAAATATTGTGAACATTACAGAGGAAAACACAAGTTAAAATTATAATTTCTTATAATGACAAGCAATATTTATCTGCATTCCTTATTTACATAAGCTCTCTGAGTGATCAGAAGCAGGTGTAGATTTTGTTAGTACCTGTGAACAGATCGGAGCTGCTAAAACATTGATGAATGCCAGAATACAAGTTAATTTCCTTCTGCTAACACAAATTTGTTCTGCTCACATTTCATGAATGTGACTCAGTATTTTGTCTTCTCTTTCATTTGTTGAGGCTGGTTAAATTGATGGTATTGAGTTTCTTTTCGGTTTGATGTTTTGTTTATAAGCAATAATTATTTCTGGCTTTTGTGTTCCTCATGTTGTTATTATTGGTAGTTTCTTTTCATTGGTTTGTGTCGCTGATTGATTTTTTTCTTGCTCTTTTTGTGAAGTGTGTGTGTAACCATGTTTTTATAGAGACTTCAATTTTAAGAAAAAGAACATTAGTAAACACATTTTTGTTTGTATTTCTTTGCATTCACGGCTCTGGTTGAGTGTGTCTGTGCCTGTGTGACCTTATTTAGTCTTAGTGTTTAAATTTCCTAATAATTTTCTGGGGGTGAAATTCCCCAAGGTGCTGTTGTCTACAGTATAACAAAAACATTACTTCTACTCCTGCCACAACTTGGCATTGTTGGGAGGATTCACTTAAAGAGATGTGGATTCCTTCTTGCAGGACATTTTTTGTGTGCGGTGTTTCTTTTTCTTTATCGGTGCACTGTCATTTTGCCTTTCCTGATGGGCAGTCA
Organism: Plectropomus leopardus; assembly: GCF_026936395.1. Classification (NCBI taxonomy): domain Eukaryota; kingdom Metazoa; phylum Chordata; class Actinopteri; order Perciformes; family Serranidae; genus Plectropomus; species Plectropomus leopardus. The sequence goes on from NC_142178.1 coordinate 28,469,334, forward strand.
AGTCCTGTCCGGCAAATTAGATGGTTGAGGTCATGGTTTATGCTTGATGACGGTGGACACTCTGCACAGCTGTCCACTGTCATTGCTTTGTAAAGCACTTTGTGCCGTGGTGCTGATGCTCCTCCAAGGCTTGTGTCTACTGTTAAAGTAAACTTTGAACGCTGAGCCGGAGCATCCACCGTCACTTAAAGCTGTATTTTTATGTCGAACTGCTTCACAGTTTTGTGCTTAGTGGACACAGAGTAAGTTTTACTTAGAGCTTTTTTTTTTTTAAGATATATTTTTGAGGCTTTTTCAATGCCTTTATTTGATAGGACAGATATACTGTGAAAGGGGGAGAGAGAGAGAGGGGACGACATGCAGCAAAGGGCTGAAGCTGGACTCGAACCCGCGGCTGCTGCGGCGAGGAGACAGCCTCTGTGCATGGAGCCCCTGCTCTACCAGCTGAGCCACCAGGCGCCCTGACTTAGAGCTTTTTTAAGAGTAGTTTGTGCCTTGAAGCTGATAAACCTCCAAGGTCAGTGTCCAATGTCACTGTTTTTTAAGAGATCGACAGAAAGCTTTGGTTTGTTCTTTTTCATTTCCATCTGTGCCCAGAGTATACTCTCTTCTCCGAGAGTGCGAAGCGATGAATAACCGCACAGGATTTAACAGAGCTCTTAACGTAAGGTCCAGGTCCAAAGACGGAAACTCTATTTGAGATGGCAGATGTTTGAATTGCAGTGAGCCGCCACAAATAAATGAATGTACGGGAAACCACTTAGAGCTTCTTTTTAGAGCATTTAGAGCAAACCTGCGTCTGCTGTCACAGGTTTTATCCTTGGTGGACACAAGGTCCATATCCACTGTTGTCATTTTTTAAAGAGGTGTGCATCTTGAAGCCAATGAACATCCAAGGTTTGTTGCTTATGTCAGTCTCCTGGTTAGACCTTGGTAATAGCCTTCTGCATACTTCAGTCTCAGTCCATCGTAGGGGCGACAATGGAAAAATGTGAGATAGAACGTAGAATGGGTTTTTATATCCATTGTCATCACTTTTTTAAATTGTCATGGAGGCTGCATTCAGAGACTCACCAGAGCTCTAATTACACAGCAGGGACACTAAGCACTATATCTCACAGAGTGCGTGCTGCTTAGAGAGTGCATTTTCTGCCTGGTGTCCTTCTTAGTAGTGTGGTCAACAGTCTGTTTCAGACGCCATGTCTCAACAGGTGGGTTTCCCGGTGATTCAACATGCAGAGTTTTGTCCTTGGTGTTTAAAGCAGGACTGTAGGTTAAAGTTTATATTCTAGAAGAAAAATAAAGCTGATGAGTCTGACTTTAAGTTTATTTACATCCATGCTCACAGTTAACAAATGAATAAATGCAGAATTTACAAAAATATAAGTAAAAGTATATCTATATATGAAATATACACTACATACAATATATATATATTTATATATATAATATGTGTGTGTGTGTGTGTGTGTGTGTGTGTGTGTGTGTGTGTGGGTTAAAAAGTGGTAACCCTGCTGTGGGCAGGGTTAGTGCTTTCATCCTGTTAGTTCTGATGCACTTTGAGTTTACACCAATTAGTCATAATAATTGTGTGTCTGCATATTATCATAAATAAATTGCACCATTTATCGCTGCTATTAAATGTGTTGTACCAATTTGTACTATGCATTTCATTCTGAGCCTGTAAAATAAGATGGCCTTCATCATCCTGTGAGGTTGTGTAGATAACAGTGTTCAGCATATGTTATGTCAGGTAACAATTTTAATAACACAGTGATGTCATAGGAAGTTTATAATGAACAAGTAATAGAATAACAAGCCTGCTCTGTTGATCCTGATGCATAATAATAGGCCCAGATGTTCCATATTCATTAAGCAGCAATAATTGCATTACCAAACTCCTCATTAGCCGATTCACAGACTACACTCGCTTTTACTTTTTAAGTGTAAAAGCGCATTCAAATTCAAGAACCTTTTTTATATAATACTATGGCATCCGTACCAAACTGTGTGCCTGCCTTTCAAGGGGAAGATGATAGAGCCTATAATCTATCACAGAGAATACTAACCACTTTCCCCCCAGCTGCGTTGAAGAGATGAACTATTTCCCCCCAAAGGGATATTTTCAGAAGGCTTTAATATGGATGAAAACATTCATCTTTTTTTGTGTTGCGTGAGAATATCAAGGATATCGATTTGGCGGAACTGAATGGACAGTCATACTGAGGATGTCCTCTAAAACTGCAGCCAGGGAGGATTCCTCAGAATACTGAGCGTCTGTTTCAACACAAAGCATTGTTAATTAAAGCCTTGTATTGATGATTGGTTTCTATTAATGAGAATGTAGATAAGTGGGACCCCTTCAGCATTTTATAATTTGTAAAAGGTGGAGGGGGTGGTATGGTATGACTTACACTGTGTCTGTGTTCACTTCCAAAGTCAAAAACCCTGATTAGCCCCGCCGCTATTAATTACTGTGGTTTCTCTGCATTGGAAACTGGCTGCTAAATGGCTTTGAATCCTGCCAGCTTTGAACAGTTTTTGCATGTGCATGTGGGTGAGAATGCATGTGCAGGAGATAGCAGCAAGAAAAGCAAGAAAAGAGAAAGTGAAAGTAGAGTGCAAGCTAAGCCCTGGCCTAGAGTGGAGTCAGATGGAATCCATGCAGCTCATTAGTAGTATTTCTGTTCTTGAACAAAAGCAGAGGCTAAAAAATATTGTAATTGATTTCTACGCTGGCTCACCCAGCCTTCTTTTAATGAATAATTACTTCAAATGAGCACTCAGCAAAGAACTGAGCCCGGGTGGCTATTTTTATATGTAGATCTCCTTTATTTCATTATTTTATTGCCTTCTCTTTTTACGTGCCTGCTGACAACACCGCTAAAGAAGCAACACGGATACATCAATCATTGCAGCACTGATGAACGAAGCAGAGAGGACATGCTGCAGCTAAATGTCAGAGAAAGACATCAAAAAATACAAGCCAATTAGTGGCTCTCCATTGATCTCTCTCTATTAGGAGACAGACAATGGTTTGGACACTTGTTCATGATAGTAATACTTATGTTTTGCAGAGTAAAGATGGCAGAAATATCTCAGCCTAAAATTGATTTTCCAATGTCAAAATTATAAAACTCAGAGGCTTTTGTTTTTGAGAGCCACATACTGTGAGAATGCAAAGCACACAAAGGTCCCAGTTTTTATGTAAGATGCTTTTCAAAGCCTTGTAAACTACACAAGGGACCATGGTGTCAGATTTTACACATTCACATTTCATTTTTTATGTCTTAGTGCATAAAAAAAGAATTGTGACTGAGTTTACTTCTGTATTATCAGTGGAAATGGGCCCAGCATGGCTGTGAGGTTAAACATCACCTGCCATTCATTTTTACTTTATTGTTCCTGATATTTTTTTATTGCCTGCTAGATTTTTGCTGCCGGTCCAACTCAATGGAGGTTAATGGGATTTGACTTGAGATTTTCAAATCATTGAAGAACTGGAAATGTTTTTACTCAGACTACTTTCTGGAAGTGGTATTCCCTATTAAAGTGATTGACTGTGAGGTCTGTGGATTATCTAGAATGGCTGGAAAGACACTATGCTGATGAAAGAAATATGAAATAATAATAATAACAACGACGTGGTTTGTATAGCACCTTTCATTTATGCAAGAAATGCACCCCAACATATTTTTTGACAGAGAAATTACATGCACTGTGCTTCATGTGAAAAGACATAGAAGATATAAAAACTTGATGAAACCTGCATGTAAAAATAAGATAAGATCAGAATAGAATACATAGAATGCATCTTTACATGAGTAAAACCCACTTGATAATACTAGAAAAGTAATAAAAAAATAAGGATAAAAATAGAATGCACAGAATGCATAACATAAGATGCGAAATAAAAGCCATTGAGATAATATTAATAAAAAAAATAGAGTGTATAAAATTAAGGTAAATTGCAGCAGTGCGTAAGTGAGAAACAAAATGCAAAGCATTTAGGTCAGAGCTAGTTAAAGGCAATACGAAAGAAAAGAAAAAGCAATACGTTCAATAATAAATAAATATTTATTAATAAATATTAACATTTCCATATGTGACACAAAATGAAATGTGTCACATGTCGATGGTATTGTTGTCAGTTTGGCATCAGTATAATCCATGAAGACAAACTGTATTAGCATACAAATTTTACATTTTAGATCTGTTGCGTAAACTCACTACCAGTCTCTGCTGGTTAGCTGCACTATTTCAGTGGAAGGGTATCATGAAATGAAAGGCCAACTGTTTTTTCACATTTCTCACTAAAGTGAGTGCAAAACATGGACTCTTGTTTTCTCCAAAATTCCACCAGTTTCTCCTCCTTTTCCACAGTCCAACAGAACCGAGACTTGTTGACTTTCATGCACTTCCATGGAGTGCCTTTTTTTACAATGTGCCCGGTTTGCTGCTTCTTGTTTGGTCCTTGAGAAAGATCGGTTGTTGTCAGTGGTCACATCATTGAACTTGTGTATTTTCTAAAAACATGATATTTTAAAATATGTTTGATTTTGTGTGAATGTCAAGATGAGAAAAGACTGACTTACGATGGCTTTATATAAGTTTAATGACCAGCAAACTACCAAGAACACAGGATCATGCCACATCTCTAACAAAACTCTGACAATTTTATATCAACATTGGAAAATTGTCAGTAATTCTCAGTAAAACTGCTTGAAAAGTTTTTTGGTGTAACGCCAGCATTAGAGACCCACATGTCAAAACTTGAGCACATAAACTGTCAACATGGCTTTTTAATTCTCTTCTCAATAAAGTGCTGCCCCTGAATGTTTGAAACATTTGACATGCTGAGAGTAAAAGTGTCCTTGGAACATTTACTCCAGGGTTAAAAAATTGTGTATATCCCTCCACTCGAACCTCAGTATTAATGAGCGTGTTTGTATGTTGTTTGGAAATCTCTTTTCAGGAGAAAAAACTGCTCCTGGAACTCTTAACATTACCATCTCTTACCACCAAACCTCTCTTTCTTGGCGGGCAAGAGGGGCTCAGTGCCAGCAAGATTAAAACCCTGGAAATGTCCCTGAGTGGCATTCAATATAACCCTACTAGACATTTCTTAAATTCAATCAAGATGGACTGAATGATTCATGATCTCCTTACATGATTGATAATGTGACAGCCATTCAAGTGCCTCAATAGCCCTACACTGGGAGAAAGGGACAAAATCAAAAAGGTTCCTCGCGGCTTAAGAGCAACATTGTGCCTTACAAAGCCCTCTCAAAGAAAAATACTCACATGTACCATTCAGAAGTCTTCAATAAACTAATTTGGGACCTTTGAGAACTCTTTAGGTTGCCAGAGTCACAGTTAATGGGCATTTGAAGGTATTAATTGCCTCTTTGTGTTTCATTGAACCCAGAGTGGATGGAGATGTTTTGAGAGTTGGGATTTTGAGTCAGAGCTCTGATCCAAATTGTGGTTCTGTGGCCTGAATTAACAAGGCTGCTGCTGATATTTAGGAATAAGTAGTATCTGCTTGATATACTTGACATAAGATCAAACAATCCCGTTTGTTTTTGTCTATGATAATTATTTACTTAATCTTCATAAGTTTAATTTTAATAGTTTTTATTACATGATCTCAAAAAAGGTCAAATTAGCCTGTTACAAGATAATGTACAATGTTGCTATTCTCATGCACTGTTCCTACGTATACTTAGAAAAGGTAATATGCAAGTCCACATTAGTAGGCAAGTTGGGGTGGTGGATGGCTCAAACAATACAAGACAACAAAGACTTTGTTCTATGTTGAGAACCGAATGAAACCAGATGAACTTTTAAGTCATTTTAAGATACATTTTACGTTTTTTTTCCCTTAACCTTATGTAACTTTACGTTAAGTACAGGTAAAGTGCGTAATGTCTTTCATGCGCTAATTCTTTTAGATATCGTACAAACTGTTCTACGTTCATTTTCCAACGATATCATTCAAAGTGTTGTTTGAGGATACGACGGTTTAAGTCAAAGGTTTTTCCAGCTTCTAAAATGTGCGGACAGACTTTTGTTACAATTTGGTAACAATTTTGTGACATTTTATGGACTAAACCACTGATTGCCAACCTTAGGGGTCTCGACCCCCACTAGGGGTCAGCAGAGGTTCACGGAGGTTTTGTGGATTTTATCAGTTTTGTCAGATGCAAAAGAAAGTTGAGTAATCCCTCATTTTACTCAAAGTTACTGCAGTTATTAAGTTCACTAAATAGACAGTTTATCAGTTGGTCTGCGCTCTTATTGTTATGCATTGAATATTCAGTGAAATATCCATAAAATATGTCAGCCAGGGGTTGGCAGTTTACTCAGTGATAGAACAGGGGTGCAACGAGGAAACAGGCTGGTCACCACTGAACTAAACAATGCAAAAATTAATTGTAAAACAAAACATTTTAAGACATTGTTAAAATGATTATCATTTGAAGCCCTGGGACAATGCTTGTGTTGTAATCAGTTCCTCTGATACTTGCAGTGAAACAGCCCATCATCCCATTTTTATTCCGGAGCGGTAGCATCGCCATTTGACCTTTCTGAGACCTGTAAGAAGGTGTGCATAGCCTAACCTTATTAGAAACCTTTTACTGGCTAAACTTTCCATCCTGTGAAGTCTGACCGGATGTGGTGTCAGTGCTGGCTGCATGCAGAGAACAATGGAGGAGGACTGGTAATCGCGTTGCGGGACTGACAGTGGGCCAGTGGCAATCAAATGTAATGGAACAAGCCTGAGGATCAATACAAGTCAGCGATCGCAGACAGACAAAGGTTGTTTAGTAGCAGGCAGCACTAATTGAAATCAATGGCTAATCTGATGACAGTTCTTAACCTTTACACCTCTGAGGATTCATAAACGAGTGAGAATCATGGCAGAGCAGCAGGCACGCTGCTGTCTTTGTACAATTACTTTCCCCAACAACACCTTTGTTTTTCTGCTGATTCACACTTTCTAAGATGCCTAACAAAGCCATTCAATGAGGTTACATTGCTTCAGATCAATACAGTAGAAGCACTAACACTCTGGTTTAATGGTGATTCTGCCGTCTAAGGTGTATCATCAATAATAGGTAAATAAAATATGCATGTGGAGTCATACTGCACGTGGAAGGTCTTTCAGCTGGTAATTGATTCATTCACTGAGGAAATATAAGTGTCAAATAAGGCCATAGAATTAAAATTTAATTCATATAGATGTACATGGGTCAGGCGAATGGGGTGTCCATCAAATAGGAATGCACCCCATTTATGTGCAATTACATGTAATGCCCTTAAAAGCTGTGGTTAATTGATCGAGATGCTGTAGTCCATTTTCAATAGCAGATGGAGACGCAGGTCAGGCGTCAAACTGACCTGACGGCCTTAGAAAGGAAGATGAGACTGAGACCGGACGTTTTAATCACCAGACATCAATAACTAATCAGGTTCCAGGGCCCTAAAGTAGACATCATGTTGAGTTGTCACAAACAAATTGTCAAGAGGAATCATACGAAAACATTTGAAGTTGATTGGTTGCCAAACGCGATGTCGCTTTCAATTGTGGGGTCTTTTTGTGTCTGATATCCCATATTTCAGGCCTCACTGGATTTTGAAGCAAAGCGCTGCTCAAGAGTAAAAAAATATATGGTGTAGTTTTGTGATTGCAACACCAATTAGCAGCCCACAGATATATTTTCATTTTTCAGTCAAATGTTCGTACAAGAGCCCCTCTCGGCTTGAATTGTAGGTGAGTAGGAGTACACTACAGAGACATCAAGTGTGTTGTAGTGAGATAATTACCACAAAGGGTTTAAATAGATGTAATGAAGCTCTATGGAGAAACAGCACACGTGATTTTCTATAACTTAAGGATTTAAGCGTTTCTGTATACTTCATTGAACAATTTATAGGTGACCCTTTGCAGTTGTGCTCAATTTAAATGCAGGAGCGGTAATTCACTCTGTGGGAGTAAGAGCATGCTTGACATGTGTGAGACAGTTAAAACACAGCCGCAGAATAATGCGTGAGATAAAACTCCATTGATCGCCCAGTGGGAAATTAGGTATGCAGGTAATGTAGACCAGTGCTGTGTTGTACCTGTCTGGTGTCAGACTTGTCTGAATCAAAGCAATCTTTTATTTAGATGAAGCAAAATCTCTTATTTCTTCATTATCTGTGAAGTTGTATTTTCAAACAAGACAAGATTTTCCATTTGCACCAGCTGTTGCTTGGTGACAGCTTTCCTCAAGGTCCTTGGAAAACTACAAAAGAGGAATGTGTATTATACTATCAAAGTATTCTCATTTGAAATCTGAACAGTGCGCCTGTATTTGAACAAGGCTTTGATTCATGCACAGACACACTCCCTGATCCCCCTGCTTAATCCCTCCATTGGCTGGGACAAGGACACGTTGACAATTTAAGACCTCTTCCCTCAAACTCTCTTAAATAGTCCTGTTGACCGATCACAACATAGTCTCCGGGATTTAGAAACATGCCTTTAATTAATCAGCTTGTAACTGGCAGCCCAACTGGGTAAACATATTCTCAACAAGCTGACATTTCCGTAGAATGGTGAACCAATCTGGCAGGTGAAATTCTGAAAAGTAAGTTTCAGCCAGTTTGTTAAACAATGTTTGTATAGCGTGGAGTGTTTAGTTCAGATTCTCCAAAGTTACACAAGCGCACAACTAACTGAGCGAGTCAGTGACCAGCAACTCCTGTATTCTAGGAGGCATAATTATTGTTTTTATCAAAAGACTCAGGGGGCTTTGGATAGAGTACAGATGGCTGTGAGGGCCTCAGTTCCCAACCTGAAAGGGCTGACTGATAGCAAGTAAAGCAGTGGAAATACTCTAAATAAGGTGTACATTTAAAGGAACAGTGTGAAAAGTTTAGAGGTTTTTAGTGGCATCTAGCAGTAAGGATTGCAGATTTCAGTCAGGTGAAACTTCTCCCAGCTGGAAGTCGAAAGGTTTTTACCAGGAGCTGAATTATCCACAGAGGTCTCCTCCTCTCCAAAACTAACGTTACCAGGTGATTTAAACCGGTGAAAACACTGAATAAAGCAGTTTCATGCAACAAGTCAGTGTTTCTCCAACTCAATTTTGCAGTTGCAGACAGCCTACTAGCCCAGCACCTGTTAATATGTGCAAACTTGAACTTCCCCTTTAACAGAGTAAAATGTGTAGTAACCCTTTATTTGCCACAGCTGAGTGCCACACTCCACTGTTTTATTCAAGGGCCAACAACTTGAAAAGACTCAGCAGAGGGAGTCTGGACACACAGGATAGGCAGAACAGACCTTTATGTTTCCATGCTTGGGTTAACTTCCCTTTTTTAGAGGTCATAAAGGTCTGAGACTCCCCCTGTAGACACCTAAAGTGTTACCTTCACCGTTTCTGTTCAGTGACAAAGAGTAGTCTGGTGCAGAGTTTTGTGATTTCACATACTGAACAAGAGGTTTTGATTTGCACTCCTCCAAGTCTATCAAGAGATGTTTATGCCTGGTTACTTTTAATACATCAGCAGTGCAGGGCTACAGTGGTAGGATTATTGCAGGTGCAGGGGAGGCGTAGATTTATGGCTTATGCCCATCACATTCAGTTCTTTCTCTAGGCCTGAGATTAACCAAGTCCTAATGTAACAACTCAGACATGACTGCATCTGTATAGAATCGATAACTCATACTTGAAGTGAAATTGAGTTTTGGGAGCAGAGAGGCGTGGTGTGGAAGGCTGAGACACTGGAGGACTTAACTGCAGTGTAATTTCAATACCAAATTAAGAGCGCTGTTTTCTTTCTCCAAAATGATGATGCTTAGCATGCAGCATAGTAGCAAAGTTACCTAGCATAGTTACAGCATGAAACATTATGTTTTGTTTAATTTCATTTCATTTCAACCAACTAGTAGCTATATAATGGCTACAAAATGTAATATATTCATTATGTTAAAATATTTTAATCAATGATTACCAGCTTCTGTTTCTTGTCTGTAAACGTTATGCATAATCTTCTGAAGGCAAAATTTAAATAATAACCACATCCTCACCTTTGAAAACAAGTATATGGTATGGCAGCGCTCTCTCCTAGAAATTACGCTATAAAACTTATTTTAAAAAGTAATTAAAAGTAAGTGTGAGGAAAACATAATGTCGACCAAATTAAGAAATGTTGCTAATACACTAACCTGGCAAGTCACAAATTGTTGATACCGAATGTATCAGCAAGATGTTCACTGATAGCGTATTTAATTAGTTTTCCACCAAAATAAGCAATCTGGCAACACACAACTTGTAGTGACTACAGCATTATTAACTATTTTTATTAATATTTAACCAAAATCACAATTACAAGTTGGCAGGATCAGTTAAGAGAAATGGAGCTCATATTGTGCAGATAAAGACACAAAAAGAAACTGGTGACAATGTTAACAAATTCTTAACATTTATAACCGCAAACTTAATAGATTATAAAAAAGTAGAACTCCTTAAGGTTCAAGAAACGTAATCAGTTATGTTATTCTACTTTGTTGATTGTTCGTCGTCATCATTCGATATTATTGTGAGTCTAAATTTGGAGTTTGGCAGAGATTAGCTGGGTTCTGTCGGCTACACTACCCTTATTTTAGTTTTTATCAGTTTTAGTGAGTTATTGAAAAACTTTTGTCATTCTTCCCTCTTGGCCAACTGGCCACTTCTGGCTCCAAAAAAATGAGTTGGCAACAGCTAAATTGCCAAACTCAAGGCTTCAAAACTGGTGTCCACAAATCAGTGGATGATGTCATGTAGTCTGTGTCCATAATTTTTAGAGTCTTTGACTGATACAGTTTTGTTTATGATTATATATCAGTGTATAATGTGAAAAGGGTCATTCATAGTCATGAAACCAAAGAGAATTATCACGCAACTTTGCAGTCCTACTTAGCTTTTAGGGGCATGTTAGGGTGTCTTAGCTCATTACTTTCGTTTTCCAGGCACAACTTAAATATTTTGGTTAAGTCTCACCATTTGCATCGGAAGCTCTGATAAACTCACTGTAGACTACCTGCCCAGCAGCAAATGCCAGACAGACAAAGGAAGCAAGCAGCTAGTAGAAACAGAGGAGCATTTAGCAGCAAAGAGTTTTTCGTAGACATAGGTGATCTGATCGAAAATAGCTAAAACGAGAGAAAACATGTGACTTACATTTGTCAGGTGAATATAAACACGACTCCATATGAACGCTAATGTTTTCTGTGTCTGTTGAATGTGTAAATATTCTTTTTCTGACAAGTTCCACATTATGACTTGATAAGGTGATCGTGACATCAGTGTTGTGTTTACAGCTTGTTGTTCTGTTTTGAACGGGCCAAGGGGACTCAAGTAATGATGCTCTGATGTTAGCAATCATTGAAATAAGTTTCTCAAATACTAAAACGTAGCACATTTTGACAGCAGAAAGTCCTTTAAATCATGAAGTGTTACAGAACCTCTCATAGATATTAATATTTTCTTTTTTTGCCATCAGTTTTACCTTGAAAATTGTTGCTTATCAACAAATAATTCCTAATATAATTAAATTATTATATAATATCTGAAAAAAATTCTGTTTTTAGTTTAGTATGCTTTAGAAGGTGAGTGTATTCTTCAGCCTTTTCTTTACTTTTTATTATCTTCCAGTTGCCAAGGCCACACCAGCAAAAAGACAGCAAAACTCCAACAACACATTTTCAACTGGATTTACATATAAAACTGTGCTGACTCTACACAGAACAGGAACAAATGAATAACTTTGCTTTCTGTATCGGACCTGCTCTGATAAGCGTTTATCCCTGTATTTCCGAACAAGGTTTTGGGCAGAGTGTATCCTAGCTGTCCTCTAATCTCTCCTGGTAACACTGTCTACACACTGAAGACATGTTGGCGCTCGGATCAGCTCAGAGGAGTTTGTGGCAGGACTGGGATAGATCCAGGTGGTGCATGCACACACAATGATTGGTGCTGTTTGGTCCTTTTTTTTAACAGCCTTGTGTGTTTTTGATGTACTGTGATATAAAGGATTGTGCCTTCACAAAATGTTGGTCTTTGCTGTTGGTTAAGGTGCAGTTTGAACTTTAAGGTTGGGGGTTCAACAAAAAAATCTTGAGGAAACTGAATGTGTACAACAGGATTTGTTTACATGAAAAATAAATAATCAGTATACCAGCAGGTGCATTTTCATATCCTGTATAATAAGCTCAATGAGTGGTGAAATATTGCAAAATTACCATAGGAAATTAACTTGCACAAACCACAAAACTTGACAGATACAGATCCCAGCTATTAGTATTTCTCTGGAGATGATAGACCTACCCCAGGGAGTCTAATATGAACCTTAGGCTCTACAGTAAATGATGTGCGTACATGTGGGACAGCAATCAGACTCAAGGCTGCCTTCGTAAATAGTCGTTTGTGGCAGAGCACACTCTGGCACCATTGCTATGAAATGACTCAGAAAAGTATAAAATTTTATAAAAGGGTCAAAATACACTAGAGCTAGGCTTTAAAGTGATAGTTTTAGATTTTTGAAGTGGGGCTATATGAGATATCTATGTATAGTTAATATATTGCATACATGAGCTGGCAGTAGGCGCAAACCCAGTTGGCAGAAACAGATGGGGCAAAGCATTACACAGCTGTGTAATGAGAGGGGTATATATCAAAGCGTTTTTTAGCCACTTTAAAAAAGACGTCCCTACAAAAATCAATATCAGCCTAAATGGACGCTGTATTTAGAGTGTTTTCGCTGCTTTACATTGCTGTCACACAGTCTTTTCCTTTGGCACTACATTTCCTCAATCTTATAACTTGTGTATTCCTAGGCAGAAGCCAGACTGAGACGTGAACTGTATCAAGCTGCGCGTCCTCTGAGGACCAATGGTTGTTGAGGTATTTCAGCCTGGTCCAAAGCAAAAAAAAAAATCTGTTTCCATAACTAAAAACAACAACAACAATTGGCAAAAGTAATAACTTTTCAGCACCTATCTCTGTGGATTTAAGTTTTAGCAGGCTAATGTCCCTACTTTTTTCTCCCTTTATTCCAAGATTCCTTTGGATCTCTGATGATAAGATAATTTACCATAATTTCTGCCAAAACCACCAATTAGTGCTGGCAGAATCAGTGAAGTAAAATTTCTTCTGAGTCACCTGTATTAAAATATATACAAACGTGGACATTATCACCGTTTTCTGATCTAATTTTATTTAGTTGAATTAAAAATAATAACAATATAACAGAATAAAAAATAGTAAAATATGATCTGCCAACTGTAATTCACTGTAATCTTTAAAAAAGTGCTCCAGAAGAAAGAAGAAAAAAAAGTCTAGAAAATAACAGGAATTATGACTTTATTTTCGAGGGGCTTATATGAAAATACTTGCAACATTTTAGGCACTTGACATACTGTGTGAAACCATTAATGTGGCCACTGTATTGTTCGGCTGGTGTAGACAGCATACTGTGACTTTTTGTAATCTTTCAAAAGCATTTCTGTAGTGTCCATTTTCCTTGCCACTTCTCAGAGTGAGTCAGTTAGCACTATGCAGCACATGTTGCTGAGCATTTGTTCTAGTAAACACAGGTATGATTCATTCATTCCCACCCGTGCTTCTGGGACTCTAGTGAAGGTCATTCATGAATGCTAACAATGAAAAAAAGTGTTTGAAATTCCACCTGAACTCTAAAACCTTATATCAGAGAGGAAAATCGTAGTATGCGCTCGAACATTGCAGACCATCCAAGGTAAAACGTCCCATATCCTTCAAAGCTGTGACACTGAAAAAAGATTGATATTCTGCCCCATCCAGCAGTCTCTTGATAACCTTTACATGATCTTCATTCAGTTTCCATTTCAGTTACATGCAAGCTTAAATATCATGACATCTTGGCCATTTTGTCTCTAAGTAAAGTTCAAAAATTCAATCCTTCTGAGCAAGCAAATTCAAACATGCAACCATAGATCATCAGTAAATCATATCTACTGTGATAGATGATGACCCTCATCTCCTCCACCCTTTTCCACTTTGTCTGTGTCCTCCTAATCCTGTTTATAAAGAGTCATTACCTCCTCTCTTGCAACATCCCACACTCCTCTCAAGGCCTCCGACACTGACGACTGATGATGAATCAATGACACATTTCACTTCAACCTTCCAAACACAAGCAGCTCGGTGTATACCCACAATGCTTGTTTCCTGTCCCTCCCTCCTGTTCTGTGAAACGTGGACAGGGTAGGCATTCCGTACGCATCGACAGCTGAAGCGTCCAATTTAAAGGGGAGGTCTGGGAGTTGAGTCTGCAGCAGAGGGCCCATAATTGGCATCCTTCTTGTCTTATTAAAGGGGAAAGCACTGGTATGGATCCCCGAAGCCAAATCTTGGCCTTTATTAGAATCCTGTGTAAACAGAGCCACACACAGAGACAGCTAAAGGCATTACTCACCACCATATTTTTGTTCTCAAGCAGCAAATTAAAGTAATTAACCATTGTAAATGAAACTTACAGTGGCTGTAACATTACTCAGGTGAAAATTATAGAGTTAAAATTGATAGTCGGGAGTTCTTATGTGCAACGGTGACGATTAAATGACTTGTGTAAAAGTACTTTTTTTTTTAGTTACAGTTACAAATGACTAAAATATTTGAAGTTTCACCTTTAGAAATTCTTGTGTGTCCAAGACATAGTTAGAGGCATGTCTAAAAAGACTTGAGTTTCTGTTTGCTTTATGCCAGAAATTAAAGCCATTTTGTCTCTTGGTCAAATTTATGAAAACCTCTGCTTTTTATAAGACTATCCTTTTCATTCGTTCTCAGCCTTGAAAACTCCTAATGCAGTAGTGTTTTGTGATGCCCCTGGACAAAGACAGGGTTGACAGATTCACAGCTCCTCTCCACAGCCTCTTCTGGTTCAGCAGCGCATCGGTTTAACAAGTCTGTGCCATTCGATGCTCAAGGACTTAATCCCCCAGGGGAGGAAACAAAGATACGTTCCAAAAAAAAAAAAAAAAAACGTGTTCTCACTTCTTCTGACTGCTCAGTGATTCTTTTGACTTCCCTGAATTGTTTAGAGCCATGCTGGCGATGAACAGGACTATTCGAGATCTGCCACCCCCACTAAGCTTGCAGCTATCAGCAGTCCCACGGCCGCTGCTGCCCCACCTCTACTACAGCTCTCGGCTTAGCTGGCAGCTTTTTTCCCTTCATGAGCCCTATTTAGAATACGCTGACATGTGAACAAATTTGACAATTAGCAATTTGCTGTTTTAGTAAGTGTGCTGCAGTATCGGTGAGTTAATATTTCCTTTGCCAGCTGAGTAAGAGGGTGGAGACCCTGGAAAAGGCTCCAGAGAGGGCTTGATGGAGATGGCACATGCACAATTATCATGTTACCCCTGTGGTTTTCTTTAACAGCTTGTTTTTCAAATGGTAGCTAAATTAGCTCTATGAGCAAATTGTTGGGCTCTAAACACTTATGAAGTGTATACATCGCCCACTCTGCAGCACAGACAAGGTTTCTGCATAGCCAGTAGTTTCACTTTACTTGTGTAAAAGTACAGTGACTGTGTTGTAATATTATTCCATTGTCCCCTATATTGAGGGTATTGTCAGGAGCTTCTTCTGTATTGTCTGAAAACCAGTGTTTTCATAATTCTGGCAGTGTAGCCTGCAAAGAACTGCCGGCTAAGACGTTCAATTATCTGGCAGAGTGACTGTACAGTATGTGTTCATTGAGAGCCAGAAGAATGGGCCATGTTCTGTAGAGGAGAAATCCATCATAAGTAGGCATCTAATAGCTGAGTGTGTTTCCTGAGTGTCTGGATGCTTGTTCTTTTCAGAAAAACACTGTTTTTGGCACTGTGAACAAAAAAAATAATTGAATCTACCCTTTGAAGCAGTTAATGCAGTATTGTTCTAATGAGAAATTCATATATATCATGTAGTAATAGAGTGGTGCATCTAAATGCTAAAAGTCAACCATGATATTCAGAATTTGTTAAAACATACTAGAAGAAGTCGGCACTTAGCAACCATTTCTGTGAGTCTTCCAGGTATGATATCAAAGGCCAGTGATGAGAAACTGACATTCAAGATTACTGACAGAGTTGTGAGCTATTATTCAGCACAGGACGTTGCATTAAAGTTAGAAGATTGGTTCACATTCAACTGTTTTCACTTGCTACACAGTGCTTTTATGAGCAGGTACTGCTTTTTCCATATAAAATGGTTGCGTATACAACTCCAACTTTCCACATGTTAGTGATATGTAATGGGAGTAATTTCACTCCAAATATGGCAGAGCATCTTCAAAGGAACATTACTTAAACCAAACCAAATCTGACCAAATTTCACATTTGCTAAAGTAAGACAATTACACACTAAAGTACGATGGGGCAATACAGATTTTGGTATATTACATAGTCAGTGTGTGCATGCTGCGTGTGGTTTGAATAGGCTTGAACAGTCAGCCAGAGAGGTAGCAAACTGCTACCTAGAGCATAGACACTAAATACCAGCATACAGCAACCTTTTCAGCCACTAGACTGAAAATAAATCCAGCTTTCTAGTTTCTTTTTTTTTTTAAAGAAAATGCATAGCACAGGAAAACAGAATACCACATCTTACAGCTTTGCTGTAATTGAGTTTCAGTATCACTTCCATTATGTTGGACCTGATGTTTCAAACCCATTACAAATAGTGCAGCATGTATGTATCGGGTGAAGTTATCACATTATGTGAAATAAATAAATCTCCTTTACTCAAAGTATTTCCCAAAACAACAGAGGTCATTAAATCAATAGTAATTCTTTAGAAACATGTACTTAGAACCACACATATATGTTGTATATACATACAAATAAGCAATATACTTCTCCAATGTCATGTATTTCATTGCACTATACACACCAATTTGGCAACACAGCTACATTCAACAAAACCAGTGGTAAGCTCCAGTTTATGGCATTTAGGGACGTGATGTTTTCGCCATGTATTAGTTCATATGATATCTTATGAAAATGCACATAAAACAGGTCGTATGATGTCTAGTAAATTAGCACCCCACGAATGATGTGGTCACATTATGTACTGAACTTAAAGATAGGTAGGTTAGGTTTAAAAACATAAGGTAACATAGATTAGATTTAGGGAAAGAAACATGGTGAAGACCTTAAAATATAACTCAAAGGTCACTTGGTTTCACACGAGACATGAACACCGGCCTCCTGGGTTAAAGTCTTGTGTTTGTTTGATCTGTCTACCACCCCATGCTGCCTTGTTACACGGAGATTTGCTCTTTACTTTCTTTGTTACTCCTGTCAACGCATGGTCACATGATGGCATCCTTTTTAATTGCATGGGTTATATACAAATAATGGACTCATGATTATGTTGGTTATATGGGAATTCTGGTGCATTACTTTTAGTAGGTTTAGTCTCAAACAGTGAACAGCCTGTGTTTTCATTCAGTCTTTGGGCAAGCTGCAGGCAGTGTGCGAGGCTATGGCAGCTTTCACGCATAAACAATGTTGTAATAGGATTAAAGCATTTATTAATGTAACAGTAAACCATAACACCTCCTTTGGACGTTCATAAGTGAAGGCGATTGAACAGTAAACAGATTAATGAATTACAATATAATAATAATACAGAGTTGTAATAATATAAAACATGTTGTCATAGGAATGGTTATAAACATTAGGGCTTGAATTCAGTCAGTCACATCCTCTGTAGCTTTTACTTTAACCTCATTTAAGACACAATGCTAAAACTGACCGAGCCCTCGGACAGCATTCATGACCATATTCTTTTTAATAAAGCCACACTTTTGTATCCAGAATTGATTTTCATGACATGAAGTCTTTTAAGACGCTTATAACAACAAATTAAAATCCTCAAATTCTATTTTACACATTCATTTCACTAAATGTGCAATTAAAGAACTCCTGGCTGTTAATCATGGAAGGGGTTTGTCAACCAACCAGCATGTGCCAAATGTTGTAGTACACATTTGGGATTTGAAGTTTGTCCACCAGCTGTTTCCATGTTGGCAAGCCACACCAGCACTGCACATAACTTTTGGTCATTAAAATTGTTATTATCTAAGAGACTTAATCTCTGTGCATCTTTATAAACTAGAGGAGTGAAAAGAGAGAAAGAGAGTGGGGTACTAAATACATAGGCAGGAGAAAAAGGAAGGGGGGAGGGAGATGAACAGAGATGACTGTTGCAGGAAGAGGAGATGCAACAACTTGGCCCCAGATTTTGATCTTGAGGACTCGTGTCAGAAGCAGTGACATAAATGATGTATCTCTGCAGACCCATCAATAACACCCAAAGAGAGCCTAATGGAGGTATAAAACTGGACAGATAAGAAGTTTCGCTTGGAGCTTTCATAAATCAGCCGCTCAGAATGACCTATATAAAAGTGAACAGCACTGACAGGCTGCATAAATTACAAATGGACGCTGTACGTAGGACGTATTACTGTTATTGTAATTATCATGAAGCTCTCAGACACCTAAAGCACACGTATTAAATATCCTGGTAAAAAGCATGGCGTTTTACTGCGCAGGGATGTAAGTCATAAATGATTTATAGTCTCACTGATGCGTCTTTATAATGCGGTAACACAGACCTCACAGGCAGTCAGTTCTTAGTATGAAGAGCTCGATCTCCTGTTATCACCAATAGTTTTCACTTAAATTTAATTCTGCAAAGCTGATCAAACAGTCATTATATCAGATGTTAAATCATATGCATTACACATACTGGAAGCCAGTTTTCTTCACCTGAGTCAACGCCGTATGTGTGTGTCTGGGAGTGTGTGTGCTCTCTTTGACCTTGACCTGGACTCTGTGTCTGAGCTAAATATCAGCAGAGTCCATTTCATTTTGGAACCTGCTGCCATTTAACACAGAGAGCGATATCAGCACCAACCTCCTCAATCTAACTGGGAAATGACCTTTCAAAGCCCCACACGTTTCCGCAAGAAACAAGGGGTTGATGATGAATTGCACAAATGTGTACCCTGCCTTTACACTGTATACCTCATGTTGCCTTTTTGCCCCAAGTCACCACTTATGGAGTACTCACAACATATTGGCAGAATGGGAGGAAAAGCCTTCTGGCATTTTGACTTTGGAGCAGTCATGCAATATTCCAAGGTTGAACAGTTGGAACAACTATATTATATTAGCTCTAGTAATCTATATGTTGGAACTACAGTGGCCCTGTTAGCATTCAAATAACTATTTTCTTTTACCACAACAAGTTAGACGAGCTGGCTGGAATCAGTACCTTTCCAGCTTGGTTATTAAAGGGGTACTTTGTCATTTTTCAGTCAACTGTGTGTTATAATAATGTGGGTAGGTTGTGTAAATGAACTGTGGCAAAATTCCTACAATCTTACTATCGCTCAGATGTCTCTGCTCAACTTCCAGCGTAACTTTTCTGCTTCTAGAGCTGGTGCTTGAACTACAAATAGTACTTCTGCATTTTCGTATGCCCACCAGCAGGGATACAGTGTGTACAGGAGAGGATCGAGAGGAAAGAGCCACTCCTCTCTTAAGCCGCTTTTACACTGCCTATTCAACACAAGAATAATGCGCTGTTCTGCTGCCTCGCTGTTCTGTATGTAACGGACAATCGTAGAAATGCAGGACAGAGTTGTCTCACCTCTGAGCCGGGACCAGATGTCCAATTTCAAAAGCATTTTTGTCTTTCTACTGCATTACCAGCCCATTTTAATGAAAATGCTATCTTTCCAGCAGTGAAATACTTATTTAACAGCAATCAAGGTGCTGCCTGATAACAATGTACATAACCTCCAACCAGTCATCATCATATACACTCCATTGTCATGACAAGATACCATTAAGCGCCATTTACACAGGCCTGGGATGGCACGTTTCAGCCATGCTGTGCATGGCCGAGCCGTGCTGTGTCATGATCATCTGCATTACCCCCTGATCTCCCAGTAATGAGCACCTGCCTGCTCTCAGTGGCAAAGGAAGGTTGGAAGAGGTAACATCAGTATGAGTGAGTAACTCCCAGGCATTCATTTATACGAAGCTTAGCAAAAGTTCAATCAGAAAGACCTTACGCTCCCATTCATTTATAAATCTCTTACTCGCTCTGTCTGCTGTTGTCAGTTTTTATTTCAATATGAATTGATGTGACTCTCCCTCCTCCAGCCCAATCACCTGTTTTTCATCACATCGACTACCAAAGGTTCCTCCAACTGAGCAGGGGTGTAGCTGGACATTGTAAACATTCATGGCTCTGAATCTAGGTGTATGGTCCCCCTTGAGAATTTTTTTTCCCCCTTTACGGCAGTTATATGCACAATTTTTTCAAGCCATTTAAGATATCAGAATGCCTTAAATCTGAAAATCACTTGGGGAAAAAATTGGATAGTTGCCAAGCAAAAACACTCCTCCTTTACAGCTTTATCCTATTTTGTATCTAGCTGTTCTCTTACTGTCCTCATCATTCTGAAACCATACAGGCTGTTCTCATGCACTGTTTGTACACACACCTACGAAAAGTAATGCACCGCAATTTGCATATGAGCCACAAAAACGCGAGCCAGTAATTCAGATATATGCCCCATACACAGGAAGGTTGCAATCAAGTAGTTAATGCAATGATGGGAGTAAAGAAGGAGGTGGTATAAAGACCAAAAGTCCAGGGCGGCAGGTTTGGGTGGTGAATGGGTCAAACACGGACTGTGTCACATAAAGTGAAATGAGTTAAGGTACATCCTACCCATGTTTCATTTCCTAAAGTAAGGCACTTTACTTGCCTAAGCCTAACCTGTGGCTAGCCTTAGGTAAAATATGTAGCTTTAGGTTTTTGTTTTTTACACCTTAGCATGTGCCTCTTTTACCTGAACCTAACTGTTTGTGACCTACTCTCAACTATCATGTCAGTCTGCATTGTTGTGTAAACATAAGGACTGTGATGCTTTCTGCATGCTGTAAAATCATGGTAAAGGGCTGCGTCTTCCCACCATGATGTCACCTCACCATGTGCATTTGTTGACATCACCATAACAACATCCTGGTAAGTAAACAAATGACGCACAGGGATACTTAAAACATCAAAGGTTAAAAGGTCCTGTCAGAGAAGTACCATGTGACTAGTTTGGAGTGAGAGTGTGTTGACTCATGAGATGTCACAGCTTTCCACAGCTCATCCGTCCATCAGGGGGGATCTTTCTTTTCTACTGCATGACATCGCTTCTCCCTAATAATGATGGCAAGATTACATGTAATTACTTAAGAATCTTCACATTTCTAACTTTATTGTGCAATGTGTAATGATTCATTGAATCACTCAAAAGAAATCTCTCCTGATCAAACTCCTTAAATGAGCTAAGTTTAGTGCTTGTGTAGGTGTGCATAGTGTACATGAACATGTAGCATTACAGCATTTTGTTCAGAGATTGGGCTTCCATTAATTAGTAGTGACAGTAACTAACCACGGTGAAACAAATCAGGTACAAAATGCAGGGAAACAATATTAAAAGCTTTTGCTAACGTGGAATAGTTTTTCTCTGTAGTCACTTGTGTCAATCACGGGAAGAACCTGCAAACTGTTTTGCCCCAAACTTCTAAAAGGAGAGTCAAAGAGTTGTGCACTCATGACGGCCTAACTAAGAAGTCGTTTGTCCAGCTCCGTAACAAGATCTCCATGCCTGAGCAATTGGAGAGGCAGCTGTTCTCAGCCAGCCAGAATGCAGACCATGGCTTTTTACTCAGAGGAATTAGGGGCGATGGAGGGAGGAGAGGGGAGATAAGGAAAGGGGAGAGATATGTAATTAGGGAGCAAGACAGAGAGGATGAGGTGAGGGAAGACAGGGGAGGGGGGAAATGGAGGGAGAAAAAGCCACTAAGGGAGAAAGACAGAAACACAAAAGAGGGGAAATAGTGGAAAAGAGAGGCCAACGGAGACAGAGAGACAGTTCGAGCTGAAAATCATTTAGTGCTAAGCTAAATGCCAACTAAGAATAGACTTTGAATCAATCAAGCCCAGCTATCTGGCTGGAGAATTAATATGTCCACAAGAACGTGCCCTTCCCCTAAAGGCTGAAGGAGGGCATATGTTTTCTATTACAAATTTTAACACTATCAAAACCAGAAGACACAGCGGCTATAGAGGTGCTCAACTTGGTTTGAGCACCTGGGGGGCACTTTTGCAAAATGACAGGAAGCCACTGGCCAGTCATAGCAGCCCTATATATGTTTCTAGGATTTTAGGACATTTCTAGGATTGTTTGACATTTTAGGATTTAAGTACATTTCTTGGACTATAGGACATTTCTAGGTTTTTGGGATGTTTCCATGATTTTAGCACATTTCCTGGATTTTAGGACAGTTCTAGGATTTAAGGGCATTTCTGGGATTTTAGCACATTTCTCGAATTTCAGAACATTTCAGGGACTTGAGGACATTTCTAGGATTTTGAACATTTTTAGGACTTAAGCGCATTTTCAGGATTTTATGACGTTTCTAGGACTTAAGGAAATTTCTAGGATTTTGGAACAGAGGGCTTAGTTAGGACCTCTGTCAGGGGGTGCAGGGGATCCGCCACTGACTCTTTCTTGATAAACAAGCTCTGTTTTGATGCTGTTTTATGCTCTCTGGCACCTCATATATAGTAAAAGTGCTAAAACTATTCCCAGTGTGATTCATTCTATTTTTATTGTGAATTAGGAAATAATTTGGGGGGCTATCCGGCACCCTATCGGGGGCCAGATTTGGCCTGCATGCCCTTAGTTGAGCATCACTGCTTTAGACAGATTATTTTTATATTACGTGCTTCAAAGATCAATTTATAAAAAAACAAGTGAGTGACATTCCAAAATACTTTGTTACATAGCACCACAATCACTTTTTGATTAAAAAATGAAAAGAGGATGCTGCAGCAGGACAGTACCCTAAAAGCTTGTATCAACTTATCCTCATAAGTGGAGAGCTCGCTTTGAAGCACTGTCTCTGCTACAGGTACTGCACTTTCTCTTGAGGTTTGACAACTTGGTTTGGTCCCTCTACATCTCTTTAGAGTTAGTTTGATCTCTTGTAAAGGAACACAGTGACTATGTGACAAACGCGTCCCCTATAGACATCCATCCTTAGTATCAAAGACTCCATTTGAACAACAGAAAGGGGATACAGACTGTCTGTTTCTCTTCATACATAGCTGCATTTAGAGTTAGCCCTTGTTTCTAAGCACCTGATTATGTATAAAGAAAGGCTAGCAAAACAGACACATATGCTGTCAACTTAAGCATTTTGCATTAAACTTCTGTGATAACTAAGTCACTTGCTTCAATTGTCAGCATCTAGGTAAAAAAAAAAACGTGCACTTATAGCATTTTCATGCTTTAACGAATGTGAAAAATTGTTCCCTAATTAGCTAAGAGATTTTTGCACTCAATGAAACTTTCATCATAGAGCTCTTATTATTGTCGGCATGTTTTTTTTTTAAGATAATAGCTTCAAAGACAATATTCTTTCTGTCTGCTTCAAAGACACAAGCAGGAATGTGCTAAGAGTTTACACAGATTGCTTAAGCCGCTGCCACCGTGTGCTTTGAAAAGCCAATTTTTGCCACTGCTAGTATAATGGATGTCACATGAAAGTCGGTCCTGCAAAAAATCCTGTGTCCCCATTTATCACTCTTAATCATTTCCTGCAGATTTCTCAAGACCACATTTAGTGAATGCATCGATCTTTCTCTTGTTGAGGCTGTGGACAGAGACGGATAGCCTCACCTACAAGATTTAAGGACTTCCCAAGCCAGACAGAGCACGGTTGACAGTCCTTAATTCTTTTTAATTCTGCCTCATCTCAAGCGCACATTTTTCCCATCTTGCCTGTGGACTCCATATTCATTGTGTGTCCGTTGGTTTGTGGTAATTTGATTATTACCAGATTTGTGTCAGAATATGCACCAGTACATCAGCTCTAATTACAAGGGCTCAAAGGAGTAGCTGGACATTTGGGAAAATGTACCTTTTCGCTTTCTTACTGAGAGAAAGATGTGAAGATCTAGCTATAGATCTCTATAGACTCTCTATTTTAAAAATGAAGGTACAGCCAGCAGACAGGTGTTTATCCCATCATCAAGACTGGAAAAGGGAAAACAGTTCTATCCAAAGAAAAACATCTAAAGAAATCTAAAGAAAAATCTGCGAAGCAGCACGTGTAAAGCTCACTTATATTTTCCTACTTTTTTATCATCTATATTATAACAGAAATACCATATCATTTTGGGGTTTTTTTTGTTGTTTTACGGGGTATGACATGCTCAAACTAGTTATTGGATAAAACATTGACTTCCTGGGTTCTCCACTGGTAAGGAGTTATTTTTTCCAAGTAATGATTCCAGAACATAAGTTCCTCTAAAACCGTTTCATTTTACATTTTGGTTATTGTATGAATTAACTGCTCTCTGAAGGCTCATCTTACATGAATACATGTCTTGTCAACATTTTCATGGTGGATATCCCTAAATAAATATGTAATTAACCAAATTACAACAAAACTGGGTCCCTGCAAATGGGTTTCTTGGGCTATCGCATGTTAAAATCCAAGACACAATTTGTAATATTCAACATGTTTAAAATTTCAAAGGGTATCAATTAGGGCTGCACCTTGAAACTTGGAGATTCGATTGAACGGTCTGAGACACTCAGTCGACTGAGATTGCTTCAAGTCAAGCAGTTGTTTTTTCTGTGCAGTATACTTCTAGGGATGTTTTGGTCCCCAGATTTTGCTGCAGAGTAGTTGCTTTTGATTTTCACACTATACAGAGGGCTGCTGACTTACAGGCAGCAGTACAGAGAAGGAATGTGCAAAGACCGTCTGCTTAGAAGTGGTGAATTTACAGCACACAGCAACTTAATGCAATCCATTTTCTGGCTTTTTTTTATATGTAGTGTTGGAAAAAATAATTTTGCACTTATGCAACATGTCGTTAGTGCTGTTGGCTTGTTTACTTTATTACATCAAGCTGACGTCCCCAATTCAAACATTTAAACTTTATACGGAAAACAAAACAAATCTTTGAATATTTGTATTTAACAGCCAAATCTGATTCAGCTGCCATAATTCTGAGTCAATTAATGTAGTACCTCTCTAAAATCAACCCTATCACTGAAGGTTAAATTTCGGCATTTTTGCAAAACCTTGAATTACAGTCAATGGCAGTGAGTTTATTTATGTTGTTAAATATTCTCCTCACGCAAAATTCTCAAAAGGCTGCTGTGGTAAGGCTGAGAGCAAGTGCTTGAAATAAAATGACTAAATGCGTCATTTGTAATTTTCCTTCAGATCTACCAATAAAGCGTTTTCTGATCTGATACCCCTGGGGAGCATAGGACAACATCATTACTCCAGCATCTTTGACTTCTAAAAACATCATAAATCACTGTTAAAGAATAAAGCCATTTTATTCAGATTTTTGGGGGGTTTTTTGTGTGTAAGGTGGTCATATTTAAGTGGGATAAGTAGGGTTTGAAGTTTCTCTAGGTTGGGTCTAGGAACAAAAACAACTTGGTTAGTTTTATTTAAGATCCTGGTTTATGTTAAAGTAAATACTTTGTTATGGTTACAAATAAACACTTGGTAAAACTAAAGGACAGAAAAAAGTCATTTGGTGCACTGGATTTGTGCTCCCTCAATATTTTTTGACTGAAAAAGCCAACATTTTGACCCTACTGGGTTCCCTATCAAGCAAAGGTAAGGGAATGGTCATGGTTATGGTTATGGTTAATATAATTCAAATCAGGAGGTAAAGCTGGTCACCACTAATGAGAAGATCAGCGGTTTGATCCCTGGCTTCTCCAGTCCACATGTCAAAATATCCTTGGGCAAGATACTGAACTCCAAATTACTCCCAATGGCTGTGCCGTTGTTGTGTGAGTGCGAGTGAATGTTTAACCGAATAGCAGATGGCACCTTGTATGGTAGCCTTGGCCACCAGTGTATGAATGCGTGAGTGAATAGGTGAATGTGACAAGTAGTGTGAAAGCGCTTTGAGGGGTCAGAAGACTAGAAAAGGGCTTTACAAGTGCAAGTCCATTTACTATTTAATTGCAGGTCTGTGAAGGGACGTGAACTCTGGTCTGTAGTTGCTACATTAAAGGCACACTGCTCTCTGCCTTGGCACTGAATGTTGACTTTAAATTGTCAGGTGCAAAATAAAGACATATTTCTAAGAATATTCTGTTGAGAGCCACTCTAAGTGTGCCACCATCCAATCCCCTCACTTGAACATTGTTAAAGTTTGGTGTCCACATCATGAAGCAACTATGCTCAGCACTGCATCTAATGGAAACAGAGATGGCTATCTTAATCCATCATTTATGTTTGGTTAACCCATATGTATCAGAAGTACCAAGAGACATGCTAGTGCCATAAAACTTGAGTGTAAATGAGCTCTACAGAGGGCATAACTGAGAATTTCAATCTGTGAAATTGGCCACAGAAATGTTTCCAATGCTAATTTTACATTCCAGTTTTTTTCTCCCGATCACACAGTTCATCAGTCTTGATCCACATCAAACGTATAAAGAAAAGGTTCTGCTTCCACAATTGAAGTCATTGACCACACGATCAAACTGAAGACCCTCTGTGCACTGTTTAAAATGACTTCAACCGCAAATCTCCATTATTCATGCATCGCTTCCCACACTCTCCATTCACAAGAATCACTTCCTGCTGCATGTGCCCAGCCAGAGGTCACGACCCTCATTAGAAGATGCAACAGAATAGGAAGAGGAATAGCTTTGAAAAAGTTTTTTATTTCTTTTAGCATGTTGGGAAGTCCTCTGCTGCCTTTGCCACAGTGCTGCTTAATGCTGTGGAGAAATACTTTCCTGTTTAGCCCGCAGTACCATTTCAGTATGTAATCACCTAGCTCATGAAAATTGCAAAGGTGGTGAATAATTTAAATTGGCTGCGTTAAAAAGTATGTGTTGTGCGGTGTCATAACGATGGTGGTCCAGACACAGGGAGGAAGACAGTGAAGTAGATAAAAAGAAATCCGGGTGAGACATTTATCTTAGTCGCTCATTTATAGTGTTCACATTACATATTCCTCTGTTTCCAGTATTTCTTTATTGTTTCTTAAGGGCATGCTTAAATTGGAATGAGGACCAACCTACTGTTTATCCATTTTATCCCCCATGTATTTGAGCACATGTTCTGCACCACAAATGGAATGCAAAATGTTGCATGACTGACTCTTAAGTACAGCAGTTTGAAGTTAGACCATTTGTCCCTGCAAGCTCTACAAATCCCCAGTGAAGGACAGGATATTGAACTAAGCTGTTTAGCCACATAGGGTCCCTGAAGTGATGTTATTTGATTAACTGCAATCCACTGAAATTTCAACTCCCCAAAGTATACTCCAGGCCATCAAAAACAGATGAAATTAACCCTTTGAAACCTGAGCACGCTGGCTTAATTTCTTTCAAAAACATGGAAAGAGATAAGGGAACAACTTAAAAATAAATGACCCAAAAGTAAGCAAGAAATGTAAAAATAGTTGCAAGAAAATTACCTACAAATACAAAAACAGAAGAGAAAATATAATATTAAATATAAAAAATAATAATTCTTATTTTTCTGTTGTCCAATTTCAGGTAATAAGATTTAGGAAGATATAAAGGAAGAAATGGAATTTAATATAATAATATTTTCATTAG
Source organism: Plectropomus leopardus (assembly GCF_026936395.1). Lineage (NCBI taxonomy): Eukaryota > Metazoa > Chordata > Actinopteri > Perciformes > Serranidae > Plectropomus > Plectropomus leopardus. The sequence continues at coordinate 28,497,096 of NC_142178.1, forward strand.
TGTGTAATCACCTAAAAGTGAAGATTGTTGTGTTTTCTCTACCTTAGAATCAGCTGTTTATACCTATATAGGGAGCGGGTCCTCGTCCTAGGAGCAATGCTATTTTTCTAAAGTAGCCCTGAACAGACAAGCCTAAAACTGGCTCTAGAGAGGTCCATTCATGTTTTTGTGTTTTTGCATTGGCCAGTGTTATAAGAAGACCCTCCACTACAAGCAACAAAGATTTTTGTTTTAATGTGTAGCTGCTTTATTCAGTGTTTTTGCTGGTTTAAATCACCAAGACATTTGTTTTGGAGAGGAAAAGACCTTTGCAGATAATTTGCCTCCAGGTAAAAATCTCCTGAACATCAAACACTAAAGGGATTCCAAACCAGTAGTTCACACTTGGCACACGGGAGAAGTTTCAGCTGATTGCAATCTAAAATTGTAACCACTAGATGGCATTAAATCCAAAAAATCAAAAATATCCTGCACACTGAGTAATGCTCATGGTGGTGTGCTTAGAATGTCTGAAATTGGTGAGCTTACTGTTACTACAGTAACAATAAATACTAGTGAAGCTTTATTTAGTCAGAATTAAATTCTGTTCAAAACCAAAATGACACATGTACAAACACCTATGACTACAAATACAGCTCTAGCACATAAACATTGTAGTTCACTTCATTTAACTTGACGGGGATGCTACATTAATTTAATATTATAATATTGTTGTTTATTTAAAAATAGTGTCCTGTTAACATGAGCAGCAACTCCCTTAATTTTCATAAATATTATTCAAATGTTGCTAAATTCACATAAAAAACAGCAGAGATATAACAAGTCCAATGCTTGTGCCGGGCAGAGAGAGCAAAACAACGTGGGCTTTTCTAAGCTAAAGCGTTGAATGGATGACATTAGATGAGAGCACTAATCAGTGATCACAGAAACTGTTATATTTATTGGTTTCATTGCCATGTTAGAAAAATTTCATTGGAGATGTAGTTTCTGAATACTAACAAATTAATTAAAAATAATTCAAATCATGAAGAGTTTAAAGTCAACTGGCAAGTACTGAAGTAGGCACTCAATGATCTACAAACAGTAAACCCTAAAAACAGTGAAAAAAAAGAAAGAAATGTTCAATGAGAGACTGTATGGAGTCACATAAGATGGTGTAACATTGGCAAGCGTGGAGCTGATGTCGGGATGTTGGCTCCACTGCCTTTTAATATCTGCAGGCTAGTTTCTGTAATTCAGTGCATCATAAATTTGAGTCTTTCCTTCCTTCTTCATGTTCCCGAGGGTTTTTTGATCCATCTTATCAGATGAGCATTCACTACAACACTTGATATTCAAAGCTGAAGTCATTTTTACCAGAGTTAAATTAGGATTTATTTGTCAGCATACTAAATATTACAGCTCCCCTTAAAATACCATACCTTAAATTACCAGCATGAACATTTATGACATAACTTGGCCTCATCTATATCTGTGATGGCTGCCAATGTTCTTTTCTAGAGAGTAATTTGTTGTTTGACAGAAAGTAATCAATTAATCAATTTTCATAATTGTTTAACCATCTAAGTCATTTCAAGCAAAACTGCAGAAAAATCTTTAAATTTGGCTTGTCACTTGTGATGGTTAGCTTGTTTTTCTTTGTCTTAGTTGCACGCCTACTCTCTTTTGTCACCTTCATAGCAAAATGTTAGTCTTAAGACACTTGACTTTCCAGTGGATCTGGTAACCGCAATGTTTTACAGCTTATTACAAACTGTGTGTATACATGGCCACTAAAACTAGATAAATTAACTTTGTAGTTATAGTATTTGTTAAAATGTTATTAAAATGTTATCTTATCTAATGTTGGTAACGTACGTTTCTGCAGACCATTAATAAGTTCCATTTGCACACTGTTATGTGGCAGATACATGTAAACTTGTGGTTAGGGTTTAGGCACAAAAACCTACTGGTTATTTTTCCAAATGGTTGTTTGGGCTCCAACAACCCAGTTCTGGTGGCACAATTCCTGCTGGAAAACAGCAATGACTTACTAAAACACAACCAGCTCTGTTGTTTGTTGGTCTTGAACGGTGGTCTGCAGCTTAGCAGGCAACACCTTCGCGAAAAAAAACCCCACAAATGGTGACAGGCCCACTATTAGGAGTTTTGGGCAGGGAAACAAAGATTTCCAAAATGTGACCCTAATCCACACCCATCAGGGGCAGGGCTTGCAGAAGTAGTCACATGTTTCCTGGACTGAAGAAATGCTCTCTGATGAATGATTAGAGGAAAGTGAGGTCAAATATTGATTGAAGTTATTGCAAAGTGTGATGAGATGAAATCATGAATAAAGAAATGAATTAATTCTGAGTCATTAGATAAATTGTTGTCTGACTCCTCTAATGGTCGGCCTGATTGGTGCCTACAAGGCCACTGGAAAAACAGCAATGACTTTTTTTTTTGTTTGTTAGTCTTAAACAGTTGTCTGCAGCTTGGCAGGCGTCTCTTCCAGTTGACACGCCAAGATCCCCTCCAGCTCATGATGATAATGTTACTCATACGCTACATCACGATAGAAATGTCAATATGAAACATTTGATGGTTTGCAGAAACATATAGTACCATTTTCCATTTGTTGACTTGACTGTATGGACTGAACCACAAGACACATTGTTTGGTGAGGTGATATTGTATGGCTGGATATGTGTCATTTGCATCATTACAAATTCCAATAAGATTTTGAATGAAGTTTTCTTCAAGGCTGTATGGTAATACATTATTATTATTATTATTATTATTATTATTATTATTATTATTATTATTATTATTATTATTATTATTATTATAATCAGACCTGATTTTTCTTTTGCATTTAAAAAAAAAATCTTCTATTGCTTTCTTTTTTTAAATGTATTCAGTTTACTTCATGTGAGGCATTTTCTGCTGATGCTGTATCGTACATGAATATGCCTTTTAGTCTTTTGCTTTTCATTGCTTTTAGAGAGTAAATGTATGTAAAGCATGAAACTGCCACCGTTTGTGAAGTGTGCTTGGCCTTATTTTCGTAACACTTCAAGAAATGAAATATTTCGTAAATGAAGTACTCTGAATATACTTAAGTAGAAGTTGCTGTTGTTACACAGCATCACACTCCACTCTTAATACTCAGAGTGGATATTATATGGACATTATTCATGGTCATATTTTCACAGAGAAAAATGGGTTAAAAGACCAGCTGGAAAATGAATTAAATGTTGGTGTCTCTCAGCAGACTTATTGCTCCAGTGAAACTGCTTTGTGGCCAGCAGTCAGAGATACTTGGCACTTGGCAGGCAGGTGTAAAAGTGTGTAACTATGCAGAATTGAATGTGAAGCACAATGTTGCTTTCAAAAAAGAGCACACAGTCAGCAAAGCCTTTTCCCCGAGTTGTTTGGTGTATTTAAAGTCTCCTCGAAAGTATTAAACCTACGAGGGTAACTTTCTGAAACAGCATGCCATTATATCTACACCAGTTTAATCAGCATAACAAGTGGTTAATAATAATTCAGAGTTATCTAATTAGATGGTGACCTTTTAACGTTTCTCGCAATGTTGTGTTTTTCACACCGCTGTGTCATTGAGAGGTTTAGGGAGGAAACTTAGCAGACACCGCAGTCCTCGCTCTGATCTAGTCACTGAGCCAGGAGTTGTAAATGGCATCACATTAACGATGCCTCCAGGGTATAGACAGTCCCCTGCATCTCTATGCAGCATGTTTGTTAAATACTGGGAGGTCACATCGCTGCTGTCATGTGCTCCTGACTGCCCTGGTGCCACATCCAGGCTGTTTAATAGCGTCATAGCCACAGTATCACTTTAATTACTTTTCTGTAATGAACCCAAAGAACCCTCTTTATCTATTCAACACCAGAGCAAACCTGCTCACATGGTGGATTTTTCCTCTCAGTTCAGTGGCATGTCACATCTGCGCACTTTGATTAATTCGGCTTTTATGGCCACAAGATACTTGAAATATTGCATCTGCTTATTCTGTTTAAACAATGGCTCTTTTTTAAAGTATGTCTCATTTAGAAATATATGATTGGATCATTAATAACTACATATTAAGTGTGTGGAATGTCTTACATAGTACTCATCTTATCATTCCTCAGCTCAGACTCATTCGGAAATTCAGAAATTTAAAGAGTAATATATGTCAGTCAGGCTGAGTTACTTACATGTAGTATGCCAAATTCATGTGTCATTATCTCCAGATCATCAGTAAAAGAGGGTCTGCCTGCCATCCTCTTTTGATGAGAATGCAAAATAAAGTCTTTTGCTAAAGTTTTTTGTTGTTTTTCTATATCCATAAATTTCATTAGTTGGTATTTTCCCTGGAGTTTCAGTATAACTGTTCTGTTTAATCTTTCTTCCCCATTTGCCCTCTAGCGCACACACATTCATCATCATACAGCAGCTAAAAAGAAGCATTTCAAGTATTGTGTATGGTGTAATAATTCAAGGAAGGCATCTCTGTTTTGTAAGAATAAATGAATGAATGAATCAATAGAAACAAAAGGTTGCACGAGAAATGTCAGAACATGGCTTTCAATTTTTTTTTACTGTTTTGTTGGTGTTTCTCTTGGAAACTATGTCTGACATGACACAAGCTCAACCACATCCAAGTAATGGGATCACAGTAGTTCTATTATCAATTCAAAGCTACACTAACAAGTGTCTTTCATGCGATCGGTGAATGAAATGGCTATGTTGACATGCAATGTGTCTTTTTGGATTGACCAACCTGCAGAAAATCATCCACCACTTCTGCAGCCCCATGCAGCTATATAGCCTTTTGAACTATTTTAGTTTTTTAAAAAAAATTTTTGGTTTTCTAGTTTACCAACACTGTTAATGTCATGTTAATGTCCTACAAAGACACAAGACCAGTCAGCCTAAAATTTGTTGTGCACTTTAGAAACTTTATGCTCAAGTACCTCTGTGGTTGCAGTGATCAACAATTTTTGAAAAACTTGTCTCACTGACTTTTTTATACCGACATTAACTGCTGACTCCTCATTCCTTAACTGGCTAGGAGGGGCCACAAGTTTTCAGGAAATCAGCCAGGCTAACAACAATAAGCTTTATTGTCTGTTACAGGACACATCTTGGCCTTTGTCATGGCTCAAAAACTGACATCCATAGAGAAGTTTGTTTGTCTCATTTTGAACTGGAGCTTCTGCAGATTATTGCCGTATGTTATATGTATTTATCCACGTATTGATGCTCTGTGCAACACGCTGTGGCTCAGTTAAAAATAGACAAGGTGTCCATTTTTATTAGCCTCTTGGATGTTTCTGAAACATGCTGCAACGTGTCTGTTGGAATTACAAGAATTGTCTGTATTAGAGTGGCCGCAGTCAACTCGGGCGTCCACCTGGTGGAGATCTGTACCTTACCAAGTGCGCATTTCTACATTTATTTATTAAAGAAATATACACCACACAAAGGGAATAGACTGTGAATATACATATATGTACGGTAGTTGGGGTGACTGTGGCACCGAGGTAGAGTGGGTTGGTTGTTTGATCACTGGCTCCTCCAGTCAACATGTCGAAGTATCCTTGAGCATGATACTGAAACCCATTTTGCTTTTGATGCTGCGCTATCAGTGTGAGTGTGTATGACTGTATGGCTACTGAGTGGCAGGTGGTACCATGTATGGCAGCCTTGGCCATCAGTGTGTGAATAGGTAAATGTGACATGTAGTGTGAAATCTTTGTGAGTGCTCTGAAGACTAGAAAAGCCCTATACAAATGCTGTCCATTTACCATTCACTAGGTATGCTGCTTTTGATAACCCTAGGTCAGCAACATGATTTACCTACAGCATATATCTTTTTATCTGCACAGACAGAGGCCAGCATGGCAGTGAGTGGATGCATCCAGGACGAGCAGATGTTCAGTCGGTCTTTGCTTGGATGGCTACATAAAGTAAGAACATAACAATTAATTTTCTTCCATTTCAGTATTTTAGTGTATTTTATGAATGGCTGCTCCCTCATTGATGCACTCGGTCCTGCTGTACTCTTGGTATTTGTCCAATGATGATTACTTCCTCTCCATGGCTTGTTCAGAGCCCTTGCCTATAGAAACATGATCTGTTGACCATGCAGCCAGTGTGCTCATATATCCCATTCCAACAGGACTGACAGATTGACTGTTTTGCTCACTAAAGCCCTTTTATAAAGCGATACGTCGCAGAGCGGAGCCCCCTGCCAAAACCACAACTCTCCCCAATAAATCCAGGGGCCGACAGGTTGTCTATTTAGTCATAAATATGCATGGTGGACTCAATTACTCAGTGTGTTATATGCACGACCATCCCGGCCATAGTTTACTGTGAACCCCTTTCAGAAACTAGCATGTTATTTATTTGACTCAGGTGAAGGAATCTGAGGTGCAAGGGTAATTGTCACCAGTTTTGCAGTGATTTGTTTTCGCGCGGTTTCAGGGCAGTAATGGCTTGTGCCATTTTGATGATTGAAAACAATCAATTCTACCACATAAGACAACACGGGGGAACGTGCACTTTTCCACCATCAATGCAGTGTATTCATTGAATCTTATTTTCTTCTGTTTTTTCACCGCACTCTGAGTTCATACAGGAAAGCATTGGTATAGAAATCCCCAGGAGCACATGCCCCCTGATAGAACAGATGTGTCCTAATATCCAGCCCTGCATATTTCCAGTAATTCAGCAAATATTTCAGATACAACAAAGATGGAAGATGTCGAGGTTTTCCTAAGTACATTTCTCTGGTGTTTAACAAGAGCCAGGGAGTTGTATTTGAGCTGTTTAGCCAGAAGCAACCATGCAGAGTAAATCTCAGTAAACATCCAGCCTTTCAAACACGTATGTGGTTTCTGTGTATTTTAAGTGGGTATTTTTGAATCAGACTGCCCATTCGAAGACAGTGTTAACCAATGCAGGCAAACATCTCTTCATTATTTTTTTTTTCTCTGAACTCTGAAGACACCAGACACAAATCATAAACACAGTAAGATTCTGTTGCCTATTCCTGTCATTATTCAGCAACATCTCACATCAGGGAACAGATGCTAATAGCTGGTGAGGAGTGAGACAGACTGCTTATTAGGCATGCTCAAACTGAACTAAAAGGCCACCCACTGACTTGCAATTATTCTGCGGTCTCTGCCTCAAATTACAGCTTAATTGAACTTTTCACAATCATACCATTGCAAACTATTCCTTGGGTCAAAGTTGACTAGGTGGCGAAGGGCACAGAAACTTAAAGACATCATTAGCACGGATCTTCTCATAATTATCCTCTTAGGCTGGTGGCTCTGTTCAGATGTGAGGTCAATTACAAATATGCTTATTTACATGGAGGTGCATGTTAGCGAGTGGTGTGCAATTTCAAGCTCAGGAACAAATGAATCAGTTATCTGCCAACTGCAGTAAATACTCCAACAGATGGATTCCAACAAAAACATACAAATCCTAATAATTATTTTGGCAAAACAGACACCTTTGCTCAGATCAAGAGCCCTCATTTCAGCTGATGTTAGCTAATGTTACAGTCTTATGTGTTGTGATATTGTAGGCGTAGGCACAGATTTGTCCTCTACTTCTCCATTAGCTCTGATAAATTTGTCCTAAATTTATGTGACGATTTTGTAAATGTTGGTAGTGCTTTTTTGTGATTGGTCCTGCTACTCAAGTCGTTGGCTAGGTCAAGGTTTTCAAATAGCAACATCAGTAACCATCAAGGAAGAGATGGAAAAGATGGACACCAGCTATTATCCCAACCACATTTCCAAGAAAGACTATTTCTGTGTTCACCTCAGCATTCGTATCTGCACTGGAGGCACTGTGGCAAGCACCTTAAATCCTAATAGGCACTGTGACGGTGTTGGATAATAAACTGGAAGACTGGACCAGTTTCCAGTGGGATTTTAGTTACTGCACTGAAACTTTGCTAAAATCTGGAATACCGGACAGCGACATTAAACCAGGTGACTTGGTGGTTTTTCTATATGCTGATCTGAGAGAGCAGAGTATTCTGACGAGAGAAGGGGAGGAGGCGTGTGCTTTATGATGAATAAGGATTGATGTGAGAGCTGCTGTCCCATTCCTGTTTGCCCTGCGCCAGAAGGGGACACTCAGGGAATATACACTCTGTATAATTGTTAAGGTCAAGATATGTAAACAAACTACAATGCATCCCCCCTGTGACGTGAGAGTTGGAGTTAGTCTTCAGCATATTCCAGGACACTGCTGTCTACGTATAGACGATCATTGAATGGCATTTCATTGGATTTGTACCTTGTATGACTTCATGTGACAAATGAAAATAATTAATCAACTGACCAATAGCACATGGTGGCTAATATTAGCTATTGTTAGCAAATGTTAGAGAGATGCTGTGTTGCTAACATTACTGTGTCAGTTGACTTTTCCTATTGTTACATTATGTGTTTTAGTATCTAGCAGGTAAACATTTTGATGGTGATTTTTTAAAATCATAGAAGATCATGTTTGCCATAAAAACTACAGTAGACTACCACTAGATAAAGTTGTAAGGTCTAGTGTGTAGAATTTAATGGCATAGGTTAGGGTTAGGCATGTGGCCGCCTAGAGAAAAAGCGCTGCACCCGGCGTCTTCTTTTGAGGGCGTTCCACCTTTTCTGTTTGAACACTCCCAGCAACTTTTCAGAAAGATGCTTTTGATGTCACTGTCGCAATTAGGAGCCTGCCTGTGGGATCAGATCAGCCAGTTAACACTGGATGTTGCGTGTGTGTGCTGTACTTTTATCACTGTACCGCTGTAAGCTTGTTGTTAACTGTGTAGACAGCCCGCTGTTAACATAGCATCATGTTAGCTTACATGGTACAAGGTCGATTTTTTTTTCTTAAACGTGGTTCAAGAAGAAATTAAATTAAAGTTGACCCTAAATCCTACTACATCTTTTTGGTGTCGAAGGATGAGTTGAGGAGTCTCACAGTCTGGGGAAAGAAGCTGCTCCGTAGCCTGGTGTTTCGGCAGCTGATACTCCTGCATCTTTTTCCTGATGGCAGCAGGGCGTACAGACTGTTGCTGCTGTCTTTCAGTATCCTTTGGGCTCTGTTCAGACACCTCACTTCACTGAGGTCACTGATGCTCTGTAGATGGAAACCAGTGATGTTCTGGGCAGTTTTAATCACCCGCTGTAGAGACTTCCTGTCCTGGGCTGTGCACGAAACATTCCAGTCTGTGATGTTTCCAGTCAGTTTGCTTTCTATTGCTTCTCTGTAGAAGTTAACCAGGATCTTGCTCTGGAATTTAGCCATCCTAAGTTTCCGTAGGAAGTACTGCCTTTTCTGTGCTTTTAATGGCAGAGTGCTTTTCAAGAAACTCAGACACTTTACAGAAGTAAAAAAAAAATCATAAAATAGAGTACATGAAAATACAATAAAAAATACACACAACATTACGATTCATATGACATGAATAAGAAATTAAAAGCAGTTTTAAATAGGTGGGTTTTAATAAGTGATTTGAACTGTGAAAGGTCGGTGCAGTCCCGGGACGGTTATGGAAAAGGCTCTGTCACTCCAGGTTCGGTTCCTGGTCCTGTGTGGTGGAAACAGGAGGTTGTCATCAGAGGTGCGGAGGGTGAGGGAAGGCGTGTGCGGATGAGCAGGTCGCTGAGGTAGGAGGGGGGCTAGTTATGGAGGACTTTATAAGAGAGGAGGATGACTTTGAATTGTATGTGTTGTGGGAGCCAGTGGAGATTCTAGAGGATAGGAGTGATGTGAACAAATGAGCAGCAGAGTTCTGGATGTGCTGGACTTTGGATGATGAACCAAAGCGAATGCTATTGTCGTTATTAATTCTGGAGGCGATGAAAGCATGGATTAGGGTTTCGGCTGCAGAGAGGGAGAGTGAGGTGCGAAGATTAGCCCATGTCCTTAACTGAAGAACAACATTGCAAACTCCATAAAAGCAAGACCCATTCCATATTTAGATTAAAAAAAGTTATTCTTTGGTAACGGAAATACAGTGATGTATTTTTTTTTTTCTTAGGTTCTGGTCATGATACACAAATTTCAACATAGTTATGAATATTCTATTCCTGCCAATATATCCACATAAATCCTACACTCTGGACCTTGAAGATGAAAATCAGAGGTTCTGTTTTCTGATGCCATTTTCAAGGTTTGTGGATTGTACAACATTGTTTATTCTTCTCAAGGACCTCATGCTTCCTCAAACAATGTCCCTGTCTGACAGAGATGTGACACGGGCTGTTTGAAATGATGTCCTCGCCTCAAGTTCAAAAGAGCCTGATCAGTCTATTCAAATAAAAGTGTGACATCTTCTGGAGTGACGTGTTTTTCCACATGTTCATGAATAAGTCATCTGGAGCACAACTGCTGAGATAAACAAATCGGCGAGATGAGCTCCAACTGCAAAAAGAGAATTGTAACAGATTGTTCATTTCTAGTCTACTGACTCCTGATAGAAGGCAACACCGTGCTATGCTTTCCCTCTGAAGGTCGCAGGCACTTTGAACATCCAGCACAGTAGCCTGAAAATGAGATTCATTAATAATTATCGTTGCCTCACTCCGAGGATACTGGTAATGTTCCTGAGCAGCAAATATTAATATTTCAGCCCCAAAAGGAAAGCTTTTAAAGCAGTCACTCATTTGGACCTTCAAATGGATGAAGACAGATCTTGTTCTCCCTCTTTACCTGGCTTTTCAAAACTTTTTTTTCTCTTCGCTCTCATGGCTGATGTTGATATGAGAACTCAAGATGTTAGCAGGAAACGGCAGTGACAGGATTGTGCTCTCACCACTCTCTGGCTGTATTCTTCTTGAGGAAATGAATAAAAAAAAAGCCAGCGTGATGAATAGAAGCTAATGGCTTATCTGAAGCTGAATCAAAACCAGGTGAATAAACAGCAGGTGGACTCAGTTTCTGCTAAATATTACAAGCACAGCTGATTATGTGTCCAATCACCAGCACTTTATGGAAGAGTCATTTCACCCCAGCAGGATGTTGAAAAGAATTTCTGGGAAGGCATCTAAGAGGAATCTGAATGTGGCTGCTGAGAGCTGGCTTTGTGTGCAAAATATGCACATTTCCCAAACCGTATGAATGAAGTCCCTGTGTGGTGAAATGCCTCCCTCAATAGACACAGAAATCCCTCCTTCTGCCTCTGTTATTCACTGACAATTACAATTTCAACAAGCCACAACAGTTGCTTCATGGGCCTATTAGCTATACTGCAAGAAAACATCAATTTGTGGCTTTTATATTTGCATCAAGTGAATCAAGGAGAGTGTAATAAGGATTGAGACTTGGCCCCAAACGTGCCATTGCACACTGGGCACTGCTCTAAGATAAAGTCCAGTGTGAGGGGAATAAATAAGAGCCTCTCTTTGCTAACAAGAAAAAGTGAACTTGAATCTTTGTGCCGAAGCACAGGACAGAAAAGAGTTTCTCACTATTCACTCACTGCAAAGCCAGATTGATACTGTCAAGGTTACTGTATGTCTTGTTTGAGATGACAATATTACTCACCATCCACATTCATTTTGGAGATCCCTCACTGCCATAAGTTTGGGATTTCATCGGCATCTTAAAATGGATTATCCAATTACTGCTTTTCAAATGCCATGACAATACAGAGCAGAGCTGCGGTCAGGCTCAGCCAATTTCGGACACCGCTTGAAATTCAATTCATGAATTGGAAATGGAATCCTAAGTAACCACTGGTCTATTTCTGTAGGCAGTTTTTTTCTCTGCCTTGTGAAGGATTGGCTTTGATTTAGGCTGCAGTCTGTATCGCAGCAGCTCAAATTGTTATGGGTGGACGGTTTTGCAATTAATGGCAGGCTGAGACACAAACATGCCAAAAAGTGTTGGAAATTGAAAGATACTGAACTCAGATGTTGAACCCCTCTCCATGAGCCCACGGCAAACTGATTGCTCCTGACCCCCATGTCTGCTCTCTGCTATGAGTGAATACCAATAATGTATTATGTTACCGGGGAAACTTATTTATCTGGAGTAACTTTCAATTTCAATCAAACACAGGGAATATAAAAGAGCCATTTACAGCCCCCTCTCCCTCCCTTTCTTTCTTGCTTTGGCTTTTTTTTAATCTTACTTCCTTCCTCTTTTCAACTCCTACTTGTTCACCTAGAGCCCTTCAAACACTAGCTTTGCTCCTACATTTTTTTGTCTCCGGCTCTCTTGTTTGAGACTGAATGTTTTGGCTCGGTAAAAAGGACAGCGCTGTTTGTTCCGCTGAGTCCAACTCTTGTTGTTGTTAATGCTCTAAAGCTTTTAATGGGCTGAGGGTAACCCTGGGAGCCGAGCAAGGGAGGGGGAACAATGTTGTTAAGGTTGTGAAAAAAACATTTTATGAGTCAGTGTCATGGTTCGAAAGAATGGCTGAAATAATATGAAGCAGAAGCTTTGAAGGAAAAAAAGGTCATACAATAGCCACAAGTTAAGAGGGTATTTGTTTATACAGTGTTTATCTGGAAAGCCAGACAAGCTTAAAGGTTCTGTGTAACTTTCAAAAAATCCTTGACACCTCTCTCTCTCTGAAGCTGCTGAATGAACTGCAGTCAGCATCCTCCATAGCCACGAGCGACCACCTGTATCGCCCACAATAGTGTCTAACAAGCAGGGATGGAGAAAGTATTCAAGGTACAAGGTAGATGTGTATTAGGTATTTTTTTCAAGTAGTTAAAAAAAAGAAAAGAAATTAAGCGTCCATTATTAACATGGTTGGTTCATAGCTGATAAATTAATTTGCAAACCAGCTTCGGGCAATGTATCAGGACCGTTTTTATGGGAATATCATGGATCGGTGGATTACAGTGAGGCTTCAAGGGTCAGTTTAAACTGTTTGTTTGGTTGTTTGGTTGTTTGTTGGTGTACTGGCAGAGGTGTTGATTGTACCTGCTGTGCCGGGAGTCTGGATGAATTTGTTGGCATTATACAATCAGTGCAGTATTTTGCTACGTTTGCTACAATTTGTCTGCATTAAACTGCAAGACAACATTAGCTAACAAACTCAAAACACTATATCACAATATATTTCACATTAGTGGTTCCTCTGGGATTTTCAGCACCAGGGGGCGCTGCAATCATGAAATGGGGCACTTAATTGATGAATTGACTGTTTATCAGACCATAAATGAGAGAAAAATTATCTCACACATATGCCCCACTGTCCTTCCCCTTCAATCCCTGCCCCTCAGAGATTATTACTTATCCAGGAGGGACACCGGCGGCAGCTCCAAAGACAGATATTTAATCAGCGGCTGTAACAGCTTGAATTCAGCCAGTGCAAACCTCAGTGGTAAATGAAGGCCTGTCCTCAGTGCAAAATGTAGGCTATGGATAGAGATGCACCCCACTATCAGGAGTTTGCATACAGGACTTCCTGCTAGAAAGGGACTTCTTGATTGAGGTTCATCACATCCTTTGGATTTTCCTGGAAATTTTGGCCCAAGATCTTTACATAAAAGTTAGTCCACAGGCTTTTTCAGGCAACTGAGAAAGTTGAAGATCTGTTAACCCATTTGAAATGAAAAATGAGTAAGACTTTTGACACGTAACATACAGTAGTTTAAAACATCAACAAACATGCGTTGTAAGTATATGTATATAAAATAAGGACCAGCTGTGAGGCACCAGCTGCCTCTGAAAAGGTTTGCAATCATGCTGTCTTTACTATGTTAAATTTCTGGAAAGCCAGAGGTCATATTCTCTGCCCTCAGTTTTGTATACAAGAACATTTTCCTCCAAGTTCTGAAGCTTACAGCCTTGTTGCGGATTCATAGTCCGAGGGGGTACATACAAATCAGACATCTCAGGCCTGCATATTGCCTTCTGCAACATCCTCAAAAATCCATTTCTGCTATTGGCAGGACATCGATTCCCTGTGAATGGATGGTGAGTCCAGGCGGGGACAGGAGATGATGCGGTGTGAGACGTTACCGCAGGACACACACACACACACATATACACCACAGGACTGGTTGATAAGTGACTGCGAGCCATGTGGTCCCTGTCCATTGCAGCACCATTAATCCAATACAATATGTCTGCTTAATGCTGTGTGCCGTGAGAGGAGGCAACACTTATCATCTTTAACGTCTCTGATAGGACATGGCCGGGGAGGATAGCTCCCAAAAAACGAAGGGAGGGTGTAATCAGACTTCACTTTAAGAGCGTAATATAAAGGCTCGTTTCACCCACATTACATAAAAACACATTTTCTCTCCTACCTTTGGTGGTATCCAGCCATTCAGAATTATTCGAGGTGGCTTTATGTTGCTGTAACGGTGCAGTTAGATGCAGGAGATTGTAAAAATATCAAGTTGGATCAGATCAGGTAAGGTCCGATTGCTGTGGGTGTCAGGGCTGTGCGTTGGTAACAAAATAAATGTGAGATCTCACATGATGTTTCATAACCACCACTGGACAAATAAAATGTAATAAAAATAAAAAATAATGGTTAGGGAAAGGTTGTTGTTACGGTTAATATAAACTCATAAATAAATAAATAAATAAAAAGTGTAAAACTAATTGCAGGTGTATGATGGGAAGCAAACTTCTGCATGAAATTTAGATATGCTACAGGCCCATCAGCCACCCCTTACATTTCATCAAGGTTACAAAACCTGCACGGAACATAAAGTCAATATTTTGACATGATTAGTCATTAGCTGGAACTTTCCGCTGGCAATAACCTCCCCACTGAAGTGGACAGGTGTAGCACCGAGGACAGCTCCCTAACCATTAAAAACATAGGATAGGAGGGCTGGTACAATTTAAGATTTTCACTGCACAAAGAGTGCTAAAAGAGTTCACAATAACAATATTTTTGCAATATCTTTGGAAAATTTGAAAAAATAAAACAACACTTTTAGTCAAATTCACTGTACCTATGTTCATTGTGCATTTTTGTCTCTTTTTGGCAAATACATGAAGCCTGCACTCAACATATGAGTGTACAGAGGTAGAGAGAATGTCTCCAACCATAACTTTAGCCTACAAAATCGTAAAAAAACAGCAAATATACTTAATGGATAGTGAAAAGCCAGCCAGGTGATGCTGGGGGAGGCAGACAAAGTAAGGATAGAAATAAACAGAAATTATGTAAAGGGTGCTTGATTATATAGACACAAATTATCAAATGTGAAGTATAGTGTTGTCAAGAATATTATTTATGTTTTAATTTAAAAAAATTCCATGATATACCCTCAATGTAAATTTCCCCGTGGCATCGAAAATCGTACAGAATATAGATATTTTTCTAGGTATTGTATTGAGGTTAGAAATTCCAGTATTAAGACAAGATCAGTATAATATTAACATGATTTTAATATTTAATTTTACCATGGTTATTGTCAACACTGCTGTTGTGACACCTCCTGGAGAATATTGCCATCCTGATGCCATCTCTTAAGGTCTCAAATCACCCAAATTTAATGAAACTATATAGAATATAATTTATAGAGTTGACTTGATTTAGTTAGGCTGACCATTTAAACACTAAAACAAAAATGTTTCTTCCGACTTAATGCTCATTATAATAAAACACAATGAAAAAAAGCATTTTTAAAGCAACAGTATCTATTTTTCCAATAATGGCATGATTTTCATGTAATTCATATAGTCTCCTCCCATGTTTATTTAAAAACATGCATGCAATTAAATTACCTCATGATTCCTATGGAGATAAAAAAAAAGGTAGCATTAAGTAGTTTCACCCTGAGGAAATAGCTCTGTGCTCTAACAACAGAGGGAGAGTGAACGTGACAGAATGAGCAGTATTGAGCTGTAATCACCACAGATGGGGTCATTGTGAACATATGTCTTAAAACCAATGTGTTTATATTCGGCACTCTCCAGAACACATGATGCAACATGTGTTGGAAGAAAACGATTCCTCCTAACCCTGTTTTAACAGGATGCGTGACACTCTGATTTTATAATCCTTTACTATTTAATCTTAATTTGTAGCAGCCTATAGATATGTTTCCTTGTGGTAAAATTAATCACCTCTCAAGGCACAATCTGCCCATTTTATTCCCTCTCGGCAGCATCCTCTGCTGTGAACTAGAAAGCAGCCAGCTGGTGTAGTACTCTGTGACCATTTGTATATCCCTTTGTGCTCATCAGCAATCACCATAACCTCCAGTCATTAGGCACGGAGAGCTGCAGGGCTGGAATCAAAGAGATGAACTTCCGGCCTTGTTTTTTTCCACCAGTTACACTAATTCTTGTTGCCCGAGATGCTCTGGCTGCTTGTTTGGGACAAAATTACACAGTTAAACATGACATGAGACAACATCTCTTTGTTTGCAAAGTGTTTAAATATTCATTATGTAGTCCAGACTGCGTGTTTCACCTTACAGGTGGTCCTCCAGTTTGCCTTCAGCTGTGCTGGTGCACACACAATAAACGCATCACATCATCCTGGAGGGATGCAAGATCAGATGCACAATGCATGCGGATAGAGGTGCATTGTGTAAAAATCTCATGTTCCTTTGTGGGCTGTTGAATTCTTTATTGCTGTTTAATAAGTCATAGAAGCTACCATATCTGACACTGTAGCTAATTGGAAACACATTAATATGTTCCAATTACTGGAAGCCCCTGTTCAGACCTAAAAGGACTGAATCCAAACACATCATAGGTGAAATAATTCAGTTTCATTTGCTAAATTAAGCGATTTACTTTCCCTGAAGGGAGACCGGTGATAAAATCTGCACCAGGAGGTAAAAAAAAAAAAAAAAAGCACCAGGAATAGCTGCTCAAAAAATGTGTCTATGAGGAGAAATAAAAGAGCAGCAGAACAAAATGACTGTATTACTGACTGCTTTAATTATAGCCGACCATATGGTGGAAAATAACAAATATGGAGAAGTCAGTCCAACATTATCCTCCATCTCTTAGTCTGGATCCACAGCTCCTCCCCCATGCGTGCGGGGCTTCATTTGATCAAATCCTTCAACTTGGACCACTTTTTACAACACCGCATTTGAGCAACGCCACAACTTGCGCAGCACTTCCTCTTTCACAGCCCGAGCGGCAATTTACACCCCGAAAAAGGCAGAGAGAAAAGCAGGACTACAAAAAAAGGACTTCTTGCATCCTCAGCATCCTTCTCTGCCACCAGCAATGGAGAGGGAGGTCATATTTTGCCCAAAGTGGCACAGTGCATTTTTGATTTTGGTGATGCTCTGTTTCTTTCATGCCGCCAAAGCTGAGATAACTTGCAGGTCATGCCAGCCTGGGAATAAGTGGCGTGCACAGGAATTACTGCTGAAATTCGACACGAGTGAGTCCGCAACAGGATTAAAGGGAGAAGTTTTTGGACGGGGAGACGAGGCAGGGAGATCCGGGGCTGCAACTGGCGAAAGTCGGCGGCTCCGTTGCGCAGCCGGTTCCGCTGAATGCGCTCCAGACCGGGCGGAATACGCGGAGCCGAGGCTTAAACGGAATACAGACAACGTGCATGCAAAGATTGGTGAGGGCGAGTTTGCAAAGATGAAAGTTTCCAATGTCAAAATGAGTAGTCAGGAGAAGACTGGGGCACGTTCTTACAGAAAGCGCGCCAGAAGGAACATTGACACAGACAGATCCCCCGGTTCAGCCCAGAGTCAAGACCCGGGAGAGGGCACGAGCTCCGCGGCTGGACGCAGAGTTACGCGCTCTGAATTGCGCTGGAGCGGAGACGAGCGGAGAGCTGGCGGTCCGAGGCAAGATGAGCTCAAACTTAACAGTTCAACATTCGCCTTGACCGGAGATTCATCTCATAACCAGGCTATGGTGCACTGGTCCGGCCAGAACAGCAGTGTAAGTGACATAATCATGTCCACTTTATGCGCAAAATCCACAGAGGATTCCCTTTTGTGCGCTTATGTTGGGCCGTCAGGTGGGCACACACCATCCTCAGAGAGAGAGAGAGAAACCAAATCTCAGTCTGTTTAAGATGAATGGGTGTGGGTGTGTGTGTGTGTGAGAGAGAGAGAGCGAGGGAGAGGGAGAGAGTCCAAAAAAGAGGCACACTGCTTTGATCAAACTGTCACCTGCTGTCAGACATTTTTCTTTCATTTCACAATTTCTCACATCTTCCAACAACAAATGTTGAATCCTTGTGTTTCAGAATAATAATGCAGTTTTTTATTATATAGTTTAAACTAAAATGATTTAAACTACAATATATTTATTAAAAATTCAAAGTGGACCTAATCAAAGCATGCACTTTAGCTCTGGTCAGGGCTTTTTTAAGTTGTAAAGGGAGACACTGACCATCTGTGGAGCCAATTCAAGTCAATTTTATTGCTAAAGCCCAGAATCACAAATCACAATTTGCCCCAGAGGGCTTTATAACATTCAACATCTCCTCTGTCCTTGGACCCTCACAATGGATGAGGAAAAACTTCCCAAAAAACCCTTTAATGGGGAAAAAAGAGGTAGAGAGAAAAAGAGAGAGGGTTTTATCTCCAGAGCTTCTTCGGTATGAGCAGCCTGAATTGATGTCGGTGCTAAAGCTGTTCCTGTTGAGTGCGGAGCATCTCTGACCAGAGGGCAGGATTTTCAAGTAGCGCTGTAGGTTGTGGGAGAGGTTAAGCAATTTTCAGCCCTCCTCCTCCCTTTTCTGAAGCCAGGTTCCCTGAGCCCACAGGCCTAAAGCAGCTGCAAACTTTGGTGCTGTAGCGTGGCCTCTCCTCTCATAGCCTCTTCGCTTGTTCGCCTGGAATCCTTTCATGTAATGGCAGGGATGAGGAGATGAGGGTTTTGTCAGTGTGGCAGGACATTCAGAGGCAGTTCAGATTCCAGGGCTGGGAGTAAAATGTTCAGCTCTTGACTGTATTTCAGGGTGGAGCACAAATCAGATGCTCACTTGCAGCTACACTTGGCTCGGCGTCAAGCCTCAGTGGTACACACCTGTGTATGTAACATTGTGTGGCTAGTAAAACATCACGTACATGAACAAAAAGCTGACATCAGATGTCACAGATGTATATATTTAGCTGGCATTTCATGTATAATGTTTGAGAATGTTGGTTTTCTTTTCCTTTTTGTAGAAAAAAATAAAATGTAATTTTTCTCAAAGAAAAGGATTTGGGAAAATATCGCAAGCTGCCACTAGTGATTATTAAAGAGTGGTGAAAAAATGCTTATCATAATTTCTCTGAGTCCAATTTGGCATCGTAATGTGCCTTTTTTAATCCATAAATTTTTCCAAAATTTAATTTACAATGAAGTTAAGGAGTGTGAATCCTTATATCAGGATAACAGAGAACATTTGGCATTTGTGCAAGAAACATACTCATTTATTTTTCTGACCATCAACTTATAACAAATTTTGAGTGTTGTTTTTGTAACAGTATTGAAACTTGGGTATTATATTGGCATTATGGTGGCAGATTTTCGGTCAACACAGCCCAAAGGTGCACTTATACATTCAGAATTCTCACAGGACAACAAGTGAGCATTTCCTGTTTGTGTGGGTGCTGCCACGTCATTGCCGGATGTCTTTGTGCAGGTAATGATAATGTCCTTTTTAGTTTAGCTTTTAAAGGCAGTTGTACTCCCTTTTGTTGCACATCTTCAGCAGGGTCTATCATAGCTAAATAAAAACCCCAAATAGGAGAACAGGATGGAGATAAAATTCCAGTCATAATGCCTAATTCTTTGAACTTTACTTTTGCAGAAATCTGCGCTTGAGTCTTTGAGGAGCTTGTGTCCTTTTAGAGTGTTTTTCTTTACATAGCTGTTGAATGTGTCATTCTGTGCAGTGTAATCCATGGTGCAACAAATTTTATTACTTGTTTTACCAGCTGCCTTTCATGCAGCATTTTGTGCTTTCTTTAGAGAAAACAAATGCTGAATGTAGGAGGAGAATGAGAAAAGCAAGCTTTTTTTTCTTTGTGTTGGATCAGAGCATGAACCAGAACCTATATAAACATGCTTTATGTAGTATCCCAAGTGATAATCTAGACTAAATGCAATTTAGATTTATTGCTTTAAACTTTAATTAACATGGAAAGAAGAAAGTCTTTAGGCAGAAAAGCACTGGAGCACAGTTCAAATGTATTCATTTTGCTGCGAGCACTGATATCTCGACATGACTGCTTCTTCTTTTTCTTCAGAGTCAAAATATAATTAGCATGGGCTGAGAATCGGCGGCAATAAAACTGATGAAAAGCGTCTTTCTAGTCCGCAAAATTCTGCCGCCCCAGGAAAAAAAAAAGTTAACGTTTGTCCTCGAACTGCTTTCCGTGAGTCAGTGTCCTGACTGTTCCACAACTGCACAGCTCGATGTTACACCCACACCACTTAGCCCTGTCTGTAACAAAGCCAATTACAGTCAAACACGTATCACCAGCTCCCATGCCCTCCTCTAAGCTTCTGACTGAAATTCATCCTGCGCCTCAGGTGTTTCTGTGGGCTTCACAAACTACTGTAGCTCACGACAAAAGTCACTTTACAGTGTAAGCAAGGGGGAGAAAAATCCTGAATCCTTCTAATTTTTGCTTCTGACAGTCTGTGTTTACCCTCAAAACAAAACAGTCATTACTATTGAGCAGCCCTGTTTGATTTAGCGATGTGAATTGATGCTACTTGTGTAACTATGAAACAATTTGCCCTTATTCTTTTAGTTGACGCAAACAACTTACTTAGGCGTGCCAGAAAAGAGGATCTCGCATTAAATATGTAGAGTTGCTGTTATAAGCAGGAACAGACGTCCTCGGTCTTTACAATCTGAGCCGCTGTATAAATAAACAGATGAGTCAACAACATGCCACGGAGTTAAAGTGAAAAGGATACAGATAAGGGCTTTGCTGCTCTCAATATCTAACCTTTAAGGCATTTACAAATCATGTCTTTTAACCATCCCACATTACTGGGAGCCTGTATGTCAGATTGGATTGGAGGTTATAATTATGACTCATGAAACATTGGCCACAGGAGTCGTATAAGCCTCATACAGCAAACACAGGGAAACACGTACTCTGAGTAAAAATACACGCACAGCAGCAGCTGAATGGACTGTACTGAATTTAGTGGTTGATGGCAATATGTCATTTTAAAACAGGCATAGAAAAATGGTATACCTTGGGCTTAAATCAGCGCATTACACATAATTTGTGCTGAAATATGATCATTGTTGTGCAGGGTTTGCTAAAAAAATTGGTGCCAGTCCATGTGTTCTGGAAGATTTTAGAAGAGGGATTTCGTAAAAGAGGAGAGAAATTCTGGCCAAATGTTGTCTGTGTTAATTGAGCTCAAAAACAATTGATAAGTAGGCTATGGAAAGAATTACATCATGGAGGCATGCAGATTTATACTTCTGAAAAATAATTTTGCTTATTATATTCCAAATAAAGTAACTCCCACCAATAGACCCACATGCATATTAACGCTATTTTGAAAGAATAAATAAATATATGCTAGTCTAGGTTCATTGGGGCAACGTGTGAACACAAGAATTTCCTTCAGCTTCACTCTGTGTCCGAGCTGAATGCGAGGTGAGCAGGTGTCATTGATTGCATTAGTCTTTTTTTTTTAATGTTATGTCCTAACTAGCCTGATCTGAACTTTTGTCGGACACCCTGTTTCTATTTATTCTCGTCTCTTGCTATGAAATGGATGAGGAGTGTCTGATTTGTGAAGCTGAAATAAAGCATTATCTGCACGGTACCTCCTCAGCTTCCTAGAACGGTGCAGTGCTCAACCTTTTTTCAATAATTTATGAGCCATTTGCCCCTTGACCAGCGAAGTGAACATGATTGTTCGGGTTTGTTGTTGTGGACAGTTTACAGCAGTTAACGATTGCATTAAAAATAGCAGTGTTGCATATAAAATGTGGTTTAACTAATGTAATTTTTAAAAATATATATATTTTACTCATAACAGTAATTGTTTTTGGAATTATGCATGGGTGATATATTCTAAATTAACACAAAAAAATCTCACAAGCCCCTGCAATACTCAAAAGTACCCCCCAGGGAACCTGTACCCCCTTTTAAGAGACACTTCACTAGAAAGACCTAAATAAGATGGAAACTGGCTGGACTGAGAATGACAGGGAACTAATTAAAACCTAATCGCTGTTGTTTTCTCTTTAAAAGTAAAAATGTCAGAAGAAAGCAAGTAGTCACCCATCTTTAAAGTGGTTACATATGATCTTGAGTGCACTCCTAATAGGTACGTAGTTTGTTTTCGTGACATCACTGAGGTAAATAGTTAATGGATTCAGTGAAGACAAAGTGCATGAAATGTTTAGCAACGCGGTGCAGTAGTCAAATATTTGCTTGATGTTAGGGCACTGTGTTAGGCCTGTGCATTCTCAGAGGATATTATTTTCACCTCACATTATGACTGTAGAATTTAGACTTCGACTTCGTCGAACTTTAACAGATATTACCAGTTAAAAAAAACAAAAACAAAAAAAATCGCTAATGACAGGATAACAGAAACCCAGGTGTATTTACATCCCTTTGTTTTCCGCTCTGAACATTCTTTCAAACTTCACTTTGGGCAAAGTTTTAAACAAAAGTCCATGACCTGATTATGACCAAAGTTTGGTACCACTTTGGGCAGTGACCCAAAAGTTACCTTCTCTTAAACTAACTCACCCTTGAAAACAATGTCACCTGTGACTGCAGTTTTTTTTAAAAACTGATTTCACTACATTCCAGGAGTTAATTTCAAATTGCTTCTATAACTGATTTTCCTACACTCTTGAGAAAGACATTTAACAGCTCCCAGAGAACTGGTGTGAATGTGTTGCATTGAGCTGTGTATGTGGACAACAGTAGTAATGGCAGTAATGCCTATTTTTAGATCTCAGCAATTAGGAGTACAGCACACCAGAGTTGATAGAACAGCTTTCTCTAATAACTATAACTACAATAGTGAATAGCTTGCTCTAACTAATAGGCAAGGCAAGACAATTTTATTTTTGTATAACACACTTCATACACAGGTAAACTTAATATGCTCTACAGAAAAACAGAAAACATTGAACAATGTGATTAAAACCATAAATAAAATAGCCTCTCAACAAAGCATGTAATGTTTTTCCCCATACAATTGCTATATAATTCCATCTTGATGAAACTTGAGAGTTACATTCCTTACAACTAATAGTGCTAAACACGACAGTATTTTCAGGTTGTTGAGTCCATAACATATTTGACTTTAAGTCGGTATGAAACCAGATGGTGTTAAAGAAGGACAATGAATTGAAGGCTGTGTTAAAATTAAATAATTTCATGAAAGTTAAGCATGCAGCTGCCGTGTTAGAGCTGTAGCTGTAAGGATGGCATGTTTCATGATAGTGAAAAAGACCACTGTAGGCAAATGTCATAATAGAAATGTGAAATTATTACAGTTACACTTTTTAAGACACTGTTTGTAGAATTGTGTGATACCATCCCTCAGTGAGATATGTAATATGAGTCAATTCTTGTTAAAAAAACAAAACAAAAATGGTGCGGTCTATTTGTTGGTTAAAGTCTTTTATTCCCAGTCTCTCTTGGTGGGATCTATGGGGGGTATCAGTTTGTACTGCTGTCTGCCAAACTCTCTTTTTAAATACCACCACTGAGGAATGCCAAATTTGATTACTTTGTGTGGCTTCAGTTGACCCATTGCTTAAACACCCAACAGCAAATCCCAAATTCCAACATGCCATTGTAGTCTTGAAAAAGTTAAGTCAGTAATTTGATCTGTTATCACTGGATGGGTTCAGAAAATAAAGGCATTTCATCTTTTTGCGTCACCATGTCAGAATTATACACGACAGCCAACCAACTCCAGTGTATAACAACAGAGAGAGATACAACTGATTAAACAAATACCCGCTGAGTTTTTACTGGCAGAGTGGCATTAAGATTCTGAGGAAAAAGGTTACAGGCAAAGAGCAGTCTCGCTGTGGGGCCTGTGCCATATTGCTCAGATGGATGTACAACATGCCCTGGGACAGTATTATTTACATTATGAAATGTCAGGCATTTTGTAATTTGCTCTGTCACTTGAATGGATTTACGTTGACATATTGTCTATCAGTCTAAGAAGTTTACTCTTGAGCTTTGATGCTCCACAGACATAGTAATGTATGTCCTGTTTCGTGCAACATTTTGAACATAATAACAAATGTCCTGCATGTTAATGATCATCGCGCCTATTTCTTTGATTTTATTTGTCTTTTTATATATTTACCATGTACACATCTCTTCCAGAAATCCTGTTCTATACTTAAAAAACGTTTTTACCCCCTGAAACTGATTGGTTTCAAGGAAACTTTATGTGCAGCCATAATTCTTTAACATTTTAAAGCAACTAAGTAGAAATATAGCCAATAAGATAACCCTCTTGAAAAGGTAAACAACAGCTGCTCCTGACAAGAGTTTTGCATTCACATAGTGAAGGAGAAGGCTTTGCTCAAAGTGGCCTGAAGCAACACAAAGTACAAGTTTAAGAAGCATTAATCCGGTAGGAATGCATTTAATCTTTCTGTTACATAATCTATGGACGTTTCTGCATCTCTGCTTTGAGAATATCAGTCTGCCTCTCACATCTATTATCCTTGAAATGTGATTTTTACCAATATATACGACTGTCCTGCCTTATCCAGTGCTGGGTCGCTGGGGCAGCAGGCTGAGCAAGGTACTTCAGACATCCCCAACAGTTTGTCAGCAGTCAGCTTGTCCTGGGGGATCAGGGGGTGTTCCTGGGACAGATGAGATATAAAATATATATTTCATATTCCTTCCAGTGCGTTCTGGATCTGCCCCAGGGACTGGAACCACTTGGACATGCCCAGAAAACCTCTAATGGTAGGGGCCCAAGAGGCATCCTGATCAGATGCCTGAACCACCTCAATTGCCCCTTTTGACATGAAGAAGCAGTGGTTTTACTCCGAGCTCCCTCTGGATATCTCAGCACCTCACCTCTTAGGCAGAACCCAGTCACCCAACAGAGGAATCTAATTTCAGCTGCTTGTATCCACAATCTCATTCATTCGGTCACTACCTAAAGCTAGAACGTAGAACGCAGTCAACGCAAGTCTATTTATTAGACTGAATAGGTCCAGTGCCGTTAAAATAATAATTTCATTAAGCCTATCACCATTTAAAGGAGGTTAACATCCACACTACTGCAAATAGGCATCCCATCTAATATAAAATCAATATTTCTACAGCCTAATAAAAGTCATTCTCTTTTGCGTTTGTCATATATTGTCAGGCAAAATCACGTCTGCTGTCCTGCGACAGATCAATAATAAGTTGGTCACCCTATGTAGGACATGTCCCTCTGGAGCAAGTCCAGTACAAGCAAACAAAAGCAATAAATTAAAAAATTAAACCCCCACAGGGACAACAGTAGTGTCTCAGAAACACAAGTAATCTATCAAAGATTTTGTCACCAGTTAATGAGGAGTTGATCACATAACACTCTTCGAAGCGTCGTGAGAAACTCACTCATTTGTGCCGTCTCACTTGACAGTCTCACACTACCTCTCAAGGTGTTGAGGGAATCTATTTCTGATTGTGTATGCGTTCCCATAGCCATGGCAACGCCCAATTTACCGCCAAGCTCAGATTTGTCTCACCAAAGTCACATCTCTGCTGTGCAGTGGTATTCACTCTACACCATCAAGCCTTTATAATCTGCCCATTTTCAGACATTCGAGGGCTGTCAACGCCACATGGATTGTAACACAAGCTATAAATCTAACACATTTACAAACTGCTCATCTGAGATGGCAGGAATCAAGCGTGCCATTTAGAACAGACAAATGCCAAATTGACAAGATTTGTGCAGCAGGGGAAAGTGGTTAGGTTTGAAGACAGTAAAAATCACCCTCTGATACACACTGCAGTATTATCTGATACTTTGTTGAGTTTGTAATATATTTGTTATCTTGTTGAAAAAAGACAGTGACTTGAAGGTTGTGTTGGCATGTAATGAGATTTTTGTCTTAAATGTTTCTTGTGCATATAAAAAACGTCTACTTTTTGGCCATACAAACATCTGTGTCAGTCTGTCAGTTGGTCCACCACTTCTGTCCTGAAATATCTCAACAAGTATAAGATGGATTGCCATGAAATTTTGCACACATTCATGTTTCCCTCAAGATTAATAGTAATTTCTTTGATGATCCCCCAAAGTGTCATCATCATTTGAAAATACATTGGTTTGTGACCAGTTACTGGCAAAACTAATAACATTCCCAACTTCAGATTTACTTCATGTTTTGTCGTAAGAAGCAAATGTAAAATCCTAATATGTGAAACTAAGATGGTGAATATGTTAAAAAAAAAATGTAAGCATGCAGTTGCGAGTTGGTAGTGTGGCTGTTGACTTGCGTTTTGTTTTAAACTGAGCTCATTTTAAGCAGACTGAATAGAGATACTATGGAGTGTGAGTGACGAAAAATCTGAATTTTAAGTTAAACTTTAATATAGTAATGAGCAGTTTGCTTTTTTGGCCTTTAAATTGTCCCAAAGAGGTCCTAACAGTAGGCTACACTAATATTAGGCTGCTATTCATAGAGGAAGATTCCAGGGGTTACTGTGGAGGATTGTTGCTGACTCACATGATCCAAACATTTGCAATAAAAGTCCAAAAATACAAATTTAGTAAAAAAGATATTTATTTATTTATTTATTTAACATGACAAAACACTGTATTCAAATTTCCGCTTTTGTTCAGTTATTGGTTTTTTCTTTGAGTATGATGACGTCATGAAATATGAAGACAGACATTTAAAGGTTTATTCGAAAAACATCAATAGAAGCTTCGAATTTGAAAAAGTGACATTAGGTACAGCCTTAAAGGGTAGTGAAATCTTTATTTGAACTCGTAAATAACCTCTTTACTGCACCTTTTGGAACTTCCAGTTTTTCTTAGTGACTTTATCCCATGTACACATACTGTGTCTTTAGAGTTCAAAGACGGAGCAGATACATTTCTTATGTGATACGGTTAAAAAACCTTTATTTGAATTCTGTAGATTTTTAATTGGCTTTTTCCTGGTCAACACTTAAGTGAAGACAAATTAACTTTTTGTTAATTTACAAAACACCTTCCAGTTTAGACAGCTGGACTATTTCACAAATGTAAATGCTGCTCCTCCTCAGAAATAAACAAAATACAAACTATTTTTGTTCTTTATACCATGTTAGAGTTTGTTTTTTGTTTTTTTAAAGGTTTACAGAGTAATTGATCTACAATTTCAGTGGGTGTTCTACTTCGATTTGCTGAAAGGACAGACTAATAGTTATTAGGGCCTGTTACTTTCAAGTTTTACTTAAAAAAAGAAAAGAAATCGGCAATTTATGTGGGTTTACACTGAAGTTTAGAATTTGATTTTAAAAAAATGATTTGTATTGCCAACACTCTTAAAACCACAGTTTTGTTTTTTTTTACAGCCAACACAACGCATGTTGAATGCAGATTATTGATGTTTTTTTAAAATAGAAAATGCAGATGATTAGCGGCTTTAACTAATTTATCTCAATAATACAATTGGTAGAAATATGAACATTTTAATCTTTACTCTGACATCGTTATAGATGATATGTCTACACTGTCCAACACTCCTTAATGCTGCCATATGTGTCTTATCCCTCTGTAGGAGGGGATGTAAAATCTTTACCAGTGGATTTGGTCACATTTGATACGTTTCATTTCATTTTCTTTAATCTGTGTCCAAATTTCCTCCTGCCTTTTCTCTTCTGTCTCTCTCCCTCCACTTAGCTCACGCACACCTTGTGTCCTTGCCACACTCATCGTGTGTAACGCTGCAATTACAATGTAAGCTTCCAAATCAGGTTGTGAACATCCAATTGCAACGTGAGCGCAGTCTAATCTGTGTGTTTTCAGACCTGTTACTTAACACATCCTGCTGAGAGGGGAGAATTAGAAGAAAAAAACAAAAACAGAAAAGACACATTGAAACAACAAACATAACCAAAGCCACTGTGTGGGCTAAGCGATCCTTTAGGGACGTGCCTGGGAGTGATCAGGCAGGCGGACACTGTCACGCTCCAATGAGCAGCGTTTACTTGCCATCAGGATGCGTATGCCCATAAACAAACTAGGTTCCTAGTCGCTCTATCTTTCTAGAAGCAAAAATCCCATGCGAAATGCTCACAAATAAGACGTTATTTCCTTTAGTCTGAAGTTATTTGCTATAAAACTCTCTGTCTCTAAAGTAGCCAGAGTCTTCCTGTAGGCAGGCTCCTGACAAAAAGTCTACACTTTGTGGGTAATATGTTGGGGCACTCTCAGCCAAGCCTGCGAGGCCTCAGGTACCCACACTTTATTTCAGTAAGTGCCCTTAGGTGCTCCTTGGAGTGTCGTTTGCTCCCACCTTTCTGTTTCTCCCGCTTAAGTCTCTTTCAATCATGCCATGACAATATTTCCACTTGTGATTTTTCACAGCCCACTCCATTTGTTGCCTCTTCAATTTACAGTAAGTGGGGTGAATTTGTCTTATACGCTTTACACAGAAAGTCATCACTCACAGCGTAAATTATAGAGGACCTCATGAAGGAGACCGGTGGTTCACGTAAACCCTTATTCTTGGTTTCCTTTTGTTAGTTCCGTGATTATCTGAAAATTGTGCCTTTGGTACAAATGGAGATAATAGGCACCCACTTGGCGTTGAACCCAATTGTATACAAAAGTGATGGAAAGTAGTTGTGGAAGGAGGTGGTTGTGGTGGGAGGGGGTTTCAGACCTGTTGATGATCTGACAAGTGCTTTGTTTGAAGCATACTGAGGCCTTTAGC
Organism: Plectropomus leopardus; assembly: GCF_026936395.1. Classification (NCBI taxonomy): domain Eukaryota; kingdom Metazoa; phylum Chordata; class Actinopteri; order Perciformes; family Serranidae; genus Plectropomus; species Plectropomus leopardus. Next base: position 28,525,919 of record NC_142178.1, read on the forward strand.
CAGGATCGATGAACAGACCAAACCTTGTAGTAGTGCTTCATGTGGCTTTACTTCCAGATTGGATTTTACACCTGGCTGCTGTGCTTTAAGTTCAATCATTTTCAAACTTTGACGGGGACCTTTTAATACACATCTGATGAGACAACAGTTGCCTTTAACATAACCTGAAAGTAAATTGTGATGCATTAAAAGATCAATCTTTGTGTTTCAGTGTACCACCTCATAAACATGTCACCATCTTAGCTAGAAGACTATGGACTGAATCACCTGACATGACGCTAGCAACAAACACTATTGTGTAGACAGCTGGGAATTCATCTGAATTGTGGAGTTATGTGAAATCAGCAGGCTTGTTAATTCCTGCTGCTTTCAGCCGTAACTGCAGCATTTAAAGATATATAGTTAAACACAGTGACCCGACCTGTCCTATCTTTATTGTGTATTTTTCACGTTAACTAGCAGCTAATTTGCATCTGTTGTCCCTCGTCCCTCGAAATTTGGTTCAACAAAATCAATGGCAAAGCAACAAAATATGTGATTAATATAATATAATTGATGAATTAGACAATTATTTGGCAACTATGTTTTCATCATGTCAGTAATTTTTCATGCAAAAAACATTTCATGATTCCAGCTTCTCGTATAAACTGTATGTATGAGAACTTGCTGCTTTTCCTGTAAATTATTTAAATTATTTTGATTTATTAAATGTATTCAAATCTTTTCATGCGTACTTTTACTTTTAATACTTCAATACATTTCCCTGAAATCACATTTACATCGTTTAGGTTTATTTGATAGTAATGCTACATTAGCTTCTCTACTGTTGAAATTACTTTTCTTCTAACAGCCTTTTTGGTGTCATGTCGCCAGTCTTGGTCATGTACCATAGTCTTTGCACACGGCACAAAACATGCCCTTATATGGTGTTTAGGGGGCATTACCTATGCTACTAGGTGACTTATGATTTGCAGATTTGTGTGGTTAGGAACGTTTGGTGCATATGGAGTTGATTTTTCTTATATTTTCTATTACCAGAAACTAAAGAGAAAATATAAGAATGGTGCTGCATGAGGCCCATTGTGATTTGGTCTGTCGCATGGCATCATGCTAGCAGTCAGACAGAGATAATAATAATGTTAATGCAAATAATGGTACTTTCCAGTTACCTTACACACAGTGGTGATATAAACTAGAAGCTACAAGAGCCAGGCCGGCTGTTTCCCCCTACTTCCGGTCTTTATACTTCACTGAGCTAATCACCTCCTTGCTGCAGCTCCATATTTAATTCACAAACACAAAAGTGATATTGATCTTTTCATAAAACTCTTGGCAAGATGCCAAAGAATCATATTTCCCAAAATGTAAAACTATATCTTTAACAATTAGTCATTGACAGCTCTTTGCAGTGAGGACATTAACAAAGCAACAGCCAAGAGTTTCATTTTGGTCTTTGCACAAGCTCCCAACCATATTACAGAACTGAAGTGCTAATGTGCTGCAAGCAGAGTCTGTCATTTCAAAAGACATTGTCACCGCCACAGAATATGAGAGGCCTGTTAGTTGCTGTTTGCTAATAGGAGCTCAGAGATGAAACATTTGATGAAAGATTTGTTAGCTTTGGAGCAAAGTGAATCCACTGCTTTTGGATTCAAAGTGGAACCCGCGTTGGCCTTGACTGTATCCATGTCCGTTGTATTGCAGTGCCATTATCTCTTTGCAAATATCAGTGCACTGCATTTTCTGCTACGGCTGGTGACATTACTGCAGATGCCCCACTGCCCTGTGATGTGATTGACACTTTGATGTGAATGATGGTGATCGAGGTGATGGGTTTGTGGGAGAGAGAGCAGCTCTGCACACTATTAGAAGAGTACTGAGCCGTGGCTACAGGCGGAGCTGTAAGGGGGAGCACTCACAGATCAGATTTCATCTGGACATTTGTGACAGTTATGGGGGACAAATATAATTTATACACTACATGGAGAGTAAAAAGTAAGAGCAAGGAGTTAAATTTACTTCAGAATACCTGAAAAAGTAAGATTTGCTGGATGGAGTTCATGGAGATATAGCTGATACCCTCTGACTGCAGGATTTCAGTCTGAGGCACAGAGATTCAATTACTGGTCATGGTGTTTATATATTATCTGCTTCCTTTGAAACCTCTTAGCCCTCGTAGCAATTCAGATTGACAAGGATGATTCTCGCAGCTATTGCAAGGCAGTCAGAGGTCTTCTTTCAGGAGGCAGAGAGTCCCATCTCACCCGCTGATCAGGTTCAGAATTGCATGGGACATTTCTGTGGCACAAATTGAATTTCTGGCAATCTGTAAACCGCAGGAATGTGTCTGAAAGTGAAGATGAAAAAGGCTGTTTTTCAAGAGTAGAACACGCTGACTGAGAGAAGCAGATGAGACGGCTGGTCAAGTTAATTGACCAAGGCTGATAAAACACGGAGACGCAGAGTGGTAAAAATAGCCCTATAATACCCTGAGTAACACAAAGAAGAATGGAAGATGGATACATGTCTGCTTTTCAACACACGGCGGATGTTGTTTTTGTCGAGCAGCTGTTTTTCCTGTGCTGTTTGCGTTTGTAGCAAATAAGACTCAAGAAGAGACCTTGTGTCTCCCACACATGCTCTTGAAATTGACATGGTGTACACTGAATGCTTAATGTTCAAAAGTGAAAGCAACTGAGCTTTTTTCCTTTTTCTCTGCCTTTACAACATCCCACACACTTCCTGGCTCTGCATCAGCAGATGACCCAACATAACAATATACAAATCTTTTAATGAGCAGGTATTACAATACTATTCGTTATGATCAATGCGTTTTCCTGCCGTCTTTGTACAAATGCGGCTGCTGGCGAAAGTACAATACAAACCATGCTTTTTCAGAACTTATGCTGCAATTCATTATTCTCATTTTTCTCTTATCCTGTTGGGTGGTGAAGTTCACACAGTGATTATTTTCTTTGTAAGCTGCCAGGGTTTTTAAGGGCAAGAGGGGCATCCATTGAGTGTACACAAGTTTCTAGTGTGTATGTGTGTGTGCGTATGCTGTAACACCAGCTGCACAACAACTGAGTGAATTACCAACTGTGATAAGACAAACACTAAAGAATAAAGCGTTCATGTTTTAAATATTCATAATTTGATATCAATTAACATCATTAGAGAAGTTACACATAATTGTCTGACACAAAGTCTTTGTGGTTACTTATAATTAAGATCTGTGAAACATGATTGTATATTCATCAAACACGTGGCATTTAAAAAGACTAATTTCTGTGGGTGACTAATAGTTGGAAACGCATAATACCACATTAGTGCTTCGAATCAGCACAATGATTTTTAATTGGTTATGGAAAAGTCAGAGTACACAGTAAAATCTAAAGTCGACACTTAAAGCTGATTATGATGTACGTTGATGGAAAGATGATAAAAGACAGATAGAGAGCCTTTGTGGAGAGGTTGATCAGTCTTACAGCTGTAATAGATATCCCCTGCAGATTGCAGAGATTCAGAGCAGCTGAATGTCAGGATGCACTTGTCTGCTGGGGGAGAATCACCTGACAGCCTCAGTGTTTTACTTGGTTTACCATCCTGCTGGAGGTAACATGAGTTCTGTAAGTTAATGCAGTTAGATGGATGGGAAAGAAGTAGTAACATTATAAATCCTAGGCTGTTTTTGCTTTGTTTCACTCCCTTCACAAACAGGTTTATGTCTTTGCTAGGATTGCCATATATAATGATAATTTTCAGGATGAGGTGCGCCACTAAGAAATGCCACCGATCAGCATGTCATTTTTTGTACTCTACATTCTCTACAGTACTTATTATGAAGTACTTTGCAATGAGTTTGCAAATTTATGTTGTTTTGTTTTTGCTTGTATATCCAACTGATTTTATCACCCATCAAATCTGTATTGTTCCATGTTGATGGACCATTTTCCGCCTTTATGATGTCAACAAATGCAGTGATAGCCTGAAACAAAACAAGCCAAATTTGATGGATATATGTCACTCCATCATGCTTTGGGTGATGTAAACAGAAAATATAATGTTGCCATAGTGTCCCCATGGATATATTAAAAGACCTGGATACGACAAAGGAAGTGAGCCCCCATTTATTCCTATAAAAGCTGCTCAGAAGCACATGGAGCAAAAAACACTCTGTTTCTGTGGTATGAAAATACTCAGATCTTGTGCATTATGAGGGCCATAGAGCAAATCTGAGAAAAAAAAAATAACAACATCGGCAACTAAGGCTTATAGTATAAATTCTGTCATCAGTATCTGGATTAAAAAATTTGGTGATTTGTGAGGCAACATCTACATTATTAGGAGTACCTCTCTTAGTTTGAATCATGACAAAAAGATAAAGTGTTGCAGATCTGATGCAAAACACGTCAATTGGGTGCAAAGGGTCAAAAGCATCCAATTACAGATTTCTTTCTCAACAGCCCATTATAGTCAGTTGTCGCTGTTCTTTTTTAATTTATTTTTTATTTTTTTATGATAACTCCACTCAGCAGTTTTGTGAGAGGGTATGGTGTAATTTACACCCCCTGCACACACTAAAATAAATTAACATATGAAACATTTGCTTTGCTTAAGTCTGTTTTATGAGAGAACAACTAAAATAGGTAGACAGGTTTTTATCCATATGGCAGGCTAGAAAATGTTTTTTAAAAGCCAGAAGTGTAACCAGCCTGTGAAGAAGTCACTGAGCAATTTGTGTTGCTCTGCAGACCCATTAAATCTCTCTTAATGTTATTATTTTGTGGTATGTGAAGGTTAAAGAGTAATGCTTCCTCAATTGTCTTTTTATTGAGACAAGGGCATAATATCCTTAAAACACTTTGTCTCATGTACTTCTTTCTTTCTTTTTGTTAAGACATAAAATAATTTTAAAAAATCATATTTTTTTGATGAAATTTAATACAGATAAAAAGAAAATAAACTAAAAGGACTGACCCCTTAAATCTACATGAATATGATGATATGAGATATCCATGCTTCTCTCCCTATTTGCCCTCTATATGCCCATACACATTTATATACACCGCTCTGTCCACCCATTTTCATTCTGTCATTTCAAATAAAATAAGAAAAATAAAATAATTTATTTTTATAAAATTAAGAATAAATAATACATAAGAAAAAAAATGACGAGAAAATTATACTATTACTAAAATAAGAAAAAAATAAAATAAAATGGGGAAATCATAACATACATATATCTATAGATGTATATATATATATATATATATATATCTGTCAAAATAGAGATTTAAAAAAATGTTTCAGTGACATAACTTAGAAAATATTTTAAAAATCTGTAGCAATGAACCAAAGGATTCTTTAATTTGCACACTCTTTCATATGAAGTCTGATTCGCTTGACCAAAGAATTATGCTTCATCCTGTAGTTTTAAGACTGATGGCTGCTGTAGAGCCCTCTGTGAAGTAGAAATCTTTAAAATAAATATACAACCAGCCAAATAAATTCCAAATAAAAATAACCAAATAAAACCCCCACTACAGTATTTTATTTTTACAAATGAGACATCTTATCAACAGGAGTAAATTCACAAATATACATATGGTTCAGTACAAAAGATGCGGGTAAATCAAAATGTCCGATATCTTTGCTGTTGCTTGGCAGAGACCCTATGAACAGTCCTCAGCTTTTTTTTTCTTTTTTTGCCGTTGGCAATGCCCTGCAAGAGGTGTCCATGTGTTTTATGAACCAAGGATAGTTGCCTGGAGAAAAGAAATCACTTCCTGCTTTTTGGCAGGCCCCATCTGTGTATAGAGTCATCCTTGAAAAGACACACCGGGGACAGATGAAGACATCTGGAGATACAGTACCTGCCACATCTGCTAATGTCTAAACACATTTACCTCAACCCTGTCATTACCATGTGAATTACCATGTATCCCTCGGATGATGCTTTGATCAGCCCGGCTCCCCGTGTCACGGCTCTTGAAGCCAGCATCCAGCCATCAGAGCACATTAGACAGCAGCAAAGTAAAGCTGTTGACACTGCAGCCACAGCAGCATCATATTTAGAAAAAGCCAGTCTTAATAACATCTCATGTATAATGTAAATTCCAAAAAATGATAGGGACTGTACAGATAACTGTCAAGGTGTGGCTCGGCCAGCCGAAAAACATTGAGATGGGAATGGAATAACCTGTGATATAAATTCCTATGTAGTTTTATTGTAATTTAGCACTGTGTACATTTCTGCACCCCAAATTCAGTGGAACAACAGGGCTGTGTCTCCAGCCCATTCTCATTCAGAAGTCGTCCTGCTGTGTTTCTCGTCTGAATGTGATTTTTTTTTTTCCCCCTTCACTTTACCATGTGCCCTTTTTCCCTAAATCTAACCATCCGTGCCAGTATATGCTTTTGTTGCCTAAACTTAACCACGTGCAGCATTATCCTACCACGTGCTTGTGTTGACATCACGGTAGCAGCATCACGGAGCTTAAAAAGCAGATGCAGAAGGCGAAGAACGCGGTAATCCAGTGCAGAGTGGCAATATGTGACGACTTTGGATGAGAATGTGTTGCACACTTACTACTCTGCTGCTCTAAGTTTCTCTCTTTAGCAGACTTTTGCAGAATTTTTCATTGAGTAATTAATTCAACTTGCTTCTGCTGTGCAGTTCTTTTAAGCAATGTTAAGCTACAGTCAATAAAAATAAACAATTCTTTCAGATGTTTTACATTTAAGGCAAACCCAAAAAGGAAGTGTTGATATGCTTTTTGAGCTGCTGGAAGGTTTTAATGTGAAATGTCTCTGCAGGAACAGCACAGTAGAACAAACAACGAGCGGGGGGTGAAAACTGTGTCTGTGTTATTAGGGAGAAACTCAGAGCAGCAAAGTGGTGAGCTTTCCATCACTTTTTTGCACTGATGGATTTAGTGATGTGAAAATGTAAATTATTTGAAATTTAGTAACACAGCAGATATGAGGGCTGGGCAAAATAAAGATATTTTATCATATAGAGATATGAGACTATATACCGTCTTAGATATTGGATATTCTCATATCTTCATATTTTTCATAATTTTAAAGATCTTTTCACAGTTAAATGATGTATACTTTTCTCAACTTCTCAGACAGTCCTACATGTTTTAATACTTGCCTTTACCCACTTAGCAATTATATCTACATTGCTAATGATTATTAATGAAAAATGCTTTTCTGTAAAAATTTTTTAAAAAGTACCAATAGTCATTCCTACAAAATTGTTGTTTAAAAAAAGAGAAAAAAGTAATGGTTGATTCTGTCTCCCAGTTCTAGCATTAACGAAGTGCTTTTGAGGAGATTTTAAAATAGTGAGATATGGATATAGATATTTTGTGTATCGAGATATAGCCTAAAAATAACATAATATAATTTTCAGCCCATATCAGCCAGCCCTAGCAGGTACATATGGAGGACGTTTTGAGTTTGCACATAGTATAAATCACTTGTTTCATCACAATGAAATGTTACATAGATTCTTATGATACATATGTGATATATGATATAAATTTGCTGATATCTTAAAGTCTTCCATGATAATTTTTCGATTCGATTAATTTCATGGGCTTGTAATCGATATGAGACTATCATTTAACACTGTTGGGTACAGAAGAAGCTGCTTCCCCTTACTTTTTTGTTTTTTTGCCATGAAATATAATTAAAAAAAATAAATAAATAATTGTAATTATTAAATTAATTAATAAAGTTTAGTTTAAATTTACTCCACAAAGACAAAAAATAGCTTTAACAGAAGTCAAAAATTCTGCTCAATAATAGCTTTCATAGATAAAAGTAATAGACAATTTATTCACTTAAGAGTACCTACAATCCCATCTTTTGGTTTAAGAGCCTTCTCCCTTGAATGTGTAGCTAGAGCAAGAAGTTAACGGTGTTTCCTGAGCATTTTATCTCATGGCAGCATCGTTTGCATATGGCATATGGTTTGTCTGTTCACCAGTCTCCAAAATCCAAAATATTTCCACACTGCTGATTTATTTCTGAGAGGGGAGTTAGTATCCCTATTGTTTTTTTCTTGGCTGCTCACCATTTTCTGCCTGGTGCTGTTCAACAGTGACACAGACTTGCAATGGGAATTTCAAAATAAGGGCATAACTTAAAGTAGAAGCAAGTAATTTAAGAAGTTAGATGAAGCTATAGCTATGGATTCTTAAAAAAAAAATGCATCATTGATATTGGTTATTGATCATCGAATCATAGCACAAACAGAGAATCAGAGCAAAAGATGATGAGACTTTTTTAAATAAAATATAATAGAAAGAAAGTTGAGAATAAATATAAAAAGAAAGAAATGAAATCCCATGTCAAATAAAAGCCTTCAAATAACAATATAGATTAAGAAAGAGAAATTACATAATATGAATTCTTATTTGGACTGCTTGTGTAATCACAATTCTCATTTCTTTTCAGATGCAAAAGCCCCAAGAAAACATCCCATATCAAAGTTGTTGAAAGGTTTTTTTTTTCTTTATGTAGTTAGAATGCTGTTTTTGGTTGTGCTTTTTGTGCATGGCAGTGGAGTGCCGGTGGCAGGCTGATAGATAGGTTAATAGGTTAAGTGCAACTACATCAGGCATAAACATATTAGCATTTTAAGCCTTTCTGTTCATCCTCTCAGCAGTGGGAGAGTCCAGCAGGGACCTCATAAAGTGGAACTATATCACACCAAGAATCCTTTCCAGGGCAGAGACAGGCTGAAAAGAATTCAACCCACTGCAGGTAAAAAAAGAAAAAAAAAAATGCGTGGCCGTCACGCCTCATTGAGCACTGCCTTTGTGCGTCACACCTTTCATACTTTCTGCTGCCGGGGTGATGTATATAAAGAAGTCTCAAGTTCATCCGTGTGAGATAAGGCGATACTCCATGTGATAATCTTTGTGTGAGCACTAGGAAGCACTTCACATGTTTGACTCACCACTTGTCCGAGTGCTTCGGTATGGAGGTGTGTGATCGTGGGAGGCAGAGGAGAGGAGTACTTTGGTGAATTTAGGACAATACCTGTAATATACTAAGAATCTACAGGAGGTACTTCGACATGCATCCTCATCACTTACGCTATCTTTTGCACACTCACTGTGATTATTCTCAATATGAGTTTTTCTGATTTAATCCGTTTACAGGAAGTGGTAATCATAAAGTTTAATTAGAAATCAAGTTTTTGGATTATTGAATTAAATTATTTATCCGTATTAGTGGGTCTTCAGTTAAAGGCCCTCTTTGATAGACATGTTAATAGCAGCATTACCGCCCTTAATGGACAGACATAACCTTGAGAAATAGTCTGCTCATTATCTTAAATTTTTTAATTGTCAAAATGAGAGATAGACATTGAAGATTTTGTTCTTCTTGTGGGGTTTATAGACAATGATATAAATAAAGAATATTGTCAGCCTATGCCTCTCAAAAATGTAGCTTTAAGAGGCTTGTCAATGTTTCAGAAAAGCCGTTAAACTGTGTTTCACCTTCACCAATTGAATTTGGTCTTAGTAAATTATCTGTAAACGGTGTTATTATACATGATATACATGGTGTGTGTGGTGGTGCCCCCCTAGTTTTTTTCTAAATTATAATTAATAACTAGTCAAATTATGGATGCTACAATTATAAACTGAAAGTGTCTGCTACATTCAGAGGCAGCAGCAGAGTCGCAGCACAGAGTAGTAGGATTCATATTTCACTTTTCATGTGACAAGAGTAAGACATGAGTGAAACATTTGGTGTCAAAGCTTAAATGCAAAAGTGCCTGTTTGTTTTATTTTTGAATGCAAATGCAATGCTATTCGGGAGCCTGATAGCGTTAATGAGGGAAAAGGACGTGGTTACCTCACTCCTGTTGTGTTCCTACCTGCAACATTTCAGACTGATCCAACAAATCCCTAAACTGACTGTTGTTATGCATGCGTTTTTGATGAACAGTGTGGTAGTGCTAACCCCATTTATAAACATATTGCATTTCCTTCATAATGAAAGTCAACCAGTTGCTCTTATGCTTTTAATATAAAAGTTCAACAGTTGGCTTTGTTTTGCATCAGAGTAACTCTACAGATATTGTGCCTCATATACGAATATATATTCTTGAAAAATCATCTGTGTAATCTGTAACACTGGTGTTGGTACTACTTTACAATTCAATGACAAATTTTTATCTGTGTTAATTGCTTGTCCTGACATTTGGACCATCACTGAAACAATTCACTGATTCATATGGAGCAGAGTTTCGGCTAAACATTATTTTAGAGTCAAAATGGCCATAAAGAATAACTACCAAGCACATGTTTTAAATAGCCATTTAATTACCTATTTTTAAAAGCAATAAGACACAACACTACGAGCCTCCATACATTCGAGGCACGTCAAAGTAAATAACTTAAAAATAGGATAGAAAAAAAGAAGCGGTCCGTTGTACAGAGTGACTAATCACAGAATATGAGTAGCAGGAGGAAAAAAGAGGCACCAAAGTGTCACTGCAAATTCGTCCGTAATAACATCCTGGGTAACGCCAAGCCTGCTATCCGCTTTCTGGCTCGGCATGCTCGACATGAAGCGTAACCCCTGTCTGATGTACATAAAGACCCATGGTGTGTTGAAGGTTTTCCCGGAAAACATGATCTGTGACACCGTCATCTACACTAAGCACGACCACAGACGTTACAGTCGTGAATGTGGTGGAGGCTCTTGAGAGGCAGGGTCTCTCTCTGTACTGCTTTGGTGTATAAACGGATCAATCTGCTATCAAAATCCTAAATTCTGTTCATCATATTACGAGTTTACAGTTATTTTAGCAACATACTGTATTTATATACTCAATATTAGTCTGCTTAATGTGCTATTAATGATTTTATCTATTTATTTTGGCATATTTCCCACCGAACATTTGAGTCCTTTTTAACTGGCGGACAACTACATAAAATGCTGACAAAAAGTTGCCATATGTTGGCAAACATAAACTTAGTTTATCCACTTAGGAGGCTGCTTAATTTTTCAAAGCATCCCTTTTTCAGTTAGATGTGTTTTTCTGGTGTGACTTGCATATGAAGCTCCAGCAGAGTTGCCCTTTGAACTTCCTTTGCACCGTTTGGTAACCTTCCAGCCAGAGCACCTCCATGCTGAGTGGGCCCGTCCAAAAAGAAGTGGTATCTTTCCATATCTGGCGAGCTGCCAAGGCGTGCCTTGCCAGCTTTACCAGGTGCCCGTGGCCCCGGTGTAGGGGCTGGAGTCAGGTAGCGCTCTTCAGGCCAGATGGCCCTTCCATGGCGCTACATCACTCAGCCCTCCCCCTGAGCCCTTCTGGAGACCACTGGTCATGGCAATGAAGAATCCTAAAAAGGCAGAAATGTATGAAAACAAACAGCACTGGAATTAAAAGGAAGTATCAGTTAATGGAAAATATTTTAGCTGTAGAATTTGCAACCATAATGTATTTCTCTCACCATGCAAAATTTACACGATATATTGCCCACTGGAAAGGTTTGGGCTTAAATCCGTACCAGATACATAAAAGCTTTTTGAACATAAATCCGTCTCACAGCACATTGCAGTCTGCCAAAGTTTGAAATGAATGACTGCAGTTTTTTTCCACACCTTATGGCCAATCAGGAGAGATTTAAATTCAAATTCTACCTATGAACTCTCCCAAACTATTGCCCATGTAGCTCGTTTTCAGCACGTGTCCAAGTGCTTGATTGCTGTAAATGAAGGAAGGAACAATCAATGGTCAAATGACAGACTGCATTGCAGTATATCATGCTGAGGGAAGTTGGGGCTCAAAGTGATCTGGCCACTTTCTCCACACAACACACACTCCCCCTGCAGGCCCGCACAAGGTCAAGGTTACTGGCAGAGGAAACTGTACAAGCATATCTCTTCACTTCATATCTGTACAAAGAGGCTCGGTCCGTGACTTGTATGAAACATCCCCAGGGCAGCACACGGTTGAGCTATTGATACAATGTTATCCATCTACAGATGGAGATTGTGAGCTCAGATAGCAATTTTTATGGTTTTTAATACAAATATATCAGAACTCTGAAGATGATGAAGAGCGTTAAAATTCTCAGAATCCAAGTATCAGGCTTATTTTTACGTAATTAATTAAGCTTCAGTCGACAGTTTAAAATATAATTTTGTTTAATAATAATTTCTGATGTTGTAAGTCACAAACTTTGTTGTATTTTAATGTTTCACGTCAGATCAACAGTGCAACATTATTCTGTGCAATAAAAGTCGTCCCTTAAAAAGAAGCCACAACATGGCACCTCTCACATTTCTCAGTGGCAAAGAAAAAGACAGGAACAGTGTTTGCTTTGTGTGGGGGTACCTCCTTACATCTCCCTCTCTCTCCCTCCTTCCACTGTTTCTTTTTCCATCTCACTCTCTGCTGTCAGATGTTGACTGAATCAGGCTAGAGATGGGCGGTGCAGAAACAGTAGCATCGCTGATGAAAATGACAATGCTTCTACCCTGTTTGGATATTGAGATGCACAAACTTTCCTCCTTCCTCGGGAAAACATGAGCTTATGTAAACTGTAAAAAAAAAACAAAAAAACTGTGATGTCTGCAAATGTTTGGTGCAGGTGTGCAGGAGTAATTGGAAAGGGAACAATATTTAAACATGGATTATGTAACACTCTGCCTCTCCATTCTTGTCAAAGGCCGTTACATTGCTATTTTCCACCCATCCACCAGATGCCCTCGCACTTTGCCTCCTTTCGTAATAGCTTGACTGCCACACCCATCTACACACCTGTTTCCACTCCACTCATTTGACCGCCTGGCGTTCCTCGCTCACATCCACACCTGCATCACCCAATCACCCACCTGCTTCCTCTCCCCTCTGATTAGATCCAGCTGTCACAAACCAGCCTGGTCTCATTCCCAGGGCAAAATGCGCTGCCTGGACAGTGCACCCGGCATCAATTTAATGACACCGAGGGCACCGCTAAGCATCTGTGTGAGACACACCGGGCCCTCCATCAACTCCAGTGTAAAGCCTCTGTGTCATTAGATGCTCAGAGCAACGGATGTAGTTTAAAGACTCTGCTCAGAGGTAGACAGGTCACTGGACTTTGACACAGATGTTTGAGACCAACAAACAACATTTCTTGTGGTGTTTGTGTCCCGCAAAGCAGGGTGGCTTTTTTGACACACTTCCACCTTTCCAGGTGCATTTGTGCCACTCAAAACCAGATGTTTTGTAGCGACATCCCAAATGTTTTCCAAGACATAAGTGAGTACTTCTGTTGCCTAAACATAACTGCCCACCCCTTATTACTGTCACATTTGAACCAGTGACAACATCCACAATCTTTTTTCTTACCATAACCAATTTTGTTGCCTAAACCAAATTGCTGACCCCTTTTTACTGTTGCGTTTGTGCCGCTCAAAGCCGGGTGTTTCGTAGTGACATACATGATTTTTTCCTAACCATAAACAAGTAGTTTTCTTGCTGAAACCTAACCGCCAACTCTCTCTTACCATCAAGTTTGTGCCACTTAATGATAGTTGTTGTGTTGCAATATCCGCAATTGATTTCCATGCCATAACTAAGCAGTTTTGTTGCCTTAATCTAAGCAGCGACCCCTTCTTACTGCCACGTTTGTGCCTTTCAAAGCTTGATGTTGTTAAGCTTAGCAATAAACACAATTGATTTTGTTGACTAGAACTGAAAGTGTTTGTGCTACTCAAATGCAGGAATTTTTTGTGCAATTTTTTGTAATTTTTTTCTTAACCATAACCAAATAGGTTTTTTTTGCCTAAATCCAATGGCAAACCCCCTTTTACTATGGCGCTTTTAGCGACATCCATAATTTTTTTCCTAACCAAAGCCAAGAATTTTTTTTTTTTTTTCCCAAAACCCAATTGCCAACCCCTTCTTACCCCTGTGTTTTGCCACTCAAAGCTAGGTGTTTTGTAGCGAAATCCAAATTTTTTTTCCTAACCATAATCAAGTAGTTTTGTTGGCCAAACCTACCTGCTAAACCCCTTCTTACTGCCGCATTTGTGTCACTCAAAGCCAGGTAATGTTTTAGCATCATCAGCAATCTATTCAGAACCATAGACAAGTAGTTTACTTGCCTGAACCTAACCACCAAATTCTTCATTACACCGATCCCTTCTGCATCCAGATACAACACAAAAAAAAACTTCCATTGGCTTCATTTTAATTATGCCCAGGACTTCTGCCCAAACGGCAGAATGTGATGAGTAGGGATCAGATCACGTTTTGTACCAATCCATATCCTTTGTTTCTCTGCCGGTTCATCATCATCGCTGTAACGTGGCGTTTTATTGCATGCAACCTGCCTGACAGACCTGCTGCTCTATGCGGACTTTGTATGCACTTCTCTCAATAAATCACTGAATTCATTCTCCTGCCTCCTCAACTGTACGAATTTGGGTCCAATCCCTGTTGCCCGACACACCAGCCGTGACAGATTAAAAACTTACAAGCAATGACTATTGAAATATTCATGTAAGTCAGAGATATTCATAATCTCTAACACTTACAAAATCCAAGGATACCGCAATACAAATGTTTCCTGATTTATAGGCAGCGAAGAGACAAGAGGTAAAGAGGTGCTTTGCAGATAGTGGTGCAGTGACGGAACGCTCTACAGGTTTTATTTGATGTCACTGTGACATTTACTGATTTGTTATTCAAATACAGTCTGACACAATGAGCACAGATAGTCTTGACATTAAGGAGCTCTCTATCTACCTCCCTGTTGTCTGCAGTCTGTAGTTTCTTCCATGAAGCATTCCTCTACCTGTTTTCAACTGTGCGCTCATCTTACACTCGGATCAGACTTTTATCACCTCCCAGAATAATATGATCATTATGTGCAGTGGAGACAACGTGAATAGCAAAGGAGTGCATATTAGAGGGAGATATTAGTGGAGGAATAAGCTGTAATCTGTTTTCCTCTGAAGCGCTGCACTCAATGCTTTTGAAATTAATTTAGCACCCATGGTCAAACAACTTTGTGCTCATCCATTTTTATCTCATTTCGGGTCACAGGGTGCGCTCCTTTTCTAACAGCCAGGGCACAATCTGGCAAGAAGTGAGGACGAGGGATACGAGAGGAGCATATTTCTCAAATGACGGGGAAAAAATGTGCCTGTGGGAGGAGGTGTCACCTTAAAGGGACAGTTTACCTCAAAATCAAAAATGCGTTTTTTCCTCTTAAACGTTTTGCTATTTAACCTTGTGGATGTTTTTGGTGTGAGCTGCAGACTGTTGGAGATATCAGGTGTAGAGATGTTGGCCTTATATACATACATACATGCATACGTACATACATACATACATACATATATATATATATATATATATATATATATAGGCCCTAGTGTGTCTATGTGTATATATATATATATATATATATATATATATATATATACACACACATTTGGAAACTCAAAAGCAAAGTCTCTTCACCTATCCACAGACCTTTTTGTGAGCAGTTTCGTCAAATAGCAGCATCTACTCATTAAGGGTGGGGAAAAAATCAATACAGCATAGTTTCATAGCACTTGCGTGGCAATGTTGTAACCTTAGAAAGACGCACTTTCAGCCTGAACACCAGTGGTTCCGCTTTGATTTAGTTGATTTTAACAGTATTTTATTTGACGTTATTATGGCAGCACTTTATTTAATTTTATTATGACAATACTTTAACTTGATTGTAACAGTACCCTTTTAAAATGTATTAAAACAGTACATTTTAACTTTAATATAAGTTTCTCATTGTCATTGTATTATAACAGTACTTTGTTTACTGTACTATAACAGTACTTTGTTTACAGTATTATGACACTGTTTTGTTTAACTCTATTATAAGAAACCTAATTTAGCTTTATTGTAACAGTACTTTATTTATCTATATTATAACAGTTATTATTTAACTGTACTATAATAACAACCTTATTTGCATTGCACAGTTCATACAAGTTCATCTCAATGTGCTTTACATAATATATTTATTTCCTTAAAGTACATATAAAAGTAAAAGATAAAATAGATAATTTACAAGCACACAATCACATACACACACAGACAGACGCATGCACACATGAAAAAAAGATAATACAGATGAGGTTTGATACCAATTAAATAAATAAAAGCTACATAAATGCAGCTCTAAAAATGTATATATTCTATAACAGTATTTTATTTAAATTTTGGATTTAAATTGATTGTATAAATACCCTATTTTATTAAATTGTTACTGTAGAAAATGTAATCGTTAGTATTTTAGAAGTTTACAGTGGTTTTAGAGATTTCAAAAACATTGAGATGTTTATTGTGTTAGGCAAAAAAGCCTAAAAATATTGCACAATTATTTTTAAGCCATATTGCCCAGCCACAGTCACAACATACTGTGTGTTATGGCAATATTCAGCATATTGCAAAATGTTAAAAATCACAGTAATATTATATCATGACTTAAGTATTGTATTGTATCACAGGGCCTCTGGTGATTCCCAACCCAGCTTTTCATTGACATGTTGCTGGTGCTTGTGACAGTGCGTATATATATATATATATATATATATATATATATATTCTTAGCTCAGTGTTGCTAGGTGAGCTGTCTCATTTTGTTGAATTAGATAATTTTTTGCACTAAAACAAAAAACTCAGCAAAGAAATCATTTCAGTGGCAAAACTAATGCAAACCACTGAGCCTCAATACCTCCTTACAAGGTCAACCATAATCATAGAAATAATGTATTTGAAAAACATAGTCTTTGCTATCAATTTAATCGGCTTAATCATGCATTTAACTCCCTCTTACATTCCGTGACTCAGGTTGGATAAAGGGCAGTTTCATTAGTTCTATCTACAGATTTTATAAAAACATTTCAGCAAATAAAAGTAAGTGATTCAGTGAAGATTTAAAAGTTCTTCATTGTACGTCTGAAAACTAATTTATAGTGAATGAGTGCATTTTCCTCAGGAACATACAGTGAAGTTGGCCTTTAAGATACTTCCACCAGCATCTAATAGGGCATCAGCATTGACTTATAGAAAGGTTCCTTCACTCAGCAAGCAACAAAGTCTAGACACGTTTGAAGCTGTCTATTTTTATCTTGGGAAGACTTTGTTTCCTGTTATCTCGGGGAGACTTTTTTTCTGTTTATATGTGCTTCGTATGCAAGAGCTTCTGTTCCTCCACCTGGGAATCCAAAATATTGCTGGTTGGAGCACTTTTACTTCATCTCGTGGCGGGAAATTCGCAGCTTTGCAGCTTTTTTTTTTTTTTTTTTTAAGCGTCTGTTTCAGTGCCATCGAGGCACATCGAGGCAAGCGGGATGTCTTTGTTTCTTCAGGTTGCTGCTTTTTTTTTTCTTCACTGTCCTTAAACTTGACTGCTGGGATTCCTTAAGCTCGACATTGTGATGGGGCAGCTGTGTAGATGTATTGTGCCTAATGAGATTTCCTCATGCTTTTCCTCTCGCCGGGGGGCTTCAAGAGCCTTGCTTAGTTCAAGTGGAGGTCTTATTACCGTATTCCTCAATCGAAGGACTTCTTCAGATTCACACCTCAAGCAAATTCCAGCCTGTTTGATCCCTCAGCACTGCACTGATGAGTTGATCTGAGGGGGGAAAAAATAATAAAAAAAGGAGTGCTTCCCTCTCAGATGATGAGAGATGGAGGTATGCAGTGTCTACCAGCATTTTGCAGTTTTTAATTGCTGGAGATACGGAGATCAGGTTAGAATGATGCAGGCATTGTGTCATTAGCTGGAATAAGAAATGTTCTGTCCTATGAACCAGAACCCATATGGAAATGATAATTAGAGCAGCTTTAATTAGTAAACCTCTCAATAACAGATGGTAGCATCTTGCTATGTTGATGATAACCAAAAAGTACATTTTTAAAAATCTGCAACTCATCCCTCACTCGGTTTCATTTGTTCTGTAATAAAGTCTCAGTTTTTTATTGCACTCTTGCAATTTTATTTTGGCTCCTGGCTGTTCCACAGCACACAGACAGCGGGTACAGCTTGATACATCTGGGGACAATTTCTCTATTTCTGACAGTTGGCTGTGTACATATCCAGACATATAACCCAAACCAACACAACTTGAGCTTCTGCATGAGTTGTTATGGTAATAACGCCACAGATAAAACAGATATCTCCAGCATCCATGAGGGTGTTGAACTTGGCTAATGGAATTCCCAGGGGAGGAGATTCGAGGCAGTTTTTTCATTACCATCAATCATGAAATTGTTAATTCCAGTGATTAATGTTGGCTTCAGTCTCCTTTGCTATTTCTGCCTGTCTTTATACACATATTTAGCTCATAGGGAGGGTTCCAGCCAAAGCAATGTCACAGCAAGGAGAAATTAAAGCCATTTTCATATAAATTAATGTGGCAGAAATGAATGTGAATGCATAATTAGCAGTCTCCATTAACAGGAAGTGATTTAAAACTTAATGATGAGTAGAAATAAAATGTTTGCTTAAAAAAGTAGTTTATTGGTATGATTAAGTCTTGATTGCAAGTGGTTGAATGCTCACACCCCTAATTTAGAATTCATGATGTTACCACCTATAATTAGAAAAGAATACCAGAATACGGCAGTATTTGAGTATGAACAGTTAATGCGCTCTAAACAGATGTGAACGGCATCCGACTTGGTGTCGTCATTTGTGCTTTCATTGTTTTTTTTCACTCTAAGTTGACTTATTAATGAACTTAGCAATGTGCCTCAAATTCACTCCCTGTTTTCTTAGAGACACAACTCCGAACACACGTACAATTACTTTTTACATCATACATTACTCAGTCTTTGCAGTCATGGTGCTGGTGCTTCTGATGAAGATCATAAGTCCTCTAAACATATTAAAAAAAAGACCCTTCTTCTATGATCAGCCTCTACATCAGTACACTTACATTTAAGTTTTTTTGTTTTTTTTTTTTTTTTTTTGGTATCAATAGTGATCCAGTTATTGTTGTCTAAACATATATGGTTTGCGTGCAAATATGAAATGCTAGTAAGCAATGGAGATTTTATCCCCATGATGACGATGCCAAAATTTAAAAAGATGTCATCCTAAACACTCGCACTGAAGTTAGGGACCATCTTAGCAGTGCAAAAATGACAGATTAAAGTTAGGGACCATGTGAGAAGATCTGAAAATGACGGGATGAAGTTAGGGAGTGGCTTAAAAGTAAAATAGTGTGCTGAGGTTCAGAACCATTTTAAACATTCAAAATGACGAGATAAACTTAGGGACCATTTTTAATTTGCAAAATGAGGAGATGAAGTTAGGGACTATGTTAAAAGTGTAAAATGACAGGTTCAAGTTAGAAACTATCTTGATGAGTAAAAGTTAGGAAGTGTCATAAAAGTATAATGAGCTGCTGAAGTTAGGGATCATATGAAAGTGCAAAATGACAAGCTGAAGTTCAGGAGTGTCATAAAGACCTCCTTTAAGGAAAATCTAGTTCTTAACTGTTAACATGTCCATATGGGTATTTTTTATATGCTACAGGGCAGATCATGTGCATTTTAAGGCATGAAGGGAAAAAACATATAATTTTGTTATTTTGAAGAACAGAGATACATTTTTAAAAATGCAAAATGGTATGTTGAAGTTAGGGACCATCTTGAAACAGCAAAATTATGATACGTATCTGACATTTGGGGCGAATCTTTAAAATTCAAGGAAAATGCCCAAGAAAGCTTTTCAAATTTAGTCATTAACTTTATAATTTTTGCCATGGGTACTGCCTCTTCCCGCTGCATGCACAACCACCATTTCTGCTTTACTAATTTATCAGTTTTAAAATTATGCCTTGTGGTGCAATAAGCTAATATGCCTGCTGTTTTGTCAAGTTGTTCCTCATTTTTTGGCCATACACCTTTCAGGCCAACTTTTTTCTGACTTATTTCTTACGGTTAAACCCCCAATCTCTCTCTTTTTTTTTTTTTTTTTTTTTTGAGGTGTATGTCATTTTGAACATTTTGTAGGCCGCAAAACTATATAGTTCATAACAAGCAGTAGGAAACAATTTAACACAGCAAGGGAGTCAGAAAATGAGGCATAAAGGCAGTCCAGATGATTTCCCCAAAACTAAGGCCAACCTTCGTCCTGTGCAAATTCAAATTCAGATATGAATATGGACACTTTGGTAAACAAACACATACAGATACAAATAGTGGTGTTGCATTATACATTCTATTTATTTGCTATGGAGATGTACATGCGGCACACCACCTAAATATAGCAAATGTATTGCCTTCAGGTATTCATGAGGACCTGCTGCTGCGTACCTGAAAAAATAAACAGCATGTGTAGGTGCTGCTTCTCACTCCTTATTATTACCTGCAGGGGAACTCAGTGAGTACCGGGATGTTTGAATTGTGATAGTATGATCGACAGCATGGCTCCGGCATACTTAATGACGAAATCTCGTGTGAGAAAGTAGAAGTCATGATATACGCGCTCAACGATGTGACGTGAATTATGCATTAAGGCACTGTACCTGAACCCTCCGTATCACAGTCACCGTTGTTTTGCTGTAATTACAGAGCGGCAAATGCAATGAGGTGTCACAACAACATTTCCACAGTGCCGCCTGGTATACTGTACGTAAATGTTTTCTAATAGGCTTTTATCAGATGTAGATGGAGAGGTTGAAGTAGGAAATAGCAGCTGTTGTGATCCGTCACCAAACTTCTCTGCAGAAACCAAACACCTCATCACAGAGGCAAAGAAGTGTGATTAGCGGTGCACTGTTTTGAGTCACAATTAAACATTGTGTGTGACAAATCAAGAAAGTGGAGGAAATGGAGAATGAACAATTTGCAGTCTAATTCCATTTAGCTGCAAATTGGACAGACATCTGTTCTCTTTTTCATGTTGCTGTCTTTTTTCCCCCCTATGTGCGGGTGATAATCCAGCTCTTTGCTGTCATTTGAATAGCATGTTTGTACTGATCCCTGCAGAGTGCAACTATGCAATGCTTTTCTCTGATCTTCCCCCTAGAGGACCGTAACTCTCTTTAAAATGTCACTGGCATTTTTTATTCTGACTCCAGCCCGTCAGCACCCAGAAGAGAGGACAGGTCGTGTATATCCATCACTCATTGAGTGTAGTCATTACATCAACCCAGACATCAAACAGGTAGGAGTTTCAGCACTCTGATGTGCACCATATTGTAATGTGTAACTCTTTTTCACACCTCCTAGTTACATCGGGGAAGATTAATGTTGCACCATAGCTGAGTTTGGAAACTTTCTTATTTACGACTCTTATTGTAGAAAGATAAGCATCTTCATTAGAATTAAGAAAACATGAATTAAATCAGCATGTGGCACATTTACCAAGTCACAGTCTAATATACTGTGTCCCCAGGAGGCTTTTGGTTATAAAACTGAATTATTGTTTTATTACAGGTCTTGATAAAATTAAAGCCGTTTTAGTTATTCACTGCCTTCGAGCTTGTGCAGAAACAGTGTTATATAGCAGAATATGAGTTCTAGGTGAGGTAAGCCAAGGCAGTTGGATTTTTTGAAAGAGCAGCAGCATCTTCAGTCTCCCTCCTCATTACGACATAAAACTTATTCATGCATGTAGATTTTTTAAGGAGTGAGTGACGACAGCTCACTCTCCACAGAGAAAATGCATCAAGAGTCTCTTGACCTCGAGTAAATGCATTCCTAAAAAACACACATCAGCAATTCTTAAATTAAAATGGTGGGAGCTGCAGACTAAAGGCTGTTTCATTTCATCTATAGGGTTTGGGTCGGGAGCCATTTTCTTTTGGTCATGGTGAAAATTAGAAATAAATGGTTTCGTCTCTCCTCCTCCTAGTCCTCCTAACATGACTGATAATAGAATGTATGGCTCCTCGAGGGTCATATGACAGCAGAAATACTGTAGAAATTGATGGAGAAGTACAAATCTCTGTGCCCACTTTCGAAAAAAATAGTAGCGTGATGTGTTTCTTCAATGTGGGTATCTGGTCTTTAGAATAAAAGCAGGAAATTTTCATTTGGTATATTGTGAAAGAAGTATTTAGATCCTTTATTATGAAAGAGTATCAGTATCACACAGTTTAATTTCTATTTTACAAATACAATTCCTGCATTTTAAATCTTACTTGAGTAAAAGTACAGAAGTATTATCATTTATCATCATCATTCAAATATGATATATATACTAAATAGAAATATATATAAAACTACCACCGAACAAAAAGAATTCTGACTGATAATCACTTAAACAGTTAAAAATATATATTAAAGGTAATATACTGGCACTATAGGGGGAGATGATGAGACAGCAGAGTTTCCTTCTTCCCAGAGTGGAGCCTTGCAGCCCTCAAAAAACTAAGAAGGCAGATGTGGACATCCTGGATAGTATGTGTCTTCACTGGTGGAGAGATGCTGCGTTTGAGTGGAACTTGAGCTCTGGTGTTACGACAGGCGAAGTTATTTATATGAAGTTGTAAACTCGGAGCTCTCATAAAATCTCCACTTGCAAGACTGTAAATACCACAGGGGGACATGTGGTCTCTTCTTGTGAACATGGTAAACCCATTTGAAACAGCAAACTTTCTGTTGCTGCCATTACACAGAACAGACAGTAAAGTGTCTGCCTGTTTAGCATTAGCTCTCATAGAAGCAATGCTAACATCTGACGCCAAGCCCTTAAACAATCCCGACAAACTAATACCGGCACCGAAGCGGTTCAACTCTGTCAGTAAAACTATTAGGTAACGTTAGCCATGTGATGCAAGCAGCCCTGTCACTTTGTATGAAAGACTCTCAATGTCCTGGCGCAGATTTCACATTTCCACAGCAGTACTATCATGACAAACCGTATGAGGGCGAGATCAGGGCAAGGAGGTGCTGAGTGAAGCAATACGTACGCTTAGCTCCGCTGAAATAAGATTTTTCCCATCTTAAAGAAAAAGAAAAAGAAAAACGGTCAATCAGTGTCTCAAAACAAAAAATCTAAATAAGCATTTCTAGTACTCATTTTGCAATAAACTGATCCCATTAATACATCTGTATTAATGTGTATCTTGCATTGTAAAGTTGCTCTACTTTGAACTACTACTGTTACTGCCCTGGGTATAGATACTCAAAAGACTCCAACATCTCTCTTATATACGACACACAGACTTTATTATGGTTTTGTGTCTTTTTGTGGTCATTTTGTGCCTCTTTCAGGTAATTTTGAATCTTTTTTTGGTCGTTTTGTGTGTCTTTGCTGTTGTATTGGCTCTTTTTTTTAGTTATTTTGTCTCACTGCAGTTTATTTGCATCTTTTTGCAGCCATTTTGAGTCTCTTCCCGGTTTGTGTGTGTGTGTATGTGTGTGTGTGTGTGTGTGTGTGTGTGTGTGTGTGTGTGTGTGTGTATGTGTGTGTGTGTGTGTGTGTGTGTGTGTGTGTATACACATTTCTGTTCATTTTGCATATGGAGGCCAGGGGGGCCCTCTGACACTTTGGGCCCCTGTGCCTGGTAAGCCCATTCGGTAATCCATCCATGGCATTTAGTCTATAGCAATGCATCATATTGTAGATGTAAAAATTTGCATAAAATGGAAATACTCAAGTAAGGTACACTGTACAATACTTGAATAAATGCAGTCAGTTACACTCCACAACTGGGTATGTTTATTATCTATACCCATTGAATGAGTGCACACTGGTGTCCTATGCTTAAAAGTAAGTACTTCTTCAATATGCAACGCTGCACATAATAGACTGACAATCAGCCAGATCAGGGTTTTAATAAGACGTTGTGCAGTATGATAATACAGCGTATAATGAAAGCATATTTGCTGATAAAACAGCTCCTCATCTTCACTAAAAAAACACAGCTGCATTGTGAACAGTGGATGACAGTAGAAAATTATAGGTGCTAGTGTGGCTCATGATACTCAATACAGTTGCGTGAATCAATGAAAATTTGAAGACAGGTGGCACTGCCAGTGGCACAATATGTTTTGAAGAGGTTCTCAGCATCAAATGCGATTCTTTTTGATTCTATTCAGTACTTCCCATGCACTTTACAGAGAGAGCAAATCAAAAGACTTTTTGCTGTGTTCAGTGTGAGTTTGAAAGGAAGCTCTTTGTTATCCCGGTTAAACAGCTGGCCCAGACAGACAGCTCTGCGCCGAAGTGAAGCTGATTCTGCTTTGGGTTTGTTTTCCCTATCAAAAGGCTGCAGAGAATAGAGCTTTACGGAGAATTGCATTACTCTACATAATTACAACACATTATGCGCCATCATTTGTCATCCTGTGCTAAAAAGCTCATCAGACAAATGTTTGGTCTCTCAGTTGTTGCGTCATTTGTAAATTTCAAGTTTCTTTTCAGAGGAGCAACAAAGTCTGTCAAGTCATCTGCAAGGATTTTGGTGTGTTCACACAAAGGGAATGCAGTGTTTTTACACTGCATGGCATTAGTATTAAGTTTGTTAGACTACAGCTGAAGTGTATTCATGTTATTATACCTTCAAAGGAACATCAGCTTACTGAATATTATCTTTTCTTGTTGAAAACAAAAAAAAGGGAAATTCTTTCTTCTCTTCAGCATGGATCATGTGCTGGGGGAAAAAAAATCTGTATAATTGGCCTTTCTTCATATGGAGGGTTTTTTTTTTAGAACACATTAATTAAATATGATAGCGCACATGTATGAAATTGCAGATTTCTGTCCACACTTCCCCTACATCATATTAATATATTCATAAAGCCATCGTATTTAAAGAAACAGTTCATTATTTATGGAGCTAAGGAGGACTTGCATCAAGTCATGCACTAGAGTAAGAAGCTTTTCAACTGTGTAAGTCATAGCTGTCTGCCCATGCAATTTTTTTTTTTTAACTGCTCAGCTTCCTTGAGGTTGTACTCTAACCAGAGATGCAGTATCTTGGGGAAAGTATATACAGAAATAGAAAGAAACAGTATCACATCTATGTGATTTGCTTCAACTGAAAAGACTACACAGTCTGGAAGCATTTGAATAATGACATTTGGTTTCCTTATGTATTCCCAATGAGTGTAGATCCAACCAAATGAAGCCCTAAATAAGAGTAGCTTTAGCTGCCATTGTTAAATCTGTCACTTGGCGCCCAGGAGATCCAGTGCTACAGGCCTCAGCTAAATTTGCTGTCTGAATGAACCAGGGCAAGCAGGAAACACAGAGCAACTCAACCAGGGGCTTCTGGGCTTTTTACAACATAGGCTACTTCGTATGATTTATGTGGATTTTTTTTTTTTTTTTTGGGTCCCTGTTTGTTCTTTTAAGAAACGCAGGCACAGTCTGTCCATGGGGTGGAACAGACTGTCATAAAGGGTTTTTTAGTGCACAGTCAGTGGCACTGTAGGATTATACAATGAGTTTTGGAGTTATTGAGACTCTCTCTTTAACTTTTGTCTTTGCTGTGAACTTTGAAATAGATATTTTTTTTTAAAATAATAATAAAATAACCAAAACAATGCCAGCTCATGGCCTACGTACTCATTTGTTCTGGATCTTTTGAAAGACCCATCTTTATCGCGGCAATATTATTACAGGGCCCCTACAGATCCTTAAAAAGTCTTAAAGGGCTTTGAATTAATTAATCTAATATATATCTTATAAATAAGGCCTTAATTAGCATTTTAAAAAAGTCTTTGAAAAAAAAGTCCTATTAAAAATGCAAAGACATTGGGTAGGATTTTTGTTTTGTTTTTTTGACATTGCAGTTAGTTCTGAAACTGAAAATCATTTATGTAAATTAACATCATCAAAGCTTTTTTCACTGTGTTCACATGGATGATTATTACTGTGACACAACACACTTACTTTGCATGCATGTATTAACACCACTATACTGTGGACAGGTGATATAAAGAGGACACCTCAAACATAAATGCTCAAAACAGAATGCATAATTTGATATCACTGATTGAAAAACGACAGAAGAGAAAATAGAAAAGACAGGCCAGAGGTGATGTAAAAAGGTCTTAAATTTTATCTGCTTTTAGCTATAGGAATCCTGCATTAATATTGTTGTTATTATTATCCATCCTTACATGTTCAAACCATTTGTATGGCTGAGCAAGTCATTCCAGACATCCCTCTCCCCAAAAACATTTTCCAGCACCTCCTGGGAGACCCCAAGGCATTCCCAGCTTCAAATGATATATATAATCCCTCCAGCGTGTTCTGTGTGTACCCCAGGGCCTCCTAGTTGGACGTGCCTGGAAAACCTCTAACAGGAGTCACCCAGGGGGCATCTTGATCAGTTGCTTGAACTAGCTCAGCTGGCTCCTTTAGACACAAAAGAGCAGTGGCTTTACTCTGAAGTCCCTCTGGATGTTTGAGCTCCTCACCCTATCTCAAAGGCTGAGCCCAGCTATCTTGTAGAGGAAACTCATTTTGGCTGCTTTTATCAGGAATCTAATTGTTTTCTGCCAAAGCTTCTGATCATAGGTGAGGATGTTTATGTAGATAGACTGGTACATTGAGAGCTTGGCCGTCTGGTTCATATGTTTGTTCACCACAACAGTCACTGCTTAGTTTGCACCAATCCACCCATTCATGTCACATGCCATTTTACCTTCACTCGTGAGCAAGACCTGAAGAAAACTTAAAACTCCTCTTAAGCTCGGCGGCAGGAAAGGACAAGAACTTTGGTGTTTGGTGGTTATTATTATTTCATCAATCAGTAGAAGTCCTTAAGATGCACAGATTAATGGAAAACTGGAGCATCCACAGTTCCATGTCAACGGAGCAAACTTCATTTTACTGAAGAGTGAGATGGTCAAAAGCTCTTTAGCAATCAAATAAGTGGATGATGACAAAACAAAAAACAAAATTATAACGACAACCCCAATTTATAACATCTTCATTCAAATGTTGCTTAACTCTTATTAGTGCCCACAAGAATATAAGACGACAATGGGTTTGGCCCTTTTTTAAACCAAAGAAAGAAAAGCATGGACAAAAATACAAATACAGATTTTTTTGGTGAAATTACTTACTACAGTTCCAACTTTGGCAGACAACTGTATGTTCATGTGACCATAAATGTAACTGTAAACCCCTTTGCGAAGTGAGTAGCCCCATGTGCAGTATATAAACAAATTATATCAATAACAGTTAATTACTTATAGTTTATTATCGCTTGAAGTCATAAAGAGATTAAATAGAAAGATGAGCAGCTCTACAGCCTTACCTTATTTTTTTTATTCTCTTCCCATCAGTAATGACAACACAAAAGTAATTCCTGAGAATTTGGAGGGTGGTGGTGAAAGGTGACGTTACTAAAATGTCCAGTGGGGAAAGAACTGGCTCAGTCAGTCACTCATACAGGTTATTTATTTGTATAAGAAAACAAAGGTGAACTCTAAAATTGTTACCAAATTTTGGCAGATGTGTAAAGTATTAGTTTTGCATTAAGATCATGTTAAGTTAGACTCAGTTTACAGAGTTTTAGTTAACATTTCAGGTGTACTCCATTTTTGTTTTACCTCCAAAAGAAGTTTAGATAACTTAAACGGTTAAACTGTCCCAACATCTGACCCATCAAACTTGACAGACCTTCTATTGATTTCACCATGTTCCCAATTCTCAGCACGTACTCTTAGGGAGTTCAAGGTTATAAATAAGAATAGACGTGGGACAACAAAAAGACCCAAGTTGAGATAATGCGGAATTTTACTTTAAAACTGGGTCATTAGTTTGCTATTAGCCACTGACAATCATAAAACTAACATATCTTTTAAAAAGATTAAGCTATAGTTTGTTTAAAATGTTACATAATATATACAGTCTTTGCTGTTTGGACTAATTACATTATAAATGGATGTATGGATGAATTTTAATGGGATGTGTGGTCTGCAACATTGGTCCAAACCTGCTTCCTTATTGGCTTTGGAAGGAGAATATTCCGCTCCAGATGAATTACCCCAGATCCCCAGGCCTTTCATTTGTCAGCACTAATGACCACAGTTCCCTCCCTCTCGCTCTGCTGTTGTTTTACCTGTAATAATGGATTGATTTGCGGCTCTCAAAGCAGCTGTGAGTGAGTGAGAGAAAGTTTGCATTGAACTCATTAAAGTTTGTATTATCCAGTGTTTAGCACACTGATTATAGCAAAAGGAGCCATCTGCTTGGGGAGCGGGGCTCCCATCACAGTTCTGTATAATTTACCAAACAAAGTTTGTCGCTCCTGTCAAAAATCTGCTATCTGGAGGGGTAGGGCGGAGGTTTGTGTCGTTTAGTAAACTCAGAGATGTTGGTGTGTCCTAGGTGTATGAATATTATGTAGATTATGTTTTCATGGGGTTCTCCTTGGTGCTCTCCGTGTCATTCCATTAATGCAGGCAGCTATTAATCTGTTCATCAGAATTGGATTGGCTTAGTGAGAAATGAGATTGACTTGTTTCTCATTAAAGAACAATATTGTGGGGCTTCCCTGGAAGTCCCTCCTCTGGTCTACATTAGCATATTTCTGTTTAGCCCTGTTAGCAGGTAGGACTGGTATTTTAAGAGATGACATAGTAATGAATACATATTATTATTTTTTGTACTAGACTACTATAGTAGGCAAATACTCACCTACCTTTTAGCCTTCTCGTCAAAGAAAGGACAGCATTGACCCTTCATTTAAATGCTTAAGACAACTTGTTTACATTTTCCTGAAAAGCATTTTTCACAAAATCATAACCGTTGTTCCACAAAGGCAAAGGCAGAATGGCTTCATGCTATGCACGATGTCGCTGAAAACCAAATAGCCTTAAAACATTTCAGAAAGCACCAAGAACCAAATTTGTCATGTACATGAATGTTTGCAAAAGGCTGTGCCACATTTCACAGAACCTACATGGGTTCAATAAGTTAAATGCACTGAGCTCAAACATCAGGCTGTTGTTGTTAATACAAGCCAGAGAAAATACCATCCTGGCATTTAAGCCAACAAGTTACAAGTTTAGCCTTTTGGACCTTAAATAAAACTAGGCTTGAACATAACTATACTACATGTAACATTTTCACACACAAACTATACCAAAGCTGGGAAATTAAATTATATTCAGATGATAGAAGACCGTGGCTGTCTCAAGAGATTGTATTAAAAATGTGACTGCAACAGTGATGACGGATTCATGTTCAGTTTGCTGTAATACGTCATAACATGACACATCTTTTTTTCTACAGTGAAGGTTGTTTATAAGCTTGATATAGTCATTTTAAACATGACAAAGGTTGATATAAATATATAAAAATAAATGATAAATAATAAGACAAAATCAAAAAAACAACAAAACATAATTTTAAAGAACAACTACACCAAAAAAGATGATTAACTGGTACATATTACATCAGATAAATTAAAACAGTACTATACCTTTTGTAAATCATATACGTATGTGCTGGTAGATGTATTTACTTAAAAAAACAACAAAAAAAAACAGTTAATTGATGGTGTTCATGGTGTTGTCAATCATTTTTCCAACCTACTTTAGTTGAAACTGGCTTCGTTCCCATGGAAACCACACATCCTGTGGACCAGTGCTGGGCCTAACTAGTGTAATGGCAGCAACAGAAAATTTGCTTTCACAGACCTCTGCAGAAGGTGCTCCTTTAATCCGTCAAATTATTTGGATTAACACAGACCAACTCAACAAACTGCTGCTTAGAAGGAGAAAAAAGCTTGAGTGTTACGCCTTTGCTGTGTTCATGGACCCGCAAAAGCGACAGAATTCAGGGAAGGGGCTTATGTTGGAAGGCATTGACAACCTGTTTCAGATTAGTCATAAGGGTCTAAGGATTTAGGTGGGAGACAGAAAAACAATCTTACAATTCACAAAAATGAATTTTAAAAATAACAGAATAATTCAAAAATTTCAGAGGAAACAATCAATTCATCCCACATAAAAAGCTAGCAAATTAGCAAAATAAACCCCTGATCCCTCAAGTCTGACTAATTTATATTGGTGCAAATAAATACAATGCTTGAATTTTGATCTGGTTTTGGGATTGCCCCCATTGAAAACAATCGGATGGACAGCAATCCAGCTGACTGCTATCGTCACAAGCCAAGAGATTAATGATGAATAAGTCTCTATTCTTCAAATGTCACGCTGCAGTCTGAAGCTGCAGACGGTCTTAGATCACCTCTGTCTTGGAGGAATCTTTGTGCTAAGGGAAAAAGTTGAAGAACACAAATATCCCAGCTTCATTGTTTCCCTGCAATTCTGGATTTGCTGCAAAGCTGCCTAAAAAGATCTCTGTTGTATTTTCAGCCAGCCTAATTTATTTAGAAGTCAATTTTAGTGTCTGATTTAAGTGCCTGCTCCATTTGTTTCAGCTAATAAAGCCAGCAGCTTCGTAAGGCATAAAAAATGTTCATTACCTTTCAAAGTTCACTGGGTTTTTATCTGTCCTGTTAAGAGGGTTTTAAGTGCCTTGTTAAGTTGCCCATTAATTCAGGTCATATTGATCTCACATGGCCGCTTGGCGAACTGGCCAAATACCATATTTTTGAAAACTTCCTCCTGACTGTAAAATGCTTACGTTCTGATTATTTTTGAAATGTTGGACTTTCTACACCCTCCTCTAACCATTAGTGATCAATAGTGTTTGATATTTCTCAGCATGCAGTCATTAATTGTGTCACTGCTGCAATTACTGCAGGGTGGATATTGATGCACAGCTTCTCTTGTCTCTAGGTTAAAAGGATGTTAGTTAAACTCGTGACAGAATATTTAGCTCTTATCTCCGGCTTATGTACGTTGAGTGATGAGTTTCCCTCGTCTGCACGTCTCTTACCTCTTTTCTTGCTCCCTTCTTTGTGGATCTATCAGTCAGTAGTTTGCTCAAGTAGCATTCAATCTTGTCACTCTGTGATTTCCTGTCATTCAGACATCCGTTCACTAGATGGGTGATGTCCAGTCACTTATTTTTGACACCAGCGGTGGTATAAGAATCCAGTAACTGACGACTCCAGTGTGAGCCCGTGTGCCAGACAAAACTTTTTCTGTAGCACCTATGACAAGCCAGAATAGATCAATGACAAAAACAGTCAAGATTCACAGTTTCTCCCAGTTTCAGACAGCATTACAACTGCTGTAACTTTCTCCATCTTTCCCTTTATCATCACAGACGAAAGTTTCTCTTTTCCTCTTCTCCCTGTTCACTTGTCGCATCTTCTGCCTGTCATAAATATAGACACAACTTTGGTATTTTTTAATGCTATTTACATTCAGCCCTATCTCTTCACTTCCTTGCCTGTCGGGCAACGTAGTCAATTATGTGTACGACTGCAAGCAGCGCTGCATGCCTCCTTCACATCCAGTGATAGAAGGGTAAACAACAATATAAACTTGAGCCCCTTAACTGAACCCACGCTAATATATGTGTAAGATAATTATATGTATACTGTCAAAAATATTAAACACTCAATCTTTTCATCTGACTCCACTTTAAGTGTTCCACCATGATAGCAACTGAACTGCTGCTCTATATTTTGACACTCCATTACTTCAACCCATGCAGTGTAGTCTAAAACAGGTTCCCTCACACACTGACGGTCTATGCTGGCTTGTTAAGTTTGCCACTTGGTATCGTGTGATATTTTTTGCTTGCTTTTGTTTTGTATCAGTGCATAAGTTGCTACTAGGCTTTTGCAATATCTATTTTTTCATGACTTCATATCTAAAATTTCACCAGGATATGCAGTTTTTTGCATTATGCTCATTATATTGAATATTATACAGGATGTTTTTTTTTCCAGTAGGAGTGCAGAAATGTTCATTCAGCAGCATGTTTTTCAATCTCATTTTGGTTGTTGAGTGAGGGGAGTTTGGGCATTAAAAGATTAATTCTGCTTGAGATATTTGCACCTTCATGTAGATCAAATGAGCAAATTCCAACAACCCCTCCAGCAGCCCTGAAAGGGTAAAGAGCTAGACTAAAAGTCCAAGCTTGTGTCCCCCAGTCTCATCCCTGCCGCTCACCCTTATGATTAATCCAGTGGCGCTGGAGCTCCGGCCAGCAGCCAAGGTTCCTGCCTGAAGCACCTTCCTTACTTCAGGGAAAGACCTCTGTCCTTTTAACCACTGAGAAGAACAATGACCTGTCCAAAGTGATTGATCTCCCTGAACTGGCAGCTGGATGACATATTTCCATTTCTTCCTCCTCTAGCTGAATGTGCAGGAAGACTTGTGAAGGTCAGGCTGGCAGGCATCATTCACAAGTGACTGCCAGGAGTGCTATACACACACATCAGTAACGTTTTTACCTTTTATTGACATAGAGAAAGTACATATTCAGAATCCGTAGCTTTGGACTATCTCAAAATAATATTACCTCATCCCTGAGTCATGCTGCCTCTTTCGTTTGGTGTATCGGGGAGTTGGTGTTAAGGTCCGGTCATGCCAGCATTTAAAATGTGAAATTAATTTCCCTAGAATTGCTGAGCTCAGTGAATTCACTCATAGTTTGAGATGTAAATCAACATGACTAGTAGCACCATTAGTAAGCCATTTTGAAAATGCTGACTATTGAAGGAACAAAGCTGGTGAGTCCAAAATAGAGGAAGCTATCGAAGCTTGTAAGATGTGTTGCAGCATTCAATTTTATTTCACTTCACTGCTCCACAAAAGAAGAACGCTTTTGAGAAAGGTAGAGACTGGAGTTGGTGCTAACAGTCTTTTGAATAAACTGTGTGAACTCATTGACCCATTAGCAACTGAGCTAGTGAGCCTGCTAACTTAAATCAGCTTTCTGCTAAACAAGATCTCTATGATGCACGACACAACCCTGATTACAGATTGCCAGGGGGTGAAAACAAAACAGTACAGAAACAATGAAAAAGAAGCTCATGGAGCTTTTTTGACTTACTTGCACCAGCATATTCCTAACTCCCAGTCCCCAGTAGGCTTCCCATTCTACGAGATGTTTGCCAATTTATAGTCCTTACATCACCAAGCTTCTAGAGCCACATATTTTGTTGTACGTCTGAGCCTTAAGAAGAGAAAAAAAAGCTACGAATAACACCAGCCAAAACTCCAGAAGAAAATGTTGGTATTGTGCATTTCTGCAAGCCAAGATGTTACATTTGCATGTTTCATACATATCATATCAAGGTGTCTAAAGAGACATGGGCATGGTGGATGGCATGTCACCTAGAAAAGATCCCTGCCAGGCTGCAGCCCTCTGTTCAAAACCAGCACACACAGTGTTTGAGTGAGTCATTGCTGTTTTTCTAGAGTATTGTTAGGCACCAAACATGGGTGTTTTGTTTTTTTTCTGTTTTTCCAGCAGGGATTGTGCTCCCACAGCCTAATATTTTAAGCCAAAACCTGATCTTCCTTTATCCAAATGATTTTGTGCCTAAACTTAACTACACATAAACCACATTGTTATTGAAACACAGAGTTTCATCATATCCACTATGATGTTGTACAAATGGAATGTATCAGTGGTTTGCAGAAATGTACAATGCTAATATTTGTTCTTGTGAATGGGTTGGTAACACTTATTGAATTTGTCTGCATGATGTGTAAATGGTTTTCTGTTGAGTCTTTACAAAGGCCTGTGGTGTTGACTCGTAGAATTACATGAACTGATTATGAACTATTTATACACAGAATGCATCCTGCAAATGAAAACATCACGGTAGTTGTTGTAGTGGCTTTTATCTTTATTTTTCTACACTGTGAGCAAAGCAGAAGAGAACAAAAGGTCCACATCATTCAGTAATTGACTTCCTCATTTAAAGGCATTCATGTCAAAACACATAAGACAAAAAAGACAATATGGGGCTTTTGTTTCTTTGGCAGGTATGTAAAAAAGACCTATAAGGCAACACTTGGTTTATGCTGTGCGATCATAAATTGTTTATGGCACACACAGGTATTAAAATCAAAGCCTTACTCTTCAGGTAAATCATTTAGCACATAAACTATTCAGGAAGTGTTTACAGACTTTAAAGGCAAAAACAACTTTTGATTTTCTTTTGCCAAAACTGTGCAGCTGCTGCCTGCAGACCTATGAACCTTTTTAAAAAGGAAAATGGCATTGATGCATGATCGTTCCTTGGTGGAAATGATTGATACCGCACGTTGGAAAAACTAAATTGCCACAATTTGTTTAGATCCTTGGCAGAGAATATTTTGCATTAATGAAACATTATCAATCATTAGCATGAATCTGTGTGTGAGCCTGTGTGCAAATTAGTCTCCCATTTTAGCCAGAGATGTGCTTCTCATAAAAACGAAAACACATATGTCTTGTCATCTGCAAGTCTGGAAATTTGAATAGGCCATATAAAACATGTTAGTGTGCTTGAGGCTCAGTGCTTATCACGTTTCGGTGAGAGGTGCTGACAATGTGATTGAAAAAAAAGACAAACATTTTTTTCCCCCTCGGAGTACAGTTTGTCATCATTTACTGTAATTTTCACAATGATTTTACTGTCAAGAGGTGAAACTTTTGCTTTTATATATGTTAAAAAGGACCAACAAATAAGTGACATCATCCTATGACTCCTTTTGTCATGTTTCTACTTATGTAATAGTTCATGTATTCAAACTCGCCTTCTGCCCCCTTGATTAGATGACAGCAGACATAACATAACAGCGTAACATTACAAAAACAAAACAAAAAAGTGAGAAAAAAAACACAGCGTCCCTGTCTTTCACCGCTAGTCCATTTTTGTCATTCTCTTCTGATAAATATAGAGGGCTGGGAACGGGCAAAACTTTAGAAAATAATTAGTCTCTGTAGGGATGAGGGAAAAAAAAAAAGAAATGTAAACCAAGAATAGGATGGGAACGAAGAGCATGGCAGCTTTTTTTGTCATCAGGCTCGTTCTTTGCCAAGTTTTATTCTTTTTTTTTTCATTCTCAGGGAACACAGACGTCATTTTGTTTTTCCTACCTGTGATATTTGGATCAGTTTGCTCAGATTTCCGCGGTTGTAATTATTATAACAACCACAGTTTTGAGGGCACAAGGGAAACTGAGATTTACTCTCCCTCCTCTAAGATCTTTTCTAGGCCAAGTGTTTTGACTGAAACATGAATGGCAGATGGAAGACCCGCTTGATTTTAAATACTGTATATGTAATATTCTCTGAGACAATGTACTACTTTCTGACTGACTGTTGTCAAAATTTAAGACTTGGGGAAAGAAGAGGAAAGATCTGCAGCTGCATGAAACACCTTTAAAGAAGTCACCCTGTCGCTTTGCTGTGAACAGGATCCCAGGACTATAAAACACGTTTTTAATGATAATCTGCAGCATCAAAGACTTTTTGAAGTATGGTTATGTTTACTAGGATTGCCACAATAACTGCAATCTTGTTATACAGCTGTATTGACAAGCCAGCAGCAGGGGATGGCAAGTAACTGCCACAGCTGCTGTGTTCATGTTTTTATGCCTACAGGCCAGCGATAGCCATGACCGGAGGCATTATATTTTCAGGTTGTCCATTCGTCTTCATGCAAATGAGATTTCACCCCTCAAGGGAATTTTTTTTACAAATTTTGCACAAACGTCAACTTAAACTCAACAGTGAACAGATAAGATTTTTGTGGTCATAGGTCAAAGTTCACAGTCACTGGGACATCATCCATCTCAGTCTTCTGAACGTGATGTTTCAAGAACACCTTGAGGGATTTTTTTTTTTTTCCAAATTTGGCATAAGTGTTCACTTTGACTTAAAGATGAACTGATTAAATTTTGGTTTTTCAAGGTCAAGGTCACTTTGACCTTGCATCCATTTCAGTCTTGTAAATGTGATATCTCAAGAATAACTTGAGGGAATTTCTCTAAATTTTGGCACAGACAACTACTTTGAGTGAAGAGGAACTGATAAAAATGTAGCTATCATAAGTTAAAGGTAAAGGTTACTGTGACCTCTGATGTCTCTGTCTTGTGAACGTAATATCTCGAGAACACCTTGAGGGAATTTCTTCAAATTTGGTACAAACATCCACTTGCACAGTGATTAACTGATCAGAATTTAGTGGTCAGAGGTCAAGGTGCAATATGACTAGTGCAGCACTGCATACAACCAATTTGAGTTTCTTCTTTTTATGGGTTTGCCATTTTTCTAGCCGCCAAGAGTTAAAAACGCTACAGCTGCTCGTCACTCTAACTTTTTACCCGGCGGTCCAATCACAGTGGAGAAGGTGTGGGACAGATACTGCAAAGCCTTCATATTTCTGAACAACTACACTGATGGAGAAATTAATACTGAAAGTATCCTACCTAGTGCCGACATTTTCACTTCCACGGATATTCTATATCACAGCAACCAAAGGGTCACAACTGAAAAAACATTGCGCCCCTTATTGGACCTCATTGCCCTTCTGTGTTCTGAATTTACACAATGAACAAATGTTTAATTTGTTTTTAAACTGTGCTGTCTTTGTCATTTGAAAAGCAACAATATATCCAATAATAGCTTAACTACAAAGCTTATTTATATAGTCCTATAATCAGGATAAACTAGGTAATTTGCAAAAAACGACAGTCATACCAAATATCATGCTGTTGAGCCACCCTTAATCATCACAGGGGAAATCCTTTACTGCGACAACCCAAATGTTTACTTTCAATAGCTCATTTAACTTGCTGTCTCTTTTGAGATCCGCATTCTCCTCTCTGTCTGCGACTTGGCAGTGTCACCAGTCCTGACGCTTCCCACATGCAAATTAAATAGACAGTATGACATTTAAGTAAGTACCATGGCTTCGCCTTTGACTCTACTCCCAAAGTCTTTCACTCAACTGTCTTGTCCTGGAAACGGATGTGAGCTGTCCTCACCACGAGGGCTTTGACAGTGGATCCCGCCGAGGAATACTATGTATCATTCACTTATGCGAAGTCACCATAGTGGGAAAATAGCCTGCAGCCGGGCCCAGTGTGGAAAAGAGGCAGTCATGTCTGTTCCAAGTATTTGTAAAGGCGCTTCTCCTGGCAAATCACAAGGCCTCATGCTGTCCTATTGAGTTCTCAGGGCTTTTAGAGGCTATCCAGCTGAGCTGAAAGCCATCTCCAGCTTGTGGTAAGGTCACAGAGGATTGAACGAAATTGGAGGAAATGGCTGAAATGTATTCTTCCACCTCCAATGAGATGCTTGTTAACTTTTTGTTTCATTTTAGCTCTTTCAAGATGTTTTTATAATAAAGGAGCGATCCGAAACGAATACTTTTTCAATCCCTGCATCATTTCTTGAGGCATCTTTTCATATTTATAGAATTTTAGCGCTTCTCCGTTTTGAGGCAGTTTCGCCGCAGCATATGAAAAATGTACAGGCCAACTGTGTGATACTGCCTCATGTTGTGTTGAGGATGAAGCTAACCACGGTCCTTTCAACCCCAGAGAGGCCCCCTCTCATTGGAGCGCTACTGACAGCTTCCAACAAACCAGTGCCTCCATCCACTTCAAGGTATTTAAGATAAGGCCCGCGTGGAGACGGACAGAGAGAGAGAGAGAGAGAGAGAAAGGAAGAGAGACCGACAGAACATTTTCTTTTGTTATCAACCATGCCCGAGGCTGTATAGGATTTCCCATGAGGCTCGGAGTGCAAACAGACCTTTTGGGGAACCGGGTGAGCGAACCTCCTGCAAACCAGCAGGGCAGCTACGCTTCCTATCATGGGACTTTAAACAAAAATGTATCTGGACGTTGCTAGACAATCGGCCCCTCAGGGAGCTTAATTCAATCAATACATGCAGAGCCTCCTTCCCGTTCACAGCTCAGTAGTGTTGCATTCAGAATGTAAGGTTTCCATTTGTGCGCATTTCCCCTTTAGACCTCGTCGTCGCTGAAAAATCAAATCATCTCAACTAACATAATCCCTAGATATGTTCAGGTTAGTGTACTGATGAATTTAATTGCGCAACATTGTTTCCAAATTGGATCAGAGAATTCAGTCTATCGCTGTGTTCCCATAAGTCCTTGGCATATTGGAAAGAGGCCTTAAGACGAAGGCTACAGTTAGCACCTTGTCAGCAGTAAAGAATTCCTTCTAATCTATTTGATCACATTAAAATGCTCCATAGCATGCAGTCGTGCTTAAAGTGCCATTCTTTAAAATGTATCCACTGCATGTGTACACCAGATTTTGGGTGAAGGGGTAAATCTCAGTGCAATAGAATGAGGTGGTGTACAGGGGGGTAGACTGTATATATTTTTGGTCCTGCGCCAAAGGACATGAGCCACTAAACAAGTGGACAGTTTTTCAGCTTATGTGGAGATTTATGATAACATTAAAACACTTGAACAACACAAAAACAGTAAATTTACTTCTTCAACCTCTTTTTAGTTGGCAAACAACAAAACCGCAATACAGCCAACATTTGCTAATGAGTGGGGGAGATAGCCCAGCTGATCAAATCATTTCATCATCATTTCATGGTCGTGACGTCGTCTGACAGCATCAACATAAATACACGTTAATGACAATGAGTTGTGTCTTGTGAGTGGCGACAAAAATTTTCGCTGCTAAATGACGGCCTGTTCCACTTCTTTTTTTAGTGGCTTGCAATTCACCACAAAGTTGATTTGACTTATGTATTTTCATGTTTCTGTTTTTAAAAAACTGAGCATTTATGAATACATATTTAAACATGTCATAAAAATACTTTACCAATATTAAAAACAGTCCTCCATTGCGGTCCAAGTGGTAAAATAAAAATCCCACAGGATACCTTTAAATGCTCTAAAAATAGTAATTTAAAGTCTCATCATACCTATGACAAAAAAAATTCTGCAAATAAATTGGATGTTATTTAAAAATTGGAGCCTATTTATCTCTATCACCCTAACCTCATTAAATGATGAGGGGTTTTTAATGCAGTTGTTTAAATTACTGCAAATTTAGATGCTAATCAAAAAAAGGCAACCAATAAAATAATGACTTTTGGAATAACAAGCCTGTCTCCGGTGTGTTGAGTTGAGTTTAGGTTTATTTTAGTGAAAAACCACAATGAATAATGATTAGCATTATATAATGGTGCAAACATTTGTTTTTTTGTGGAATACACTGAATGCAAATATTCGTGTCAGTCTCAGTTTGAGAGGTTTGAATGCATATTGCCATTGCTCCTAAATACATTGTGTAATTGTGACCAGCTTTATATGACAGAGGCGCATATCAATTACCCTTTTGCCCATAGATGGCAGGAGAAGATTTGTCTTTAGAGCAGCCAGTCAGTGTGATTTTCTGTTGCTGTATTTTGATCCAGATCCAAATGTGGATGCGGAGTAAACCTTTTAAACCATTTAAACATTTTCCATTATTAGAATAACACATCCAGAATGCTATGCAACCTTGGTGAAGGCACATTATCTCTGAGTGCTCTTTCATTTTAATAAATATTGTGTATATATATATACATATATATATATATATATATATATATATATATATATGTATATATATATATAGAGAGAGAGAGAGAGAGAGAGAGAGAGAGAGAGAGAGAGAGAGATGTGGCCATTTAGTGCTGCCCTGGTGGAGAAAAAAATGGGCTTTATGAAGTATCTTTGAGAGAATATTCTAATAAAAAGTCCTTCAGGTAAGTTGCAGAGACAGCAGCTTGGTGCCAGTGAGGAGAGAATGACTTTGGTGTCTGGCAGAAGTCCCCGGTCTCCCAGTGGGACAGGACAGAATTTACATAACTAACATCTTGATTTGCTGTAAAGTGAAATTAGGGCCTGCGCTATGTTCAATTAACTCCACGGATCTTCTTGTAATTAAAACTCAGCGGTCCCCCACTGTTCAATAACTCTGTGCCAGGAGAGAGAGCGCACACGCGAGAGAAAGGCAGGGAGGGAGATTGAGAGAGAAGTAGATAGAGAGAGGGGGAAGGAAAGTGAGAGAGAGAGAAAAAAACGAGAAAAGATAAACTGCTGCTTCATCATGTTTTCATCAGACATGACCTTGGCAGTCATAATGGTGGGGCTGAAGATATCGCTGGAGAAGAGCCACACCATCCATAAGTTGAAAGTTAATGTGTGGAGCATCGGCCATGGTGGCCCCTTTATAGCGCCCTTGCCAGCTGTTGTATGGAGATCAGTGGCTGCGCTGCTGGCCCCTAATGAGATGTTTCTCCTTAAATTGATTACATAGGGGAGGGATTATGTCAGGCTGTATAACGCTGAGTACTTCTGCTTTTAGGTTAACTATTTACTATTCCACCATGAGTCCCTCACTCTTTGGTAATTGCTGTAATTCCAGCATTTAAAGAGGATATGGGACTTGTTATTTCTGATCCCTTTGGAAGGATTACACAGAGAACAAGTGAACTTATTCCTCAATAATCACCTCTTTGATTCTTGTTTTTGATTGTTGGCGATGACACTCAGCAGTGCTGCAGTGCAGTCTCAGGTCTATGCGGCGATTCACTGTAGACTGTTGAAACACTTGTGCCATTATAATATGCTGCTATTGTAAAACTGTACTTTAGCTCCCATGGTTTTCTTTTATGCAAGCCATTAATCTTTATTATACATTTACCTGGAAATTGCAAAGTGACAGAGAGGTAGTATCTCCTTTGCCCACACAATGCATGCAAAGTGGCTGTTTTATGGGATCAGTTAGAGGATTTTAACTAAGCCATAATCCCTAAATTGATAAAATTGCCTCCAAATGCACTGCAATGTTTTATTCATGAGCAATAATATGTAGGTAATACATCTGAATGGAAGTGAAAATGCCCAAAACTTCTGCAAAAATAATGCTGTCTGACTTTTAAATTATTTTACTTGTTTCTGAAATTGTGTGCTGGATGATTATTTTAATATTTCACAGAAAAAAAGAACTGTGTGACCGCTTAGCTGGCCACCAGCGATGATTTCAATATTGGTTAGAAATTCATTTATTTTTTGGCTATGATGGCAGGTGACCAAATTTCAATGGCAGGAAAACATCTCATGGCAATGTTATCTTGACGTAGAATAATGACACGTCGTTGTAAGGTATGGAAAATAAAATACATTGTCTATAAAACGTCATAATGGTAGTGTCCAAATTTTAATGTCACTAGGCATTTAAAATATTTTGATTATTATTTTTTTTCCTTTTAAATGAACATCTGTCCAACATAAGAGTCCAACGTCTTTCTGACATCACATTAACATCCAGTGATAGCTTGGCTCTGTTAATTCAAATTTCCTTGTTGTAGGACTAGTCTTATTACAGGTTCAGCATGTTATATGTAGGGCGATATATTGTCTTCCGAAGGAGATCGCCTTATTGTACCATTATGATTCTACTGTATCCCAGATTAAACAAACCAAACATTGACTCTAGATTTGATCACATAGTTTTCAGTCGTCCATCATAGTTTGTAGACCCTCTGTGACGAGAGCGTGGGAAAAAACATAATTTTTTTTTAACATGAATCTGTGTTATTCAGTGTTTTTACTGGTTGAAATCATCAGGTGTAAGCAACACTTAAGAAAAAGAAAAAGAATAAAGCACACAACAATAGTAAATTACATTACATTACATTTACATTGCAGAGGCAGATTTGAACCTGAGCAATTAAATATACTTCCTCTTACCAGTTTAAAGTAACCATATAAATATTAAGTAATCCACTAAAACCTAACCCAACAATTTAACACTAAATAACAGGAACAGAACTGAAAACAACAAAATACATTTTTAGTGGCTGATATTATCACTGCAGTCAATATAACTGGTCCACCTTAAGGGAGCCTGGTTGGTTTTCAAGGTGAGGCAAACTTGGCGTGCAGACTTTGGGGCTAGCATCCTTCACCTTAATAGGCAGGTGACAAGCAAAACACGATAGCTTGGCTTGAGTTTTGAGGAGTTGTAGCATTTCTTCAGTGACAAATGGCCCAAACTGTACATCGGCTGCTACCTTTAGCTGCAATCCACACCGCTAGATTCCACTAAATCTCCTTAAATCTTACACACTTACACATAATTTACTGCTGATGAAATTATGAAAACATGATAAAAAGGGTCTTATATATAGTTAATTTTTAAATTATCTGTTGCAAAATGTCCATTCTCTTAACATATATTTGCCCTTTTCTTTACTTATTAAAAATGCAGGATGGTCTTGGTTTTTAGCCCTAAGCACAGAGCTAAAAACCAGCTTGGCCGTGTTCATTTTGTGCATGTTCTGCTTGCACTAGCAACTTCTAGTCCAGGCTTTCAACTAACATTCCCAGATTACAATAACATGAGTTGCATATATCACACACATATGTATGTATATCTCTATCTATCTATCTATCTATCTATCTATCTATATCCTCTCTCTGGAGTCCCAAGTGTTCTGCATATAAAGAGCAAACACACGGCTGCCTTGTGAGAGCTGTTTGTGCACTTAGGGAAATAATGAACAAAGCCAACTCATGCTAATTGTAAAGAACAGCATACAGTTTGTTTTACATGTTCACAGAAATGATTATACGGATGATCTCCGAATTTAAATAGGTTTAGACTGCAAATGTGCAACAGCCTTTAAAGCACAAGACAGTATCCCTTAAAGCTGGGATACTCAACTTGCTTTGCTTTGGGGACGCTTTTGAAAAAATGGCAGGAGGACAAGGGCCGTTTGCAGTAGCCCCATACATGGTTCTACGATTTTAGGATGTTTTTTTTAAGAGTTTAGCATGTTTTTAGGACTTTTGGACATTTAAAGGATATTAGAAAGTTTTTAGGATTTTAGGATGTTTTAGGATTTTAAAAAATGTCTCAGATTTTGGGATCTTTCTAGGATTTTAGGATCTTTCTAGGATTTCAAAATGTTTCTAGAATTTTGAGATGATTCTAGGATTTTAGGATGATTCTAGGATTTTACAGTATTTCTGAGGTTTTAAGAGGATTTTAGGACATTTCTTAGATTTAAGGACATTTCTTGGACTTTAGGTTGATTTTAGGATTTTAGGACATTTCTAGAATTATAGAAAGTTTCAAGGATTGGTAAGGTCTTAGCCAGTACCTCTGTCAGGGGGTGTA
Source organism: Plectropomus leopardus (assembly GCF_026936395.1). Lineage (NCBI taxonomy): Eukaryota > Metazoa > Chordata > Actinopteri > Perciformes > Serranidae > Plectropomus > Plectropomus leopardus. The sequence goes on from NC_142178.1 coordinate 28,568,959, forward strand.
CGGGATCCTCCACTGGCACTTTTTTGATAGACCAGCTCCATTTTGATGCTGTTTTATGCTCTCTGGCACCTAATGTATACTTCAAGTGTAAAAACAACTCCCAGTGTGAATTGCTTAATTTTTAATGTTTAATGAATTTAAAAATGATTGGGGGGCCAGATTGGCCAGATTTGGCCCACAAGCTGTATGTTCGGTATCACTGCTTTAAAGGATTGGAAGCATCAGCTCCTGTGTTGGCAGCATCTGTCCACCCGGGACTGTCGGTGGAAGCAGAGCCCTGCTGTGAAGCATTGCTTATGGATATCAGTGATTTGCTGACAGTAATGGGGGCTGCGGGTGGTGTTGGTGAGGGTGGGGAGGGGCAAAAGGCAAGATACTGCCTAATGGCCACACCGAGGCATCCCTCTTTGAAAGAGGGTTGTTTTTTTGTTTTTTAATCACAAGAAAAGTTATTCCTCAATCAATGAAAATGTAAAGCAGTGGCTTTCTGTTCTATTTGTGCTGATAGCAGCTTAAAGGATCACTATTGAGGGGCTCAGACCGCATTTGCAAGTGCCTGGCACAACTCCTAGTCATGTCTCTCCCGCGCACACAGGGGAAAAGGCTTCCTTTTTCATTTTTGGACGCCCCTGAAAGGGTTGGGGAGGTGCATCTATTAATGCTCTACATTTTCCCCAAACGCTGGCTCATGAAGGCTATTAGGCATCAGTATCAGGCAAACAATCTTTTTTGCCTGATACTGTAATGGAAACACCCAACATGGTTAGAGCTGTGTTTTTGTTTCTTAATTTGGCTCCTGGAACATGTTTCCTGTGGCCTTATTGTTGAGGAGTTAGCGATACACATTAGCATCAAATACATAATGAATGTAATTTCAAAGGCGGCTGCTCTTGTATCGTGCGCCTCTCTTTTCTTTTCTCTCCTTTAATGTCTTAAGATCAGGGGTGTGCATGTTGTTGTAGCCATATTTTGTTTTGCTGACACCACCAATTCTGCTAAGTCACGAAAATGCACTGCGGCTTGTTATGGTAATACTTCAGCAAGCGTGTCAGACCCTGATAAGGAAAGTCGGGACATTATTCACCCTTGAATCTTTATGGCTCTCACTAAGCAGCTCTCTTTAAAGGTCTCTAAGAAAGGCTGCACGAAAGGGAATCAGGTTGTGGTATAATAGGCACCTTTTAAAGTTGCATTTATGCGTGCTGCGATTCTTCGAGTGCATTGATGACAAACAGCAGCTTAAACTCGTATATGCTTTAGATGTAACCCCTAAATGTATGTGTCAAAGTGTCCCTTGACCTTATTTGTGCAGCGTTTTTATGTATCAAATCTCTGCTACTCCGACTTTCCCTCAGGCTCAGAGGGAGTGGAAGCAGGATCGGCAAAAAGTGTCCAGATATATTTTTAGAACAGCTCTTAATTTACCGATGCTATAAGCTACCTCCAAAATTACATTCTGTCCACTTGCCTACAAGATGGCAGAGCATGTTATTGATGTTGGATCAGCGGATTCATTTGTATCATGCGAACACTCCCCAATTGGCCCTCTATAAATCATATCTGCAGTGCCTCCAAGAATGGCTCAAAGCGGATACAGATTCCCTCCACCTTGACACCATCGTAATCAGATTTGCCACCTGTTTGTCTCGCTGCTGGGACATTTCTCACCACAGAGACGCCTAATTACGAGTAATCTGATGCTTTGCTTTTGATAACATTATGGAAATGTTTGGAAAGGCTTCCAGGATTTGCATGAGATTTGTGGTGGTGATACCATGTGTGCTTGTTTGTTGTTTTCCCATGTGTTAAAACTGAACGGCTGTATTGCTTATGTAGCTGGAAATTCCTACTGGACCGTTTAACCCTTTGCAGAACTTCTCTCTGTGTTAGAGCACAATTTAAAGGTCCAGTGTGTAGAGTTTAGAAAGCCATATTGACAGATATGGTATATAATATTTATACCTGTGGGGGTGTACTACAAAGCCAGTTCAACAGAGCCAGGCTCTCTTTGACTGAGCTGGCTCGACAAACCCTGCAGCCACGGTCAGAGCTAACAGGCTACCATGAAGGTGATTATCAACTTTCTTTGTGAACTCAGGCTTTCTGCTTCAGACTCTGTGCGCGTTCACAGAAAACAAGTTAAATGACACACTGATTGCGTGCCACCTACTTCCACCTTTGAACAATATCAAAACGTGTCACAGCACAAAGCAACACTGTTGCTTCAATAAACGCAATTAAGTCTTTGCTGTGGCCACGAGCAGTGGTGATGCTTTTACCTAAAGCTTGCGTCCAGATTAAAGTATACAGTGAACACTGAGTTTTCTTGTGCTTGATTACAAGTCATTATGGTTTGTAGAAAACATAAATCCATTAAGCCGCCCAAAAAACAAACATGATCTCATCCCTACTTTACATATTTTTCCACTTGGGCAGAAGCCCGGGCATTACTAAAATGATGCTCCACCTCACCTCCCTCCCGCCCTGCGCTCTTTAAACTACATCGTTACTCTGAGGGTCTGTTGATGACATAGATGGGCTTACATTGGAGTTGGTTGAAAGCCCTGTGCGTCACCCACAGACACTATGCGACGCCCCCAATGCCACTATAATGATGCCAGGCTCACTGCCCAAATGGTGTATTTTGACTCCCTGGGATTGAGGTCAGGCTGAAAAAACTTCTGTTGCACCAAAATGCAAGTGAGCATGTCTGATGTACTCCTACAAATATGACACTGCATATAATGTAACTGTGTGTTTTTATTACTTAACTTTTAGTTATTTATCTTAGGTGAAATATTGCATTTATTTGGTTTTGAATATTGTCTTTGTCCATAAAAAGACATATGTAATGATTAAAAGAAGTTTTAATTTTAACCGAGAAAAATGTATACTGAAAGTGTACTTTTACTTTACATTACTGTTTGGTAAGTCAAATTTTTTTATGTTGTTGGAAATGTACAAACACAATTTCGAATTCACACAATAAACAATAATCTGAACTAGTTTTGTCATTTCAATATTTCATTTCACTTTCCTCCAAATAACCCAAAACTTTTTTTTTTTTTTTCAACCCAAAACTTGAAAGAATTGGTTTTACACTTGAACGAAGAAAATCTTTGTATGACTATTGACAAAAAAACTAACAAACATCAAATGAAATTACACCCTGAAGCTAATGTGTTTATTACATTTATTGAATGCTGTATTTTTCATTAAAGTCTGATAAAGATTCAAACAGTCTGCAATTATGCAGATAATAAAGTCAGAAACAGAGAATTTATGCATTTCTTTTGGAGATGACATTTGGTTTCCAAACATTTATGGCCACATTTTTGGTGGTAACAGTTTTTCTCATGAAACAAAAAATGAAATGCTTAATGGGTCAGTTTCTCTGTTGTACAGCATGTCACAGCGAGTGCATGCCAACTGAGAAAAGAAAAAAAGAAAAGCAAGCTATAAATTGTTTTGGAAAAGCAGCCCGTGGAATGCTCTGTCAGTGCCAGAGCTTGGTGAAAATTGAAGCAGAGTGAATGTGTCTGAACTTCGACAGATGAGATATCAAATTGGCGGGCAGGAGTGTGATAATCAGGGAATTGGAGAGGGAAAATTGCATCAGAATGGAATCATAAGCCTGGCCAGAAGTGAGGATTTGCTGATCCCTGACCTTCTGTTTCAGAGCTGACGATTTTAAGTAATGAGATCTATGCAGTGAAACAAGAGAGCGTCTGCCGCTACACAAAGCACAGCCAATGGATTTAACACATATTTAGAAATGTGCTGTGGCAGCAGTGAAAGACACTTAAGGTTAAGAAGGAAGAGTAAGGAGAGAATGACATTTTGTTGCAATAAATAGACCTTGCATGAAGGTATGATGAGCTGAAGGGCTCTCACTGTGCCTGATGTTGAATATGTTTTACTGTCCTTCTGTCAAATGAAACAAGATGCCTGGGAAAGAAAGGAAAAAAAAAAGATGTAAATTAGATGTTCTTAGTGAATTCGCACGAGGCTACAGATTCACTAACTGCTGGATATTTTTTCTCAGTATGATGTCACCTTTATTCTTTCACATGAACACACATCACTGTTTAAAAAAGCTAACTGAAGGTTCCTGTGAAAGTAGAGCTCCACATTTCTTTGCTTTGTAATATAATCTGTCTCTTTCATGGACATTGAGAGTAGCTTAGCAGTAATACTCAGTGTAATAAGAGTGTTAGTCCTTTCTCTTGTAATCGCTCTCTAATTGCTCCTTACATGTTATTTTGGTTAGAAATGATCCTGATTTGAAAATACAGTGTTTTTCAGCCAGACAGCATTGAAAAAAAATCCCCTCATTAATTCTGCCTTCATCGATGGAATGATTAGAGCGTGTTGGGTGAAAGTTGCAAGAGTGTTAAACAGCTCAAGATGTAAAATTGTACATTTTCTGCAGTGAAGAGAATCCCTTTCAATGACATCATTCAATCTGGATAATTAGTTGAAATAATTAACCTAAATTGACTAATTTGATTTATTATCTGCAGATTGTTTGTGGCAGGGAGGTGCATGTTTTCAATCCTGTTTGTAATTCATGAAAGGTTATCATAAACAAGGTTATGCTCTTCCAATCACAGTTAAACCTTTTAAACCAGTGAAATTAGAATATTTTTGTAGATGCTGAATGCAGAGGTTACACTAATTTGTTTAATTATCTACAATAATAATACTACTAATAATAATACTAATAATACTAATAATATTAATAATAATAATAATACTACTAATAATAATACTAATAATAATAATTATTATTATTATTATTATTATTATTATTATTATTGTTGTTGTTGTTATTGTTATTGTTATTGTTATTATTGTTGTTATTAATATTATTAATGTTATATTATGTAATGCATCATGTTTAGTCATTAAATACAACTTTAATAGACAGAGACAAAGTACTTCTGTTTCTCATTTTAAATTTGTAATTTTCAGGTGGCTATATTAGTAAATTAGTATTATTTTGAGCTGATTGTATTATACAGGTAAATCTATTACTTCATCATCATGTTGCTTCAGATCCTACTCATCCAAGTTAAAGGCCCCCTGTAGTTTTTGGCCATTCATCAGTGATCACTTGAAGTCGAGTATGATGGTCCTCCCGGGGGGTCCTTATTGTGGGTCTTCAAACAACTGAAGAGGCCAATTCTTGTGTCTCTCTTGTGTGGGCATTTATGTGAAGCTAGAAGTGGAATCTAAGAGAGTTTGGGGGGGTCTCTCCTTTCCTTTATTCCACTCGACTCTGGCAGCCTGTCAGAGACCGTCTGCATCGAGTCTGGCTCCTTTCGAGTAAATTGTTTCTCATTGCAGTTATGTTTTTAACAAGGTCTTTCTAGATGTAGGTGTTTTTGAGGATTCCTTTTTTTGTTTTTTGTTGATCCTGATGATGTTGTGAAATGTTTTTTCTGACTCTCAGGTTGTCGTTGGCCAGTGTTTAGTTCTGAGTAGAGGACCTGTTTTTGGAGGCCTGTGTCAGGCATTCATATGATATGGTATGTTCATCTTGTGGTGTTTGCTGATAATAATGGCGATGCTGTCAGTGTTTGCATCCTCAAAAACACTGATGTTAGTGAGCTTCTCTTTCACGCAGATACCTAGGCCTCCTTTTTGCCTACTGTAGGTAGTTAAAGTCTCTGCATCTCTGCACTATAAAAGAAGTGAGGGCTGGATAACTGCTTTGTAGACCAGCAGCTTGGTCTTTGCATTGGCACTGTGCGGCGCCCCAAAAAACAACCTGTGTTGTTAATCTCAAACAGTGGTCTGCAGTGTTTTGCAATTGGGCAGGCATCTCGCCTCAGTGACACGGTATCCACCATCCCCTCCACCAACTAATGAAAAAAATCACTTCACTTTAGAAACTTTTGGTACATGGAAATTTGACATATTCATGGTTTGGTCCTTAGGTACAGCTGAACCCTGAACCCTGTACAAACTCTCAAACATCTCATGGAGAAAAAATTAATAATAGCTTCTGCTGTTGAGGTTGATGAAAGTGAAATAAATGATCAAGAACTCTGCAAAACAATGAGCCAACAAAAGCCAAAAGTCTCTGTAGAGCTGACGAACTGTAGAGATGAGTGATAATGTTCTGTGGGTTTGTTCCAACGAGTTACAACTCTCACATTACCCATAGTGATTTAAATCATTTTTTATGTAAGAATATGGATCAGCACAGCTTTAAAGACAAGCCCTTACAATCAAAGTAATTTGCACTTTAACTGAGCTGTGTAAAGCACTGAATGTACGAAAGAAGAAATAATGTCCAAATAAATTCAAGCAAATGTTAAAAGAGCAAGCATCAGGAGACGCATGGATATCTTGAGGCCTGTCATTTGGTCCCATCACATGTAGCCACCATAGAAACCAGTGCTAGAAGTCCTTACAACAATCATACTGTGCTATGTTGATAGGCTGTGCTCTGTTTGCTCCAGTTAGCTCTTGCCTCAAGCTCACCACAGAAGTCTGCCTAATTCCAAGCATCAGCGTAAAAAAAAAAAAGAAAAAGGGCCTGTCTCTGCCTAAAGTAACGGGGATGATTGGATGAAACGGTGGAAGACGGTGGAGGTAAACCTGCTAGAATCAAGTAGAAGAGAGAGGTGCTGGCTTAAATGAAATTGGATGGAGGTGAGAACCAGGTGCAGCATGCTGTGAAGATTGACTCTAGATTGCAGAGCAGAGAATATACGTGGCAGATTGTGAACACAAGGAAAGAAAGAAAGAAAAAACAAAAACACAGACTTCCTCCCCATCTTTCACCACCTACACTCCGCAAACCTCAGAGCTACTGCTCACTATCCATGGAAGCACTGACATGTTCTACCCTAAGACCAGATGAGCCAGTCTAATGCATGAACTCGCCAGACCTTAAACCTCCCTTAGCACAAACAGGTCTCCAAAGAAAATAAAGTATAAAGACGGAGAAGAGAATAACTTTTACCAAAACTCTTTCACCAAAGCGTTTTCCTCACCCTGGATTTGCAAAATCCATCCTATCGTGGCCAGATTATGGGTGACTTTAAGGGTGCAATGTGTAAGATATGGCCAGAATCTAAGGTTAAAACTTTGAAAAATGAACTATCCAGACAGTGTGAAGAAGCTTTATAATTTTATGTCACAGACATCTGTGTGTTTAGAGTTGGGTATTTTTCAGATTTGAACCCATACTGGTACTGGTGCTTCTACCTCAAATTCGATGTCGATACCCGACGGTACCTGTTTAAGGTACTTGTTATTTTTGAACAAGCTGCAGTTAAAAGCTGAATCTTCTCCTGTGCTCTTTTCTAATCACACATAGAGCTAAGTCTCCTCTACTTCCTTGTGTGTGTTTTGAGCCAAATGCTCAGATTAAACAAGTATCCAGTATGGATAATGTCGTTTTTACAAGTACAAGTATAATCTCACTAAGTGAGTCCATATATGAACTTCTTTTTAAAGATTTTTTTTTGCGGTGTGGGGGGTTACCTTTATTTGACAGGACATCTGTAGTGTGAAAGGTGGGGAGGATGACATGCAGCATAGGCCATGGGTTCGATTCCAACCCTTGGTCACTTTGGCAAGGACAAAGCCTCTGTACAAGGGGCAGCTGTTCTACCAGTTCGGTACTTGGCACTCCAATATCTGTATTTTTGATGAATGAAATCTTCAGTTGGGTAGCTGTGTTCAGTCTGTTATTCTTATGATCAAAAATGATCTGAAGTCACACATCTCGTTTAAGTAACGCCTACTTCTAAGTTAAACCCCGCCTATTCTATTAGGGGTATTTTGCAGCACATGCCCCTTCTTTCTGAACCCATGGCTCCAATAAAGTCCACCTCCTGTTTGAGCCCAGCGTTCTCACCCAGGTCTGCTATTTGTACCGAAATTTGGCACCCATTTATTGAACATGAATCCATACATGGTAGCGAGATTTAATTAGATCGGTACTTTTAAAGCACCGATTTAGTTATCCAACCCAAATTTTGTCGCAGAAACAACTACTGAAATGAGCATGCTAACCAGCTAGTCCTGGCCCATCCTGTCTTGTAATTTCACTTGTACTTTGAAGAGAGTCACGGTAGTGTCCAGTCTGCTTTCAGTCCAACATAAGAAGACGAAAAAGTATAGCTGCTCTTAAGGGCTTGTCAGAAGGTTTGAACAAACATATTGGCTGTCTGAGATTGGATGAGTACATACATCGTCTTACTTTGCAAACTGAGAGTTATTTTGGCCAAACTAGAGTTCATGATTGTTGGAGGAGTGGAAAGACCAATCACAGTGGTTTTGACCATTTTTATCTTTCAATATTCGATGATCGCCCTCCAGTCAGCTCTCGGATAACGTATGATTTCTGTCCTGAATTTAATGTGTGATCAATTTCATGATATTTTTTTTTTCTGCAAAAGGGTTACAGTTCTGAAGACATGATGAAAATAAAACAAAAAAGTATTAATGTGGATTTACTGGAATGGTGACAGCCATTCTGTTTAGTCACTCTTTGCAGTAGATAATTGATTGATAGAGTCTGGGAGGTCAGCACAACCCCTAAGGTGACTGAAACAACTTGAATATTCCGTCGTTTTCAGTAAATCACACATGACAGCAAAAAGTTAGGGGGGGAAATAAATGCAGCATTCAGTGTCATCACTCTCACGCAGCAGGCTGTCAGGCACTCTCAGTTAAGGAAGAAGATCAAGAGTACAGGCTAAAAATGATAATAATAATAATAATAATAAAAATAGTACAGTAGTGCAATCCCAAAAATACAGTCTATCTGAAAACTCTTGTTTTGGTGAAATTAGTTTTGGTCTTTTCAAGGCCTACCTCTCTCTTTGTTGCTTATTAGGTTGTTTCTCCTGATAAACTCTTGATATGTTTGAACAAATTGGTGCTGCTGTAGCAGTGGCAGACTCTCTGTAAATCATGGTAGGCAACCTGTTCATTAGCCGGTGAGAGAAACAACTAAATTGCACCATATTTTCTCTTAGCCATTATCAGAGCCGCAGATAACCAGAGACTTGTAGCCAGGGGACAGTAGGTTGTGATAATGCTATAGTGGGGTTTAGGTGTTAATGGAAAATGAATAGCTAGTACAATATAGATACTACTAAACATTTCCTGCTGCATTGCTGTAAATCCACCCATCACTTCTGCCTCAACCGAACACTGAAAAGCCAAACTCAAAAGGTGGTAATATACAGTTAAGAATTTGTGTGCCATAAATGTTTCTGAAATGTTATTTAAAACCCATAAAGAATTATTATTAACAAAGCCTTTTAGCATCTTTCAGCTCATTGTTTGTGTTCTACAACTCCTGACAACTGTTTTAATTCTGTTTCACAGCTGACTTCAGCCTTGTTCCCAACTGAAGTAGCTTTTTTTGAAAAAGCTTTGTAGGAGACATTCAGAGCATATTTCTTATAAGGAGTCTGGGATTGTTTACGCACGGTTCTCAACAGCCAGCAGTGCTCAGTCAGAGTCAAACTGATTAAATTCTCCATCCATACCCAGTTAGATTCTACTGCATGGACATTTTATTTTTTTTTTGTTACATAAATCCCATAATAATCTATTTTAATTCAAACTACAAGTTTCACACAACAAAGGTTTGGTGTAGTATGAGTTAAAGTAGGAAGTCTGTAGGTGGAAAGAAAGAAGGCAGATAGCTGGATGACAGCATGATTTGACTGAACTAGCATTTATTTATATATTTTTTATATTATTTTCATTGGCATTGTTAAATTAGGTCTTAACTTTTTATATAGAGCTGGTCAAGTCCATATCCTTTAAATTTGGGTCTCTCTTTGGGTTTGTTTTTTTTAAACAGTCAGGGGACTTATCAGCCTTTTCTGCATAATTAGAGTCTAAGTGTGGCAGTAGCTGAAGACGGGGGGTGTTAACTTCTGTGTCCTTTTTGTATGTGTCCCCTCTCTAAATTTAAACGCTTTTGCAGTGCAAGCGGAGCTCGTCCTGCCTTTTTTTTTTTTTTTATAGTTTATAGTTTAGTAGTTTTATTTTTGCACAATTAAAACACACAAAGAAGAAAAAAAAATAAATCAAAATACAGTGCAGGGAGAGGCAAAAAACCCATAGGGCTTATTTAAAGCCTCCACCTAATGAAATTAACACAAGATTATTAAGAACTCAGAAGTACAGAAACATACAGAAAAAATACATAAAATAATACCAGTGATAGCAGCAGTTTAAGAAGTTTGAGTTGTAAGGTGGATGATTGTGTTGATCAGCTCAGATCAATGAATAAGAGTAGTAGCTGCTGTAGAGAGAGAAAGCAAACTTTTTAGACCCCACACAATAAAAAATTAAGTTTAACTTTCCCTTCACCTGGTGTTCTGCTGCTCGGTCTGTGCCCAGAGTACGTTCTGCGCTCTGAGAGGTGCAGTGAATTACCACTCACTCCAGTGGTGCTCCTAATGAACGGTCCAGTTCAAAAAATATGAAATCAATATGTGACAGTAGATATTTCAATTGTGGTGGACCACTGCAAATAAATGAATCCGTGGTAAACAGCAGTCCCATTTGCAACATTTCCATTGGACCAAATAAACCGAACTACAGGAGTGAAGATTGATTAGTTGTCCAGGAGTCATAGACTTTGAGGTAAAGTGTAGAGAGTGCACAGCTTGCTCTGACATTTCTGTGAAGGACATTATCTGTATTTGCTGTAGGATGTTGTCTGTGTACCCTTTCAGCTTTTTGACAATTTTGGACCTAAATGCCATTTCTCAGAGAATTGAGGACATTGCCGCACACAGTCTTATTGACGTTATGAAGCCATCAGAAAAAGAATATTGTAATATCACTTCTCTCTTTCACAAGTCTTTTGTTTGCAATACAGTCTCGCTCATGAGTAACAATTACCTCCTCCAGTGGTGGGCCACTTTTTAATTATAGAAGGTAAATATGCAGACTGTGAAACTGATCAAAAAAAATTATATTACAAGTGATGATAAGGCACATTTGGTGAGAAAAAAGAAAATAAGTGTAATGTCGAGCCAGGCCCTTGCTCTCCTAGGCGCTCGTATGTCTTTTGCTAATCACAGTATCTCCTGGATACACAACAGTAATTACCTTTCACTGAATACATCCAAGCTGCAGTACAATAAAGCCTCTCCATTCATATTTCTCCAACCGCGGAGAACATTTTGAAAATGTCATTTACTCAGCAGGAATGTGCAGATTTACCGGGGGATTGTCAGAGCCAACAAATCAATCTGCTCATAACTATTTGACAAATTAGGCAATGACCTTTCACAGATTCACTTCCTGATTTGATCGTAGTCTGGATAAGTTTCATTTCATCGAGTCTGTATGGAAACTGACAGCTCTGCTCATATGAATCCAATGCATTAGTCAGACAAAGGCACATTGTCTTGTTCAGAGCTTCCAGTCATTTGGCGAATAAGTCCATTACAGATATGGTTATTGTGGAAAACATTCATGTCAAACTCATCTGTTCATCCATTTTGTCAGTAGAAATGAAATCTTTGGTACAAGGTCAGGTTTCAAGTTTTATTTTGGATCTTAGACTTCGTCAGTAAGTCATAAATGGTAACAACCTAGAGTTACTGATACATGTGCCAGTTCTCTTCATCCTGCTGCTGGTTTTCGCTTACCACAGAGAATCCTATTGGTCTAGCAAGCAAAGGTGAGCTGAGCCTTTGTTTTGTGTCTGTAGGAAGCAATAGTACAAGCACAGTAAGCAATAAATATTCTCGCAGATAAAAGACTGAAAAGTTATGGTTTACCAATAACTCTTTGGTTTATTGCTTTCCATGGCAGAGCTGTATTTAGAGTTTGCTCCTGTGCCCTAAGTTCTGCTATAGACTCCACATTCCCCTCCTAGTCAGCCCCTTATTAATTTATGCATTAACTTGGAACAGGTCCAGTTTGAAATTTCCAATGGCATCCACAAGGCAGTGCAAGCTCAAATGATACCACAGTAAGTAATTGGATGGTGTTAGGAATACCATTAAAAACTATAAAGCGGCTGGCAGAAGCAGGTCAACAATCAATCACTCTTGCTCCTCAACCACGAGCCTCCTCGCATACAACATCACATTTCATTTCCTTTGAGTTATTTTTAAATAGGACTTTGTCTCTGTTTCCAGCCCATTCTTTACTGGATACATTATTTATAGTGTATAGTGTAGAGTTGACCCCATATAAAAAGCAAAGCTGTGTATACCTGGAGGTCAGCATTAAAGTTGATGCATAATTATAAGCTCAACCTTTTGAACTTCATTAAAGAAATTTTCGTCAAAAGTTGCAACACTTCTTGTTAGTTTTAATTCTGTCAAAGCATACTATACAGGCACTATACAACCATTTACTTGAATGCGTGACTCATTCTTTCCAGTTATAGTTTGATCCCAAATGTAGATCAAACTCAGAACATATTTCCCCCCAAAATGGAAATACAGGAGGGAGAAATTCAATGAATGTTAACTTTCAATATGTTTTTTAACTGGTTAAGCTTGCACTGTGAATGTGGCCCTTGCTGCTCAGGATTAATGAAACTCTCCATTTTCAGTTAATATACAGATATTTTCCTTTCGTCAACAAGCTATGGTAAGTACAGGCCAAAAACAAAACAAAAAAAAAAATCAAATTGCTAGAAAATTTCATGTAAAGTTTTGGGGGTTTTTTGTGTATTTTTTTTAATGAGAACAATCAGACAACATGGTTTCTGAATAGCCAAAGTTATCCTAACAGTGGAGTGATTAAAGGCTTTCAGTGACTATGTCATAACCCTTTATGAGTACAAACTAAGCAAGTTTTTTGTGAGTCCGTGCAGCACAGGCAGAACTTTTCATGAGTTTTTTTCCTCCGTTTTTTTTCCTTTTTCCCTTATGACGAAAACTGACGTCCAAATTGAGTACTCATGCCCATCCCTAGCATGCGCTTTGCACATTTGTCTTCCACATCACATTCAATATGTTCATGCATCATTTCCGGTCAGTGGCTTGTTCATGGGAATGCAAATGTAGAAAGGCAACTATAGACTGCAAATTCTATACATTCAGTTGCTATGGCTGAAAACTGCCAGCAATGGATATGAGAAAAAAAAGGATTTCACATGATAAATATCTTAAGAATTATAATTTTAAGACCACCTTGGAAGGTGAAGACCAATATGATATCCTCCACATATTCACAGCAGTACGAGAAGCCCATCAGTCGCATTGAACTGAGGTTCACATTAAAGGCCCCTGGCCATTTACACCATGCTGACAGACCACAGCAGATAGACATTGATCATGTTTACTCATGACGTCTCCATTAACCTGCAGGTAATGACACCCATACAGATCAATGGTTCTGACTCCGGCGTCTGCAAATGGGTTCTGTGGATAGAAGCCACTGAGCTTCTACAGATGATACTTGAAGAGAGAAACGACTCAATTCCTCTGATTTGCCTGCTTTCCTTTCACTTTCTGTCCTGCCAAGCCTGCTCATTTGTCCTTGGATTTATTCCTCTAATAGGGGAGCCAGCATGCCTTCTGCCTCAGCTTGTACATGCACACTGCAGCCAAGGCCGCGGCTGGCTCGACAGCCTGGCCTTGAATGACTTCCTGTGTGGGCTGGGTTGAATTCTTGGTCAGGACCAGTATCATGAGGAGATGGATCAAATGCCAACGGTAACTCAATTACCGGGAACTCTTGTAGAGTCTGACAGTTTGATTTTGACCTTCCGGACTAAAAGGTGTATCTCTTGGTGTATTTAAAACCAGCAGCTGCAATAGGCGATCTGATTATACAGTTTTGTGTGAAAGAAAAGATGTTTGAAGCCCCCCGGGGGAGCAGCACCTGATCATCTCATTCCCATGGCGTTGAGACAAGGTCAAGACCACTGTGATAACATTTTTCAATATGTACCATGCCTTCACCTTAAAAGAGAACTTTGCCATTTTTCAGCAATAACTCCATCCCTTCAATTTGGAGTATGAGACATAAAACAATATATTTTTATAGTGTCCTCGGTCGCTCTGGGGGCTGCTTCAAAACCTGCGGTACTTCCGCAAACCGATGACGTCAGTGGTACTCAGAAGAACCACAAGTTATTTCGGCTTTTATTTGTAGTCTCCACCTGTGGGTTTCCCGGGAGCGTGCTCTACAGGCATCCAAAACAACGCTTCCTTCTTGTCCTGCTTTGCAAACTAATTGTGTGTCCACTAGAGAAAATGGCAGCATTTATTATGAGTACAGACAGAGGAAATTACCAGAATATGTTTACAGTGTGCTGGCTGACTCAGTTACACACCAGAGAATGCCCGTGTGTGTGCGTTATTATGCATGAAAGTTTTGCTCCTCACTTGGACAGAGGTGTGCTGGAGACTACAGTTGGACTACTGGATAAATATTTGGACCAGCTAAATACGTGGCTGGCTTTTTTTTTTTATCATCAGCCACTGCTCCGCCGTCAGCTGAGAGACACTGGAAAAATACAGCGTGTGGAGCATCTGACCTGTTTAAAAAGAACTATGGCCATTTTTTAGCTAGCTGTGGCCAACCGGAAACTCACTGGAGACCCTCTTTATGATCACAAGATAAACTGGAAAAAAACAGCAGGCCGAGCAGGCAGATGATCACTGAGTATACTTGTCACCTAACGCTGTGTTTTGGACAACAAAGTAATAACTTTTTGCCTTTGGGGTGATACAAAGCTTCCAGGAGCTGTATAGTAAGGGGTGTTGGTTGTTGAACACTATAGTGTTATTAGATTTATGATGATTTTTTTGTGTATGTGTGTGTGTGTTCCCTTCGAATAGTGTTTCGGATGCCCACCTCCTTGTGCTGGGCAGGTTTTAGGAGTATTGAGGAGAGGCTGAGCGTCAGGAGTTCAGATGAAATGCATCTGTGCACATGTAGGTGCTGTAAACAGCGCTGTGCAAGAAGAAAACTCAGATTTTCTGTCAGTACAGCAGGCACTGAGGAATTTATTCTTTCAGTTGACTAAATTACCATCAACACTGATTGGATAGCCACTTAAATCATGGCAAATTTCTTCTTTAACAGGTGTGTCAACTTTCTTCTCTATTGTTCATGATTTGTATTATCAACTAATTCTCTCTATTTTCCCTTTGTTAGTCTCTCTTAACACAGATCCCTCACAAGTGAATACATCTATAATGACGGCATGTGCAAGGCCAATTTACACAGCTCTTTGATGATACAGAAGAAAAACTAGGAAAAAACACAAAAGAGGGTCAATGTCAGTTCTGCATTGTTGTCTGTGTTGATTAAGCTGTGACGAAGGTGAGGTGAACCAATCTGAAGAAGTTCTTCTTTTTTTATTTCTTCACAGCCTCGTCTAATCACCTTTAATCAAATGCAAATGGTGAGAATAGGGAATCTTTAATTCAAAATAATGGGAACAAAGGGAGAGATGGGAGGAAACATAAGCGCTTGTTAGTTACCACCATCGGTTTGCTCTCCAGGCAGGTCCTGAGGGGGCTTCTTTTAATCTAGCGTCGCCTTGGGCAACAGCTAACCAGCCCTAAAGCGTCCGAACTAGATAAAATTAAGCAAAATCAATGAGGCTTAATGCTGTTTGAGATAGTTGACACATTCTATTTTTGCTCAGCATCTTGGCTGGATGATGTTGTTGTAAATTCTTTTATGGGCCTGTTAAACAATTAGCCAACCAGAGGTACTCCTGACAATGCCAATTTGAATAATTAAGCTGTGCTGGCAGTGAGATTCCTCTGGTTCAATTCATCACAGTCCATCTACCATACGTATATGATAACAGATTTCTAAGTAAGCTGAAATGATGACATGACAGAGATCTTGCAGATTTTCATAATTTATTTTCCAGGTTCCTGCAGCCTCTTTGCAGCATGTACTCTCTCTCCATTGCATTAAAAATCCTGGTACTTTACAACACAGCTTGGGGAGGAAAATGTCTATCTCTGGGGCCAAGCAGTGCCTTCAGCAGTTCTCACAAAACTTCACAGAAGTTGAATGTCTGCCAGGCAGCACTTGGGTGCTTTTCATTTATCCCTGCATATGAAAAACATCCTTGGGTAACAGCACAATTGATACATGTGATTAAAATGAATATATTTGTTCAATAGAGAGACATTATTTGTCTCAGACATGATTTACGTGAGCTGAGTAACCCAGTTTTGAAGTTCAACAAGGGTGTTGTTCAGCTTTTTATTCAGCCCAGGAGCACACGAGGAGTGATGTTGTGTCTGTTATCAGCAGGTGTCCATGAATTTCTTTTCAAAAATTGTGTCAAGTGTTATCTCCCCATGACAAAGCGCTAAGCAGTGATTTATCGCCCAAATATACATTCTTTCCAGGAACATCATAACTTTAAAGCTTTCAAACTTTTCACAAAAAAGAACACACATATATGAGAAGCCATTTTCTAGTCTGGGACTCTCGCACACATAAATTCACATCTATTTTCCCGCTTGCACATACATTCAACAAGAATGAATTCATGAGTGAAAGGAAAGTAGAAACAGAGGACAGACATTTTCATTGTCTAAGAAGCCTGTGCAGGTTATTGACTAGTTATCACTTAACATGGAAGAAGACAAAACACAAGTACAACTGGAGAATTCAGATCATCATTTGAAAGCACTCTGAAATACTTTGTCAAGATCTGCCTTGATGTCAAGACAGATGGAGGCAACAAAACATAACTGATATAACTCTGCATGGGTCCTTGTCTGCTTTCACAAGTTAGAGCCTCAATGTGTTGACAGGCAACAGATCATTCAAATAACAATAACCATCTTCATATGGTCTTTCACATACCAAAGAATGTGTAGTTTCAGTTTGTTTTTGTTCAACGCACTAAAAGACACTAATATAAAATGTCTTATATCAAGAGCATCACTGCAGAGCATAGCTATCCCACACCAGTGTGAGGTTAAACAAGTAGAGGAAATGTATTAACTGGTTTGGCAGAGGCTTTCTGGGCAGAGAGGAACTTTGTGTTCCAGTGAGTCAAGTGCACCAAAGAAAAGATGAGAGGGTTAAAATACATGTAATATGTACACAACCTAACTGCCAGAAAAAATGTTTCTGTTGTATGTTTTTTCAAATCCTGGATACTATTGTTTGAACATTATTTTATGGTGGGTATGCAGAAACCTTATGTTTCTTTGAGGGCTTTCATCTTAACACGTTAATCTTGATGCAATTAAGGTCCATACATGGCTTTTTTTCTTCTTTTTTTTTTGCGTTATTCTCAGGCTACCATTCCTGCCTTTGAGAGGCTGCACCAGGCTGAGTTTTAAAGCTAAATGCTAAAGCTAGACCTTTTAAAGAGTGATGACACTGGTATCATGTGAAACTAATACCTCAGGAATCCAGTGGTACCAACCAACCAACCATGTCATGCTAGCTTCTCAGGAAACACTTCAAAGTTTGGCATTGAAAAAACTGCATGGTCATTTTACAGGGATCCCGTGCAGTTTTTTTTTGTCATTGGATTCCTTAAAACATTAAGGTGCATTGCCAAAAATGCCACGGGGATACGCTGCAATGTACTGCCAAAAACATGCATGTTTAGTGCCACAAACACTAGTGGGAAAGCAGCAAACAGTTGCCAAAAAACTGGTGTTGTTGGTTTCAAGGAGTGGTCTGCTGTTAACGCTACAATGTGTCAGTAAAAAAAACCCAGGTTCGGTGGCACAAAAAGCAACTGAAAAACAGGAACAAGTCGGTGAGAACGACCAGGTTCTGTGGCTTAAACGCTATTCATAAACACTGCGATGTGTTGGCGAAAAACACTCAAGATTAGTGGCTTAAATGTTGCTGGGAACCCTTGATGTGCTGTTAGTTTCAGACAGTGGTCTGCAGTGGTCAGCAAATAGCAGTGCAACATGTTGGAAAAAACTCCCAGGCTCAGTGGCCCAAATGCTGTTAGGAAACGCTGTGATTTGTTGGTGGAAAAAACACCCAGGTTCCAAGACTCAAATGCAGCTGGGGATGCTGCAGTGTGTCAGTGAAAAAAACACCAAGGTTTGGTTACACAAACAGCTGTGAAAATGCAGCAAAGGGCTGCCAAAAAACAACTGTTGTCGTTGGTTTCTCAGAAACGCTCTTATGTGTCAGTAAAAAACATCCAGGTTCAGTGCAACAAACACCAGTGGAAATGCAGCGAAAGATTGCCAAAAAACAACCAAAATTTTGTTCTTGAGCACTGGTCTGAAGTTTTGCTGGTGTCTATGAATATCCTGTTTGTATTTGAGAAAAGAGTTGTATGCAACTGTGAAAATACTGCATGTGTGTGAAAGGAAAGTATATAAGATATATATCCATGTGTTCACATTCATGATTAATGCAAAGTAAACTCTTGAACTCTTGAGAGCTTGTATCATACGTCCCATCAAAAAAAAAAAAAGTAATCATGATCTACATTTAATCATTTCTCTGCATACTTTTAAAGCTTATTACCAATAAGCACTTCTTTAATGCCTTCCTGAAGCCTTTCATGTCTTGAAATGCATTAGCAGCTCCACACTTGAGAGATCAGCTCCTTAACTGCAATCATTTTCATACACTGAATCCAAAGTGGGTTAACAACCAATTAGGAGCAGCAAATAGCTAAAGATCAAGGAAAATACTTGCCGGGAACCCTAAGACCGCATCATCATCAAAAAACAAACAAAACAAAGGTGACAGGTCTGGGTGGAATAAAAAAAAAAAAAAAAAAGACCACATGAAACTGCAGGTAGGCACAAAAGCTCGACACGTCTCAGTATTCTATGAGCATCTCTACAAACATCACACTTCCAAAAATAATCAGCTCCAATGGAATCGAAAATAGAAAATGTGTGTTTTCTGTTTTCTCAAGTAAAAAAAAACAGAGAAATTAGATTTTAATCATTTGACGGCACACGCTTCACATTGCAGGTGCATGTTTAAATCTACAGCTCCTGTCATCCTAATGAACGCTGAAAGAAATCAGGCTAAATGAGGCCACAGAAGAGTGATCATTTGGCTGGCTAATAAGCAGCCCAGATTGCTGAACATTAGTATGCGACGGCGCTTATAACCTCCCTGGAACACGCACCTCTGACAGGTCTTGATCAATTTTGATCCCGATGAAGATGTATTATTTTTAGATATGTGACAAGCACCTGAAAAACCCTGTTTCGCAGGTATGTTTCACTTTTATATTAGCGATAGGCACAAGTGGTGAATCTTCCAAAGGAAGATGTGACAGGCTAATCCACAGAGAGGAGCGTTCCTGGCTCAATGATTCCCCATGAGCCTGACAGTTTGAGGTACTCAGAAATGTCGGCAGGTAAAACTTGTTTACATCGTTATGAGTGTGTACTGCAGTGTTTTCCCTCTCTGGGTCTTCATTACAGAATGAATTTATTGATTGAAATTAAACAGTTTTGTTAAATACATCAGTTTGGAAAGAAACTGTTTTTGTTCCTCCGATGAATCGCCTTCTGTGCCCCGATCACTCTGCTTTTTTTCCAGTAATGAAATGGTGCAAAAAGATATGTCCCCTGGAGAAATCTGGTCTCACGTGATTATAAAAATGAGATGTGAGAAAAACAAATAGTTCATAATGCCCCACAGAGCATGAACCCAGCATTTTTCCCTGTTTTGGGAGTTCCAGAATGTGTGCTAATACTCTGCATTTCATATTTGTTTATTCTGCCTTCTTGTGCCCCAGGAAATGGTAATTGTTGTTTGTATACGCATGTTTGGGTATTTTGATCCATGATGATATTTCCTCTCCTCCATCCAAGGACAATTACCAAACAGTATAGGAGATAACAATGTTTGCTAGCAGCAAAGGCATACTTTTGATTAAAAAGAAATAATGGGGAGATAATTTAAACACCTAAAGCTTTGCACAGACACAGTTGTTACTGATCCCCACCCGGAGCTTCTCTTTGCATGACTAATATCACTGCACTTTTTCTTTCTACATTTGGAAACCTTCTGAAACAACCTCACAAGATGCAGAAGTTTTTTTCTTTGAACTCTGCTCTTTATCCTTCAAATTCATGTCCACTGTAGAAGCGCCTCAACTGATCAAAATCGTGGGTTTTCAACAAAGGATGAATATGTAATGCTGTTTTTTTTTTCTCCAACATTTATTTTAGTCCAAACAGAAAGTAGGCACACATGTAGTTGTTTAGGATTCACAGAAGCAGTAGTTGAAAAAGTAAAATTGGGCTATAATACAGAAACATTTTGGAAACCGTCTGTAATGGGTGCCATGACATTGTTTCAGTGGCCAAAAATTCCAAAGCCCCATTAGTCCAAATAATGTCCCATTGGACCTAAAGCCAAATTCTCCGACAGACTGTTATCCCCAAAACAAACCCATTGCTCTGAAGTCCTGTTCTCTGAAAATACACACTCCCTTCAATTAGTTCCAGTTTCCCAGCGGTGTATGAGCCACCTATCCTCAGTGTTTTTACCAACCATTCACAGCGTTTTCCCTGTGGCATTTCCCAGGTGTTTTCTTACTGACCTTTTGCTGCGTTTTCTTGCAATATTTGAACCTACAGTCGTGGCTGTTTTACAGGCCCTTCAAAACATTTGAGCCATCAATCCCAGGAGATTTTACTGACCCTTCACAGCATTTTTCCTGTGGTGTTTTAAGCCACTAATCCCGAGTGGTCTTTAGGGCTGCCCCTTGAAAGTCGGAGGCTCAAATCATCAGTTGGAGACCCTCAGTCGACTGAGTTTGCTTCAAGTCAGGTGGTCTTTTTTTGTGCAGTGTTAAATCTGGGGACCAAAATGTCCCCAGATTTTGCTGCAGAGTGAGTGCCCTTGACTTTCACGTTACTTTTTGCAGCTGCATACATGCACGGAGGGAGAGAGAGACTGCTCAATATGTCAGAGAAGTGGTGAATTTTCAGCTCACAGCAAGTTAATGTGATAATGTCTCTGGCATTTGTGTATATCAAGTGTCTGCAAAAAAAAGCTGCCCATTTGCCGCTGTCCCACTGAACGTCTTGCAGAACCCATCCAGACTTTAAACTTTTAAATGGAAAACAAAACTAATCATTGAATATTCGTATTGAACAGCCAAATCTGATTCGACTGGCATACTTCTGATTCAGGCACAGCATTAGTGTTTTACTAGCCCTAGATGGTATTTTAGCCACTAATCCCGGGCGATTTTACCGACCCATGATGGCATTAATCAGCTGCATTTGAGCCATCTTTTCTGGTGTTTTACCAACTGTTTACAGTATATCACAGGGGTGTTGGAGCCATGATCAGGGGTGATGTTCATCCCGGCTTTTACGGTGACTTTTGTGGCTTTTTGACCGTCAATATTCTTGCTCTGCTCTCAGTGATGAGTTGCCTTTATATATGACTGATGACTCTAAATTGCGGTTGTATGGACACAGTAGTAAACCGACATTTTAAGGGTGAAATCATGCCCTCTATTCGTTTGCACTGGGTGGCTGGAACTTACATAATGCACTTTTGAACGCTCCATAGAGCTGACTTTATTAGCAGAGTAGGTGATATGTCTCTGTGAGTTTGTCACCATAGGCGACACTTTTCATTGCACACTCTTTGGTCCACTGTGGATAAGAAATATTGATTAGTGCATTTAAAGTCGTGAAAGAGGCTTTTCCAATATGCAGCTCAGGCAGGTCATACATATTGATCAGTATTATATATATACACACACAAAATGTTATTTTGAGGTTTCCAGGGGGTCCTCCCTGAGTTATTATGATGTCTGGGACCCCTCATGAGTGTATGAAGCTAGCTGACATTTTCACTGCAATAACAACCATGAGGTGAAACAACTTTGCATGCAACTCCAGCAGCGGAGAAAGTTGAGAAAGTTACAGATTGAAGCTTTAAGTTTTTATTAAGCAGCTTGCTACAAAGATAACAATGTACTTTCTGTTTGTTTTTCTTGTTAACTTGACTATAGCAGGCAAGGGTGACTGGTGATCCCGAAGCTACTGTTCCAAATTTTGACATTATGGCAGCCACGGTTTCACTGGTGGATATCATTCTGGTTGTGGTTTGGGGGCATATACATTCACAATGCCATCTTTGTTTTTGGTCAGTGCAGCCCCCACACTAACATTGTAACTCACAGTGTACAATCAGCACTGTGTCTCTGCACCCAAACTGTAACACGTCCACCAGCCACCGTCTCATTCTGATGCCTTCATGCTCCTCTGCACATCTCCAGACTGTCAGAAGTGGGTGTGTGTCTTATCATCTCCGCTGCCTCATCGTAGTATTTACAGTAGGGGAAACCCACAGGCCTAATTGGCATGGTCAGTGATGGAGCATATGCACTTTCCAGTGGGAGCCCATCTGACAGGGCCACTCGCTGATCACTGCCTACATAGTCTCCATATGTGGCAGACAGAAGGGCCCGTACGCGCTCTGCCCTTCAACTAATGAAGCCAAGTCACCCGGCTTATACCGCAGCCTTTTAGAGGATTTTATCCAGAATCCGGAGCCAGAGCTCTACCCCTCACAGCACGCGTGTAGACGAATATACACACACACAAACACACACACAAACCATGAGGAAGAAGTCTGAGTTGTAAAAGCATAACTGCTCCCTTACCTTCACCTATATCAAGACGAATATACTGACCCACACACACACACACACATACACACACACACACACACAGTAAACACACAGCAATGTGACTCAGAGTTGCTAAAAACATAATTGCGCCATTACCCTCACCTTCACCCCTTTCTCTCTCTCTCTTACACACACACACGTGGACTCACAGGAGAAAATGTGTTGAGATGTGACAGGAGAAAGAAACAAGGAGGGAGGGCATGTAAAAAAAAGAAGGCGAGGGAATACAGAGAAAGAGAGAAGCTGCGTGGTGCGAGTGTGAATTCAGCCTCCAGCTGGGCAGCTAAATGGACTTGGTCAGTCATTAGCATGCAAAGGTCTAGTCCGGACATTTAAGGTTATTCATTCCCCAGGCTAATCCTGGCCACGCTGAAAACGCCCAGCTTCTTCCTGAATCGCCTTTAATCAATGCCTTTTTACTACTTGTTGTTGTCCTGGTGGTTATTTTCCACAACGTGACCTCAACAACACTCCAAAACCCCACCAGCCAACGGGTCGGCCGAGTGCAATGCACGTTTCAAGTGTTTTGGGGGCTGCAGATGTTTGCGCATACTTAATAAGCTTGATCACAGGGGCCCCAACCTCGCAATGTAATTCCGCTACCCAAGGTGCATCTGTTCTGCTTGTATTCACAGGAACCCCACGGTGGTGGAACTGCTTCACAAAGTCACACAAGTCATACAGTGGCTCAGCTGCTGCCTCATTTAACAGGCAGTGGAGGTATCAAAAAGGCAGCCAGGCCAAGGAGAAACAGTTGG
This sequence comes from Plectropomus leopardus, assembly GCF_026936395.1. Classification (NCBI taxonomy): domain Eukaryota; kingdom Metazoa; phylum Chordata; class Actinopteri; order Perciformes; family Serranidae; genus Plectropomus; species Plectropomus leopardus. Next base: position 28,592,329 of record NC_142178.1, read on the forward strand.
ATATTGGCCGCGCGCAGCGAAGCACAGGACTTAAAGGCAACAAATATAAATTGTACAGACTCCGGTTGTTTGTTTTACTCCATGCACCGGGAAATATCTAAGTGCATCGCCTGCCTTGTACATATAGCCGTTTCCCCGATAGCAAAGTTAGAGATAAGGATGTTCTACCAACGCATCACAGGCGATACATTATGTGAATAGATGTTTCTCTATTGGCAGCATCTCCACTTCGCCCACGCCGGATCACCTGACCATTGTGCTGCGGATAACCCACAATGCACAGGGGTCATCAGATAACTGTCAAAGCCACCATAAAATCTCCCTGGGGATTTTTCAAACAGTGTTATCAAAATGGAACAAAACCCATGAGCAAGGGAAGTAAGCACACTACACAACTGTTAAAAAAGACTATATTGAACTGAAACTGCAGCTTTCCCTGTGAAGACTTTCTTGCCCCTTCTGCTTCTCAAGTTATATTCATTTCAAATACACCTCCAGTCAAAAAGTAAATAGATTGTGAGTTTCCGCACTGCTTTACTTCTTTTATGCTCAGAGCAATATGTGATGTTTCCGCCTCTGTTTTTCCCTCAAGACTTTGGCTGACCCACTTTCCCTCATCCCGTGCACCTTGAGGGTGTTCACGGAATAAGGAATATTTACAGTGGAGTGTTTAGAATGAATCTGATATGATGAAGTAATGAGTTTGAAACAATGAGAGTTGGATCACACTAAGCAATGCGATGTATGATGGTATGCATGGAAAAATATTATTGGAGCTTTCGGAAGCTCATAGGGTGGCGTGGGTGAAGATCTCTGGTGTTTAAGTGAATTAAATTCTGGCAAAGATATTCGAAAACGCTGACACTTCAACACATTGGTGTCACAAAATTAAAACTAATCAGGGTATCTAATAAAATGCATTTTCATGGTTCTAAAGAAGCAGTGAGATTGGCAGTTAGAGATTATTTTGGTTCAATTTGGCAGCTCTGCTTCTGAAACTCACCCAACTAATGACGTCAAGTGCAGCTGATAGGAGGGGTGCATCGCTCACTTAAAATCACACTAGATTAGATCTATTTCTGTAAGTGTAATATTTTACAAGAGCATTAAAATATGGAGACACCATGTACTGTAAAAATATAGTAAATGGTAAATGGACCTGCACTGTATAGTGCTTTTCTAGTCCTCTGACCACTCAAAGCACTTTTAGACTACATATCACATTCACCCATTCACACACACATTCCCACGCTGGTGGCCAAGGCTGCCGTACAAGGTGCTACCTGCTATACACAGTAACCATTCATGCGCACTCACACTCTGATGGCACAGCATTGGGAACAGTTTGGGGTTAAGTATCTTGCCCAAGGATAGTTTGACGTGTTGACTGGAGGAGCCAGGGACCAAACCCCTGACCTTCCGATTAGAGGAGGACCTGCTCTACCCCTTGGCCACAGCCACCCCGAAATATGGGACATAGCTACCATGATGTCTCAAGGGCTGCCACTTGAAAGTCGGAGATTCAGATCATCAGTCAGAGTCCACTTAGATAGCTTTTGAGTTTAGCAGGCTTTTTTGGCATCTGCAGAGGAGGTTCTCCCCACAACTCCCACCCCTGCACTTAGTCCCGGCATATAGGCCAGATTAGTTGGAAAAGGTATAAATGACCAATGTACTGAAGTAAAAAGTAGCTTACTACTTCAAAAATATACTAGAGCAAAGAAGTATAATACTACAAAAGGAACATGAAAAATTACTCATTTAAACACTTCTGAAGTCCTGTGCGTTCCTTGTAATGCGTTACCACCCACTCCTGGTAGCGCTTAAAAAGCAAACACCTCAGACATATGCTTTATGAATACACATATAAGCATTAAGGCTTATATAAGTGCATAGATATTGTTAAAGTAAAGCAAGCTTAAACAGAGACAAGTTTAACCCCACTTTAAATCAGATAAAAACAGAAAAAAATGGTTGAACACAATTAAATGCCAGAGAGATTAAAAGTGTCTCTCAAGATGCATCTTAAAAGCATCAGCAACAGCGAGTCTAATGGCCTCCGGCAGGCTATTCCAGAGCCGCTACCGAAAAAGCCCTGTCCCTGGCCTTTTTCCTCTTCTTTGAATGAGGCACAGCAAACATCCCACGGTGGGCGGATCTGAGGTGTCTGGTGGTTCTGTAAGGAGTGAGAAGTTCTGAGATGTTTGTAGGGGCGAGACCATGGAGAGATTTGTAGACAATTCGAATGAATTTTTGAAGTTTTGTGAAATGAACAGGAAGCCAGTGTAAGGATGCAAGGATACCAGTGATAGGGTCTCTGTTTTGGACCTCGTTAATAAGCGGGCAGGGGCGCTTTGAATTAGTAGAAAAGTTGTGGAAAATAGTATTGTGCACATCTCCCAAATCTTGAACTATGTATGTGCTGCAGGGTTGTGGAGAGGATACAAATCAAACAGAATACCGGCACTCACAGATGTATTTACTTATTAAAAGTTGGCAAAACAAATCTTTTTCAGCTTCAGAGTCTTTGCATTTGGTTATGCAGTCATTGTTTCATGTGCATCTTCATTTATCTTTTAATCTGGATTCAAATCATCCTTATGTCTAGTGTTTTGCTGCATGTTTCTGGCCCTGGGGATTATTTTTGTTGTTCCTTCTATCTATACCTACGTTTATCCCTTTTTCGTGAAAGTGATATCTCAAGACCACCTTGTGGAAACAAATTCAAATTTGGCACAAACATTTGCTTGCATTCAGCAATGAACTAATTATGTTTTTGGGGTCATAGGCCAAAGGTCAAGGCCTTGAGAGATTTTTTTTGTTGTTGTTTGTTTTTTACACACTTGGCACAAACGTTCTCTTGGACTTAACAATGACCCAATTAGAGTTTGTTAGTCAAAGGTTAAGGTCACTTAGGCTTTGCATATGGCTCATTTTACTGAACGAAATATCTGAAGAAGGCCCTGAGTGAGTTTTCTCAATTTTGGAGCAAACATCCACTTAGACACAGTTATGTATTCTCTGTCCTGACTTTTGTTTTAACCCTACCTGTTCGTAAAAATTGCCATTCCTGCTTGTATTACCACACTGTTGATTAGAAAAGTTTTGCATGCAATTGTCAAACAATGACAGCCAAACCAGAGGGGACCTGAGGATAGTTAGACCAGATTGGTGTAGACCGGTGAATAATTAGACCATAGTGCGATCGACCCAAACAAACACAAACAGAAAAAGAACACCAAGAATAGCAGCAGCATACGGAGAGCTGTGGTTTAACAGAGTAGCAACACATGCCATTTTTCCTGCATTTTACAGTTCTCACTCTCTATGTCACATCAAAAAATGCATTTTGTGCATAATGATACACCACAAGATCAAAGCTGATAGTGAGCTCACTCAGATTTCTGCTCATATTAAGTGTATTTCCATCCAATTATTGTGATGCATCAGCATTTTCAATATAGGAATTAAAAAAACTGAGGGGAAAAAAAATTTACATATTGCAACTTTTTTATGATTAAATGGGGGAAAAAGTTTGATGTATCAATAAAAACAATACGAAAAAGAAGAAAGCAGTCAGAATATTTCTCTGTAACATCCATTTTTTCATCACTCTCATTCCTTAATTTTTCTATTTGTCCTTTCCTCCCTTTTTTGCTAACTAACTAAGATGCTTAGAAGAAATGTATTCAAGTTAAAGTACACATTTTATTTAGGAAATGTAGTAGAGTAACATTGAAAGTTGACAGAAATATAAAAACTCAACTAAAGTACAGATATGCTCAAAAAATACTTAAGTACTGTAACAAAGTATTATCACTCCACTTGTGATCAGATAACTCAGGATGCATTTTAATGCCAGGTGTAAACAGGGCCAAGGTACGCGAACATGTGGACCTATAAAGACCTCTTCTTCAAAATGAATGCAGGCAAATATCCAAGCAGTCCAAGTTTTTTTTTTTTTGCCTGACACTCACTATGTAGGTGAAAGGATTTTCAAAGACAAAACTGTGCTTATACCACAACACTGTTCCAACGCTGTTTATTTTCCATCCTGTCAATTTTGCCTTGATAGTATTTAACCTGCTCACCAGACATTTGATCGATAGCCCCGTGTATTGATACAATCCTCCTCTTGTCCTGCAGGTGATTTTGATGCTGACCAAACTCTTTGACTTCAACCTCAACAGTGTGACTGAGAGTTCATTATGGAGGTAAGCTTATCACACTACATGAGCTCATGACATTTCTAGGAAGGCCTCAAGCAACTGTGGGTTTTGACACAGTAAATTGGTCAGAGGGGACTGCTGGTCTTAGTTCTATATATTTCTGATGTTTTCATTCCTGTGGTTTGAATTGCTCCCAGCGCTGCTCTCAGGAATAAAGAATACCAATACTCTAAAGGATCTCATAATGTGAATTAATGAAAGATTCAAGGCTTGAAAAAGAGGCAACAGTCTAAAAAAGATCTCTCAAATGGCAAGCCTGCGTAGCTGACTGTCTTCAATCGCCTTTAATGTCTGTGGGCACCAGAAATCCCTCACATGAAAGCCACTAATCAATGCGACTGGAGCTTGCAGAAGTTATCCAGTAAATTACCTTGACCAGCCTTGAACTCAGCGTAGCCTTGCTTGGAGCGTCAGCCTCGTTTCTGACTCGATACTGATGTAACTTTATTAGATGCCTGTTAGGGAGAAATGTGGCTGCAATAATGTCTTAAAGGAAGACAGTCATAATCAAGAATATCTGCACGTAGTAATTATCATTATGGAAATGTGTTTTGAAAGCTCTCTCTAGGAAAATAATCTTGACCTCAGAGGAACAAGGATGTATTAAGATTAACTAAATGAAAATACATTTGAAGGACTGATCAGCCTCATGGTGTTTAACCTACTGCATGTTTTAAACTAAAACAATTGTCAAATGTGCTGAAAAAAACCATTAGATGTTTTTATGACAGCCATCTCAACAAATTGCCTGTAATAACTGTCCATTATTTGTCATCTAAGTGGGATGGATAGCCACTTTGTGAAGAGTCTAACAAAAGCTGATTTCACTGTTATAAAAGTTGGCACATTCAGATTTTTCTAGTGAATGATACGTTTACCCACTTGAAAAGCCAAATTAATTTAGTTTTTTTTTTTTTTTTTAGTGCCAAAGTGAAAAGATACTGTTTGGACCTTTGTGCAAGGTCAGTCTGATAACAGAAAAACTTCAAGTGGAAAAAAATACATAAAAACACTGAAAAGTTACAGTGTGACCTACAAAATAACAACCAAAATCTAATATAATACTGTTTTCATTCTTAGCTTTTAATCTCTCAAATGTCTGACTTGAAAATGCAAGTGGCCCAATCCAGAGCCAGTGCTTGGTTTGTCTGTTCCAGGCTACTGTAGAAACATGGCAGTGCAACATGGCCATCTCCATAAAGGAGGACCTGCTACCTATATAAATGTAAACAGCTCATTCCAAGATAATAAAAACACAGTTAGTATTTTCAGGTGAATATCCACTTAGGAAAACATACTTATAATATTCCATTTCTGCCAATATGTCCCTCTAAATCCTACACACTGGACCTTTAAGTGAGAAAAAACGCACTGTAAAGGTAAGAAAAGAGACAGTGTGACCTACCAAATTAAAGTTAAATCAACACCATTTCATCTTCATTTTCAGCTTTTAATCTTTTAAACTTTTCAAGATCCACCAGTGGATTTGTGTTTATTGAGCGCTAGCCAAGGCTGTTCTGTTTTGCAAGTTTTATTCAGCTTGGCAGTATTGGTTTTAAATTCTTGTGGATACCCCAAACTTTGAGAAAATCCCAGACATGTCAGACAGAAGTATGCTGGAGACTAATATTTAAAAAAAAATGCACAAGACATCAAGATGATTTCCATTTGATGTAATGGTGCAGCCTAACAACATGGCATCTTGGATTTGAATGTTTCACTTGGTATAAGCATCATAGAGCTTCAGTGAAGTGTTGAAACAAGATGATACTCACGCTGCATATGTGATACAGAGTGTCAGTGCGGAAGTTTTTCCTTTTTTTTCTGTGTATAAACTTAAAGAAGTGTGAGGGTTATATGGAGGTAAAAGATTTATAGAAGTTAATACCACTACTGTTGTGTGACACTATACAGGATACCTTATTCAGTGTATGGACAATTTTACAATAGACCCAAAGCGACATGCAGCATTCATTTTACTTACTTTCATCTCCTGAGTTTCCTCTAAAAAAATGTTTTTGTCTATGGATAAAGTTGTTGTAGGGATACAGAAGGTAAAATCTGTCAAAGAGCTGTTTTCTGAGGTTTATAGTTGTCAGCTTAATTCTTTACATTATAGGCTGAGCCTGGAGACTCCTTTTTCAAGTTTGAACACTTAATTCCTGCTTCGAAGGTTAATTTTTAAGCTGTAAGGTAAAAAACTTTTGACACATTTGTACATTTTGTACTTAGTGCTTAAGAAAGAAAAGAGGTTCAGCAAAATAGAGATGGCATACCTTCACCTTCTTATTGAACTGCTTTCAGCAGAGTAAACATGAGAGGTGAAAAACTAACGACACAATAACAGGCTAAAACTTTTGAATGCTATGCAGAAATTACTGTTATTTGCTGAAATCTATATAACCTTTACAGAGTTTATAGTGATTCATACATTAGATTTGCCAGTGTTATTTCACCTTGTGTAATTATGTTTTTGTCTGCTTGGATCCACAACATTGACATACTGTCACCTTTTAAAGTCCATGAATGTCATTCAAACATACCAAAGGTATAGACAAACAATAGCATTTACTTGTAGTTGTGCTTAAGTTAACCTGAAGAATTTAATTGCTTTTTTCCCCACCAAACCTAGTCTTTGTATGCAGGTTTTTTAAACGCAGAAAAACAGTAGAAAGCAGCATCGAGACCAGTGAAAATATCAAGGTGGTTGCTTCTTTTTTTTTTAAAATTCCTTACCTATTCTGTCTCTCTTTCAAACTTGCTGCAGACTCAGTTTTGAACATTGTTCAAGCACTGCTTGGACAGACTGACAGTTTTTTGTGGTATTGCAGAGGCTAAAACTAGCGTATCCGCCTGGTGTCGTATTTCCATCACTACCAATTGGAGCCAATCAAAGCTGGTCCCTGTCCCTGGACTGAATGTTGAATGTGACCTATCTACTCTTCTTTTAGCTCTGTTTTGGTCCTAGCGAATGAGAAAAGTCCCGAGGTGTTTAGCTGCAAATTTCACTATCTTCCTCAGTTAGTTTCTAACTTTGTCTGTCCATTGGTGCCAAGGAGGAGGTGTACAGTTTTTTTTTTTTGTGGCTTGTTTGCTAAAAACAGTCACCTTATGTGTCTGTAGAAAAAAAAATGATTTCCCTGATCTTAATCTATACATTTTTGAGATTTTTGGAGAGCAGAATTGAATACCAATAGCTTCCAAACCATATCAGGGGGCAGTTGCATAAATAATCTGTCAAGCAGTAACACATGAGATTTGGGTTAAATTTGGCAATGAATTATCCACACTAAAGCCTAAAGTCCTCACAAAACATCTGAAAATAAATGTTGACAATGTTTAGAAACTCTATGGGAAGGGAAATTCAAACTACAGACACCATGAAAATCTAATCATGACCAACCCTTTGTATTTACTGCCTGTCCCTTTTTCTCTGACTCACTTGTCTCTCCTGCCAAAGTGCATTAAAATAATTCACTAAAATTATATGCACCTTTTTTTTAAATGTTATCTTGTTTGCATGATTTTGGATGAGAACTTTGTCTCAAACAGTAGGCCACATAAACGTAAGCAAGCATGTGTTTTACAAAAATAAATTTATCTGAAAATACTAAATCATTACACTATAATTGTGTTAGGTGTTTGGATCGTTGGTACACTAAGCCTGTAGGTTTGAATGATATTCCTAAAGAGCACATACAGTATATTTCTGTTGTGATGACATTGTTTGAACTGCATCAGGTCAGTCATTGTTTGTGCTGAGCAGCACAGCGACATAATGCTAATCCTTACCCGAGCACAGTGGGCAGTCCTGCCCTTCCTCTCTCATCTCCGTCACCTTCTCTCTTTATATTTCTCTCTGTCTCCTCATCTTGACCCGTATCTTTTCCCTTCCCAAAGCTGAGATATGATTGACGGAGTCTTTTCATTTTCGTCTCTCTCAGTAAAGAAAGCAAACAAAGGGTCAGTTAATAATTTGGGTTAAGGCCTTGAAGAGGCAGAACCCTATTTGTGCCAGTTATTATTATTTGTTGTCTTGTGCTGTAGCTGAAATCCCTGTAGATGAAATGAGCTGAAATTAGCCCAGTATGATGGTGCTGTAATTAAGAAAAGTAAAACTCTGAAAGTCCACGCCTTTCTGCTTGACCTGAAATTAACACGCATCTAGATCTCAGTGTGCTCTACAAAAAAGCCTCTTGGAAAATAAACCCTTTGAAACCTGGACTGACATCACTTTTTTTGTGCAGCATTCAGAGGCTTTTCGACAAAACCTTTTTGAGCAAATTGATTTGATTTCGTTTGAAAACGTGGGGTAAAAAGGCAATAAGCAGCTAGAAAAGAAATATTTGGCAAATTGCAAGAAATAAGGAAATTTAGAATTTTATATCTTTAAAATCTAAGGAAAATTGTCCAAAGAACTGGGCAAACAAAGGGCTTCATTGCAGGATTGCCTCTTATGACTATAGGCTATCTATCTATCTATCTATCTATCTATCTATCTATCTATCTATCTGTCTATCCATCTATCCATCTATCCATCTTTATGCAATTAATATGACAACTTTTGTGTTAATGGGTTCACCTGCATCCGCTCTGAAGTTTGATACATTGCCCTGCTGCACTTTTACAGAAATGTTAATTAATGTGTGGTTGTGTGTATATATATGTGTGTGTGTGTGTATATATATATATATATATATATATATATATGGCAGAGCTACTACAGAAATAGAGCGGTCCTCTTCATGCACCACTGAGCAGCTTTCATAGGAATGAACAGGGTACTGCCTCCAATGTTGCATCCAGATTTCTTAATACATCTGAAAGCCAAATAGTGGAATTACAACCTCACAGTTGGTCATGTGATGCCATAGGCCTCAAAACCTCAACAAAATTACTCGTTTAATTATTGGAATTAAATTCATTTGTTCTAACAACGTATGGAAAGTCTATAAGAGCCGCATGTTTGAATTATTTTATCCATAATCAAGTTAATGGAGCTCAAAACGGGACGAAGCACAGAAGTCTGTAGTGCAGCACTTGAACCATTTTGGTTTTGTGCACCACTGCACAAGTTTCATTGGAATGACTGGGGCCCCTCCACCAATGTTGTATCCAGTCCTCTTTATATATCCATGAATTTAATTTGGTGTGGTTCTTCAGGGGGAAAAAATGGCTAACTGCTTGCTATTCAGAAAGGATGCTTATTTGCTTAATTGTGTTATTCAGAGGGGGATCTGGTCATGAAAAGGCTTTCAGGATCTCGAGCCTCTCGAGCATCTTTCTGAGAAGACTGCCAAACATGAAAGCAGCAGGACAATGGGGTGAAATTGGGATTGCAACTTGACAGAACAACCTGTCCAAATTAATAGTGAACACAAACAGGAAACAGAGCAGTGTAATAGAATTGAGGGAACAGGTATGTGCCCAGTCAGATTATCACCTGTGTTAAATAGTGTGGAAAATATGAATGTGCATTATGTCACATTGTAAAATTGTGTCATTTTATGGGTTTGCATCTGTCCAAAGCAGCTGCCCCACCATTATATTACCCCATGTGATATAAATGTAGCATTACATGACTTTACTTACCTCAAATAGGCTCAGTGGAAACTATTGTTCCATCTCTAATGAAGTTAGCGCATTATTCTCATAATGGTGCATCTACTACTGATGTCTAATTCATGTTATTACAAATCTGATGCCTGAGAAAACAGCTTCTACTGATGGATGGATTATTAAAGGCGCTTGTGGATAAGCAGACAGATGACAGAAAGACAGATGATTGCACAGATGATACACATTTTGAGAGAGCGAACAGGATAATGACAGTGAAGAACATTAGTGGGTAATTTACAGCCAGGAAAGCAGACTGAGCAGCAAAGCAAGTGCATTGAAGATAGCCAATTGGTTTGCCAGAAACCCAGCACTCCTCAGGGGGAGTTTGAAGCTAAACTAGACACCTCTGCCTGTTGTGGCCCCAAATAGCAACATGAGGTAACAGCTTGAAACTTTTATATCTAGAAATCACATGGCGCAATGTGAGAATGCACAAGTCAGTCAACCTGTCTGTCATGGTTTTATGCCAAAGGACTTAAGAAGCAAAATATCTCACACTGGTAAGCTTTGTGCAAGTGTTTTCCTCAGTTTTTACTCAATATAGTTTAGGCTTATAGTCACTTGTGTCAATCAGAGGTCTAAAACTGAGACCTGTTCCGGTCCTATGTTAGTATTTTTCAGGCCCAATCAAGCAGATCCCAGAACCGATGCTGTCAAATTTGAGGTGCCTTGCCATTGTTCCAATGGGCTAAAGCCCTATTAGTCCAAAAAATGTCCCATTGGACTTGAAGCCAATTTCTCTGGCTGTCTGTTATCCCAGAAACAGACATCCACTGCTCCAAAATTCCATTTCTAAGAAAATACACATTCCCTAGAGTAAGCTTTAGTTTACCAGTGAAATTTGGGCCAGTGATCACAGGTGCTTTTACTGACCCATCCCTGTTTTTCTAGCATTTTTTGTGCCACCAAGCATTGGTGTTTTAAGCCAAAACATAATATTTTTCTTTCCATAATAAAGTGTTTTTTGTACATAAACCTAACTACACGTTCACCACACCAAAGCCCCATTAGTCTGAAAATTGTTCCATTGGGCCAGCAACCCATTTCTCTGATAGCCTGTAATGCCCAAAACATACGCCCCATGGCTCCAAAGTCTTTTTTTGAAAATACACATTCCCTGCAGTTAGTATCAGTTTCCCAGTGATATTTGAGCCACCAGTTTTGGTAGTTTTTACCTACCATTTGCTGCGTTTTTGTACCTAAACTTAAACACACATTCACCATTCACCACATCAAAACCCCAGTGGTCCATAAAAATATCCCAATGAGCTAAAAGCTCATTTCTCAGACAGTTCCTTCTCACATAAATGTATGCCCTTGCTTCCAAGTCTTGTTTCTCTGAAAATACAGATTTTGCAGTTAGTTTCAGTTTCCCAGCAACTTTGAGCGACTTTTGTCTCTCCAAAACATGGGTTATTTAAGCCAAAATATAATCTTTTCATAGCCATAATCAAGTGGTTTCTGTTCCTAAACCTAACCATACAACCTAACCCAACTGTATAATGACAGAAAAATGTCTGATTATTGGGTTGTTGAACCTTGGGGAGCATGTATTTAAAAAAAAAAAAAACAGGACTTTGGAGCAGTTGTTTGTTTTTAGGGATAACAGGCTTTTGGAGAAATGGGCTTTCGGATCGGGAATTTTTCAGGCTTTGAAACTTCAGTCTGTCAGTACCTTGAGTAGTCCCCCAAATCTGAGACGTGAGTGATCCACAGAGACTATAGTTTTGCTTTATTTAATCAATTTTTGACCATTAGCTTGCTATGCTAATGCACCACATTAAGAAATAACCACTCATTCATGGCCAAAGGCATTATGCAACAAAACAACCCAAACCTGACAGACCCCAACAAAGTATTTGTTTGGGTAGTAGAATTCCAAAGGTATGCTCAGAGTGGAATGAATATTAGACAATTGGGTTACAAAGAAAGAATGGAAATCTGGATTTGCTAGCTTGAGGCAAAAACACGTCTGAGCATGAAAGAAACAGAACAGAAATACCTAGAGTTCCTGTAGTGTTCAGTCTGTAGAATTGCTTCACAAACACACATCTTAATAGGACAACCTGCTTCACCAGGAACCAGTTTGTCATATCGGGATTTGGGGATGTTTCTCTCTGTTGCAAACTTGTTTTTTTAACCACTCTCTAGCTAAGGGTGGAAGTTTGCCACCTAACCTGAAGGGCAGAAATTGGAAAGGGATTGAGGGGTATGAATTATCCTGGTGCTCAGAAGATACGCTGGCTAAGCTTGCTGACGGTTTCACAAAGTCATCTTTTCTTGAATAGTGCTGTTGGTGTTTCCTACGCTCTAATGCAGTGAGTGACCTCATGTTAACTATCCCGGGATGCATGCAGCGCTCCTCCTCCAAACCATGACTAATCAACCCCCCACAGAGAAGAAAAAGCTGTGTAGTAGCTGCCCATCGATGTATTGTAGACTCTGGAAATTATAATTGAAACTCTATCTAATAAGTCTGTTAAGAAGTGATCCTAGACATTATTCTAATCTCAGAGAGAGTAGTAAGGGGGTTTTAGGCTTTTGATTGCGTGTGTGTATGTGTGTGCAAAGTTTCCAGATGTAATAGTGCAATTGTCCTCCTAGCATATCCAGAATCCATTTTCCTCAGTGAGCCATATCACTGTAATAGGACTGATATCATTTCTGTGTCCTCGTACAATGTTTCATTAACTTCCCCCCCTGTTTAATCCAACATGTGGACTGTCCGCAGCTTTGGCTCACCTGTGAAGCCTGCCCTGTGAATCCAGCATCCTCACAACGGATGAAATCACAGCAGTGCGGTCAGAGCTGCATTTTACGCCCACACATAACCCACTGAAGAGCCTTTCAAAAGCCACTAGCAGGGCGGACAAGTTTCACTCAGAATCATCGTCCTTGAGAAACTGTCATTTTCCATTTAATGTAACTTTCATCATCCTGGGGGTTTCATCTGCCGGGGTTGGGCCATTTTTATTGGTTCATGTTGAAAGTTGCTGTGACACTAAAAATAAGTCATTGGCCCCTAAATCAAGTGATTCTGTGACAGAGGCCTCTGAGGAGCCGATCAATAGCACGATGATGTCATTGTCCCATGGTCCTGGGTTTTGATGGTTTCTGATGAATTATACTGGAATCATCCAGCAAAGCTGGCCTGGTGGCAATGTATTTGCTCATCATGCAACCAGCCTGTAATAAATAAAACACAAGTTTATGGTGGGGGCCAACAGCTGCTTTCATCATTGTCTGCATCTATTTATACAATTCTATGTATAATTATGTCAGTGAAACAACCAACATTTGTATGTGGGGCCCATAAGGGTAGTAAATGGGCTGAATAATGGGTCCTATATGGGAATGTACAGAAGTTCCATAATGGCCCGATGCAAATAGCCTAGATAAGCAGGTTTACCCAAGTGGGCCCCACATGAATTATCCTTGGGGAATGATACTCAAGGCCTGCGGGTCATAGCTGGCCCCCAGTATGGTGCCCGGTAGCTCCCCAACCATTTTCTAATTCATTATGAAAAATAAAATCATTCACACTGGGAAGAATTGCTTTTGTGTATAAAACCAAATCAAAATAGAGCTTGTTTATCAAAAAAATCCTAGAAATGTGCCAAAATCCTAAAAATGTTCTAGAAATATCTTAAAATCCTTAAAACATCCTAACATTTATGAGGCTGCGGCAACAGGCGCCTGGCCTCCTGTCAATTCACAACAGTGGCCAAGCAAAGCAACTTGAGTATCCCTTACCTAGTGTTACCAGGGTACCATGTGGGCCCACAATTGGCATCTTATCAGGGGCCCACCCATGTGGGCAGCAGATATGGACAATTCCATATAGGGCCCTTTTTTCAACCCATTTACTACCCATGTGGGTCCCACATACAAATGTTGACTGGGTTGTATGTTTACTTTATTTCAGTGTGATATGACACAGCAGATAACAGAATTACACTATGACAAAATCTCAAAGAGCTAGTAATAGACAAATTTGCCAGTGAATATTTCTGTATTTTCATGGCTGTTTGTGAACTTCAAGCGTGAAGTCCTGAGTAAACTCCTTGAAAACCCTTCAAACAAGAACCCTAGTCTGGATTTAACAGCTACACTGAAAGAAGGTGGAGAATTAAAAAAAAAAAAAAAAAAAAAACATCAGTCGATGTGAATGATTGCTTCATTTGAAGTCACACAAGGCATTCTGCAATGTCTCCGCTGAATTTTTAAGATTTGCATGCTTTGGGCTTTTTCTCTTTCTGCTTGTGAAATTAGAATAGCTCATCGGGCTCATTGAGTATCAGACCGCTCAAAATAAATCAGACCTGACAGCCCAGATAAGTCATTGAAACTTTAGGAGGCAGTCTGAAATGCTAAATTTCAACCAAACACAAATTTTGCATTAGCACTATGACCAACATTTGAATATTTCAGCACTCATTCAAATCTGGTCTTAACTGTTTAAAGCTGGATGTTCACTCTTTCATGTAAATGAAGTTGAAGAAATTATGTAGTTCCTCTGTTACCTGTCATGCTAGACAAGTTAGGCATAGTTGTATAAATGTAATCATACAACTATCACACCTGCCAAAGTTAAGGTCTTTTCTCTCTTGTTTAAGAGTAATTATAGATCACTTACCCACACAAGATTGATATTTATTCTATTTTTTGAATTTAATTAGATACTTGAGCTGACTTTCAAGTGATAATATCATAGTGCATTAGAACAAAGATACCAGTTTCCTGTAACCTGTTTTTAGAAACTTATCCTGTGCATCAAATTATACACAAAAACCTTTGTACTGCTTGACACTACACCCACATAAAACCATATTTTCTGGTATTTTTCCAACCAGTTAGTATATGCAAATTCATGCGTGCAGTTTCTGTCATCCACAGCTGCTTTTAATCTCTATGAATGACTCTTAAAGTGGCTATGTGAAGGCAGCACAGCAGATACCTGCAGCCTCTGATTTGAAAACTTAAATTTATACACATTGATCCAGCATTACACTGTTGGACAATCTGCACCAGGCTGCTGCAAAATAATCACTCAAACTTCTGTGTGTGTGTGTGCATCAAATTGGTCATTTTTAATGTTGGTTACACAATGAAAACCATCAAGTATTGGAAATGATGACATCTGGTAAACATTCAAGACTCAGGTCACAATAAAACATGTTAAATTTCATTTTGATATGATACAGCAGATACCTGGCTGTCACAATACTAATATTTATACCTTCAGTACAATAACCTGAAATTGATTTTAAAATATTGAATACCATTTTGGATACCATTAGGGAAAATTCACATTGGAGGCATACAATTTGAAATTTTTCACAGAAATGTTTAAACCAAAAAAGACTTTAACAACTTGTCTTTTCTTTGATAATAGTAGAGAACAGCAGAATGACTCAAAGACATTAACATTAGGAGTGAGCAAGTTGGTACCAAGTCAAGTCAAGTCAATTTTATTTATAAAGCCCATTATCACAAGACACGGTTTGCCTCAGGGGGCTTTACAGCATATGACATCCCTCTGCCCTTAGTTCCTCAGAGGGATGTCGTATGCTGTAAAGCCCTCTGAGCTTTACAGCCAGTGTATCGTTACTGCGGAAAGTGAGTTTTGAAACTATTTCAGAGATTCAGGATTGGTATGTAACGCTAAACTGGTATTTCTGACAACTATATCTGAACATTACATCTTTATGTGACTATTGAACATTCAACCAGTGGGTATTATATGCTGAAATACTGGCCCCACCTTTCTTGGAAGGCTTTCCAAAAGATTTTGGGACCTGGCTGCAGGGATTTACTCCCATAACAATAGCAATGGCGTTGAATGGGGCTGAGGTCAGAAGTTCTTCCACAACAGACTGGGAAAATCATGTCTTTATTGACATGACTTTGTGTGTTGACACAAAGGGGCCATTCCCAAACTGTTGGGAGCATATCTAAAATAGAATTTTATGCTGCAACATATTTTTTGTGAATTGGGGCCTAAGGGCCCGGACTAAACCGTACAAAGCTACTATATTGGCATGGGGCTGGGAATGTCATTGGATCCCTTCTTGTGTGCCGTAACTCACTACTGCACTTGTCTAGCAACTCTGTCTTACAAAGTTTGAAACAATTAACAATCCCCAAATGTTAAAAGTTAGACAAAAATCTGTTTTATTTCTTTTTAATTTAATGCTTTCCTTTTCTTCTGAACAAGGCTGAGTGGAATATACTGAGATATTATACACATTCAGAAAGTACTTACATTTTCTCAAAAGAGTTTGGTTTAATTTATACATAATTTATCCAAAATCTTGCCTTTATTGTTCCCATATCTGGTGCACTCATTAACACAAATTAAAACTGAATTTCGAATATACTGTATCACTACACTTTGTCACATATTTCTCTCTTTTTCTTTTCCACATTTTCATGTTCCACTCATTACCCCATGTTGTTAAGATTGTGGATCCCTACACTATGTGTTATTGTTATTACAGTGGTGTTTTTAGGTGGGAAAAATGCAGTGGGGCAACAACTACCAAAAATTAGACATAAAGTTCAGCTTCTGCAGGTGATTATCCAACTGAGCACATACCTGTTCTCCCAAATCTGCTTTTATATCACTCAATCCTGATCTGTGCATGCTGTCAATTTGGGGAGCTATGTTTGCTCTGCACAGCAAGACCAAACTTGTTCCTGTTGTCCTGCTGCTTGAATGTTTGGTAATCCTCTTATAAAGATGCTTGACCCGAAAAGCCTGTTCTTCACCAGGTACCATCCCCTCCAAATATCAAACATGTAAAGTGAAAAAGGTGCCTTCTCTGACAAACTAGTAGCTATTTTTCCTGGAAAACCACTCCACCTTAAACCTGACTATTTTTACTACAGGCTGGACACTATCAAGGTTTTCTTCAAAAGATAGACTTTTCAAATTTGTGCTGTAGAAGATAAGGCTCTTAGTTCATAGAGACGACAGTTACTGCCTTCTTCGAAAGAAATGATGTACTTGACAAACAGCCAATCAAATTGCAACAGGTCATGAGGTAATCAGCCCTATCTGGCTTTAAATTTGTGCCTTCTGTTTTTATTGCCAAAGGCTCGGGCGTCCATACTGTTGTTTTCCTACTCTCTGGACATTTGACACTGTGAGCGTGGGACTATCCCCTCATAGCTGTGTCTTGCACAATCACAACAAAATTTTAAAACGTTGCCTTCCAGCCACTTACCTTAAAATATATAATAGTGAAAAATAACAGAAGCAACTGCAGATATTTTTGTTAGGCATTAATCCAGAATCATACAAATCTTTCTCAGGATTCTTAGTACCGTTCAAACTATTTCTGCTGCCAGCAGGTAGGCAATAAAGCCCCACCTGCCCTGAATAGCCTGTCGTCTTTATGTATTTAAGTTGTTTACATTTCTGCATAAATGACACAAAAACCCCCCATCAAGTGTATTTATTTTGCCTGGCAGGTACAGAATTAAATTCTGATGCTGTTTATTTTGGTTGGTGGTGTCTGCTCTGTTTCAACATTCTCATTCCTAACCTGTTAAATACCATGCTTGATCAGGTGTGGTATCCCTCCAGCATCATTTATTGACATTCACAGACTCTTCGTCAAGTTACGCTTGTATGCATTTTATCTTTAGAAATAAACTCACAGGAAATATAGTTTCTACTCATTAAGCCCATGACATTTTAAAAACAGGAGACTTCTTGACTCTTTATGCTGTTTGTTATTAACCTTTTGCTTTGTGCTTTTTTTATGTAAAATCGTCATGCTGCTGTCTTGACCAAGACTGCCTTGATTCTGAATCTCAGTGGGACTTTTCGTGATTACCTGAAGGTTAAATACATTTTAAAAATAAAATAAGTGCATGCAGTTTCTTTCAAAATGAACTTACAAAATAGGTAACAAAGAACTTTGCTTTCAGGTTTACTTAGATTTAGGTAACAAAAGCACATGATTAGGTTTAAAAAATCAATATGGTTTGGCTTGAAATAAGTATGTCTATTACTGACAAAATGTAACATCATGTGACATACATTACTGGAGTTGTATCTACACATACAGTACTAGCACATTACATTGTCATTAAAATAATTTGATTTACGCTTGGATTTACACAGGAAACTAAAAGTGGTCTTAACGATGAAAGGGCAGAGTTATTCACCCATCCACCTCCCCTCTCACCAACCCTGTGTGGACTTTCTCACTCTTTATACTATGCCAGCTGCTTAGAACGCCAAAAAAAATGTCCACCTGGTGCATCTCGTACCAGCACCAAAGGGTGCCTCTGTGTGTCAGTATCTGACACTGAGGTATGCTGAACAAGCATGGGTATTGGACGAGTTGGGAGCGAGACCAGGTTGCTATTTTGGAACATGTTCGTACATCACCAATAGTATTTCCATTTTAGCATTATCTGTGTGAAACTGGATTGTTAAATTTGGCGTTGTTCATAGTAAATCAAAGAATATGATTTGTATCTAACCACAGTGATAACGGGCATCATCAGGTTTGAAGATATTTGTTTGTGTGCATTGCAAACACAGCAGTTGAAGTCTCCACACCGTGACCTTAATGATGTGGCCCCTGTTCTCCCGCTGGGGTTCATGTTGCTGCGTTGAACACAAAAGGGACTTAATTACGTCAGTGCTCTTTCCCCTCTCTCAGTGAATTCTCGAGGGGGACTTTTAATTGCAACAAGTAATTCATCAAGTGTTCATCGGACCTTTCTGATTAAATTTCAGGTCAACTGACTACGGAGCAACGTACCAGAAGCTGAATGACAAAGTGGGAGCAAAGACAATACTCAGTTATTTGTACGTGAGCCCCAACAACAAGAGAAAGGTAATGCTCTGTTTTTGTTATTTCCTTTCCTGAGTTTGGTGATTGTCTTCATCGTGTGGTTTCTCTTCGCTGTTGATCTGATACACAGTCTGCAGATATAGGGATGACTCATCGTTGTCGTTTGATGTCTGTCTCTTCCTCTGTCACTTTCTGCAAAGTCAGTAAGATGGATTGAACAGTAGCTCATTTATTAACATGTGGAATCCACCGAACAGTTAGCTGGCAGCAAAGAAAATACTCTCCAATTTCTGAAATGAAAAGCTTGGCAATAGTTTCTCTTTTTCTTGCTGTCTTTCCGGAACTAAATCAATTATGTGTCAGACAAAAAGGGGAAACGGACAAGGATGAGTTCATATTTAGAGCCATTCCTTCAGGCGGTGCCCCTGCATTTTCCCGGGTCGGGGTCAATTGATGGTTAGGACCATCTGTCTCTGTTCGCTGCACTGTTTCACCTGTCTCCCCTTACACAACTCTAATCAGAAGGGGTCATTTTCTCTGAGTTAATTATTGCCTCATAATCAGGAGGAAATGCAGCCCCACCTCAGTTCAGAACCTCAGCCGCCCACCTGATACAGTCAGGTGGTCTGTCAGTGATTGGGACATCCCCGAGGTCAGTTAGATGTGTCGAGGCAGCCGATGAGACTGAGACAGTGAGTGGAGCCTGAACACTGAGGCTACGCAGGGAGGCAGGAATGTCCTTATGTTGTTATCAGGGGAGGATTAAGATGTAGTCTCACTCAATATGAGCGATATCATAGCCTTTTTAATATTATTAATATTAAATAAAAACAAAATAGTCTTTGCAGCAAATATGGTACACCTTAAAATGAAAAGTCAAAACAAAACAAAACTTAAAACAAAAAAAAGCAGAAAATAATAAAATAAATTAAAGATAAATAAAGATTACAAAACACTGGGCTTAATCACTTTATAATCTTATTTCCATTTGCCCCAACCCCCCACTCCCATCTTTGGTTTTATTGGTCTTTAATCATAGCCTTATTGTGTGAGAAATAAACAAATAAATATGCATTTTGCAGTATGAAAGGAAATACCATGAGCACCGAATGAATCTGAGGATGAGACACACCTGTATCAGGCAGTTTTCCATTCCCTCCCAGGATCACTATATGCAGGATTCTGTATCTAGATTACTTTTTTTGTATCACCTCTGGTCTGCATATTTTTATTATTATTATTTCTTACCAATTTTCTTTTATAATAACATTTTTGTTGAACAATACTGTAACATTTAGTTAGTTTCAGTTCAGTTACCCATGACTGTACTTTCCGGCAGGTGGCAGAGGTGTTTGTGTGGAAAAAAAGAAGCGGTGCGTAGGAGAGAGGCGAGCAGAGAACAACTTAGACAAATACTCCTGCACACTGTCTAACTTGCAGAAATCAATATTTTAATGAGATGTTTCAGTGGTAGACATTCATCAGGCAAAAGTACCACAATGTTGCATTAAAATAATGATTTTTGCAAGTTAGACAGTGTGTGGGGGTTTAGCTCTAAGAGGTGTTTTTGATATTACCATAGATTGTATAAAATAATGGATGTCACTACTGAGACATCGCTCATTGGTTTGTTGACATTTGAGCTGTCGCCATTGTTTTTTTTAAACCAGAAGTGACCATATTTGGATGGAAAAGTGGAGCTTTGAAGGAGCGAATGGTGGATCTTACTCACAGAGTCAGTCAAGTGGCCCTGCCCTTAAATATGCACACCTTTGGGCCTTAGTAAAATATAAATAGGTTAGTTATGTAAAGATTCACCCTCATACACAGTAGTCATGAATTTCGAAATTCGCTATAACGTTTTTTCTACTAAACTGTAAACATTTACTTCTGCTGTAAAGTTGGTCGTTTTAAAATGGGGTTCTATGGAGATCGACTAACTTTGAGAGCCAGCCTCAAGTGGCCGTTAAGTGTACTGCAATTTTTTTGCACTTCTGCATTTGCTTTATTTCTCAGCCTTTTGCCGGTTAGTCTGAGCACATGGTCTGTTACTAAAACGTATGCCTAGTTTTCAAATACAGCCAGAATTGTTTTCAGAGTGCTAAAATCTTTTTTCAGTTGTTTCCAATAATAAGAAACCCAGCACCTTTTTCAATCGTACTTTCCCTTTTTGAGTGGCTTCTCTGGGCACTTTAAATTGAAAATCTGTTTATCCTGAGCTGTATGATTTGTCAGGCAAAGGGGTAAAAAAGAGGCAATGCTATACTGTCATACAATGGCAGTTATTGGTGATATGTTGCATGTGTATGTCAAGTGTTGAGGCGCTCCCCAACACCACACCAGTGTTTCTCTTCAAGAGAAAAGTGCAATATGGACCGCATGCCTTTATGTCCATTTTGTATTGCCTAAAACTACCTTCATATGTATTCATAAAGCATGTCTAACATGTGATTGTATATCAGATATGGTTAACTAATGTAAAGTTGCCACTGTAGGAACAGTGGTTACATAACCTTTGAAATGTGCCACTACTGAACCGCCTGTATGCATGCATGTCATATTTTTGCTCCAGCTCTTAAACAGCTATCACAACACCCCTGGCCTTTATTATACATATCTGCATGTTCCATACATTATCACCACAGAAAAAATGCCCTTTTACTTAGAATGAATTGTAAAGAAGACTGCTTCCTAATGCTGAACTAAAACAGGAAATAGATGTGTAGTAATGATTAAGAGCCATTTAGCTTGTAATCAGAGCTTTTCTCACATGGTTTTCAGTTAGATGAGGTTACAGAGGCAAGGTCTCTATGTAGGCTTAAAACAAATTAGAGGCAGCACATTAGCAAACAGTCAGTGTTAACTAACTTTTTCTTCACTCTGGTTCATTTGGATCAATTCACTCTGGTTCCATTACAACTCTGGTCCATTTGTTTGTTGGTTTGTTTGTTTGTTTGTTTTTTGGCAAATTGCAGTTTTTTAAGTCATTTGTCTATTTGGGGTTCAGATAAAGTGGTCATGGGTCTAAATTGCCAAATCCAAAGGGGTTCTTTTTCCCTTGTCTGAACTTGTTGCTGGGTTTTAATGCAGCTGGAGAAAGCATCAACAATAACAGAAGTGATAAGAAGTTCCACTCCCTCCTCTACAGCAGATTGTTTTTGCCATGATTGTTAGGCATTTGTGCAAAGCAGAAAGATCTAGTATGAAGCCGTCGTTATTTGATCCTCAGGGACTACACTGAAACCTCACTGACTCAGTTTTAATTGACCACCCATTCATCCATTAACTATACCCGCATATCCTTTAGAGGGCTCTACATTGGAGCTTTTCCCAGCCAGCAGCGCTTTAGTTTAATTTGTTATTTTGACTGAATATGGAGCCTCTATAACATGCCAATAAACATCACCTACTGACCTGAATTAACGCAAGAGATTTTAAGGCGCAAGATTTCCTTCTTTGCTGGCTTTTTGTTGCCATTTCTTGTAGATTGGATTAACAGCGAATGTTCTGTGGGACCTTGGCAAAAACCAGTAAAGAGGTTTTGAAGCTTTTCTAATGAGACAGCCCTCCAGAGACACTTGGAAAGCACAATAGCCTTGGAGTCCAGGACACCAAGCTAGCTCAACAACACCAGGCATCAGTTTAAACACACAGAGCAGCAAGCAGATGAAGACCTGCAAACAACTTGACGGGTTGTTAATATATTTTCACACACACAGGGACGCTGCGCTCTCTCACACATACACACGAGGATAAAAACAAGACAACAGACACACGTGCACACGATCAGGCTCCAGTGTCTGCCTTTGTCTGTCTACGATCCTGGCGTCTATCTCCTATCGGCCTCACTTGCATTCACACGCAAGCAAGCCTTCCAATTATCTTTGTCTCACACATGTTCACACACCCTCTCGGCATCTTATTTCTCTCTCACACCCATAGTATCCCCACGTTGCCAAAGCATGACATTTGTAAAAATATAAACAAGACTAAGAGTCTATAGCTACACCAGCAGCCCCATGAGGCTACAGTAATTACATGCCAGTAAAAGGAATTGGTAGATGGATGAAAAATTTCCTTTCTCAGGCTCTGACACAGGAGTCTGATTCAAAAAACGCGTGACAGTGGCAGAAAAGGAAAAGTTGTTAAATTTAAAGTGTTGGTCCTCTGTACATCTCAGTCTTAGCTTGTCAGGCTTAGTACTAAATTGTTGGATTGATATGACAATGTTGAGCTGTGCCTGACAGGATAAGCCTAAATTTAGTTGAGACTAAATTGGCTTCTGGCTATTAATTGAAACAGTTTTCAAACTTGTGAAAAGCTTTCACATCTACATCCAGTGTTGTAATTAGGCTTCTACTTGTTTTCTGGAAAGCTCCAATACATGTCCAAATTAGCACATAATAATGTGGAAGTGCCTAAAAGCCAAACAAACAAGGATGCTCCACATCAGCCGAAGTCTGGCATTCATGACGGTGAAACTCAAATTGTGTTAAATGTCAATGCAGAGTACTTTTTAAACCCTTACACAAACAAACTTTGCCATCATATGTTAACGCTTGCAAATCACAAAAACATGGTAATCTTTTACCATCTCTTTATTTCTCCCATCTCTTGACATTTCATTAGCAGTTGTCTCATTTGCATGCTAATGCTTTGCATGTCATTTTAACTGTTCTTTGTGTACTTTGAATTGCAACAGTACGCTTGCTGAAATGCTAAGATTTTAGGTATGCATTTTATGTGTTTTCTACAGCTGGTATATTAACAGGATAAAGCTAAAATTTAAGTGTGATAACATCTTAGTACGCTGTAATATGTTATTGTGCCATGTTAATGTTTTGTATAGAGATGTACGATAACATCAGCACGTCATCGGTATCCAGTGAAAGGAAATCCCAACAGTTCAATGAATTTATGCATTGTATTTTAGTCCCTTTTTGCCTACTTTAGCGCTCATTTACATTGTAGGCTGCTGCATAATAATTGTCCATGTTTCCACACTGCAGCCCTAAATTATAGGCTGCACTGCGTATGTTTATGGCATCCTGGATGATTCTGATACTTTATGGTTTCTTGTATTTGAGTAATTAACTGTAGTTTTGGGTAAGGCAACCTCTTATTGGCCTGATTTTTTCCTTACCTCTCATGTCACTGGAGGATGTGTCACTGTTTGTTTATTCATTTTAACATCAGCAAGATGACAGCATGGTTGCTCATCCCAAGCGCGGGTGGTGACTCTGCTCCGAAGCTGTTTCTGAATGGCGTATAGCACTGATTCAGAGTGTTTATTACCCTTGTGGCAAGCAGTACCAGGACAGCATTGAGCAGACAGTACTGAAGCAGGGCCTAAAAATCACTACTGACCCAAATCACATCCTACATAAAGAGTATGAGCTGATGCCTTCAGGCAGAAGGTACAGGTTACCAAACTAGGTGGGGGGCTGTCAATGTATGTGCAATACTTTGGCATTGTGTAATATCTTACATAGGGTATATGAATTGACTTTTGCGGTGTGTGTTTGCATTTCCTCAGTGTTGCGCTTTTTTTAGGTATAGGGCATTTGTGCAATAATCTTGTATAGCACTTTAGTGTAATTATCATCCATTAAATTTAGGGCATTGTGCAATACTCTTGGGGTGTATGGACTGGAATACTGTGGGTTAATTGTAGTCTGATTGTATGTTTGTGTGATCGCGTTGCCTGTGTTCTCTTGACCTAATGTGTGGATCCAGGGCGGATACTGCGTGTTAACAGTAGTTTGACTGTGTATTTGTATGGCTATGTGGCCTGGGTCTCTCGGTTGTCCAAGACAAATTTCTCCTAAGAGAGACAATAAAGGCAAATCTTATCTTATCATTTCAGCACTCCAACTGTCACACCAATCCTTATTTACACTAAAGCACACACACCTCCTCCTTTTTCTTGACGAATTCTTTATTCTGTCAGATTGGTGTTTTAATGAAGAGTCACCCGGTTGAATGGTGCTGTCCAGTATTTCCTGTTTTAGCCAAGTTTTAGTGACGAAAAAACATTACAGTTCTTTATATCCCATTTGAAATTGATCAGAAGGTTGTACAGCTTATTATCCACCCACCTTGTGGGTGTGCAGTGATGGTCATAGTTGTCCATATGGTTGGGATCGTAGGCAGTGCCCATCTCCTCCACTTTTTCCCCAATATTTACTCTGATCTGTACATTTGAAAAGCTATCAGTTAGCTTCAGCCAGACTCGGCAGGAGCAGAGTGATGAGTTGATTTCACTATCCTGATGAGTGACTTGTTGTCAATATACCATCACTGTCCAACAAAAAGCATAACCAGTGCTTGTCAAATGGATGTAACTGATTAAAAAAAGATCTGAGGCTGATTGGAAGTAGATCAGTAGAGCAGTGTCTTCTGAGGGAGAGAGAGCACCCTTTGGCTCCAACTACTCAGGAGACTTTTTAGAAGCAAAAAAATGCTACAAAAATAATAAAGAAAAGGGAAAAAACTGAAAAGCATAATAGGTCCCTCATAATAGGCCAAATAATACCTAGAACAGGGCAAACAGACTGGTGTAATAAACAAGTCCCTTTTCTAAGTCTGTAGGTCCATTCTTAAAAAAAAAGTGTGTTTTTTTTTACAAATTTAATATGTTCACAAGTCAATGAGGTCCATTAAGAATGAACCCGCAACCCACTTTTGGACCATGACCCACCAGTTGAGAACCATTGGTTTTAGAGATATCCTGTCGTCAACAAAGGTGGTGAGCAAGAACATTTTCAGGTACTATATGAAAAAAACACAGAAAGCCGCCAAGGACATGCATTAATCTCGTGTTGACAGTCAATGTGTGCAGCCAATCTAATGGTGATACATCCAACAGTTGTTGAGATATTTAACATTGAATCGAGGCATGAGACCGACAGACCGACCAGTGAATGTAGATTGTCATCTTAGTGAGGCTAAAATCAAACACACTTGAAAATAACACAGAAAAACAGGCTTAACATGGATGGAGGAACTCTCTCACTCTCAAACACGCACACACACTCAGTTCTTCCCACCCACATGCATTTACTTCAAGCACATGCTTGCATGTTTGTGAGGGAGGGTAGCAGAGACTGCAGGTTCGTCACTCTCGCTGTCACCCCCGGCATGGCGCCATGTGACTGCTGCTGGTGGCAGACAAAAGCCCCTCTCTTCAGCAAGTAGTGGAAGTAAATCAGGCCTCTGTGGCTGCGGGGGATAGAGAGAGTAAAGCACTGGAGGACAGAGAGGGAGGGAGAGAGAAGTGGCACGGAAAAGACAGAAAGTAAGCAGGAGATATGAGCGGAGGGAAAGAGACAGCAAATAAACTGACAGAGAGCAAGTGAGCGTGGAAGAGTTGGAGAGGAGAGGAAAAAAGAGTGACAAAGCAAAAAAAAAAGTAGAGAGATGGCCCAGGGGTCATCCATGGAGAAAACAGTCTGACAACACAGCAATTACATCAATTTTCATATTGTGGCTTCATACTGAGCCTGTACATGAGAGAGCACATCTCGAGTACACATTAGGGGAAATGATGTAGGGTTTTAGCCTGAGATTTTGTGTGAGAGCACATTATTACAGTAAATGGCTGGGGATGGTGAATGCGGGTAAAAAAAAACAACTGACAGTCTCATACAAATGGGTAATGCCTCTAATGGTTTGAAAACAAAGAGGAATTTTCCAGAGGAAGCATATGAGTGACAGATGGATTCAGTCTCTGCTACTTTACACTCAGTCTGCGAGTTCTCTTTAAGGAATACATAACTGCTTTCTCTCATGAATGTATTGACTAAAACAACAATCACTCGGCTCAAGTGTTTTCACGGCAAAGGCCTCGATTGCCTTCCCGTCTGCATGTGCATGCAAGTGTTTGCATGCATGCCATTCACAAACAATTACGGCCTTGTGCGGTTCAGACGGCAACAACAGGCAGGTGGGTGGAATATGAATTCACCTCAGATGAGACTCTCCCACTGTCGAGCTTCAAAGACTTTTGTTTATTGTCTCACTTTTGGATACAAGCTCCGACTTAAAAGTGAACTTTAATATTTCATATCTTCGAACTGTCCTCAAAATGGCAATGACAAAAAAGTCTAGCAGAAAGACAAACAGAATTCATAAACTATCAGAGAAAAAAGTGTCCAAAGACATACAGTATGATGCAAATACTTAGAGGAATTTCATGCATAAATACTGAACATTATATTATATTTATGCCTTTTTCTGCTGCAGCAGTGAGTGTCACCGTACAGGCAGGTTAGGTTTCATATATATTCATGAAGAAAACAACAGAAGTACCTGATAATAATAATAACACCAAAGCATCTCTCCTGTCACTTCATGCTCTTTTAATTGAATTTGTCAGGTTTACAATATTTGCTTTTGCCTGGATTTTTTCCATTATTACTGCATTTATACAAGTACAGATGACATATCATTGATTTATTGTTAAAACAAGCAAAATTAAGAACAGAATCATCGTCAAATAAATGCCAGAAATGTTTATATACATTTGTGATTAGTGCAAACAGTGACGGTAACAGTTAAATGATTATTTTAAAATCAATTACTTCGATAGCAAACTTCCACAGAGCTAGTGCAGTATAAGCCAGGTCTTTTATAAGTCAGTACTTCTTAACAAACAGCTCTTTCCATTTAAAAAATGAAATAGAAGTGAAACTTACCTTTGTGCTCTTCAAAGCCAGATTCCATTGACAAAAAGAGTAATTTTACCTTGCTGAACACATGAGCTGCTGTCTACTGCTGCATCACTTAGTTTGTGTTATTATCTGACTTTGGTGTCTCAATGGGTTCAGCAAAGTGACACAATAACAAACTACAATTACTGCAAACAAGCTGGTCTAATTTAAGTGTAGGCAAAATATACTTCATAGAATCCGCAATCCAGCAGGCCTACGCTGCTCAGTGTAGATGACACTGGGTCTCCAAGTGCTCCTGCCAACGGCCTCTGCACATCTTAAATCTGGATTTTAAATAGATATATAATGTTATCTACACTCGTGTTCACAGCGCAGTATACTTTTATATTTGCACTCTGTATTTGAACTCTGCCTTCCTTTAGCCAGTTTTACACTGCCTCCTCAAGTTGGGAATTTCATGCTGTTATGCTGCCTTTCCATTCTGTAAAAAGGGAACGATCGTGGAATGGGGGTCATGGTTGTTCCGCCTTTAAGCTTACATTGGAGGTAGTAACAGCGCCGAAACAATGTCTGTATATATGGGACAGCTGGAAGGATGTGATTATGGGAGGCACGGGTGTGCGTTTGACGCCGTGATGTGTGTACGACCCATCGCGGTAGATTTAAAAAGTAGCCAGTGGCAGTTAGCAGCTAACTCACAAAACAGCGGCCGAAAATGTCAACAAATTGACAAAAACAATGCATTCCGGGAGCTTGTTACCCTCTAAGCAGAGGTTGACATCAGTCACCATATGACAGGGAAGGTAAATGATTGTTATTGACATGTTAGGCCATTGATATTGTTAATAATGCGCTGCCAACATGTATGTTATATGTCACACTAGAGGTCACACTGTTGTGTTACATGTCAGGCTTATCATGCCTCTTTTGATTCCACACTGTCTAAAATCACACACTGGAGCAGCACAATGCCAAGACCCAACAGATATCTGAAATGTTATGTTTTGTGAAATGTTGTGTTTACGGTTCAGTACATCTGTTCAGTTGAGCACGTTCTCAACTGAACAGATGTACTGCACTTTCAATGACAGCTAAACAGAGACTAAAGGCATCAAGATAAGAGTTGCAGCTTATTTATGGAAAATAAATATTACAAAATGTAGAATGCAAAAGAAATCAAGTTTTTGTAACATTGTACATTTTTCTATCATAAACTAGCCAACAGCAAAGTTATGGAGCTGTCCCTGATTTAACAGGTCAAGACTACGTCATTACCACACATGCTTATTTACACCAGAGCAACCCGAAGCATTACCACCTGGTGCAGAAGGTACATACAGATATCGCCACATCTTTTAAGTGCGTGTTGCAGAGGGAGAAAACAGCGGAAAAGGGAAGTGAAGTGTCTCTTTGTCCACCGGCTTTTTAAGGACACAATGCATGCCAAATGAGTCACAGTAAATCAACCATGCTATGCTGGCTGGAACGCCACACACACAGCGCTGGTAACACAATCGAGGACAAGCTAACGGATGATGGTTTCGTTTGAGGTGGTGGCGGGGGGTTGACGGGGGGTTGGCGGTGCTGGGAGGGGACGTAACATCTGTCAGCCCTAAGGCACAATCTCCAAATGGCTGCGACGAGCAGAGAGGCAAGCGCCCCGGAGCCTGTGCGAAGACATAGCGACAGAGGAGGAGAGACGGGCGGAGAGACACAAATACAGATGGACAGAGAAATGGAGGGAGACAGAGACAGGTTGACAGAGTGTGAGACACAGTGATAGAAGAGGGAGAGAGGAGAGGAGTTGTAAAGAAGATGGGGTGGGTAAAAATAGGTGAGCAGTGGGATTCCATCAATATTCTTTTACTCGCCTTTACGGGACATTGCCCACTTTCTCAGCATGGGAGTGAAAGCTATACAATTCAATGCTCACTGCCAGGATAAGGGACCTGAATTCCCCTCCAAAAGCATTAACTCATGATAACATAGTTATCATCGGAAAAAGCAGCCACCAAATGGCATATGCTATTTTGTCATTTATTAATGATCACTGTGAAGAAGTCATTATTTCACTACACTGAAAAATCTGACTTTGCTTATTTATCTTTACTTTGTATCGAATTGTAAAGTGTACTTCAAATTTTGTTGTATTGACTTGATTTTGGTTTTTCCAACTTAAAATTCATTATGTCAACCTTTCTAAGTTTTAGCAACTTTAGCAACTTTAGTAAACCAAGTATGCTGTGCTATATATTTGTATTCTGCTGTTTGCAAACTAGTGCATCATATTTGTATTTTCTTTAAGTGTTTGCAAACAGCTCACAGATCTTGTGACTTCATCACTGGCAAAATCCTCTTTGTCATGATCAAAGTAAGTCAGACTTACTTGATTTACTTGAGTTGCTAACACTTAGAAAGAAGAAGGTAATTTTGTCTTTAAATTGCAACAACTCCACAATATTAAATAGATACAGATACATTTCAAGTAAATGTCACACTTAGATATTAAGTAAACATATATTAAGATTAATAGTCATATTTACTTTACTTTTGTCAGGAAATTGGTCTCAAAGATTATTTTTGATAGGATCGATTTGTCAGATTTTAACAGGGTTCCTGTGGATTCCTAAACAGTCTCAAAAGGCATTGAATAAATGGAAAAAATAAGGCCTTAATTGGTATTAAATTTACTCAAATTTTCTTTCAAACATCTTCAACATGCTCAGACATAGGAATTATGATTTTATTAGTCTTTTTTTCTGATGCACTGTATAATCTCAAATTAATTGATAAGGATTATTAAAAATCATTATTATTATCATTTGTTAAATAATTAAATCAATTCCTTTTCTTAAACTTGTTAAGATGTCAGTTGTCAGTAAAATCTCACATGCAGATTGAGAAACACAAAATCGCTGAGAAAACTGGCCATAAATGCCAGATTTTTCCTTCTTCTGTTGGTAATACAAATAAATACTTTTATGATACTATAATTTGTTCAAAGTCTTCCACTGTAGGACAGTCTAAAAAGTTTCTTTTAAACATTTGACATAGATAATCTAACTTTTTCACAGGACAAAAAAAAATCATGTTTTATGTTACAGTGAACATTTGTTCAACTAAAATGTTCCTACCTCATTTTGGTTTATTAGAAAAATGGCCTTAAACTTGATTCAGAATGGCCTTAAAAAAGTAATTTAAAGTCTTAAATCTACTTTTCCTTAAGCTGCAGGAACCCTGCAGTGTAGCTCAGAACAGATCAAGATGTCTAAAGTGGGAATGCTGCTGGTTAATTATCTAAACGTATCTTGTTTGTCTTTTTCTCTGTCCATGACTTGAATTTAATTAATACGTAATGAAACTGTAGCTCTGTGTTTTCACACACAGCTTGCATGCCTTACAACTTATGTAGACTTAAATAGCAGCTATTCGCAAGCTTAGATGGAAACCCAATTATATGGAAAGGGGGAAACTGACTTGTTACCGTCTGTCAGGTCTGGCGGAGTTCTAGCGGAGCTAAAATGTCAGGCAGTGTTCAATTAGCCCGGGCTTAAATGCCTCCGATCAAAAGACAGGAGTTGCATTTATTAAGACTGATCAAACAGCTGAAAGCACCTGGTCGATGCAGTGGACAAGGCTGCAGGGAAAAACGAAGTAAAAGCTGATTATGAATATGTATCAATTCTTTTTATTTGTATGTCCTCCACTTAAAGCTCTGCAGCACAATGGAGTTTGATAGCTGGTGTTTGTCCTCAGCGGCTGCATGGTTCTTGCTAAAATGTGAAACACAATTTCTTTTTTCCCTGATAATGGAGATCGCAGTTCTCTCGCACAATTCTTATTTTCTTGTTTTTTTTAAAAAGATGTTCCACTGAAAAAACACATCTGAGTTACTTGCTGTGTAAATGTAAAGCATATGCAAATTGGTTTGATTTCTTCCAAAAACACAGGAAAAAGGAAATAGGAACAAAAGAAGAAATTGCTCAAAATGTATTAAGAAATTGATGTGGGGACAGTGCTTAAAAAATTAAAACAAATCTGATCCTTTCAAATCTGTAATTATGATAATTATTTATACAGTTTTTCCCTAGCTTTTCTTTTTTTTCTATGGACATTTTTTCCAAGCTTTTTTAAAATAATTTTCTAAACCTACTGATTTCTTGGAACATTTCTTACAAAATTAAACAAAGGTTTAAACAGACAACATTAATGTAAGACATATCACAGTGCTAGACTTACAGATAAAACATGCTGGACTTAAACTTTAAAGTCTCTTGTAACAAAAAAAAACAAACATAACTCAAGTCTTTTTTCTTATCAGAGTGATTGACTTAAATGCTGTTGAAAAAAGAAAACTGAATGTAAAGTTACAGTGTTAATAAATAGCACATACTTTGACCATTAGGCTATATAACACACGTGTCTGAAGTTAGCAAGTGTTGATTGTTTCATTTCATATAAATTTTTCACAATAAAAGTCCCACATGGTTTTCTTATTTGATCACCCTAACCCCTTTTTATTTTTTGGAGGAAGCAGCCAAAACAAGAAAAAATGGGTTTCATCCTTAGAGAAAGCAAACATAAAACGGTAAAATAAAGCAGATATCTGAAAGTACAAACAGCAACACAGGACAGAAACCAGACTTTACACCACAAAGATTCAGTTAAAAGCTGCAAAAATTCTCTACACAGACACTTTTAAAAGTCTGGGCTGCTGCAGTTAACTCAAAGACGAAGAAAAGCCAGCTGAAAATGTCAACAAATTGGGAAAACAATGAGGTCTGGGAGCTTTTCACCCTCTGAGCAGAGGACGAGATCAGCCACCGTATCATAATCAGTGTAAATAATTGTTGTTGCTTTTAAAACTCTGGGCTGCTGCACAGACGTGACTTGTGCCACAACACACGCAGCCTGTCAGCTTTGACTCAGTGCAACTTTGGGGTCGACATGCATCTATCTTTGGTTTTAGGAGCATTACAAAAATAAATTACAAATTTCTGAAAGATTTTATTGCACTTATAGTAATGTATCGCCATCTGTGTCAGTCGCGTTGGTCTCTCTGCCATCGGTCTCTCTGTCCCATGTCTGTGTGCAGTGTGAAGCACACAGCAAGAGGAAAACACAGAAAAGGCTCTCACACAGAGTGAAAATGAAATAAGCGCACGTAAACTCGGGAAATAACATAAATAAAATATTTTGTGTCTTACATGGGGTTGGGTTATCTTGTTTGTTGAGGAAATACTTTATAGCAGCTGGGATTGTTCTGCAGGGAATAAGTCAACACCTGAATGAAGCATGACATGAATGCACAAGGAAATAAGAGTGAGTGAATCATCCTCATATGGAAATCAGATTGTGATTTTTTTTAATTTATCTATTTTTTGATTAATTGTACAGCATTAGTCGTGAATGGAAAGTAGTGAGAATGATCAGATTTGAGACATGCTGTCAATGCAGCCAGTTTCCATATATTTGTTAGCATTAGCTTTGATATTGTGAACCATTTAATGTATTGGCAGTTTGCAGTGAAGAGAGAGATTGGGATATTTATCGTTTGTGGTATTAAATAACAACTGTGACATAAACAACAACAAAACAAACAAGCCTTTGCCAACCCCTTATATCTAGGTAGGCCTATCTGGCATACGTTTCGGAACAATAGCTCACTTTGTTACAGGGAAACTTCGATGATTTTGAACTGGGAAGCTATTTTCCCATGTTTTTGTGTCTAAGTGACAATAGTTTTTGAAATTAGTCCATTATTAAGAGAGACTGTTCCAGCCACAGTGGGCAGACAGACTCCAGTGTAATCCCAATCGTGCAATGTCAATTTACGTGCATTATTACGTGTTTGTTTTTCTAAAAGCCCGAGACAGTTTTTAGATGTGTCCGAAAGTGTCTGTTATTGTGACCAAGTCTCATCCAAGAAGAAGTGTAATTCTGAAATCTTGTGAGTGGTGGGTTATTGCTGGAAAAACAACAGTGGAAACATTATGGAAAATTGGAGAGAGGAGTGCTGTTTGTTGGGCTTGAGTACGAACAGCTTAGTGGTACCTAAAAGATGCTCAGTGTCATGGGTGAACAGTTAGCAGATTTCCACAGTGGAAAAATCCATAAGAATGATCATTTCTATTCCATTCCCTCATCCATAGGGCCGACACTGCAGCCAACTTCTGTGCTACATGGCTCTCTCTCAACACTGGCCCAATTTTGGAAATGATTGTCTCCTTTAATCACTTGGACACAAAAATGTAGGAAAACAGTGTCCTGGTTGAAAAATACTGGTTTCACTCTAAGGATAGGAAAAGACTGTGTTATAGTTAAAATTTGCATTGTTACATTAGGTAGAAATTCAGTTCCATGAACTTCGGTGCCCACCAAAGGTCTCTGAGTGCAACACTGCTGTGGTAAAACACACATAGTGCTGTTAGACATATACACAACTTGCATTTGTTGACAAGCTGATAGGTGCAAAGTATGCAAAGACATTGTGACAGGCCAAAGAAAGTTGAATGACAAGGTACAGTAATATCACCAGACTTTTCTTGCTGTACAACAGTAAAAATCTGCACAACCACTGCTATTTTTAAGGTGGAAAAGCTACGTAATGTTGCTTTAAAGTTTTATTGATAAGGAACCTTTATTACCATGGTTAAAAGGAGACAAAATTGGTTATGGTTAGGAAACATGGTGGGCTTGGTGAAAAGAAACCTTTGAATGTTCGTAAGACACAGAAAATGAACAGTGCTGTCAGGTAAAGACTTTGCCAACCTTTCCATCTACTCTGACCTCCTCCACAGCAGGCTTTGTGTCAGTTTTCCTCTCCAGTCAGTTGTGCAAATTTAAGCTTTAGATCGCTTGTGTAGTTTGCACCAAATGCCAGTGTACAAACTGTATGGATATGAGCTGTAAGCTAGTTAGCAAAGGACACACCGCCCACTTTTGTTGGAGCGTGTCCGTTAGTTCGTGTTGAGCTCAGCCTGTCTGAGCTCTTCAAACTATTTGCATTGCTAGACACCACTGGGGTTTTTCTGTTTTGGTTTTTTTTGGAGTGAAGTGATTCGATCATTTTTCTCTAGATTCCTGCCTCGTTACTTTTTGGCCAAGAGGTTGGCAGCCACGACAGGAGACATCGAGACCTTTAGCCGGTCCAGCACATGTTTACGACTGACATTTATCAACCTCTTGTGAATACTTTACTCTCTCCTGGCTAGACCTGCTCCCCTTTGACTGCCCTTTGGCTTCAATTATGAGACTCAGTACCTCTGGCTTAAGTACAACCCAGAGACAACTTCTCCTTTCCCCCTCTGCCTCGGCGGATACGTGTGTGAAATAATCCACAGCTGCTCCTGCAGCATGGAGAATATTTTTACAAATAACTAATAGAATCTTTTAGCACATATATTGTGCTTCATCACACAGACAGAATCAATAAACAAGAAGAGCTTTTGCAAGTAATCAGTTTCCCTTTCTGTCTCTCTGCTGCTGTTTTTTAAACATTTGAATCAGAGAAGTGGTGGACATTAAGGACATTGGCTATAAAATGACAAACTCTTAGCCCTTTGAAATCTTAGCAAATTTGCTTGATTTCTTTCAAAAACATGGGAAGAAGGCAATGTGCAATAATAGAAGAAACGACCCCCAAAAAATAGCAAGAAATAAGGAAAAAGTACAAGAAAATTACCAGATTTTTTTAAAAGAAAGAAACAACAAAGAAAGTAAAAAGAAAAAAAAAGAAAAATGTTGCTCCAGGTTTCAAAGTGTTAATGTCTGAACAAAATTATATTGAAATCCAAATTCATTGTTCCAAGTATATATCAGTATAAAGAGGAGGGCTGACTGATCAGGAGTGCCATCTCTGGAGCTATACTGTCGGCATTGGAAGTTAAGCTTTTCCATTAATTAGTAAAAAAGTTTTGGGAAATATACTTGAGTGCTTCAGCAGGAGTTGGGAAACACAGAGACACTGAGAAGCAGGCACTTCTCAGATTATAGGATAAATGTGAACTGGCCTTGACCCCCTCTTTGCCCCAGTTTAGCTGTGCACTGTCATGTAAAATTGATTTCAAATACATTGTAGCGACTGGCTCCTGGGTTCCTGCTGGCTCTGTCAATCCCACCTCAAAACTGTAACCTCAGGTGGATCACTCTTCGTTTACGAGTTGTTTTTTTCTCAGAAATCAAAATAAACAGGAATTGGCTGAAACTAGTTTATTCACTCTTATTAAATCACTCCCAACCAAGTCGCTGTCAAGGCAAAGCTCGAAAATTGACTCGCCCCAGAGAGATTAAATCTCAAACTCTTTTCTTTGTTCCACTTTTTGAACGCTTTTCCAATCCCGAACCCGCTTAAAGTCTGACAGCAACAAAAAAAATCTATTTATTGGAGGGTATTGTGGGAAATTAGGCATAGATTTATAGAGAGGAGTTACAATCCAATTACTGGTTGACTGTGTGAGATGGAAAGTATGGAGCTTAATTTCATTAATATTCTGTCTCGGGAGTATTTACGGTACTGCGTCGGCGGAATTAACTCAAGTATTCCTTACACATATCTTAAATGTCCTCCAGCTGGCTCATATACGCTTCATTAACCTTTGTCATTTTCAACCTTTTTGGCCTCATAATTTACAGTCTCTCATGCACCGACATGCACACACTCAGACACACACAGTCTACTGTTCCACAGAGTGAAATGTTATTCTCTTTTTAGTGTGAAAGTGTGGACTCTTTACTTGAACAATGCTGATAGGAAAAGTTTTATTTCTATGAAGCACTTAGATGACTTTACTTAAGCTAAGGTTATTCTGTCAGACCAAAAGTCATTTGGTTTACACTTCTCCAGTTCGAGCACTAATAAAACAGACTGTTTAAGGTTCATTAAAGACTCAGTGAGATGAAAAATACAATTTCCAAGATTTTATCCTGTCTCCCTGTGTTAATTGATCATTTGCCTCTTGTTACTTGCCAACTATATGTCAAAAAGCCATAGTACTGGAGTATTTTCACATTAAAATCCCTGTCATTTCTCTTTTTGTAAAACTAGGTAAAGCAGTTTCAAATGTTTGATGACTCATCCTGCTATACTCAGGGTTGTGTAAAAAAATCATCCCAGAAATCCACACCAGTCATATAAAGCCTTTGTTTTCATTTCCAAAACAATGTGATGGATGTCTAATTTATTAATCTATCCCTCATCCTCCTCCTGATCTGACTGTGGGCTGTGTGGGCCCAACAGTCCGCTCAGCAGTGGACGCCGCTGTAGCTCTGCATCATGCTAAACACTAAGCCCAACCACTTTTTAGTGGTCCAATCACATGTGAAGAATTTGATTTAAATTCCTCTTGTAACTGTATACTGCTCACATGCTCAGTTTCATTGTGAAATATGTTACAGTACAGAAGTGTAAGCTCCAACCTCCATTTCACTGGGACTTTAATATAATATTATTAATGGTATGAAGTACTCTACTTTATTCAGTACACAGAGCTGCAAAAAACTGATACCAAGTTTAAATTTGAAGTCATTTACTGAGTATCATTGGGATTTGTTTCAGTTGTGGCTTGTTTGATTAGTGCAATTTCATCACATTAGCAAAGCTGGTGGAGCATTTTAAGATCCCTTAATGCTTAACCACACTTTAAAATAAAATCTCTAAATTAACAGCAAGATATTTCTCACGGTTCACTTGCTAGCTTTTACCAGACATTTTAATCTCACTGTCTTTAACAGTGGAGTTGAGAAAACAGGAAAAAGCCAGCATTGGTGCTTTCTATTAAATGGAAAACCTGGACATTCAATCAACATTTTTATGTCACACAATCATTTTTAAGGTCAGAAATGAAAGTTGTAATAGTTAACTAATGGTCAACTAAAACCCTAAACGAAGTCTGAAAAAAGCTTTAGTTAGCTGAAATAAAAATTAAACTAGACTTTAAAAAAAAGGAAACTAACTGAACTATTGTAAAACCAATAAAACTGTTTGCAAATTAAATTAAATTAAATTATTAAAAATAACATAAATAAAAACTGAAAAATACAAAACTATATTAACTCAACATGACCAATGGTGGAATGTAATTTAGTACATTTACTCCAATACTGTAGGCTACTTTAGTACAATTTTGAGGTACTTGTACTTTGATTAAATATTCCCATTTGATGCTACTTTATACCAATAAAAACTAAACTGAAACTAAGTGGAATGAAAAACAAAAATTAAAACAAATGAAAATAAAAACTGAAAAATACAAAACTATATTAACTCTGTCAAGAATTAATTTCAAAATCGAGCCTTCAAGTTAGGGGCTAACGTGTTAGTGAGTACCTGCATACTCACACATTCAGCAGACACAGAGCAATATCAGCATTCCTTTCAAATTGTGTCTGAACACCTGAGAAATGTCCAGTATTCACTCCTTTTTTCGGTCTTCACCACACTTTTTTGCTGAATATTTCGTCGGCCAGTTGCCAACTTTTTCCACCTGCCATTTGGTGCAAGGCAGGTCGCTAACTGTGGGCGTATCAGAACTTTTTTACTGAAAACAGCTACCTGCTGGAAATATTATTAAAACCAGATCAGTTTTCTAGAGAAGGCTTAAAAGCACATAGAGGCATGAAAAGTGCAATTCAGCCATTATTTTTTTATTAAAAGTATTCATTGGTTTATCTCATAATACTACAATAAGGGAAAACAACTGCAAATAATTGTCATCCCTGAAATTGTGTCCCTGGACAACAGCCAGTCAGCCAGTACATGAACTTAATATATATTTAGATATAAAAATTACATGGAAA
Source organism: Plectropomus leopardus (assembly GCF_026936395.1). Lineage (NCBI taxonomy): Eukaryota > Metazoa > Chordata > Actinopteri > Perciformes > Serranidae > Plectropomus > Plectropomus leopardus. The sequence continues at coordinate 28,630,462 of NC_142178.1, forward strand.
TATGGTATTTTCTCATCTGCAGGGTGGTCCTTTTCATCTATACTCTGCTTTATTTGAAATTGATGAAGTGCATTTTTTTTAACTTTTTGTTAGCTTGGTTGTTTTTCTTTCATGAGGTGGTAAAATCCAATATTCTCATTCAAGCCTGTCCTGTGTTTGTATTTGCCTGCTGAGTGGACTGGGAGGAGCCCACACAAAATTAATTCATGGGATCTCATATAAACATCAACATGCAAAGGTTTTATTTTAAGCTACTTGTGCATGCAGGAAAGCTGCGTGTGAAGCGACTGAGGAGAGAGAATGACTGTGAATACAAACAGAGCAAAGCCCCTGTATTTTCTCACCATTATTTCCCAAAACTGAATAATGGTATGCTTCAGGAATCCTTTCTGTGTCGTAACATCTGTCCTCAAGCCTGCTTTCTCATTTCTTTATGACTGAAAAGGTTAAATAAAGTTTTCGTACAAGATCATAAATCTCAAAGAAAGCCTCTTGCATCAGAGCCAGGGGTATTTCTAGGATTTGAGGGCAATGGGGGCTTAGCCAAGACCTCTTTATGGGGGCGCAGGGGATCCATCCCTGGTAATTTCTTTGATTCAAAATCTTTATTTTGTTGCATTTTAATGTACTCTGGCACTTTATTTACATTCAAAGTACACATCTTAATCAGGAGAAGTTGAAATGTGTACTTCCAAGAGCTGTTTTATTTTTATCCTGCAGATTAAAAATGGATTGTAGCGTCAACATTTATTAGTTTTTGTTGGTGATCAGTAAAAGCTTTGATTAAAAAAAATGAAATCTATCAGTGTGAATTATGGTGGAATGTATGTTTCAGTCAGATCCACGACTTGCTCCTTCACAGCTCCACCCTCTTGTCCAAATATGGTCACATCTTGCTTCAAAAACCAAGATGGCAGGGGACTCAAGGATTCAAAATGGGAGTTCACAGACCAATGGGCGAGGTCACCGCAGCTACGCCCATTATTTTACAGACTATGGTTTGCACGGAAACAGAGTGTTTATCCATAGTAAAAAACATCAGGCCGTTTACTGTTTTAGTTTGTTTTGGAGCCACAGTAGCTATAACGTGATGCAATGACAGGTTTGTAAAATTTTTAAAAAAGTAAAATGGCTCCTACAGTCAAGAAGAAAAATGTAGCCTACTTCCTGTTATCAATCTAACTACATCGGCTCACCACCACCCTTCCTCTTTTTGAAAAATCCCAAAAGATTAGTTGTTGCTTCAGATTCCTCCTCTACTCTTCTTATGTCTTGTGACACACTCTGTCACACACACACACACTCACAAACAGACACACAGCTTAGAGACCTGCATTTATTTTTACAGTCTGTAATGTTACTCACACATTAACACATTTTTTTGTCAAGCTTCACAGACTTACGGCGCTCTCTCTGGTTCTTTCGCTCTCTCTCTCTCTCTCTCTCTCTCTCTCTCTCTCTCTCTCTCTCTCTGTCTCTCCCTTACACACATTTTTTTTTAGATCCATAAAACATTCGAGGCTGTAGCCTTGGACGCCCGGGCCTAATGACGCTACACTTGCTGTAGCAATCTCCATATTGTGTTTACACATCAAAGTGTATTAATCTTCATATTCACATGTATATCAGTAGAGCACACTTGTCTATAACAATGCAGAATAATAACGTTCCTGTAATCCACCATTTACCAGAAATACATCAGTCAATTACAAAGTTTTCTACTCTTCCAGCCGAATCACAGTTCCAGGGAGTGTGCAGTGTTAATTGGGATTTGTAGTTTCAGACAGCATTTGAGTGCTTTTGATTGGCTTGGTCAGCATGTGGCTCACGTAGCTGTATGCGGCATTATATCTGCTTTTTGTGAGTGATGAACTGGTGTAAGTGGTAACTGCTGTTACCCAAGCGAGTGCTGACAAATGACTCACTAGCATGAGAGACCAGAAACACTTTGCTGTACGGTGCCATACTGAGAAGGATATTGACTGTGAGGAGTGTGGAGTCTCTTTCTCATGGCTGTCTGATGACATAATGGGCACACAGAGATTGTCATGCCAAAGGCCATCTCTAAACTGAATATAAGCGCCTGTGTGCGGCTCAGGGACAGTACTCCAGCTCTGCCACTTGTAGCGGCCTGCAATTAACAAAAAAACAAAGCAACACTGTCACAATTATAACATAAAAACTAAAAAGTTAAAGAACAAAATGTCCTGTCACATTAGTCAGCTTCTATCTTATTAATTGCAATAAGTCTATCTCAGATAACAGACCATTTTTTGAAAAAAATAATAGCATGCTTTTTGTTCAATTCTGGATGATTACTCCAACAATATTGAATTTTCAAGGCAAGTCATTGCAACTCAACCCCCAAAACACAATCACTTTTTTTTCTCAGAGGACATTGCAATCTCTCCTGTTGAGGCTGTTTTCATGTCTGGGCCACGTTTGTTGTTGCCATTGTTTGTGGTTTGTGAAATCAGTTGTCATTGTGATTACATGGTTCAGATATTAAAATAATGAGCACAAGGTTAACTCGAGATATCTGCAGTAATATCTGATTCATACCATCACAATGTTAAAATAAGATTTTAAAAACTCTTAAATTGTCGATCATTTCTTAAAACCATTGATGGATAGCCAATGATATCATAAGTTGACACCACAGATGTATAATGATAAGTAGATACCGGACCCCAAGACGCCACCTATTTATTCCAGTGGAATTGCTGACCTCCGGGTTTCCTTCCTCAATATGTGAGCCACTTAATATGCGCAGTAGTGTTTCTCCCGCCTGAAAGTTCCTGCTCGGTTCATAGACTTTATATTGAGATGACATCATATGCTTTTAAATGATTTTTCTCGCATCACGGAAAGTTTTATTGCTTTATATCACTGCTTTATATGAACAATTACTGTTGTTGATAAAATAAAATAACACACAAACCCTATTGCGAGATGATTTCTGTACTTGGATTTGTGCTGGTTTCAATGTTAGATTGATGAATAAGGCCTACTGTGTTTTACTGTCTTGTCTAAGACTGTTCAATTCAAGCTTTTTATCAGGAGAATATTAACTGTTTGGCCCTTAGTAGTATCTGTAGGTCTTCCTTTAAGCTGCACATTGCCCCAGAAAGCTTTACCATTACAGTGTATCCTCATGCAATGGTTTGTATGATATAAGGACTGTACAATATTTGATTTTTTTTGTGATATCCAATATGCCAATATAAAAACAACTCATTTGGCTGAAAACCGATACCGATATAAATATATATACTTTTTCCCAACCTAATTTTAGTGATCATTAAGTCTCCTCTGTAACGGAATTACCATCATATTATGCACATACTTAACATAGTGGCCCAACAGCATATGGAGACATAAAAAACATTTTTTTCAACGTATTTAATATTAATTTAATGTGCAAAAACAGGAAATCAATCAAACTTAGGGTTGAGGCTTTGTACATGTTCACTTTGAAAAAAAAAATAGCCAATATCTGCTGCTACCGCTGATATGCTGGTATTATCCTGCATTCCTTTATGATAATTTACAAAATGAACATACCTAGGTTCATATGTCATCAAATGAATCACCCAACAAATGACGTTTTGCACTTACGTTAAATTATATACTTAGTTATGTTATGTAGTTTAGGTTTAGGTTATGTAGTTTAGGTTTAGGGGGAAAAAAACTGGTGATGTACGTTGAAATGACTCAAAGTTCACTTGGTTTCACACGGTCCTGAACACTGGTTACCTGCGTGAAAGTCCTGCATTGTTTGACCCATACACCACCTCAGCTTACCTCCTTACGCAGACTTTCGCTCTTCATACTACTTCCATCTTTACTCCTGTCAGCGCATTGCTCACATGATTTCAGCATTCCCAGATGATGTGGGTCATACACAAATTACTGGGTCATGAATATATGGGCTATATGCAAATTGTAGATCATCACTTTTCGTATACATGTGCAAACAGTGCATGAGAACAGCCTGTATGTTGCCTCAATGGCAAATCACAGGCATGGGCAAAACACTCACCACTGAGTGCAAGGTAATCACTGAAGTTGACTCAGATGTGTGTATCAGTATTTCTGGATAAAGTCCTCTCTTCTCTGATCTCTGCTTTGGTTGCCGGATAGTGAGAGAAGCATGATCAGAGAGAATCTAGAACGAGAATCAACCCGAAACAATAAAAGTCCCTAATGGAAATTCCGCCCTTGGGTGAGACTAACAATAAAAGATGCTGACCAGGCCTTTTGTTTGTTATAAGCTGACTGCTAAATATCTGTATGTCGTACCTTAGTCAATATGCATCTTTAATGAGGGTTGCACCCGGGGCAAGTATTTGCCAGCGTCAGTATCGGTTATAGACTTAACTCATGAGCACACATGCATGCAGTATCACATCCACACATCCACAAGCATGCCTCTCCGAACTCTCTGCCTTACACACTCTCCTAATGATGTTAGCGCTTGTGTGTCTTGAGGTCCACTGATTCAATTATGTTTGCATCTGATATTATCTGGGGATTTTTTTTGTGATTTTTGTTCTGGAGAATGTGCCAGAATTTGGCAAAAAATGTTGGACCTCTAAGAAAAGAAAGAAGCTCATGGGAAATTAGCGCTTTCAAGGCTTGATTGAGCATAGGCAGAGAGAACAGAGAGAGAGACAAACAGCAGAAATGTGAATGATGAGGCACACACACTGCCACTCCACTAACAAAGACGAAAAACACACGCACATTTGCTGCAAGATGTATCATACTGATTATATCATCAAGTCTCACAGATAGAAATTATTATTTGAGATATGGCATCATTGGTGGAAAACTGGCTCTGGATGACAAGTTTTTAACATGGTAATCTGCAGCTACCGTTGTAATAATACACTTTATCTTTCCAATATGGTAATCAGTCTTGACTGACTTGTCTCTCTGTGCTTCGTCTTTTCAATATTGCAAACATTACATCTATTAAGTGCTAAAATGAAACACAAAGTTGTCCTCCACCAACTTGCTAACACTATCCTGAATCTCGCTTCTGTCATCTTCAGATTATGCTGCTGACTGATCCAGAGGTGGAGAGCAGCCTCCTGATCAGCTCTGATGAAGGAGCTACCTACCAGAAGTACCGGCTGAACTTCTACATCCTCAGCCTGCTCTTCCACCCGGAGCAGGAGGACTGGATTTTGGCCTACAGCCACGACCAAAAGGTTAGAGAATGTACACGGCGAGTTTAGTGGTCCGTTGTTCAAAGGTAGTGAAAGAAACTGTTAAGTCAGATAAGAAACAACAGTCTGGGGATGCAATGCCTCAAAGCAAGTTGGATATATGTGAGATCCTGTTACACAAGAGTTTGGCTCAAAGCACACAGTCAGAGTTCATGAAGTTCATTTGGAGGAGAGGTAGATACACATGGGTTGCATAATTCAGGTAGTTCCAAATTCACTGGTACTGACAGCCCTCTCTACTAGGTAGAGAGGAAAGGAAAAGGAAAGATGAGAAGATTTTTTTAAATCAAAATCATGAGTTTGACTTTCGGCGTCAACATCTAACCTTTTAAGTCAATATAACAAGATTTATAGTCATTTTATTCCCAGAGTCAGATTTATGAGATTCTAATTTTGAGTTAGAAGGTCAAAATTAGGGCTGTACCTGACTCACAATTTTGCAAGTCGAATCAGATTTGGCTTGTTTTTTTTCCATATATAATTTTTTTAAGTTTGACTGGGCTTAGCAGGACACTCAGTATGATAGAGCATTCATTAATATAGTAAACAAGCTAATGGCGCAAGCAACAGGGCATAAATATGCAACAACATTTTTTGCCAACACTAGATATCAAACAAAAGCCAGACACTGTATCTTATTAAGTTGCTGTGGGCTGTAAATTGGCTGGCAGAAGACCAAAGGTAAGTGTTGTCTTATACCCCTTTCCCACCAAAATTAACACATACATGTGGGATTTTCAAACACAGGTAACCCTGCTAAATATAGACAATAAGCAGTAGACAGCTGCAGGGACAGAGGGCTTTGGAAGTTTGTCAGTGGTTTCTTCTCTTTATATATCTTTTGCTTATTCGGTCTCTCCTTAAAACTCGGTGCAGATCTATTTTAATCTGCATTTTAGCACTGCTTAGCAGGAGACGTAGGGTAGTTAGTGATGGCGCATCATTGTATCTCACCAGTTAAGGAGCTGAAATTTCTGCGTTCACTTGAGTGCTGTGTTTCCATTGATGCCGATCGGAGCCGGAGGCCATAAAAACCTGTGTTCACTGCAGAGTCCTTTGACCCGGGTGTGTGAATCATCCGCATTCTCATTGTAATAAAAATCCAGATGTTAGCGGTTGTTAGCAGGTTTTTCTGTGCAGTGGGAATGAAGCTTTACAGTGCAGAGTTTCTCTTCCTCTCAGTGCCGCTGCATTGCGTCCACTGTAGTTTTTATCAAAGAGTATCATAAAAGTCAGGAGCATTCACTGCACAGCAAAATCTGAGCATTAGCACACTGATTAGCAAAAGAAAAACAAAAAAATCATCAGTTGAAGACACCTCAGTCAACTGAGATGTCTTCAACTGATGATTTGAATCTCTAAATTTCAAGAGACAGCTCTGCTCAAAATGATGACTTTTTAAGATATACCCTATGCAGGATTGTTGGTTACTATTTACCAGCAAAAGTGACAGTAAAAGCCAACCCTGGGTTCACCCTTGTTTTTTGACACTGTGTCTCATTGGATTGATGCCTGGTGCTGATATGTGGAACCTGGTCCCTACCTTTTTATAAAGCCCTTATCTGAAAAACAAAAAAAAAAACTACAAGCAGAGTGCAGATCCTCTGCAGATAAATAAAACACCACACACCTCTGGCGGGTCATAAGTGATGATTATGGGGGTCTGCTTCTGTATGAGTCTATACAATGTTTTTCAGGAAAATCCTGCACAACATACAAAAGTCAAAAGTTAGGTATAAACCAGCAGAGAGGAAGTCTGTATTCTGACTTTGAAAATAAATATTAGAAATGTATGACCAAAACAACAGCCACTAACCAATAATTTGGATTATCTGTCTTCTTCTTATCTGTCTATCTCAGAAAAAGTCATTACTTTCAATTCAAATTCAGTTCAAAGTCAGAGGTTTATTTTTGACTTCAAAAGCATACTAATACAAAACTTTAAACTAGTCTGACATAACATGATCTAAGAAATAATCCAAGGCTTTGGAACAAATTTTGACATAATATCGTATAACTTTTATGTTAAAAAATTGAGTTATACTGACAATTTTGAATTTTTGATCAAATGAAGTCCGTTGCACTGTTTATCAAAACAAATTTTTCAGAGAGCTGACATCAGATGTCTGGGCAGATTCATCATCTTGTTGCTTATTATAGATTGCCATTTTAGATGTTTTAATGAAAGGTCCACTGTGGTAGATTTAGGGGCATCATTGGCAAAAATTGTGTACAATATTCATAACTATGTTTTTCTTAATGTGAAATTACCTGAAAATAAGAATTGTTGTGTTGTTTTTTTTTAACCTTAGTTTGAGTTGTTTATATCTACATACGAAGCAGGTCTTTTTTTACGGACCCTGCCATGTTGTTCTACATTAGCCAAGAATGGACAAAACAAACAGTGGCTCATTCGCATTTTTGCTTCAGTCACCGTAGATGTCCTACACGCTTGGCTCATGGGAGACGTTTCAGGTCTGAAAACTCACAGCTAGATGCCACTAAATCCTACACATGGACCTTTAATTCAAAGGTATTGTGCAGTTACTTTTGTTCAAACATTTCATGTTTGACAACTTTCGACTCTTTTGAGAAATGAAAAAAGAAGTATAAACCCTTTAAAACCTTTTTTAGAAAAGCATATTTCTATTTCTCAAAATGAGGTGTCAAAACAACTGTCTGGTAAATTCCAATCGCAGCCATATCAAAGCTCAGTCAAATGTGCTATTATAAACTACACCATCACAATTACCCTAAAAGAGCTTAGAGACAGAGTGCTAATTGTTATTGAATAAATAATGATCTAAGCAGGCAAAGTCCAAAATGTTCAAAAATAATTGTAAACTAGCAAGAAAGAGAGCGATAGACAGTGAAAGATAAAAGTGAGGTCAAATTTATAGACATTAAAATACCCGTTTGAATTAATAAAATGCTTTTCATGCAGCTCAGCCCATTTGGGTCTAATGTTCAGCTGTGATGAATAATGAAGGTATTTTCCTTTGCTGAGGACGTGTGTGTGTGCCTGTGTGTGTGTGCCTGTGTGTATGTGTATGTGTGTGTGTGTGCACGCGCACACATGCATGTGTGTGTATGTGTGTCTTTGTGTGAGCATGCCTTCTGAGTCGGCTTTGCCTACTTGACAGAACATCACACTCATTGTGCAACTAGTATAATCCCTCATACACACACACCCACACACATCATAAACACCTTTACCACACAGTCCTGAGGTTTGCTGTGTGATAACTTCGAGATGCCTGGAACCTATAAACACCATCGTATTTTTAATTCAAGTTGTGTTTTCAGCCATTTTTCACTTTAGTTTAGCTGTTTAAGAGTCCAGCGGTGCCTCCACGTACTGCCTATAATGATTCAGACTGAATTCAGTGCCTGAATAAATGTAAATGTAAGTCTAGGCTTTCAAACCATTCTAAAATGATAATCATAAACCAATGATCTGACGGGATTTATGGGTTTAAGGCATCAGAAGTCATCATACAGGTTTCTACTGCACTTAATACATTAAAAGAATCCATCATTCTCTATTGTCTTTGTGCTGAGTCAAGGTGCCTCTGTGTCTTTTCCAGCTACTAGCAAACAACAGAAAAATGTCTAAACACTGCTTTGTGTTTGGATGCACTACCAACAATGAAAAGAACCCAGAATTAAGTTTTTATAAGCTGCGGAATCGAAAAACTGAGCTTTTAAGAGGATAAAAGTGGATACAGAAGTCATGGATCAGCAGAGAGAATGGGGGGGGCGGACTGTGGGATCCTGACTCTTACTGTACCTTGAGCGGAAAATATTTTGCTAAGTTGACCAGACAAACTGTAGAGGTTGAAGACAACTATTATTCTCCCTATCTGGAAGACATAAGGTGCTAAAACAGACTGCTGACTTGCTGATATCAAAGGTTTTTAGCCAGCTGCAGGCACTTTGTTAAGGTTTCACCATTCAGGTTGTGGTGCTGATAGTTCCCCCTCTGTGGGCGTGGCTTCATTGCACTCTGTCTCTATAGTTTTACCAGGCTAGGTGCGTACTGTCTCCAGGAAATAGTCATAAGCTTGCGCTCTAAGTAGAAGTGAAACATATTAAATATTTTAAATTGTAAAAATAATTAGCTGTTCCTGTAGTACTCCAGCCCTTTCTCACTCCAAAATTGTCACATGACTCTGACAGTGCTTTCAGCATACGAGCTTGACGCCAAAAGCCACCATCCAACCAGAACATGGCTGGACGGCATCAGATGAGAATGTGGTCAGACAGAACCATTCGCATGCACATTAAATACTGAAGGACAGCATCAGGTAATATTGCTACCGGAAGCTCTGTAATATAAGGAGTATGAGTGCCTATACAGGGCAGGCAGGTTGGGAGGTCCCACAAACAACAGACTTTCATACAGCTGTCTGGAGTTCACTTTGTTTTACTGTGTTGTTTTGTGCCACTTCTGCCTAAACCTAACCGCCTGTGACTTTGTTGCCTGATCCCATCCACCTTGACAGTCTGTGCTGTTCTGTAAACATAAGGACCTTGCTTTCTGCAGGCTGTGACATCACAGTAACCGGCTGCATCATCCCACCATAACGTCAGTCCCATTTGCATGTGTTAACATTACTGTAACGGCATCCCGGGTCCTGACAGATCAGCACCATGTTAGGAGTTTGGAGTGAGAATGTGTTGAGTAATCGTATCACCGTGAAGTTCACTCTTTTTCCTCTACTTCTCTGACAGTTGTATACTAGAGAGTACTGCATATTTTACACAACATTCACAGCTCGATTATGGGTCAGCTCCTTGACCAACATCGTTCAAAATCAAGAGGAAAACTCTTCACAGGCCTGGCAGCAGTAGAGTGGCTTTCTCCTCTTTGAACCTCTTCTGTAGACATTACATAAAAAGGTCTTCAGGTTATATATATCAAAGAGGTTACAAAAGGAGATGAAAGAAGTACAAGTCGACATCTGGTCTAAAAAAGTCACATCTGAGTAGTTTTATTATGAACGTAATAGTGGAACTGCTGTTTTCAAGTTCAAAGTTTCTTTATTAGTACCCAAGGGTAAATTTGTTACGCAGACAGAAACGTCAGCATTCCAAAACAAGAAATCACAGAACAGATTAGATTGAAAGGACATTAAAACAAGTATCATATAGTATCAAAGTATAAGAAATACTATGAATGTCATGACAAAGTGCTTCTGCATACACTCACCCACTCACTCCAACGCTTAAAGTGCAAGGTGCATCATCTTGTGCTATCTTTGTTCAGTAATGCAATAGCTGCAGGTACAAAAGACTTCTATATTGTTCAGTCCTGCAAACCAATGGCTGGACAAAGGAGCCAAAATTCACTATGTAAGGGATGTGAATTTTTTTGTAGTAGTATAGTTGAAGGGTGCCTGAGAACAAGGATTTCATTGCCAAGAACTGCTCCTGAAATTGTTTCACACAACAAATAAAGACTTGACACTTTCAAAAATAAGTTGAGTATTTGATGCATAGTGTCACACAAGGCCTTTCCATTAATTTAATGGTTTGCAGCATTTCTTTTTTGATATTTTGTTGATCTGCTCATCACAAAAAATGGTGGTAGGAGGCCTGGGATTCAGGACCATTGATGTATAATAATAACTAGACACTAATAAAATGCCTGTACCTTGCTAAAACATACATTTCAGCATGCCAAATAATTATTTTAGCACCCTATTTCTATTAGACAGGAAAAGTTATGTTGAAGAACTTAATGTTGTAAATCCGTCTCAGTGCCCCTTCTAACTACCTTGCTTATCTTGGAGAAATGATCGCACTAGATGGCCAGAAGATATTTAAGACTCTTTGATTGAATCCCCTAGTAAGTTCACAATAAACCTAACAAAAATCAAAACAAGGCATTAATTAGCTTCAGCCTCTACAGTTTTTCTGCCAAATTAGCAAAATACTTGATGCATGTCAGCACACTGAATGTCAGGATCTCACCATTTTCCCATATCTTCCTGCTGTTTCTCTAGCTTTAATGGTTAAAAGTTCCCTTTTTGGGGATAAGCACTTTATAAAAACTTAAAAAAAAAAAAAAAACTAAACATTTCTGGGATCTTTACCCTGTCAGTGCCACCACACAGCAGCTTTATGGCATTTTTGTGTTTGCCACGCAATACAAAGTCCAGGGAGACAAAAATTTTTTTTTTCCCTTGTGGTGGGGGCGGTACTTAAATCTGCTCTTTCTCTATGGTCAGTGGGGGAAAATCCTTTCTGTCCTACACAGAATTTTTTGGCTGCCATGCCACAAGTGGCCACTAGGAAGGCTTGACATGGTTAGAACTATAGACTTTATATAAAGATGGACAACATGAGAGTTCCCCCAAAGTGTAGCTTTTCTATCTTGATCGCCCCCCAGTGTCTGTCTGCAGTATAGGTCATAAAGACCGCCCCTCCATGTTCGTGAATGGACATAGGCCAAACTAAAAACTCAAACTATAAGCCAAATACATTTTTCCCAAAGGTGGTTTCTGTCACTGAAGGTAATTCTCATCACTCTCATCACTTTGTTCAAGTGTTGTATTTTAGATAAATTCAGTTTTAATGACTTATTCAATCCTACAAAAAGGGGATTTTCTACGATGATTGACAGCTGTGACAGCCAATCTATGCGCTCGCATTCAGTGGAGCTGCTCGCCATTGGTAGTACGGGTGTTTTGATGGGAACTTTCCCACTGTGGATATTGCCACTGTGCAGAATCCAGCTCTAAATGACATCACCATCGCAAGATGCCAACGCCAGTATCTCGCATAATTTTGACCTTACTTTAGCAAAGCGAGGATAAGTGGGAGCATGTCATCCATCTTTACATACAGTCTATAGTTCGAAAAATTTGCTAGTTTGCACAAGGTCATGGTTCGAACCCGAACTCCTCCCACCCACCTAGAAGCGACTCCCTTTACCTGACTTTTTGCCTGTTACTGCATTAAAAAACACTTGTTTCTTTACTCTTTTTCACCTTTATGCAGTACATCCATCCTCACTCAAGTCTCCAAATGTTTCTGATTTATTTTTTTTTTACTTACAACATGACACATTGGCCAAACCTTCTTGATTTAGCTAGCATTTCAGTGAAAGACAAAAATTAACCTCTCATCAAAGCTGTTAAAACAATCATAAACTTTTCTTCACACTGTCAAGTAACTCAACAGTCCATCCAGCAGTATTAAAGGAAGTCAGTGGCACTTGATGCCCTGAGTTCAGTATCTCTGGCAGCTCCTCCTCGAATCTGGCAAGGATTGGCTGATTCTCACCAGCAACAACGGCCTTCAGCTAACCTCACCACCTACACATGAGCCTGACACTGGAGGAGCTCGCTGGGGGTGGTACATCGCCTGTGGATACCTGAGCTGGCTAAATTCAGGGCAGCCCTTTTGAGAATTACTAAAATATCCACCTGTATGTTTTATAAACAATAAGGGCTTTGTTTACCACATACCTTTAATAATACATTCATCATTCACCATTTTCACATTTTTATTATAACATAATTTTCTCCTATATTTATTTTTTGATTTTTGCAGCACTTACTTTTATTCTTAAGTTCATTTTCTCTTACTAAGTTCAGGTACCAATACACCAAAGTAAATTCCTTGTGTGTGAAAAGCTACATGGCAATAGGCCAAATTCTGATTCTGAAAATTCATTTTTTACAGAATACCAGGTCATTAGCACATTAACAGAACACATTTACAATTACTCCATTAACATAGTAGAGTTACTTTTCCCTCAAGCTAATCATCTCAAGACCTACTCAAATATATGTGTCATAATAGAAGCCTGGAGCAGCTTTTTGTAATTGTTTTTAGCGTAAAGCACTTTGCTCACTGCTTTTGCAGTGTTGAGTGGCTCACACTTTTCAACTTTAGGTGCCTCATGTTTTTTTGCAGGAGCGCCCTGAACACCTCAATTTGAGAAAAAACTTAAACTCAGAGTGGAAAAGTGCCTGACATCATTTCTGTTTTTTCCCACTTTCCAGTTAGTGATAGCATACAGTTAAGCTCATGTTAGCTCACTTTTATCGTTGCCCTACTAGGCAAGCTGCAAGACATATCTGAACAAACTGCAGCCTCAACTACTTCCTAATGTTTCACCAACTGTAATTAGGTGTAATTAGATGATTTAAAGCAGACTGTCAAATTGTCGCCAACTCATCCTAAAATAAGTCTTCAACCATCATCCATCCATCCAAAGCTCCTCTCCTTTCTGAGAGACTCATATCCCAACACCAGTCTTCATTTTCCTTTGTGTGGTCCTAAAGTCAGTCCCTCCACGATTTTGTGGGCTCTTTCTGTGGTTTTCTGATTTCACAGCAGTGAGCGAATCAGTACACAGCGCACAGCTCTACAATGAATTTAGATTTAACCTATTTAAAATTAGCATCTTTACTGTTAGGTTGCTGTGATTAATCAAAATTGCAAGATCCCATAAAATAAGTTTGGCTTAATTTGTGTTAATTGTATCTATTACATCATCACAACATCCTGGAGGGTCAAGTGCCTGCCGTCTTTCAATTTTTTATACAGCATTTAAGACATTGATTTGTAAGTTCACTTCACAGCAAAAAAGTGGTCAAGCTAAGTACAAGTGATTCTGTGGTTGCTTGGCAACACCATAAAAAACAATATATGGACCAGATCACAATAACTTCCAGGTATAAAACCGCTGTGTCACTTAAGTGACACTGCGATTTTATGCCTGGAATAATTGTGCTGAGCAAACTTTGCCTTAATTTTTTTGTTTAAAGCCACCTTTAAAAAGCCCATCTGAAGAAATCAATATCACTTTAAGTAAATGCCTCATGTAGAATATTTTCACAGCTTTACCTTGCTGTGAGACAGCTCTTACTGATGGGGTTTTGAAGCCATTATATCAAAAATATCTAAAACACCAGGCTCCATTGAGAAAAACAGTTCTTTACTTCACTGTAAGGTGTTGCTGGTCTACCGCTGCCTCCATCAGCTATTGTCTAAATTAAAGTGGAGCAAATACTTAGATCTAATGTATACTTACACTGATATTTACTTTTTTCAGATGGCTAAATATGTTTTGCTGCGGCCCGTGTCCACAGCTGTACATTGTTTAGCTTCCGTGTCGGTAGATTTGGATTAATAAAGATGTTGCTTATCAAACAAGACAGTTCATAAAATAAGCGTAGCAGATAGGCCAGATCACCTGTTTTTCTATATATCTTTATATGGTACAGGTATGACTGAAAATGACAACAGAAATTAACAAGTTTGCCGAATTAACATATCTCTGCAAAAAAAAAAACAAGCTGCTTTCCCAGAAGTGACTATTGTTCTTAGTGAGACGTCATGGTAATTCAGTCATCAGCACTGTTTTAAAAAAAATACACAGTTATCATCACAGTTATGGGTGCCTTATGGGGGCCACAGCCCCTAGTTTGAAAACCATAGTAGACTTACTGTACTACATAAATTGACAGATTTCTTTTTTTACATATTTTGGGGCCATTGTGAAGGTTTTAGTGAAACAGGCTGTGGCTTTCTAACCATCCATGCTGTGTGTTCACTCCCTATATGTCAGCCGATGACTCACTCACCCGAGCCTTAACTGGCACACATCATCTCCACCCTAAAACTGCTTCTCTGTCAATTTTCCTTACCCCATTTTGGCAGTGCTGCTGCATTTGTTGATTGAGAGACCTTTGGAGGTTGTAAAGGCTGTGTCGACCCCTCCGCCCCTCCATCACCTCCCTCGTCTCCCACTCTCTGCCTCGTCACTGTCACTTGCTTGGCTACATACAAACCTGCTGCGGGAGGATAATTAGTCAAAGTGATTTCCTGCACCCCTCCCCCCCTCAGCCTCGCACCCCTTACGCTTGCATCTGCTTAGCACAGCTTGGCATGGAAGTCAGGGAAATGTCATCACCCGCGCCGTTTGTCTCTCCCTCTTTGACATGAGAATGTACACACACCAGATGCAGAAGTCACAATAAAAATATTGTTTGCATATGCCCACAGTGGAGTGATCCAATGAAGCACACACAATGGAGTTAAATAAATACGCTTCACATAATGTCACGATTGAATTAAAGCCATGCCTCATTGTATTACTGTCATTCTTATTGCTGTAGGGAAATTTAAAGACATTAAAATACAGTAAAATATAAGGAAGCAATAAGAACTTCAAAGAATAATTCTCCTATAAGCAAAATAAAAGCAAATTATTGATTGGACAGCAGTGATAATCTGTATGGGATTGAAGACGGAGAGACTGTGTGCTCATGGATGCCTACACTTCACCCTGCGGGATAGAGTGAATAAATGCAATTAGAAAATAAATTAATATAAACAGAGTTGCGTTTTCTTTATCCTCTAATAAATGATTGTTTACACATTATGCGTGGTCGCTCATGCTTAAAATGGAAAAAGTCCAGCTTGAAGCGCTGAAATAAGTTTTATGCCTCATTAAATTCCAGCTGTGAGCTCCAGAGTAAACGGATTTGTCATTGTGCTTTGTCAGAGAATGCAGGTGTGTTCGGAGACAAAAGGACTACACTAAGTATAAGAGTGAGGTTGCTGATTTACAGGGCAACCAACAGAATGTGTGGGCACAATGCATATTCATACCTGTTTATTTGGGGTATGAGGGGTTAAGACACTGACCATGACCGCAGTGACCATGGTTGGCCATTGTTATCGCTCTCCTGTCAGCTATCAGACAAAGGTATGCCCCCAGAAAATAAGACTGCGATTTTTTCTTTTTCTTTTTTTCCTTTTATTCAGCAAGTGACAGAGAGAGACAGAAAAAACAGGGAAGACAAAGAGGGTGACATGCCGCAAAAGGGCCCAGGCTGGTAGTGAACTCAGGCCATTGCTAAATGCCTGACTGGTACGCACTCTACCTGGTGAACTACCAGGGCGCCCAAGACTGCTAATTGTCATTTGTTATACCAGAACCTGAAGGGCCAGAACATTTAAATTGTTAGGGAAAAAAAAAACATGTTTTCTCACCTCTTGTACAGTAGCTGTGCGATGCTCAAATTAATGTAAAAAGTGAAACTTAACTGTTCATTGTGCTGTGTCTAAAAGTTTGCATTCACTCTTTCTGCACTCTGCTTCTCCTCTCCATCAATTGGATCAGCTCTGACTGACTCAACTGATCGACTATTCACGCTGAGACTCAAACCGTAAGAGATATAAATAGCTTATAATGAGATTCACCTGCACTGCATTCACAAACCTGCAAAAAACATCTGAATTTAGAGAGGAGGCACAGAATGCAAAAAATTGGACTCTCGAACACAAGATTGAAACAAATGGGAAGTTTGGTGACACTATCACACCTCCCTGTCGCAGCTACTGCTACATATAGATTCTGATTCTGTGGGAAACACTGTCACCTTTTGAAGTGTTACACATCCAACTTACACAAGTCGACATTAGCTTTCATTTGAAACCTTGTTTTTGGCAAATCGACATGTATAAATATCCAGTATTCACTCCCTTTTTGCTCTGTTTTTGCTTACACCAACTCCTGGCAAATAACTAAATCTCTTGCTTCTAAATGCTCCACAATGTTAATTACCTAGTCACTTTGTCTGCTGTTCAGTTATAGGCAGGTAACATATAGTGAGTTTAAAGGAGTTTTTTGGCTAAAAACAGCTGCATGCTGCATCTGTAAACAAGGTTGATGAAAGCAGTGAGCAAGACTCTGTCGGGAAGCTTACTGGCCAGAAAATCAAAACACTTCGTTAAAAGTGTCCCAAAAGCTCTGTATATCTGACATTAACTGCAGGATGTGGTGATTATTTTTTGCAAATTGTCACTACCAGCGACTCTTTATATTACACATAGTCATAAGATGCATTGTTCTTATGGAAATATTAATTAATGCAGCTTTAAAAAACAAAAGGGTTCTTTAAAGGTTTAAACAAAAGGTGCAGTCGATTTGTACCATTACTGAGCACAAGTTGTCCACCTTCCACCTTCTCCACCACTCAGCCTTCACATTGACAATATTGTTCTGTATCCAAATACACTTGCATCGTCATCTATGTGGCATTTGTACATGTTGTCGCTACAGTGTAGAAAAGAATGTCAGTTGCAAGATCCAAAGCCCATACAATGAAGTAATTTTGGAGAAAATGTGAAGAACGACCCTGCCACAGCCGTGCAGTTTAGAGGATGAGAATGGCGCATGCTGCATGCATGTGCAGATTTTGGAGGAGACCAGCAGTGTTGAGAAATGCCTTTGCAACTCCACTAGTGACCTGCTGCTACCTGGCTGACCATGTTTCTCCTAAACCTCACCTACATAACATTACACTGAATAGGCCTATTTAATGTGACTATGACCAACCATGACTCCTTTCCAACAACAAACCTAACCGTCAGGGGCGCATTGTCGTTATTCTCTCACTTTTATGAGCTTTTTCACCACATAAACCCATTCTTGGAGGAAATTTGATCAAAATTGGTTCCTTGAAGAAGTTTTAAACAGTAAATACATTTCTATCACGCTTGTGTGCGTGGCCCTTAGAGTATTCTGCAGAATGCTGCGTTTAACCCTAAACTAACCTAACTGTCAGGGGCGCATTGCCGTTGAGCGCAAATTCATTAGGTATTATATTAAATGTTGTATGAAGATACATTTTTTCTTGAAGAAAGTGTATTTCAATTTAAAAACAGGTAATTGTTTCTGGAAAGAAACTTTTCTATGGACTTTTTTTAACAATATATTTTTTGGTAATTGAAAACTGTATTTTCCTCAATTATATTAAAACGTGTTTGGACATCTCAGAAACAGACAGTTGGGCAAATCAAACCAAAACCAGCTACTTAATTCATTCATCTGGTTAAAGAATTCAACCTAAATCTGATGAAACAGGGACCTCTGAAATTTCAAAGGGACAATCATGGGAACAAATGAGGGTTCTTATTTTTATGGACAGTTCACATTTTACAGAGATTTCCTATGCATTGTACGCCCCTTTCTGTGTCAAGTGGTGCAGAAATACTTGTGCCCTGTATATTTTCTTTATGGTTCTTTTCTTAGTTTGGTTGTCAGTGTGTGTGTAAATCTGTGTGTATGGCAATAATCCCTGTAAGGTTCCTGCAGTAATGGGTAGTTGTGTGGGAAGGCAGACAATGCTTGAATCCATAAATGTCCTTAAGCCATGTTATTCCTCTGCAGTGGTTGAGTCTTATGTAAATTCAAATCTAATTTAGCGGATTCTAATAAAGAACTTGTACATACAGTGTGTGTGAATGTATGCATGTGTGACTCAGTGAGAGAGTTCATCTCCCACTCAACGTTACACTGCTGCTGTTAAAGGGATCACTGAGGTACTAAGTAAATCAAAGTGTGAAAACAAACCCAGAGAAAAGTCCTGTGCAAATGCACCATTTTGAGGGCAAGCGCAGCAACATTAATAGTAGGATGAATTGTGTTTGACAAAATGGTGAATTTGATCGGCTGTCAAGATGTGAATGGAAGCTGAACTTGTGCCTGGTTTTCTTGCTACAGCTCTACAGCTCGGTGGAGTTTGGGAGAAGGTGGCAAGTGGTGCACGAGAGAGTGGCTCCCAATCGTTTCTACTGGTAAGTACACAGATTCGGACATTGTTCAACAAGTTGTAGGCAATTTGTGTTGAAGAATAGATCCAAGAGCTCAGATTCAGTAAACATTTTGAGTGGTGTAATTGTATTTTTCAAAATGAATCATGTTATTCCAAATGATACAGTGCTAACAGTTCACAGCTAGCCTATGCTGTTGCCCATATTAAATGTTAATAGTGACAAGCTACTAGTTAAGATAGCTGGTAAGTATATTAAACTAATAATGCACTTACAGACTGACACCACATGCTCACTGATCCAAAGGTCTGCTTTGTAACCTATTGAGGTAATGAGCCTTAAACAGTTATGTTTAGCTTAAACATCTAACTGGGAAAATCCATTTTAATAACCAGCCACTTTTGATCATTTCTGATGACGTTGTTGTTGTTTTTGATGTTGTTGTTGTTGTTGAAATAATGTATGTAGACACAGTTATTTCACTCCTGGGTTTTAGGAGCCATAAATGACCATATTTGGACGAGAGGGTGGAGCTAACCGTAACGCTAGCTGCACAATGCATTTACAGCTTTGGTTAACTCTGTTAATGCTAATGCTAATTTTCACTTTGAAGACTAACAAAATGTACCTACTGGAAAAACTAAATATCTGTCTCCTTAAAGGGTCTTTAGTATATTTGAACTGCTGACAAGTTTTCTTCGGTGACCAAAATGTTACAATTAAATTTTAAGGCCCTGAAAACACATTGAAATCACATCAGCTAGGGCTACACATAAATGCCATGGTTACGTAGTGGTTACATTAACTACATGTAGTGTTGCCATGGTCATATCAACAGAAGGCATTCACCTTTCACTCAAAGCGGCGATGCCTTTACTAACTTTGAGCCTAAATAACATTTAAACTGGTAAGTTAAAAATACACCTCTGCACAGTTGTCAGAAAGAGGGAAATTAGCTATAGATAACAAAACCATGCTTGTTTTGTTTGTTTGTTTTTTGTATTATGGCTGTAAATATTTCCACGTAAAGTTGGGCATTTAAACATAGGGGTCAAAGGGAATTGTGTCTTCTTTGAACCAGCTTCAGCTATTTGAGGAACAGCAGTTTTTGGCATGTTTTTTCAGTCCCGCAGGGTGACACTTGGTCATTTACACTAAATGATTAGTGAGTTAGCTGCTAACTAGGTATTGTGTGAAAATACTGTGAAACAAACTGTCGGCTTTTCGTCACCACTCTCTTTATCTTTTTGAACAACAAAACAAAACACTCCACTCTACCTTCCCAAATTCATAGTTACAGGCCTTCTATTTTTTTTGGAGAAACCATCTGTGACTGAACGTTAACTGTAGCAGCATGCAAAGAGCCAGACCAGACAACAGCCAAGCATTTCATTGTGCAGTTTGGACGCCTCGCAGAAACACTTTATTGGCTACAAGACTGAATTTGCAGGCAACAGTTGTCTTGTCACCAGGGGGAGTCAGCTTTCGCAAACTAAAACTTTTCTTACAGCTTGTTAAAATAAACATGAATAATAATGATTGCTTATTCAAATTGCAATATAAAAATGTCAATATAAATAGAATGAATCTGTCAGCCTTAATTTTGATTACTGTGAGTTTTCAGGTTTAGTCATTTCCACATATACAGGATTCACCTATAGTTCAAAAAAACTATGAACAACTATTTAATGTGTACCTCCTGAACATACAAAGTTAGAATACACAGACATTAAAACAAAAGCACTGTCAGTTTTTAAACATACTGTATACAGTATATTTTCTACAGTTCTGGACACACTGTATTGCTGATACAAAACAATTATTGCGTGACGACTATCAGTAAAACTGATGCTGAACTCAAAGCCAAATGAAGAGCACTTTTGACATTGTAAATGTCCTGAACAGATAACGTCATTGCCTCTCCCACAAATTGAGGAGCAGATGAGCCAGAGAGGTTTTTAAGATTTTCATTATTCATTTGTCTGACATGCCTGATCTTCCTCTGTGGCAGACAGTTACATTATGTGACCGACAGTGTTCAGCTGTGGAGAGAGGCTTCAAAATCAGTTTTGGGTGGAATCTGAGTATTGCTATCCTTTGTGATGAAATAAGATATATGAAGATTGAAATAATATAATGGTTCCTCTCAGCCATGCCTTTGAAGCCAAATTGTGATATTAAGCATCTTGCTGCATAGTCATTAGGTGTAGATTTCAGGGGAAGCAGGGGACATGTTCCCTTCAATATTCAGAACATGCTTTTGTCCCTCACAACAAAAATATGAAAGCAACAGAAGCAGAGGACTTTAATTTTGACAAAATAAAGATATTTATAACATAAATTGCTAATTGGTGCATTAAAAAAATACACTAGAATACAGGAAATTAAGTGTCTGATGCTCAAACTCTTCTGACTGAGAACCCCAATGCTGCTTTTTGGTCCCCAAAACATCCCCAGAAGAACATGGCACAGCACACACACACACACACACACACACACTAAAAGAGAATAATTGCTTGATTTTAAGCAATCTCAGTCGACTGAGGGGTCTCCAACTGATGATTTGAATCTCTGACATTCAAAGGGCAGCCCTAGTTAGCATGATTGTTGCATTTGTGGAGAAAACGTGTCCCGCAGAAGGAAAATGTTTTGTCTGTGAACTTTATGAGTTATAACACATTAACTTGTGTTTGTTTTTGTCACTAGTAAGCCATGTTTAATGTGTGCTGTGTGCTTGTTTTGAATCAAGCAAATTTTACAGTACTTAACAGAAACTCCACTACAGACTAGTATTTTGGAGGTGTAACTGCAGAGCGATACGCCACAGCATATGTCTAAATGCTCACATCGGCATAGACTCTGCGCGGCTCTGCGTACGTACAACTATAAATCCCCCTTAACCATAGATTGTACAAAATAATGGACGTAGCTAATATGACATCACCCATTGATTTGTGGTATGCTGAATTGAAACCTTGTGGGGTTTTTTTGGAGCCAGAAGTGACCATATCAGAAGTGACCATATCAGAAGTGACCATATTTGGACAAAAGGCTGGAGCTGTGGATGAGCAATAGCGACGCCACACAGACAGCGTTTCACTCAAGGGGCCCGCTCCTAAATATGCATAATTTTAAGCCTTGATGACATGTAAACAGGTGAGTTCTTTAAAAAAAATGCCACCCTGTGCAGTTTTCATGAATGTTGAAATTTGCTGTTGAGACCAAAAACATTATTAGTTTACATTTTGGAGCCAACGTCAAGTGGCCATTCGCTAAGCAGTACTTTTTGGCACTTTGGCTTCATTTTTTAGCCTCGGAGGTTGCCGCTTGGCCTTGCATTTTTTTATTATTGCACCCTGCTCTCCCGTCTTTTCCTCAGCTAAATGGTCTCACTGTCATCAGGTCACGGGCGTTGTCTACCTCAGTGGTATCTAGCATATCTGGCCTCTCTCTATACAGTAACTAACTCTAACAAAAAGCTTTCACCTCAACAAACTGTCAGGGTAGTAACAAGCTGGGCAGCCAGGAGTGAAGGGAGCCTGGAGGGCTGATACTGCAGAAGCTGTCAGAGTTCTATTTTGGGACGCGCACTGTGTGGTAGGTGTGGTGCTAGCCCCAGTAATGAGGCTGCAGAGGGAGCTTATGCCTGCTGTACATGCTGCCACCAAACATGTTAAGAGACATAAGCTCATTTGGTCGACCTGAGTGGCGTTCGGTCACACAGCGCGGGTGGGCTTGTATGAGGCGCAGACTCGAACAAACAGCACTCTAAATTCCACCGCATTCAGCCCTAATCAGTTTGTGAGCTTAGCTGGTGCTTCCGTGAAAATGCTTTGAATATGACATTACAAATCTTCACGAAAACATCTGGAGCCGCCCGTACGTGATATTTTTGCTAGGCCACAGCTCCAGCTCCACCTGTTCTGACATCAAGTGTCCTCAGAGACCACACAGCTGTCCAAACTACTGTCATGCATACACAGAGACACTTCGGTGGGCCAGCAACTTGGAAGCTCTGCCTCCTATCCTTTAATGGTGAAAATATACACGTTTAAACAAAGCGTATAGCTGCACTAACTCAAAGAGGTATTGTTTGCCTGCCTCGTGCTGTTCTTGGGTACCTGAATGGATTTTTCAGTGAAAATGGAAATGTGGTGTGGATAAGTAGGCCATCCGATTCACAGCTGCGTTTCATCTGGGAAATCACCAATACTACCAATAAGTACAATGATTAGACACTACGGTAGTCTGCTTCTCATTCCCCTCACACAGCCCCCCCTTTATTTCTCTTTCCATTAATGTGTGTGCTACCTGTGGACACATTCTCTCTTTATCTCCCTCTCTTTCTCTCCCACTGTCTCTCTCCACCTCCCTGTTCTCCCTCCATGTGTGTGCTGCCTTTGCTTCTCCTCTGATCCGCCAGTCTTTTTAATACATATTTAATGCCGTAATGATTATATGCTATTCCATCTGCGGACATCCCTACTGTAGAGAGAAAATCAATGGCTTTTCCTCTCCTAATGATGTCAGGAAACGTCCTCCTCCATCCGTCTGGGGGGGAAAAGGACCTTCTGGGTGCTCTAAACATTTAGATCACACAGTAAACCTGAGGTCCTTTTTCCTCACACTTTAAACTGCCATCCACAATGAAGACAAAGACACGGCAATCCCAGTACCCAATTCCTGCTGATGTTTACCACAATTGCCACAGCAGATGACTTAACCTCTCTGTAGTTATAAATTTGTATGACTTTCCAGCGTGCAATCCATCAGGTCAGACAGCAGCTACGGTAGGTGGCATCTGCCCGGAGGCAAAAAGACCAATGGTGATGTTCCTGAAACACATTTGTCTGCCTTTCAGGTCGAAAATGGGTTTGGACAAAGAGCCGGGCTTAATTCACCTGGAAACCAGCATCTCTGAAGGACGTGAGTAATTGAATTCCGAGTTCAGCGCTCCATTTTCTCGTGTCTTTGTACTGTATCGTGAGCATTGTGCTAAAGTAGAGAGGAATTGGGAGTTGTGTGGACAATTCTGCTGAAGGGTAATGCAAAGGGACAGCGGAAATGGCCGAGTCTGGGGACACACAATGACAATGGAGAGAAAAGTAATGCATATATTAGAATGCTTTTAAAAGCAAGTGATTTAGCTTAGTGGCGCTCACGTAGGTATAGAGAGAAATATCACTCATCCTCCTGAATGACAATGAACACTGGGATATTGAGGGTTGATATATAGTATTTGACTTGATTTGCTTACTGAGGCTGATGTCAGAATCCATGGGATTCGCACTCTCATTATCCACGTTATTATCTGTCTGAACGATCCCACACTAAACGTTCAAGTCTGAACAAATCATGTATTCACAATCAATAGGATAAACTTTGATGGAGTTTTGTGTCAAAGGGGAACTCCACTGATTTTACATTTAAACATCAGTTTTGAGTCATGAGGCATCATATAATGCCCCCTGATGACTAAAATTACAACAGAAAGTCTGTGTTATAAACTAAATGGTGGGTATTGACTAGTCAGGTAGTGTCCAATAAAAAGATTGTGTTATTATTATTATTATTATTAATAATAATAATATTTTAGATTAATTGTTCATATGTATGGGAGGTGGGGCAGGTGCACACAACCTGGTTCCCATTTGAAAGCATGTATTGAAAATGTGACCTATTTAGGACTTTTAAAGTCAACAAGTCTTCGCCTCTACCACATTTGACCATGATTTTAACAGCCTGTCTTGTTAGTTCCATAACTTTGTGGAAGTGCAACACAAAATTGTTTGAGTAACCCTTTAGCACTTAATAAATACTCTAATCTTTCCCTGTCACTTAGTTTCAAAAGCTTTCAAAGTATCAGTGCCGCATTTCTGTCAGAACACTCTCTTTGAGGCCGACGCAATAGAGAAAAGCCAATCATACAAACACACACAGCAAGCATCAGTCATGTCAGATGTTACGGTCACACAGCCAGAGACTATCACTATTGATCATGTGCTTGTGGGCGAAGCCGACATATAATTGGCAGAGGCTAACATGTGAGGACAGGCTCTCTCCCGGTGCTGCTATTGAAGGCAAAGAAAGCAATTGGCCTCTTTGGTCATCTGTCTTCCCCTCCACCCAGCTCCTCCTTTACTGGGACCACTTTATTGACAAGAGTAATGTGGGGAGCCAAAAGAGGCCGCTTGGCTTTGGGTGAAGGCTGCCTTTCTTCATTGCCATCCCTGATGCCCATGGCTTGACGTGTGTGTATGTGTGTGTCTTTTTTTTGTGTGTGTGTGTGTGTGGGAGCAGAGGCGCTGTATGTCACCTGCAAGCTTCAGAACTGCACAGATGCCAACAAGGGCAAACCATTCCCTGGCTACATTGACCCCAATTCTCTGGTGGTGCAAGATGAGTATGTGTTTGTCCAGGTAGGTAATTGTCCAGTTTGTTCAGTGAAAAACATTACAGTGGTGTTTGAGGCAGAAAGTGTGAGGATTTTGCAGGAAATTTTTCAAGGTCGTTCCTGGAGTGTTGCTTCTAGTGCAGCTTTGTGTGTGTCTGTGGTGACTGAAAATGCTTTGTTTGATTTTATGTGTCTTCTCAATGTTTTCACTCAATGGTTTCATCGCCCTAAGGTGTCAGCCGCAGGGAGGCCAATCTACTATGTGTCAGCTAAAAGAGATGTCTTCACACCAATGAAGCTGCCCAAGTACACACTGCCCAAGGTAACAAATACACTGCCTGATTAAAATTCAATTAACATGACCAGACACTCACAATCTTGATGTTAACAAATAATGAATTAATCCTCGGCAAGAGCCCACATTTCATCATGGGTCACTGAAAATATGTGAGACAAATTTCAAATTCATTTGCTGCTGTTTCATGGAAGTATTCTGCATTTGAAGACACATAATTTGCTTCAAGCTTTGTTTGGTATGTGGGCTAACGTTGCAGTAAGGCGTCAGTTCATCGCTGGTTCTGCATGACACTCTCTTTGTTATTCAAGGCCAAAAGTAACTCTCACAGTGTTTCCAGAATTATTATTCTGTGCTGCTCAACTTAGAGTGTATTCAGGTTAGTTGATGTTTTTTTATTCTATTAATTTTAGAATAAAAAAGATATATAACATTTAAAAGAATCCTTTCCTTGCAAAATTATACAGAGTTCCCACAGTCATGGAAAACTTAGAAAAAGCATGGAATTTTATAAAGACATTTTCCAGGCCTGGAAAAGCCATGTTACTAAGTAGAAAACATTTAAAGTTTGTGTGTAATTAAATTGTTATTGTAATCTCCTGTGGATAACCTCCCTGTAATTTTGTGTAGCTGTTGACATAACATTGCTCTAATATGCATCAGTGTGCGACAATATTTTGTTAATCATTACATATGATACTTTATTTCCTATTCATGTTCTGTCTCTCCTTCCACGTATATCAGCAAGCTGAAGTTTTGTTTGGACAGAGTTTGAATCTGACATATATAAAAAAAAAAAAAATGCTGGGCAAGTGGCACAAGAAATCTTTTTTTTAATATGGGTCCTTGGAAAGTCATGGAAATGTTTTGAAATTTTGTCCATGAAAATGTGTGGGAACCTTGATGATAATTTGTATACTGATCATTCACCGCTGTTGAATTTGTGAATTTCGTCTTGCATGCCCCCCAGTGAGCGGGAAATCAAAAACAAAGCAAACACTCCTCGTGAGTTAAAGTAAATGGGAGCCTTGTTTAACAACAGCAAAACTATATCAAAATATCACTTTCCAAACTTTCTCACAACTCCTGCGGAATAACCCGAGTCTCATTTATCTACTCATATGTTCAGCACTCCCCAAACATGTATTTTCAGGGTCACTATATACTTCAATTCATGAAGTCTTTTTGGATTCTCCACTCACCGGGTGATTAATAAATAGTGAATTAATTCTCAGTAAGAGTTGATATTTCATCATGGGTCACAGAGAATATGTGAGACAAATTTCAAATTTAGTTGCTGCTGTTTCATGGAAGTAGTTTGCATTCGCAGGCACATAATTCGCTTCCAGCTTTGTTTGGTATGTGGGCTAAAGTTGCAGTAAGGCGTCAGTTCATCGCCGGCTCTGCGTGACACTCTCTTTGTTATTTATGGGCAAATCAAGGCCAAAAGTAACTCTCACAGTGTTTCCAGAATTGTTATTCCGTGCTGCTTCATGTGCACATGGCCTCGCTTGTCACGTCCCCATTGACAATTAGACATGTTTTATTCAATCAAGCCCTAGGCGCCCCGGGTTGCTGTCGGCTGACTGCAAGGTGTTATTGGCACAGTCAGAGGTAGATGAAGTACACAGCCAAACAGCGTGGCCTCAGCTGCTTAATCTCTGCCCAATAAGCCTGACACAGTGTTGATGATGTTAGTATCCTCTTAGTTAAGATACGTGAATGCGGAGGATGTAGCAATTCTGATTATTGAATATGATTAAACGCAGCAGGAGGGTAAAACAGTATACAATCTAAAAGTCTTTGTATTTCTCGTTGAGGCATAAGAGAAAATGTTTTTAAGGAGCAAATTAAACCTTCACAAATGCCAACTTTAAATTGGAGTGTATTCAGGGCTGTTGCTTTTCAGTTTTTTTCTATTTTAGGATAAATGAATATAAAAGTTAAATGAATACTTTTGAAAATGATCATTTTTATACTTCAGTAACTCACTATGTGTTGCACTGAATTCATGGAGATTTTTTTGTTTTTGTTTTTATTTTCCATGTCTCCACAGTGAACAAAGAATCCAAAAGGGCAAAGTCACATGCGTCATCATATGTTACATATGCTCAGTGCCTCTCAAAAACAGCTTTTTCACTAAAACCTTATGATTTAAAACACTCCCACCTGTGAGTATCACACACCAGTGAGAGTGTCTGTGCACACTACTCAGCCATGCATGAGACTGTTTGTAGTGATAAGTTGTAAATCAGAATCAAAATGCATGTTTGGGAAGTACTGAGCACACGACCGGATAAATGACACTGGGATTACTATTCACGAGTTGTGTGAAAGTTCGCATTTATTAGCCTTTCTTATGATTACATACCAAATGAAGATATAACTTTCTCATCACATAAAAAATTCAACATATGTCAGCACGTCTCACTTCACTACAGCACAAAAGTAAACTGAAAAACACACCACACTGCAGATTAAACGAAAACCAGGAAAAAATGGAATCTTAATAAGAATCTGCTGGTGTTAACTTTGCTTCTCTGCCAGGACCTCCATGTGATCAGCACAGATGAAAATCGTGTGGTTGCAGCCGTACAAGAGTGGAACCAGAACGAAACCTACAACCTGTACGTGTCGGACACATCGGGGGTCTACTACACCCTGGCCCTGGAGAACGTGGTCAGCAGTATGGGCCCCGAGGGCAACGTCATGGTCGACCTCTATGAGGTAAACAAACATAGACACGACATAAAATTCTGTGTAGCAGAGTATTATGGGCTGCTGAAAATGGAATGACTCTGCTTTAGTTTTAGATTAGTATGCTGAACACAAGGCCCGACGCCACACACCCCACCCCCCAAGTCTGCAGTATTCATTCTGGCCAATTTCTCCTTTTTGAATAACAGTATCAAATAAAGGCCTGCTTGATGAGTGCTCAACCCACAAGTTTATTATGAACACTGATCAATATTTTAGAGCCAGGAGGCAGAGATGATGAAATGTACTTGTTTTGTCATTTTGGAAACAACCCCTGCTGCTGTAGGCCTACAGTCTTCAGAGCACATTGTGTGAATACGAAGCAGCTTCAAAGTGCTGACATCAACAAAGGCAAGAGGGGATTGTGCCAGGGATATAGATTTTTGGGAGGCTGAGATTATTTCTTTCTTTGATGAATAACTGCAGATATTACTTCACAAAATGCACCTAATCCAAAAAGAAAGAAAAAAGTGTGTTAAGGGCTAATGTGAAGCTCTGGCACTCAGGTATGATTTTTAAAGGCATAGTAGACTAAAACTATATCTCCAAATCAAATAATTAAGATGCTGATGCTCATGTCTTGCTGTGGCCTTGGTGATAAAATCAAATCCACTGTCTTGATTGAGGTCGCCACCCAAAACGTAGAATATGCTAAATCTCGCCTCCAAGGGAGATTGAAGTATCTGTCAATTACTAAAGTGGAGTTTCATCACCTGATATGACTCTCACTGACTCAATTCAGTCTCCCCGAGCTATTCCTCCGGGCCTCCAACAAGGAGTCAGATTCATTTAAGACACGCATTGATTACTCAAAAGTCCCCAGACAGTCAATCATTTCCCACTCAGTGTTTGTGGCTGTGTTTGGTTTTTGTTGGGAATACAGAATAGGTGCGTGTGTGCGGCTGCATTGCCCCAGGGCGTGCGATTGCTTTGCAGTGCGTTGCTTTCATTTTCTGCAACGTGACTCGAAGATATAGAAATATCTTTTGGACATGTGAAGTCTGTTTGTGAGCTGTTTTCTTTCTAATTTCCCAGGTAGCAGGAATAAAAGGGATGTTCCTCGCCAACAAAAAGACGGACAACCAAGTGAAGACGCACATCACCTACAACAGAGGCAGAGACTGGAGGTTACTGCAGGCCCCGAGCAAAGACCTGAGAGGCAACAGCATTCACTGTGTGCTCGTGAGTATCTGCGAGGTAGCGCCGCGTTCATACGTGTTTTTGTATGTGTGCGTTTCCATCAAAGAGAGGCCTTGACAGGAGTTGACTGATCCCAGCAGCAATGAGAGGCCGAGCTCAGAAAGAGCAGCGCCCGTCAAAGCTGAGTGCTCTGAGGCTGCTGAGCTGAAAGGTCAGCCATTTTGATTCAGTCCAATAAGCTGACCTCCCATTTAAGAAACACAGAGAAAAAGAGGTGTCTGACAGGAAAGCTTCTTTTTTATGTCTTTTATTCCCGAAAGCCTCTGAAAGTTGGCCGCTCCTCATATTTTTCGAGTTTTCACTCAAAAGCCAGAGTAAAGAATCTAACTGTGTATGTTTTCAAGATGTTGTTTGTCATTTAAGCACTGCAACCGCCCAAAAGAAGCCAGACTAAGATGACAGCGTAGATCTGATGGTTTGTGTCACTGCTGCATTAGCCGATTCTCTTAACATGACTTTATATAAAAAATAATCACCCCTTTTTGATGAACCAATTAGTAATTCCGCTGCATGCCTTGCCTTCTGCCCGTATTATACAGTCATTTGTCAGGAAATGTCAGAGTTTTAATAAACCTCTAAACAGCCCGTCACAACATGCCCTGCACCACTGGCATTTTGCTGGCTCGTAATGAGAATTGTGTCAGTAAAGGTTAACCCAATCAAAATTAATGGTGAAACCAGCCAATGGGGAAATGGTGTTTGTGATAAAACTTATGACTTGGGAGGGTTGTGCATCCAAGTCGATGCAACAGACGCTTTATTCAGAAGTGTCTCGTGAAGGTTTTTAGTGATGTTGTTTCAGAGGTTTGATAACTGAGTTTGTGATTTATTTTCTGCAGCCGTACTGTTCATTACATCTCCATCTGCACGTGTCTGCGAATCCCTACACATCTGGAAATATAGCCAGCAGGGACTCAGCGCCGGGGCTTATTGTCGCATCAGGTGGGTGAGAAGGAGCCTCTTTTGAGTGACATGTTTGTTTCTCTTTTCTCTGTCGACTTGAAGCTCTGACAGTTTTTTCTTAAAAAACAAAAAACCCTATTGCAGCCCTCTCTGACATTTTTTTTCATGTTATTTGTAGTTTTTAAATAGAATTGTGTTTTGATTTAAAAGTCCTGTGTGTAGAATTTAGGGGGACATATTGGATAAGAAATGTTATATAATGAAATAAGTATGTTTCTTTAGTATATAATCACCTGAAAATAAGAATCGTTGTGTTTTGTTACCTTAGAATGCACCATTTATATCCACATAGGAAGCAGGTCTCGTCCATAGAGTCCACCATATTGCACCACAATGTTTCTACAGTAGCCCAGAACGGACAAACCAGGGACGCTCACCTGGTAGAGCGGGCTCCCAATGTACAGAGGCTTCGTCCTGGCTGCAGCAACTGCTGGTTTAACTGTGACCTGAGGCTCTTGTATGTCATTCCTTCACTTTCCCCATTTGACACGTTTGCTGCCCTGTCTGAATAATGGCAAAAAGCCAAAAAAATAATCTTAAAAAATAAAAAATAGAACGGACAAACCAAATACTAGCTCTAGATGAGGCCATTTGAATTTTTTACATCGACCGTATTTGGCAGCCTCTGCATGACGAGCACTTTTGGAAAAAAATTTTTTAACATGAACCCGCTCAATTTAGTGATTTTTTTGCCAATTCAAATCATCACGGGCCAGATGCATAAAACTCTGTTCAGATTCACAAGTAAAACTGTGTTCACGCACAAAGCCAGAAATATGCACAGGCATTATTTTTGTCAGATTTATGAAGCTGAGCACCTGTTGCTGTAATATAAATCTTGATTATTGTGTTGCTTGGCGTATGTGCACAGGCCTCATTTACACACCCACAGTTTGCCATGAATGAATTTAGAAACAGCTTCAATGAAACATTTGCATATCAGTATTTGTGCCCCTCTGATACCACTAATTTGACCCCTCAATGAGAAATGTGGTAAAGTGAAATTTCACCGACTGTGTTGCCAGAGCAGCTGTTGTTTAACAAAGCTGTGGCAATTTTTATCATCCGTATCATTAATCCATCACATATCTGCAAACCGTCATCGTGTCAAGATCTCATTCATGATTATTATTTAATATCAAAGTGATGATCAATAATTCACTCAGCGCTCATGTTGAAACTAACTTTAAAAGTTCTTCGGAGGATAAAATTAAACGATCACTAACAGGGAGATGTATGTAAATTAAAACAATGATGAAATTCATCAGTCATTAATAATTCAAAATAGATTTTTATAAATGGGCCTTCGAGTTACATTTTACAGAGCACCGTGCAGGCTGCAAAAATAAAAATCAGTGAAATTGGCAAACAACCAAAAATAATGTTATCCATTTCTCAACTGAGCCCATGTTTAATCTCGTCCTCATTATTTCGCCCGCAACTGTCTTGGCTAAACCCGCGTTTACCTCTGGTCTTAAGACTGTGTGAGATTCACAAATACAATATTATGTGCAGGAAGAAGTCGTTGCATGTTTTTTTGTGCATACACATCATTTATGCATTTGGCCTCGGGTCCGTTTGTTTTGGAGAGGGAGAGACCTCTGCAGATAATTTGGCTATCAGTCAAGACCTCATGAACAATGAAAACTGAAGGAATTCTAACCAGGAGAGTATTCAGCAGGTTGCAATCTGCATTCCTCGCCTCTAGATGCCACTAAATCCCCCTAAATCTTACACACTTGACCTTTAATGCCACTGGATTAGATCAGACTTACATTTTACTATACAAATAGAAGCTACACTTATTAAAGCTAATCCAGCTCTAAAACAATGCTACCAGGATGCATTCAGTTGATGAGGTGAAATGAATTCTGTGTTTGCTCAAATATTATTCAGCACAACACAACAACAAAGGAGACATGAATCTGGTTTTCCCTGAGTTGTGTTTTTATTGGCAATGGCATTTGCAATCAAATAGTGCATCTCCTCTTTTGTGGAGTTTTTTTTTCTCCATCCACTGACGCATTAGATAGTGTTATGTTAACTCGAGGAGACAAAGACCACGAAAATCACTTAGACAGACCAAGCCAAAAAACTCTGGTTCTTTCAGTTAGTTGAAAATCTTGGCACTCAACATTTCAGTGCAGTGATGCTTCCAATATGGCACTGCAGCTCTCAACTCAGCCTTCCTCTATGCCATTGCATTTGGCTGTTTGCAAGTTTTTGCTCTTTACTTTGTGTTTTCAATAGTTTGTCCCTGTTCAGCCTCAGTGTACAGCTCCCGCGGGCTTCTGACAACATGCATGTGTCACCTCACCTTTGAACAGGGCAAATGACACAACGAAAGGTATATAATCTTCCTGTTTTAGCCCTCAGAGCATGGCTGTTTTTGAGAACACAGGAGTGAAAGCAAAGACTCTCATTGACTCAGCAGGGAGAAAACAAAGAAATGGAGGAATATGAGATCAGCAGCCCCCCAGGTGAATTCACACCTCAGTGATATTTACTCCCGCATGGACCAGCACTGTCAATAACACATCAGCACACGCCTCAGGTGTCTGGAGAAGGTGTCTGGACCTGTGAAACAATGTGAATTAAACAAGTTTCAGGGATGTGGGAATAGAACAATGGGCTGATTTTGTTTGATCTGTGTCATTATTCAAGCTACAAAACGGCCAAAATAAACTGAGCCAGAGGAAGTCTGGTATTGTTTTATCATTAGCTTGTAAAACAACCCACACTTCTCAGTCTCACTGTGGCTTTAACTCCCTCTTAAGATGCCAGGAAAGGGGGAAAAAAATCTTTGCTTTTACATCCTTGGGCTAATTTGGGTAGTTTTTGCCATCAACAAAACTTGAACATTTTTAATGACTAACTTATGGTGTGAAATCTGGGGATATAGAGACATTACACAGTGCATGTCCAACAGTCTAAGGACTAGAAAAAGGCACAATATCAGACTGTTCACTCAGTGGCCACTTAATTAGGTACACCTGTTCAACTGCTTGTTACACAAAAATCTAATTAGCCAATCATGTGGCAGCAACTCAATGTGTTCAGGCGTGTTGGCACAGTCAAGACAATTTGTTTAAGTTCAAATCAAGCAAATCAAGGAATGGAGAAGAAAGGTGATTTTGAAAGTGGCATGGTTGTTGGTGCCAGGTGGGCTTGTCTGAGAAGAAGCTGCTGATCCACTGGGATTTTCACACACAACCATCTCAAGGGTTTACAGAAAATGGTCGGAAAAAGAGAAAATACCCAGTGAGCAGCAGTTCTCTTGGTAAAATGTCTTGTTGATGGTAGATGTCAGAGGAGAATGGCTAGACTGCATTTAGCACCAAAATTGGACTATAGAAGAGTATAAAAATGTTGGCTAGTCTGATGAGTCTCCATTACTTTTGTGATATTCAAATGGTAGGCTCAGAATTTGCTTTAAACAAGGTTAAAGTTTTGAACTGTCTTGCCTTGCATTAGTTGTTCAGGCTGGTGGAGGTAGTGAAATAGTGCCTGGGATATTTTCTTGGCACATTTTGTGCCATCTTGGTACCAACTGTGCAATGTTTAAATGCCACGGCCTACCTGTTGCTGAGCGTGTCCATCCCTTTATGACCATAGTGTGCCCATATTCTCATGGCTGCCTCTAGCAAGATAACGCACCATGTCACAAAGTTCAGATTATCTCAAACTGGTCTCTTGAACATAACAATGAGTACACTGTACTCAAAAGGCCTCCACAGTCACCAGATCTCAATCCAGTAGAGCACCTTTGGGATACGGCAGACTTGCATCATGGATGTACAGCCGACAAATCTGCAGCAACTGTGTGATGCTGTCATGTTAATATGGACAGAAATTTTGAATGTTCCCAGCGCATTGTTGAATCAGTGCCACAGAGAATTAAGGAACTCGTTTTCATTCCCAGCTTGTCAAATATCAAAGCTTCGTCACGCTCCTCAGTGTGTCATAGTGATGTGCAGCGCACCCTTTAGCACATCGATGTGACACAGCTGAAACACTGAGCTACACATGGCTCATGTTGTGAAACGACCAGTTAGGGTTCAGCAACAAATCTACTTGGCTGTGTGTAGAAAGACCATGTTTTGGGTTAAAATAACTCAATTTGTTGTGTAATGTAAAAGCAACGTATTTACATCAGTAGTGTACAATAACCATACATGAATAGCCTCACATTACATTAAAACAACATTGACTTTTGGTTTTAGACGGGAGACTAACTGCGGTGTCCTGAAGTTTGATTTAGTTTGACCCATCTACCTCTTCTCCCTCCCACCCTTCACAGACTTTCCCTGCTCTTTATACTACATTAGTTATTCTTAACGTCATGTATTGCCATGGATGGCCCTAAATCAGAGTTACTTCAAAGCCTGGTGTGTCTCATGAAAGATACCAAAAGGTGCCGTTGGCATCAGTATCACGCGGCGAGGGACGCTACCAAGTGGCAATATTTGACGCCCTGTGAATAAAAAAGGGGTTGGTAGTTGTGAGAGCAAAAGGGGGTTTGACCAGTACTAGCAAGGTGTACCTTAGAAAGTAGCCTGTGAGTAGTTATGCGTATACATGATTTTGTAGACCTACTTCTACGTTCTGGTTGGGCATAATGGACTTACTGTTGGTGCGTGCACAAACACACACACACACACACACACACACACACACACACACACACACACACACACACACACACACACACACACACACACACACACACTTTTTCTATGTCTTAAGTGACTGTAACTAATTGCGCACACTTTTTTTGTTGGAGAACTCAAAATTGTCACAAGGTGTGACTATCAGTGTTAATGTGTGTCAGCCCCGCTCATTAGGCAAGAGGCGTAGTCTAATTAGTGAGGGGCTCTGTTCAAGCCAAAAAAACTGGGGTAAGTTTGTCATTATAAAGTACCACACCGATTTATGGTGAGTTGCACACATATTGCTGCCTCTACATCACTGCAGAAAGGAGACAAAATTTACAGAGTGGATATTTTTAGCTGGTATTAGGTTACTTTCAAAATGTAGGGAGCATAAAGTAAATTGTCTCTCAAGAAGAGTTCAGACAACGGGACAACCAAGCCTCTGAAACACTTGCACCACTTCACAGCTTCGTGTTTAACCACCTGGCACCAATTACAGGCTAAATTAAAGCAATTACAGCAGTCTGCACAGCATTAGGAAAGCTCCTCTTAATATGGTCAGAACTGCTGAAAGATGAATACAGTAATCTGGATTTATTGGTTAATTTAGGGGTATGGGCAAATGTCGCACTGCACAGTCGATCTTGTGGAGCACTGTAATTACAACCCCGATCTGCAGCTGCAGGCTAGGGCCCCCTGCTGTACTGCCAGTCTAAAGGTTCTTTGCAAAATTTGGGATTTATTTGATCTAAAATAGAATTCATTCCCTGTGTCTGCATTATGCAATATCCCAACTTACACACTTACTGTAGTTTGTCTTTTATCTGTGTGCCGCCTCACCTCCAGGCTCCATCGGTGCAGAGCTGACAAGCAGCAATGTCAGTGTGTTCGTCACCTCGGATGCAGGAAACACATGGAGACAGGTGAGGGGTTTTTTTTGTTTTTTTTGTTATAATATCACTCTGTCAGCTATAATGACACTGCAGAAGATAATAAAACAGTTTTTTGAAATATTTGTGGAGACACCTACAAAGGGAAAATGTCCACCTTTTATGTGGATTTCCAATCAGTGTTGATGCTGAATGTAGTCAACTGAAGCATTAAATCCCTCAGTCCTAGAAAGCAGAGTTCTCCTGCTTGTGGACTGCCTACATGTAAGAGGATGCATTGCACACAAACGTCTGACACCCAAAACACTCACTTAATTGGTCATCTTCTCTCTCAGCCCTGTGGGTCACAGTTATCTTTTCAGGCTTATCTTCATCCTGAAGAAGGTCTCAAAGCACGTCTTTGTCCAAGTGAGGAGTAAAACTTTCATTTAAAGCCAACTTGTGCGTTGGCTCTCTTAGGTTGTCATCTGCGACAGCATCCAACAAAAACTGCCCACGCTGAAATTTGATGCAGCAGAATGATATATTTTCTGTTGGCATTGGAGGGCACCAGTCAGAGTTTGGTCTTCGCAGCTCAGGTCTGGAGGGTCTCCGCTGGCAATGTCGTCTTATTCAGCTGCAGCCTTGGTTTCTCTCTCCTGCAGTTCTGCAACGGTACACTCTGGCTCCAGTGAACACGGCTGAATTTCCGAGTCACTGTAAACGCTGTAAAATGTACCATCATCAATAACATCCTCTGCACTCATATTTATGGTGCCATTTTTGCTGTTGTAAACATAGCTAGTTTGCAAGAAACAAGTGAGAGAGCACAGGAGCGGCATCTGGAGCAATCAAATGATCAAAATGGAAAGTCAGAACAAATAATTCACGGCCATTAGGAGAACACTAATATGAAAGTTTTCTTTTTCATAATTACACCTGTGCATGCAAATTGTAATTGTAAACAGGGAAGATTATGCAAAGGGCTTCCCCGCATTAATTTATTTGTCGGCCCGCAACAACTAGATTATTGGAGTAGGACTGTCCATTTGGAGCACTATTGTAATATAGATACCATTCACTTATTTACAGCACACTTGTGTCAGAGACATCACAGCAGAGCGTTGGGCGCATTGAAAGTGAAACTTAACCGTTCTTTCTCTTTGGTCTTAAATATAAACTTTCGCTTACAAACAGCTCTTCTCAACCATCGATGTGATTTGATCAGCCGTGAATGGATCGACAGATCAATAATCAAACCTACAAGTGACAAACTAATGCTTAGGAGGCAAAAAAACGATGGAAACTCTGTCTGCTGCACTGGCCCTAAGGTTTCCAGCAGAACATCGCATTGTTACGATGTGATCAATGTGTTTCACTTCACCCACTGATGACTTAAATTTTTTGGCTGATCGGTATATACAGTATACATATATATAAACTTCTAGTGTCAGTTATAGTCTGTCGAGACACGTGGCTATTGGCTGAGGTCAGCTTCCAGCTGATATACACTCATGCACACTGCAGTTAATATTATATCATTAATATCACAGACTTGGACCGTATAATCAATTTTTCCCATGATGTGCCCAATTGAATTACAGCCTCCATATGGAGGATCATGAACTGACTTGACCTGCTATCCTCTCACTAAAAATACCCCCCCCCTCACTCGTTCTTCCTGATTTTATCATATAGCCTTTTAATCCTCGAACACTAGCCAGAGCTTTTTAAGGTCGATAATCAAATGAAATTTTAAGAGTTATTTGAGTCCCTGCTCACAGTGCCTGTGGGTGGCCCTTACCTCACCTGATCCTGGCATTGTCAAATGATGGGGCTTGTTTCTAATTAAACACGGCAATGAAAAATTATCATTTGCTGGCTGATGTAGCAAACCTTGGTGTTTACTGTGTTTGTGTGTGTTGTGTGATACAGAGTGGGTGTGTGCAGACATGTTGATCATGTACACAGTTAACAAGCCACTGTAGAGTGAGCACTCTCTGTTCTCGTCCCTGCAGATCTTCAATGAAGAGTATGCGGTGCTGTATCTTGACCAAGGAGGAGCTTTAGTGGCAATAAGACACACTCCGCTTCCCATCCGACACCTGTGGTGAGTCATTGTGACAGAGTCGTCATTTGTCACAGCATGACTAATTCCCACAGAGAGAACCCCCAAGTCTTAAGTTAGTCATAAAGAGAAACTTGCAGGTTAATCTTTTATTATATATTTCTGTTATTATATTTCTACCTAATCTTTTCTGAAAATGGCCATTCAAAAAGTTAATGCAGGATTGCATATGTTTTATATGTAATGTATATATGTGTATGTGTGTGTTTATATTATTGCTATATTAACATTAAAAAAAAAACATATATCAAGTAATAAATAAATCAAAACTAGCATTTTTATCCATATTTGCCATTGTGTAATTTGGCTGCTCTCCCTTTCGTTGAGTAAAAATTCCTCACAAAAACGGCTGTAGTGTTTATTTCTGTATATTTCTTTTAAAATCTAGTGACTACATATTTTCCCTACACACTGCCTCACTGCAAAGTCTAACCTGTGAGTGGCTCTTTAAGGCAAATGAGGTTGTGTTCGACCTGGGGGACGATATGATTCTGGTTAGTAAACCCACCAGCCGTGGAAAAGTCTGCTTTGACAATTGTCATCTTATTTCACCTCCGTGTTTGAAGCCATAATGAGCCATGCGTCTACTGATCACTGAGTAGAGCGCCTCAGCCCTGCGTGGAATATAAAATAAAGTTGTTAAGCAGCTCTCAGGGTCATTAGCTCGTGCACACAGTTAGCGTTGGTGGCTCGTGCTAATGCTGTTTGTGTTCCCAGGTTGAGCTTTGACGAAGGACGGCAGTGGAACAAGTACAGCTTCACCAACACGCCTCTTTTCGTGGACGGGGTGCTGGGAGAGCCCGG
The DNA here is from genome assembly GCF_026936395.1 of Plectropomus leopardus. Lineage (NCBI taxonomy): Eukaryota > Metazoa > Chordata > Actinopteri > Perciformes > Serranidae > Plectropomus > Plectropomus leopardus. The sequence goes on from NC_142178.1 coordinate 28,669,339, forward strand.
GGAGGAGACTCTCATCATGACGTGAGTGACAAACATTTGGAAATCTATCAATCACACTGAAAAATCAAAGCAACAACAATAATCTCTATGCATGTCGGGGGGGCGTACAGCTCCATCTAAGACTGCTTGATTCAGCATTCCTGACTGCCTGTTTTCTTTTTTCATGAATAAAAAAAAAATCTCTCAAGGTCTACCCAACATCAAAACTGGCTGTCTCCAGATTATGATCACAGGAGATCAATGCTTTGGCAGCCAACGACAGCGTGACTGTCCATTTGAAGAACATGAAGGAAAAATGATCAAAATGATACAACGGGGGGAAAAATGCCAGAGAAAACAGACAAGAAACTTTGGTTTAAAAAAAAAAGTTTTAACAGCATTTAAAAGTGGGAAGAGCAGTTATCATCTTTTGACGTGTCCTCAGAAACCAAATTTATGAGGATTCTTTTTGTGTTCTTTCACATTTATTATTAGAGTAGCCCAGAGCTGGAGAGCATGCATATGGTATGACACAGCACTACTCCCATATTGCAGCAGAGATTTAGGACTTTGGGATGTGTTACGAAAGAGTTTGCACAGCCATTACATCAATGTTTCAAGACACCTGCCATAAATGACAGACTGACAGTCGGCTCTGTAGTCAGCTCTACAGGAGAGTGATAGGGCGCAGCTGGAGAGACAGAGAGGGAGAGAGAGAATAGGAAAATGCACAGCAATAGTCTCAGCGAGAAAAAAAAACACTTAGGGAAAAAGGGCAGTGTAAAGACAATGCGTTCAGGTTTGCATTGAGAGTTCTCGAGCACGGAGCCTCTTGGCTGGCAGACACACCATTAGTTTTCATAAGACTGCACTGTTTTCTTATCAATTTGTACTCATTTTTACAGTAAGTGCCTGTCATGGTCGGGTGCCTCGAGAGCTAATTGACAGATTGATTGTGATAAATATGTTGTGGTATGAATGGTGAGGGGGGTCAGCGCAGAAAAACACACCCATTCAATTTAGCTGGAGATGGAATATTTATCTGGTTAGTTCGCTAACCTTGGATTCTGTTTTGTTTTTACCACTGAAAAATATGAGGAAATTCATTATGATTAAACGTTCAGAGGAAATAAGTTAACACTTTTCAATAACAATCAGTTCAAACTTCTTATATAAAAATGGAAAAACAAAAAACTTCAGGTGTATAGGTGCCAGATTGGGAATTATAGTTCAGGTTCTAGAGTAAGGCTGGCACATATTTATTTACTTACTGTTAACAAATCCTATGGGAAGTCCAAAACCAGCAATATGTTAAGGGGCCAGTATGCTGATTGGTTGAACAGCTCCGAAAACACCCTCTTGCCCACCCCCCCATGGCTTTATAACATCAAAAATCTGAGGGGCTGCATCCTACAACTTCTATGAGTTAAACCAGAAAAAATATGAACACTTGTGTCTTATGATGAGGTTGGGCAACACAACACACAGACCAATTTTTCTCTAGCACAAAATTCTGGGCACTAAGCATAAACAGTTTCTATTTGGTGGCACTGAAGCAGAATGAAAATAACAGACTTAAGTTAAATACAAGTGAATCAAATTTGTACTTAAGTACAGTACTTGTAGTAAGTAAAGTGAAATTCCACCACTGGGAGTAAATAGTATATATAGTGGGAACTATTTTCAGCTGTGGATCAATACACTCTTTGCGCTCCAGTGCAATATAACAGTATGATTCATTGGTGTTTTTTAAAATGTCTAAAAGCTCTGTGGCACAGGTGAATAAGATAGTGTCCTGTTTGTAGGATCAAGTCATTGGTGGTTTTTGGTCTTCTTGGGGAATTTGTTGACAGTAGAAAAACATAAAAAATATCACCAGCCTAATCCTTTAACACCACTTCTGTTGGTCATTATCTGCAGTGTGTTTTGTGCGTAATCTGCAGCAGCGTGCTTTGCTATTTTCCAGGATATTTGGCCACGTCAGTCATCGCTCCGAGTGGCAGCTGGTGAAAATAGACTTCAGGTCTATCTTCAACAGGAGGTGTACAGAGGCCGATTATCAGACGTGGCACCTACACGACCAGGTACGCTCCCTGCCTGCACAGAAATAAAGACTAGGCTTGTTTATCACACACCCTAAAAGAGCGCTAAAGGAGAAATGCATGTTTACAACCCAGATGGAAGAGAATCTTATTTTTCTGCAAAAAAAAAAATTAATCAAATTACAGTTAAAGCAAATGATGTATCACAATTTTTATTTTTTTTGTATTTTTTTTCTTTTTTTTTGGTTTAAATTTTAATACATGGTGCTGCTAATAATGATTTTAAAAAAAATCACTAAACAGAGAGCAGTAATTGTGCGTCAAAATATTTTACTTGCAAAGTGTCATTTTACGTTGTCACTGACGGGGTGTACAGACATTATGCCATGATCCAAAATCCAACAGAAAAATCACATAGGCTTTTTGAAGAGGGAGCCAGGGCAAAGCTAATTTTTGTGGTGGCCTACCAGAAAAAAACATCACTGTCATTTTCTGAGAAGCAATTTTTATAAAGTTTAAAGTTATAAAGTTTTTTGTAGTTATTAGCAGTAAAAATGTAATAAAGGAAATATCAGACAGACAGGAAAATGCTAAATATATGATTAGGACAACCATTTGACTTTCTAGCAAGAAGTGTTATCAACCAATTCTTCAAATAGCGGCTTGATAACTTGATCTCTGTCCAACACCACTCTTTTGTTTACTCCATGTAGTAGATTCTCAGTACATGACTCTATTTTGAGCAGCTAATTCAGATTTCAGACTCTTGTGAATCATCATCGTTTGAATTTTGCATTTCAGATAATGCATAAAAACACAGAAATTTAAGAGTATTAGAAAAAGAAATGCTGTGCACACATCGGAAGTAATATTGTGGGAGTTTTTTCATAGTACTATATATAGAACACAATTTGGACACTCAATAAAATCGCTGAAAGTAAGTAGTGCTCCTGGTAACACACTGGGAGTGATTTCAGACACGGCCTACAGTGTGTGCCTTATGTCAGCAGTCTTGGCTTATGAATGCACCTCCATTCTGCAGCATAAACAAAATCCCTAAAAGCGGATTAAAGTTTTGACTTAATGAGCTATTATTCCAAAATAAGATGTCAATTCCTGCATGAAAAATAAAACCATCTAAAGTCTGTGGAGATTGTTTTCTCTGTAGTGCTGCTTCTGAAGGTTTGGTTGAGACAGAGTTTAGCGCGAGCCGAGTTCCCTTGATCAAACGCCAGGCTTCAGCGTCTGGGTAATGTGTGATCACTGGCTGCTTTTAGCCCGGCTGTAGTGAGTGGACTGACGCTCGACATCTTTCAGCTCCCAGAGCACTTATGCAGATTCTTCAGCCATTCCTGCTGAGCGAACCGACTCTAACCCCCTGCATACATTAAACCTGCCCAAAAACCCCTCAACCTGGCCGGGCCTGAAGCCGAGCCAGCGTGCCTTTATTCATGGATCCGCTCTTTAATTGGTTTAGACACCCATATGCTCCGAGCAGGCTAATGATCAAAACATATAGCATGGAAGATGACAAGAGTCCAAGCCAATTACAGGGCTAAATGTAGAGGTGCTGTAGGTCCCAGTCTGCTGCAAGAATAAACTAAGCACTACCTCAAAAACAGAGGACAGTGTTTGTGTCTGAAGACCACTGGGAAAGTTAAGGACGTTTTCAGGAGCTGGGAGTCTATTTGTGGATACAGACAGATATTTTTAAGCATCTCACTACTGACACCTAATGCACAAAGACAGAATGTTCCGGTCATAAAAACAGAGCAGCAGTGTAGCATGGAGGATGCAGTGAAACAGACTGGTGTTATCGTCTTATCTTTTTTGTACTCCAACTGATTTTATATTCACTTTGCACGCATAGATACAAGGCTAAAAATGGATTTGGCGCTGGCAGCTTTTGCCACTGAAGCTCCTTCTTATTCGTTCATCCCAATATCACAAAAAAAAGAAAAGAAATCTCTAAAAAAGGACTCAAGCAGCACATTCTCCAGTGTGACACTTGCGACACAGTAACAGTTGTCGAGTTTAGCACACCACACGGCACAAGACCGTAAATATTCGCTGAGCAGGAATGCACAACGAGCTGAAGTTAAGCGAGCCAACGTGTGCTTTTCACACAGAGTAAGATGCACACATGGTTGGTTGCATCATGTAAATTATTTATGGTGGCAAGTTACAAAAGTAGCTCATTTTTAAACTCTCTCCTCTCTGTTCTCTCCTGAAATCGGGCCCTGCAGGGTGAGCCGTGCCTCATGGGAGTGAAAAGAATCTACCGGAAGCTGAAGCCCACGTCCAGGTGCGTTATGGGAAAGACGTACTCTGTGTCTATGACATCGGGCCCCTGTGACTGTACAGAGGCGGACTTTGAATGGTGAGTTTAAAAAAAAACAAACTTTTTTTAATCATCCAATCTTCAGTCCCATTTGCCTTCCCTTTGTAGTGTTGTTACATTTTACAAAGCAAACTCAACGTGGGAAATCAGTTGTACAATGTATTCTGTGACTCTGCAGGAAGCTTTATAAAAACTGAAATAATAAAGCTAATGATGTCATTAGTGTTAATCAGCTTTGGCTACAAGCTCGTAATACAAAGACTGGGTTATAAACATGTAGTAACTGGAGTTTAAGCTGCAGTTTGGCAACGTAGGAGCCAACGTTTTTGGGCGTTGACCTAAACTAGGGACTAAAAGTCAGGATGTCTCAGCCTCAGTCGCTCCCCTTTCGACTATTCAATTTTAATCTGTCTTTTGTGAGCCTCCAGCTCTAAATGTATGTGAGAAATCAGTGTGCAGGAAATGATGCCACACAAAGTGCAACTCTGCAGTGCCGCCATCATTAAAACCTCAAACAAAGTGAAAACAAATTGGCGCTGTTTGACGCTCCTGTTTCTGGCATCCAGCCCTGATGTGATGTAAATCCCATTAAAATTGCCACCGTGGCATCACCTGTTGGTTCGTTCTTGTTTTGAGTTTGACATTTTTGTCATTGCCGTCATGAATTTTTGGAGCCAGAATTGACGATATTTGGATAAGAGGGGAGAGACGACCTTAATGCTAGCTGCTAGCTCGGCTAGCACAGTATATTTACAGCTAAGGTTAAATGTGATAATGATAATAAAAATATTTTGCGATTAAAAAATAGGCTTAAAACCATTAAAACAAAATTAACTTACTGGAAAAACTGAATATTTGCCTTCGAGAGAGTCTTTTAGTGCAAATGAACATTGAAAACACTTTTATAGGCAACCAAATTGTTACATTTCTGATCTCCTTGTTCCTTACTGTACGTCTTGACCTCAAATCTTGGCGTCTTATACTTCCCCCGCTCCAGCTTCATAACAAAAGGTGATCGTGCATTTGCTGTTTTAAACCCTACCCTCTGGAACAATCTTTCCCATTAGATTTGCTGACTGTTTTAAGCATCTACTAAAACTCCACCTTCAATGGCAAGCCTTTTTATGGCAGCTCCATGAGTTGTGTTTTTCTTCGTTTGTTTTGGTCTCTCATTGTACTTTGTTCGATATTGTCATTTATTGAAACTCAATTCATTCATTCATTCGCTCATTTATTTCAAGTGTGTGTTTGTGAAGTGCTATGTAATCCCATGTTTTTTAAAAAGTGCTTTATAAATAAAGCTTTACTTATAATTAACTCTCATGACCAGAAAACACACTGAAATAGTGACTGCTACAGCTACTCCTGTACTCTGGCCATGTTGCCTAATTAGTGTTGTCACTGTTGTAGCACCTTGTCAGCCAGTGTCACCTATGTGACACTCAAAGTGGCTTTAAATATGCAAAACTTTAAGCCTTAGTAGAAGGTAAACTGGTAAATTATACAAAAATTCAGCCCTTGTAGAGTTTGCATGGGGGTCTCTGGGGAGTAACTCTGTTTTGGAGGCAGCCTAAAGAGGTGGTTTGAGCGGCCACAGTTTTTGGTACTTCCATGCTGGCTCCATTTTTCTGTCCTGGATGTTGCTGAATACCTTTAAGGCTAAATGATTTCCTGAAACAGCTTGGTACTGTGGTTTTTTAACCAATCTTATTCAAACATCGGCAAAAAGCTCATTTTTGGAAACAATTTTCAACAGTGGATGAATACCCATTTGTTATTCTAGTAAGAATGTTTTTGTTTTTTGCATTGTGGGACAATAGTATCCATCAAGAGCACACTGAAAAATCAAGTGTATTCTGCACACAGACACACATTCTCAACAATGAGTGTCAATTAATTCATCACCAACAGCTGTAACAAACGGCTCAATCTGAAAAGTGCATCAATTAAAAAAGAGCTTACACACATGCACATATTATTTATAACTTGTGTAGTCCTGTGTCCCGATTTGACTCCTACTGTGAGCTGCCTGAGCAATTCTAAGGGACTATTGCTCAACGATGACACAAGAAAAGAAAAAAAGACTATAATAAATACACAAGTGTGTTTGTTGATTTCCCGACACTGAATTGATTTCACCTGACTATGACTGATAATTCAAAGATGCTTTGGTAGCTGCTGCTAGTGTCTGTTTCTGTTACCAATGCATTTACAACACATTTTTAACATCCTCACAACCGGCTATGAATCATCAGCAGTATTAATGTTGTTGTTTTTTTTCCTCTCTTTGGTCCCAAATCTGCAGGTCTCTTGAGTGAGGCAGCTCTTGGAATAAGCACCATCAAAACCATAAATCACTAAGCCTAATAGCTTTCATTAACAATCACAACACTTTTGCATCTGTGTGCATGTCGCACTAATTGGGGCAATTTGTCCCTATCATTTTGGGGACACGGCGCTGCTCTGCCTTTTAATTTGTAGGACAAACAACTCATGGGCTGTGTTTAAAACCACCAAAGAGGCACAGAACAGTCGCTGTAACTTCTGTGAAGTCAGTACTTAAATGACATTAATTTTACATGTTGTTTCCCACAATTCTGGACCAGAATTTCAATATCCAGGAGTCTGAAATGCAGAGCAGATGTTCTTTTTCAGCTTTGAATATTTTATCATCTTTTGATTGATTTGTCTGTGAGTAATATCACTCATTTTACAAGTACATGTCTCACTTGAAATAGTGCATTTCTCATTTTAGGATTGAATTTTCCAAGCAGAGCAGGACTATTTGCATCTGTCTTGTCTGTCAGTGTTTCCTCCATGGTTTCTGATTGTATGTGTTTTTCTGTTGTTGTCTGCTCTGAACATCACAGTGATTATGGCTTCGAGAGACGGACCGACGGCAAGTGCACCCCTGCCTTTTGGTTCCATCCATCATCGATGTCCAGGAGTTGCACCACAGGGATGACTTTCCTTAACAGCACCGGGTATGCACAGGACGAGAGCAGACTAGAATCAACACGCATATTCTCAATAGTGACTCGCGGGCATTGGGTAAAATAAATGGTGCATTTGAGTTGAATAGCTTCGGGTACATTAATTAGTTTCTCAGGGACAACAAGGACAGGCTGAGGAAAATGTGGGCTTGAATGATCAAACATGCGATTTGAGAATATAAGCCACTGGTAACGACATGATTTACAGTGGGTGAAAAAGTGTTTGAAAAGGCTATAAGAGTGTGCAAATTGCTACGGCTTCTCCAAGATGTACTCTTATTGACAAAACAGCATCACTCCAAGGTCCATTTAATAGTCGTTCTGGAGTTTTCAATCATTTCAACATTTAAGCCAACATAAGAAAAAAGTCCTTAAAGTGCTAAGAAGAAGGAAAAAAAGGGAAATCTGAACTACTTGATCTGTCTCTCAAAGACAACTGGGCAGATTTTAAGAGCTAATGAAAACTATGTCATGACTAAAACCTCCAGAAAGTCCTATTTGAAACAGCACGAGGTGAATTCAAAAATGGTTGGCCTACCCACCCGTTTTCTCATTTACATCTATGTAAACTGTAAATAATGGAGGTAGTCACCACAAAAGAAAGGCTGATTCACACAGCTGACATCGCTGATACTGATTTTGTGGCATTTTTTTCAGAAGGATTAGCCCTTTCTTTTTCATGGGTTTAAAGAAATATAAACAAGCCAGCAAACTAAAAATAGGCTTAAAAACAAAACGTACTTACCAGAAAAATATTCAACTCCTTAGAGGGTCTTTTAGTATAACCAAATGCTGAACAAGACTTTTTTGGAGACCAAAATATTACAATTAACGTTCATGAACTGAAATCACCATGAAATAGCAACGGCTGTGGCTATACTCTGTGAATCTGGGATTACTCCGTGGTTATGTAAAATAGCACTACCAGCCAACATTGTCACCCTGGAAGACAATTGTCAACAACAGTTAAATGGGTGATTTATATAGATTTCTATAAAAATTCACCACCTGTACAGTTTTCATGAACGGAGAAATTAGCTGGGGAGACCAAAACTGTGTTTTGTACCAAGCTGCAAAGTTGTTGCTTTTTCTGCTGTAAAGTTGGGCAGTTTAACATGGGGGTCTATAGAGATTGCCTCACTTTTGGACCCAGCTTCAAGTGACCATTCAAGGAACATATTTTTGCACTTTTGCTTTGGCTTCAATTTTTAGCCCCAGCCTTTTAGTGATTATTGGCAAATCATGATTTGGGTTGAATTTGTCCAACTACAGAGATATCCATCTCTAATCTGATCCAATTTTTACTGCCACCCCAGCATAAAACATTTTATGCTCACAACTTTGACACTCAACAGTTTAGTCAGTATTATCTTTTTTTTAAAGTGCCCCTGCCACTCTGGTTAATCCACAGAAGGCACCATCAAAAGTTTTTATTCCCCCTTAAACAATTACTGTATTCTGTCTGTCATCATTAAATAGTTTGTGTTCTCCAGCATATCTACATCTTTAAGCTTTTGTGTTTTTATACCCCCAGCTACAGGAAAGTGGTCTCTAATAACTGTACAGCTGGAGTCAGTGTGGAGTACACTGCCAGGAGGCAGCAGTGTCCCATCCAAGCGCCCAAAGGTCTCCACCTGGTCACCAGCGAGGGCTCGCTGACAGCCACCCTGGGCACCAATGTCACCTTCCTTGTTTTTCTGGAGGAGGTACGCTCTTTTGTGTGGTTGTCAAAAAGCCTCATAAACTGTCACACCAAGTAAATGTCATTTAAAATGCAAACAAGGGTAAAGTCTGAATTATCAGTGTTTTCTACATAAACCAACATTACATGGTGCAGTGGATGTTTTAGAGTGCAGTATTCTCTATGATCACACTGTCACATGGAAGCAGAAGTGACGCATCCTGACAGTTTGTCACTTGTATATTTAGCTCCACTGCTGAGTAAAAAAAAAAAAAAAACAGGTGTTATTGTTAAATTGTTTAAAATATTGTCTCCTGCACACAAACATCCCTTGACTAGATTGTTTCTATGGAGACAAAGAAATTATGCTCATCTCCAACTGTGTTATGTTCATGCTCTCAATACACGCAATCACTAACAAAATGTTTTATGTTAGTATCTAGTATAAACATTTCAGAGACCGTTTAAGACGATAAAAGCCTCTCTAACTGCCTTTGCTGCTGATGCAAACCAGCAGAACTTTGACAAAGAGACACAGTAACACTGCCACAGAACCAGGGACAGTGGTGGAAATCAACTCTTCAAGTACTCTATTAAAGGGAAAATTCACCACCTTTTATGTGGAGGTCCCATCAGTGTTAATGGTAAATGTCATCAATTTAAGCAATAAACTCCTCAGTGTGTGCTGTTAATTTGTAAAAATGGTAGAAGTACAGAAATTAAATGATAAAACTACAACAAAAAATAACGACTGCAACAAACCAACTGAACACATAGAGTCACATAGTTTATTGCTATAAATTATGCAATACTAAGTTGATATTTCTTGATTTTGCAAAATGATTTAGAAAAACAGTAGTTTGAAATGAGCTTGTATTATTATTTTAGTGCTATTTAGTCCTATGGGATTGGGATTACCAGGGGGCTTATTGTGTGATTTTGAAATAACCCACCACACGTCTGTGTTTTGTGCGGTACATTTGTTCAGGATTCCATCTTTTTTTTCTTTTAAATGAGGGTTACACAAGGGAAACCAATTCTGCCTCAATTGTCACATCATTCATTTCATCATCTTTGAGATTTAGCTCTGCAGTTGCATTCAGGCAAACTCTTTTTGCAAATGGCTTTACATGCTGTTGTAGCCTACTGCATCCAAAATCTTGTCAAAACTTTTACCTGTAACACAGTCTCCATTATTCTCTGCTAGGAAAGAGGCAGAAAGAAGGCCCAGAGGTAACAAAAAACCTAAATGACATGAAATCACAGAGTTACAGGTTCACACATTCAGTCATGTGATGACTATTGTATCACATGACTTCTTGTGTCTGACGAAATACGGTTGGTTATTTGTGCTTCATGTTTTTCTTGTCAAATAAAGGACATGGCATATTGGCATTGGTTTAAGATCACAAATGATCTCAGCAATTTAAGAAGTACCTAAAACATACACAGCTATACAAAAATGACTTAAGGTATAGCTGGTGCAACACAGTCACGAGGATGCAATTTGCCTAAAATTGATGCGACAAAGCAGAGTAACATCGGCCACTGCCATCAATCTCATCTTGTTTGCAGGCGTCCTACGGCAGTCAACAAGGCGATTATCAGCTGACGCTGATGTTGGGTCGATAAATTGGTACATCCCTAATCTAAAGAACCATACTTTATAAAGAGTAGGATGGCAGTGACAACAAATCTCTAACTCTTGCATTGAAAATGTCAAGCTCTAGGACGTCACTGCACAGGAAGAACAAAGTGCTCCGTGCTGGTGGAGTGCAATATAACAAGTCACTTGAAAACTTGAGTGAATGTGTGGTTGATAAAAGGCAAAACCTGCAGATTCCCTGAAAGTGTTTGTCCTGTGCAGGGTGACGGGGCGAGAACAAGCATCACGCTGGACTTTGGAGACGGCCACGCTCTGACCTACTCCAATGTGAGCTCTATTGAGGACGGCATCAAACATATCTACAAAGCTGTGGGAATCTACCGGGTGACTGCCACTGGGGAGAACAGCCTCGGCTCAGAGACCGTCATGCTCTACCTGCATGTAACATGTGAGGATATTTTTAAGATTTCTGTTTACAAATGTGCACATGCATTTATTTAGATAGGAGAATCTTCATTTTTTTGACACTCCTGCTTTTTGGCTCTCTCTGCTTTCCACTTTTTATCACATTCAGTGGAATTGCAGCTGTCAGCTCGAACACAGCGTGCCACATTCTGCGCTTTATCTCTCCACAGAACATGCTCCCCTCCCATAACCAAACAAACAAGTGAGATAGAACAAATCCCTTTACACTTCCACTCAAGTCAGCTTATGCTCCACAGCCGCTCAGCCCACGGAAGCCACCGCAGCCTCATATGTAACAGGGCTGACCACCCCTGGTGTATTCAGAGGGTGACAGATGTAACGGAGCTGACTTATTGATCAGGGAGTGCCATTGCCCCTGCCAATCTGTCAATCCTATGTGCCAGCCGAACAAATAGAGCCGCCGCAGGCTCAGGAGTGCCACGAATGAAAAATAACACACAGATGGCAGCCAACGGTCCCAGCGCAGGACAGAATTCTGAACAAACTCACCCTCTCCACCTATAAACCCAGAATCCACCTTTTTTTTTTCTTCATTTGGGAAAAAATTGTTGTTTCTTCCTTTTTTTCTTGTCGTTGCACATTGCAGTGCAGTGCATAGAGTTCACCCTGTGATGTATATTTGTGCCTGAGTAGGTCAGCTGGAGTATATCCATCTCTCAGCTCCCTTTGTGGCGGTGAGGAATAAGGAAGTGAACCTGACTGCTGTTCTGTGGCCCAGCCAAGTGGGAACGGTCACCTACATCTGGTGGATCGGAAATAACACAGAGGTACAGTACACTTTCCCAAGACTTTCCCACTTCTCTGTGAACTTATACTTCTGTTACACCTTTGCACGTTTGCAATTAAGTAGGTTGCTGACTCTCCTGCTCCGAAATGCAAGAATCATTACTTTGTTAAGCAATTTTGTGCATGCAGGTTACAAAAAATTGTAGCCTTGTTAATCGGTATCAAAACATGCTGACGTATCAGAGACACAAAGCAGCTTAATTGCTGATAGCCAGTGAAGTGTATCGCTCATTCATTTTTACTCTAAACACCTCTAACCAAGGTCAGAAGCTGCCAGGCAGAGCTGATCAATCCAGTTAGAGGAGGTCTAAAAAAGGCCAAATCACTGCAACCGGTGGAGATTTATTTGAAGTCCAGACTTATGTGAAATTTGCAAACTTTATTTCTGTTGTCATTTTCTACTTAAACTGTAGTGTTTAAAGATACATAGTTAAAACACTGGTGATCTGACCTATCTGACTTTTCTACCCAGAAAATGAGACTTGGGCCGTATGTAATATGTCATATCTTCATACCATCCTCAAATTTCACCAAGGTACACAGTGTATGACTGTAAAAGTGTGCAGACCTAAACAACCACCACCCTGACAGTAAGTGCATTACTTTCAACTTTCCAGATGAATAGTTACAGAGTAGAAACATCCAAAATGTGAAGAAACAGAGAAATACAACTGTACCCTTTGAATTTAAACTTGACAAAAAAAGTAAAACTCCACAAACCATCTTGGTTACTCTTGTTTGTAATCTAGTTAGTAAGTCCACTGTTCCAACAATCACCAGCTCCTGTTTGGTTGAAATGAATCCATACTTCACCAAGTAAGATGTAAAAGAAACATGCCGTTATTCCCAACAGTCTCTCTCTGTTTACAATTCTGTCACATACTGCTAGTCGTTGTGGTGTCTTTCAGCTCAGCTGCCTTTTGCACCAGCAAAGCTCTGGTGCGTGCTGTGCACTACATACAATAAGTTTAATAGAAACTGAAGTGTCTGTATTATAACAGTATTAAAAAAAAAATTCTAAACACCCTGGTTCACCATAATTCCGTGATACCACCCACGCCTATAACTTATTTAATGTGCCATCTACTGCAGATCTCTTAATCAAAATCTTCAGCTTATTAGCATTACAATCATCAACTTAACTAACTTACTGACCTGCTGTGCTCTTTAACAATGATTTGGCGACAATGTAACTGGGTACAGTTGGCCATTTTGTAACTTTGCTGCTCAACGTGTGAATAAAGCATAATAAAATGAAACCAAATACACTGATTATATAGTCATCGTGTCTGTTAATATAAATTTAAAAACAGATCGTTGGCTGGCTAGCCTCAAAGCTCAGCAGAAACTAAAGCAATCTAGCATTAGCCTAACTGACGTAATGCTAACAATGTTAATGTTAATGTTATGCTAATGTTAACCGACACCGCAAAGAGTTAACTATTTACTCTTGATATCTCAGTGGTATCTTGGTCCCGTTTGCTTAGTGCCATTACATTATATGTTCATGATGCAGAGGTTTTGTACCTGGAAGTCCCTGTAAACTAACACTGTGATTTAGTCTACAGTATTGTTTTTTTGTTGTTTGGGTTTTTTCTGGGGGTTTTCTACTAAGGTAAGGCTTTTGGAACTTATATTGCCACCCCAATACAATCTAGGCTTGCAGTATTTCTTATCTGATCGAGCAGAGACTGTACGATGATTGAGACAATAACAAATTCAGCCTCTATCTCTCTGGACCAACAGATGTACTGTACGCTGGAAGCCCTGCATGCTCCATTCCCACTATCCGTCTTCATAATTGTAGCTGTGTAAATGTGTTTGTTCAACACCAACAGGGGCCTTATACAAGGACAGCCAGTTCTATCAGTTGGTAATAAACCACAGCATTATTAGCATCTTATAGCTATTTGAAGAACAAATGAAGACATGAGTAATGACAGGAAGGAGCTGCTGGTGTCACACGGGGAACTCTCTGTGGGCCCCGACACTGATTTCAGCACCACTCAGATTATTGCCAAGCTCTCAATGTACGCTTGTGTGTGTGTGCATGTGTGTGTGTGTGTGTGTGTTGTCAGTGTGCCAGCAGGCTCACACCTCTGTAGTGTAAATAACAGCAGTGTGAGACCAGCCATTGATAAGAGTCTCTCATCGGAAAACCCAGACTCTGACTCTCTCCCTCCTCTTTCTCTCCTTCTCTCTCTTTCTCCCCCAGCAGCCAGTAATCACCCTGGAGGGAAGTGTGGCGTGCACGTTTTCCCGGGAGGGCATCAACACAGTGACTGTGCAGGTGTCTGCAGGGAATACGATTCTGCAGGACAGAAAAACCATCACTGTCCATGGTGAGTCAACTATGTGACTCCATCTCCACTGGGACTCTGTAGCTGTGTGCACACACTAGATGTTTTATGACAATTTACTTAAGATAGATGTTAAAGAAGTCATTATTAACCCTTTGAAACCTGAGCAAATTGGCTTGATTTCTTTCAAAAACATGGGAAGAAGGCAAAGAGCAACTTAAGAAAAAATTGATCCAAATTTAGCAAGATTTTTTTTAAAAAGTACAAGACCATTACCTTTATATTAGCATCAAAAAATAAAAATAAAATTTAAAAAATCTTTAAAAAAAAAATCTGTTAACTCTATGCATGGAACAAATACTGACTTCCAAAGCTGGTGCTTGAGCACTCATGCCATTCTCTACTCTTTATCATCAGGTACTCTGAGTTTAATGTATTCTGATGTTTTATTATTACCATTATTATTTGGATTTATTGTGAAATACTCTTCAAAGGTACTTACTTACCATTACCGACATTTCAGGTGAGCACACTTTCAGTTTTACCTCCAGTTAAAGTGCTTAAGGTAATTTAGATAAACTGTTGACTTGTTTATAACAGAATGGTGGGATGTCTTGTGTTTTTGTAATCTTATAATATGTTGTATCTGTGAAGCTGTACTTTGATGAGATCTGAAATGATGGCCAAAACTTTGAAGTTGTAATCGACTGGAATTATTCTCCAAAGAAGGTGTTAGATTTTTATCCGCTCTGGCTGAATGTATAGGCTGAAATCTGCATTTAATGATAGATGAAAAGTGAAAGCATCTCGCAAGCATTTACTTCTCTCCCTGCAGAATATTTCCGCTCTCATCTGCTCGCCTTTTCATCAAACCTGGATGACCACAACCCTGATGTTGCAGAATGGAGGCTGGATGTGAGCCGAGTCATCAGGAACGCTCTGATCCAGGTAAAGCTCTCTCAGGTCTTTTCGTGGAAACCGTTGCTTTACTCTGGTAAATACTGTCAGTGCTCGACTGGACCTCTGACGGTCTATTAGTGCAGCGTGACCTCCCCGAGGCTTCCAGACATGAATCTGACTTTTATGATGATAAATGACAAGGCAAGAGGGAGGAGAGGAGGATAAATGCTGTTCGAGACCATACTGATTGCAGCGGCTTACACACACTTGGTGAGTTCAGGGCCATACAGTAACAAGGTTGAGGATGTTGTGTACAGAAGAATAAATGTCTGTATGCCTCACATGTGTTCCGCACTGACCTGAAAGGACGATGGGAGTCGAGTGCTGTGCGACCTGTCAAAAGTAAGACATGATTCAAACCTACGCATGCTGTGTCAGGTACAGATTTTTCCTCATTAACTTTGTGTTTTTTTTCCCAACATCCTCAGAACATCGATACTTTTCTGATTCCTAGCAACAAGCAATCTGGGCCTTTCATCATATTTTCACACTTTTTGATCCTGCAAAATCAAAATAGATGCCAAAAATATATCCGGCTGTTCAGTCTTCAGTGAACATGTCTGTTTTGTTATTTGTTACTGACATCATTTTTTCATGACAACCCCAGCCTGGAAGGCAGAACACCAAAAAAAAAACTTTCAGATGAAAATATGACATGATAGCTTAAAACATTCACATTCACAAGATTCACTGCAGCAAAACCATGCAAGAGCTGGAACACGATGTTGCTGCAGCAATCATGAAAACATTTAGTAAATTACATGCTCTCTCTTTGTTCTGTATCTCTGGCCAACCGCATAAAACAGCAACACATACGCGTCGAAATTCAGCTACATGATGCAGCAAACAAAGCGTTAAAATAAGGCTGGTATGATTTAAATGTTGTTGTGATTTTGCATAGATGGATTATGACATGATGAGCCCGTCGGCACTGACAAATAAAAGCCCTCGGCCATTGTGTTCAGTATGTGCAGATAATCAGAGTTAAAGACAAGGGCGCAGATGTTTATAGACATCAGTTTATTCATCTAGCAGATCACAAATATAGTTGGTTATCATGCTTTCTATTATAAGGTTAATGACAAAATACACATGCTAGGTAATAGCAGCACAATATTTATCAATGAATTGAGATGCGCTCATGCCCTATAGACGTCCAAAGTTTCTTTCATAGAGATCTCATACTTTGACCTCACAGTTTGATAAATATTGTTGTATTTCCCTCTTTTCTTCAAAGAGAACTGTCACTCATTACTCCAAAAGAACTGAGGGCACTGTGGCGTAGGAGAGGGGTAAAACATTCATACAGCATAGTAAAGGAATATTTTGCATTTTAGGGTTAGGGTAATCAAACCAGTTGCAATATAAATGGCTGAAATGAGATGAACAGATTGAAACTTAATCTTATTAGATAAAACAGATGTTGACAAAGTTTTCCTTTGGGGACATCATTTGCTGCCAAAAAAAAGGTAATAACTTGCAATATACCGCAATTTATTGCGGTATATTACGGCTATATATGGTAATACTTCGCATAACGCAAAACTTTTAAAATCAAAATATTGCAACTTAAGTATCGTGACAATATTGTATTGCTTCTCTTACATGGATTTTTGACGTTTGTTAGGAGACATGTTTCTGCATAAATCAAACTGAAAATAGAAAAATTAGGGGACAAAAACTGGGGACGTATTTCCTTAGCCCTGCCTCCTTGAAATTATGTTTATATACAACTTATTTGAAACAGCAAATACATTTGAATGGAAATGCTAACAAACTTACATTTTCACTTAACATAATGAATATTGCTGATTAAAGTACTTGGCGAGTTGCAAAATGCTGATACTGGACATATAAGCAAAATGTTCACTTACACATTTCAGTTTCCCACCAAAATATGCAATCTTGCAATACACTAAGCAATCGTAGTGACTACAGCATTATTAACATTTAACAGAAATCACAATCTTTCTGTGACCTTAATCAAAGTGCTTTTGTTTTCTAAACCACAGACAGTAGTGTGGACACAAACCCAGCGCTCTGGTGTCACAGTCCTGCACTTTGTACATTCTTTCATTCTTCCACCCCAGCCATGTTCCTGCAAACCCAGCGCTGTACATACATCAGTTGTTTCACAACCGTCATTTACTTATTATGGCTAAATTGTTTGTTTTTGAACAAAAATAATGATACAAGCAGGGCGTCTTCTATGGAGTGGTCTGATGTGCACAGGCCACCTCTGAAATCTGATTGTCCACCCTATTATGACTGGCTATCTGCCCTGTCAGTTTGAAGTATTTTTGTCCAGTAAACTGAATTTTCATATTGGTGCATTTCATTCTTAATCCTGACAGGCAGTAATATGCCAGAGTTGTGTCTAGCATGACTAGTTTTACAAACAAATTGATCCAACTGTTTAAAAGTTAATTCACACAGGCTTATTTATTTTAATTTTGCTGGCACTTTATACTTGCTAATGTTTATACTTGCTAAACAGGAATGTAAGACACTGCAATGTTAGTAATTAAAGACGGTATGAAAGTGGAGACAAAAAATGGTAAACTAAAGCTATGTAGAAACGTGTCCCCACAGCAGCACTCGTACTTCATGCCGCCCACCTGAGCCACTGCAGTTAAAAAGTCAGGACACGCCCCTGGATACAGGAACTTTGTCTAAATAAATGACAGTCTGAAATTGGAAAAAAAAATTGATTTAAATAAAGAACCATCTGCTGAAAGAATTAGCCTACAGCACAGACGTGTGAATCTAACTTATTCGGGCAGCTTTCATTTTCCATACTCAGCTCTACAAGCACATTTTGGATGAACTCTTTTTTTTAACTTTTTTCCTCTTGTACCTCTACAGGCCACAGGCGTGCAGGAGGATCAGCTTCTGGTCACCATCCTCCCCGGTTTACCCACAGCGGCAGAGTTTTTTCTTCTTCCTGACAAACAGTTAACTGAGGGGAAGCCAGACAAAAGCGCTGCTCATTTAGATCAGGTGAGACAGCTGCTGTTCTGTCTGTGTGTGCAACAGAGTCTTTCCTTTAGCCCCAGACAATATTTGTGTAGTTGGATGGATTTCACCTCGTTATCCTCATTCTAATTTGACCATAACACCATGCACAAGTTCGAAACACCACTCCATTCTTTCTGTTCCTGTGACTCACGGCTGATCCTTTTTTCTAGCAGCAGCTTGTCCAGTAATTGCTCCCACCGAAAAATAATCCCAAATTTAAGTTCCTCCTTCCTCCAGCAGATGTCAGTATCGATCTATTGAAGCATATCCAGGTTTTTCCATGAGTCTAATTCAAGAATACGCCTGAGGAATCTCCGCAATAGACTCATCAATAAGCCTGACAAGTATTAACAAGTTATCAGGGGGAACAGCTTTTAAACTCCCTCAAGTCACATCCTGTGGGGTGTGGAGGTGGGAGGAGGGAGGAGGGCAGAGTCTTGAGCCCTAAAGAGCCAGACAAAGAAATTGTCATGGTTGATCAGTTCACTAAATCACCGGCATATCAAGATGGACCGAATTAGCTCTGAGCCTCACGTAATAGATAATGACTGATAATAACGTTGGATCTTCTCTCCGTGGGAAGAATTCCACGGGCATGTGTCGAGGAGGAAACTGGGAAGGAAATCAATTTGATTTTCCTCTTCCCTCCCCGCTCACACCTGCTCGATTGCCTGGAAAGATCCTCTCCCCCACAAGCCGGCGATAAATCCTCATTCAAGGTTGGCATCTTAAAAGTGTAGAGCGCGCTCTGCTTATTAGAATGTATAATAGATTTACTGACCCTGGTATACAGTGGAAAAAAGTAATTAGTCATAGCATAGTCTAAATTTAAACTGCTAAGAAATATAAAGGGGAGGATGAAGCACTACAGAAATTACTCATATCACAATTAATTTGGCAAATGAGGCAGATAAGATAAATGAAGCCTCTGCTGAGAAAAAATGGGGATCTGGATTGAAAATGGAGATTTTGTGTCATCTCTATGCAGCTCCATATGCTTGTGTCATGAGAGCAGATTAAACAGAGAAGAAAAAAACAGTTTTATGGTATTGGAATATTATTTTAAAAGATAAAACATTTCATTTTTAGATTGTGCTTAAGGATTAGAGCCTCGGGATACAGATTTATAATTGCATGAATGAAAGGATCTACGTATGTGGGGAAAGAAAATGAGATTGGACTTCTGTGGTTTACCTTCGGGTCAGGGTAATCTGCCCGATTTATATCAAAGTTAGATGTTCTCAGTGCAGAAGGTTGCTTGCCAGTCTGGAAAGCAGAGATCAAGTGAGGCTGCATCCTATGCATTATGCATCACAGTGGAAAGGTCCCACAGACAAAGACTATTACATAAACAGGGAAGCTCAGAAGTGGTTGTTGGTGGAGGCACTGAGTTTTTTTTGGGTCATGGGCTCTTACAAATAATGCAGGTAAATACTACAAGTTTGAGGTGCAGCAGAGTTGTGTCTGTTCACTTCTATGGTCAGTTCATGCTATAAAGTCAATCAATGTTGTTGTGGGTTGATAAATTAGCACATTACCTCTTTGTCTTACATGTTTTACAGAAAATAATCAAAGTCACAAGATATTACCATGTATGCAGCTTCCTCTGTTACTTTGAGATAACTTTTTTTTGTTGTTTTTATGATGCGCTTCTGTTATCTTGCCCACCCTCTGCACTTGGCAATCACTCACAAACTGACTAGACAGACATTTAAACCAGAACACCCAGTGCTGTCAAGGGCAAGTGATATTTGGACTCAATTATTTTTCCACTCTGACATTAAAAAATTGGACGAATCCCTGCAAAGATTGATCAGGACAACAAACAAATTTGCCCTGAAATGTCAGAACAGAGGTAATAAATGTCGAGTCAAAACTTGAGACAGATGAGCCTCAGTTTTGATGATCTTGGCGATGACTTTCCTCAGTAGTTACATTTTGTTTACTCTGCAAAACTATGTTATTCAAATCATGCCCCCCCCTCTGTCTCCCAACAGCTCTCTGAGGTTTTGCTCAGCGCCTTAAATCAAAACCTCGTCCAGTTCACGCTGCGGCCGGGGGTCCAAGTCACCGTGTACGCGGCACACTTATCAGCAGGTAAACAAACACAGCTGCTTGTGTATGTTTAGAGCTCCCCTCTTTACTTCATGTAGTAAGTGGGACAGACCATACTACCAGGAGACCTAGATACTGAGGACAGTCAGGTATATTTTTATTATTTCTGCTGCCCCCGTCAACTAATAACCCTGTGTCTGATTGGCTCCCACCATGTAGCTACACAGAGACATTCAGAGAGTGAGCATCGTTACAAGTATGTGTGCCTCTTCCTATTGGGGATGCTGCTACTGTCCTAAAGGGGCTTATAAGATAAAGAGTAAGAGAAGTCCATACTACTGTATATTAAAATGATTTATGTATGATTCACATAGGTGTCTATTAACATGACTGCTCGTTGCATGATAAAGCTGGGTGGGAATACAGGTCGTGTTAGTTTGTTGTGTTGTTTATACTCTGTTGCTCTTGTCTTTCTGTTTCTGCAGCGCCCCTAGTGGACACCAGCGAGAACCACAGTGGCTCTGCCATGCTAATGCTGTTGTCAGTAGTGGTTGTGGGTTTAGCTGTATTTGTCATCTACAAATTCAAGAGGTAAAGTGTTTATGAAATGTCATGTCTATATTGTCGTCACGTTGTAAGTGATAGGGAGGCGGTGAGAGGTGTCATAGCATCCCGACAGCTCGGTAAACAAAAAGCTGCCTGCGAGTCTTCGGAGAAGGCTGCCTGTCAAACATCCGCGTTCCCAGCGCTCCTTAGCGCTGAATTGGCTTTGTCCTCACACATCCGTGGGAATCCTGTGGAGATTCTTTCATCAGGTCATTCTTTGCAAAAGAAATGTCAGTCAGCCTTCATCTGCTATCAATATGAAGCCCTTTGAACGTCGGCAGTTGACCTTTCAGAAATGTTAAATTATGTCCAAGGTGCAGTTTCAAGGGGAAAGGGCACAAGAGGGTCAAAAAGATTTACAGAGATGGAATAAAACTTAGGATTTTCTAACTTTATCACTTCCAGTACTGGTGTAAATGCTGATTTACATGCAAATGTGGACAATCATGTCATCAGAAGTTACAAACATGTTCAAGTTGGGATAGGCTGAAAACTGGAACCTAGAGTTTCCCATACACTGATTTATTGAATCCTGTTTAATTGCACAGCTGCATGCACCACATTCACTCAGGCCCTCCTGCCCTGCTTGCTCTCTCGTTGTTTATAGATCACAAATAAAAAAGGGTTGGCTTGCTAGTCACCACACTGTCCCTCCACCTCACTCCCCACCACTGTGGACAGCTTCCACAGCGGGGAGGGTTAGAGAGGGCAGCAGCTCCAGAGACAGACCTAAGGTTGTCAGCTGTAGCTGCTTTAATTCGGTCAGGGCAAACACTTCCAAGTGCTGGGTCTAACCTGTGTAACGGCAGCAACAGAAAGTTTACATATCCAGCCACATTCAGCTCTGTTCATTGGGGTTTGCGCTGGCTGGATTCATGTTGCTACACCATCTGACTGAATGTCCGTCTCATAGCTGCTGCCTGCTTTCCTCTTAGCAATGTGGTCTATAGTGGCAAAGAATGAGGCGGAGGACACACTGTGATTTAAGGCTCAAGCTAACGTTAGCCACATAAATGCACAGCAGGACTTGTATGATGCCGAGCAGCCGGATGGAAACTTCATAGTTAGTCAACTCATCCTTCAACTCCAAAGATGTAGCAGGATCCAGGACAAATTGTGATTTCGTTTTTTTTAAAAATGACCAATAAAGCTACCCTCTACCTTCTTCTACAAACACTAACTTGAAGCTACAGCTATCAGCCATTAGCTCTGGTTAACAAAAGGCTTAACTTTTAGCAGCATTTTCTTTCCATTTCTGAAACCATTCGCTAATAATGGCACGTTTGTTTCGTATGTTGTCAGACTCTCGTTAATAACGTCATCTTCCTTTTTTGGGTCGCTTTGCAGTGTCAGCAGTTGGTACTAATGCTGGAATAATAACCTTCTCTGCACAAGTCAGGTTTTCTGTGAAGGAACTTAGACGTGCATCTGCATTTGTAGAACAGCCAATACGAATGTCCTCTCCCTGAAATGACCTGTGATTGGCCGAAGTCCCGTCTGGGACAGGCTAGATTTTCTAAAGCCTGAAAAAAGCCAAGGGGAGGTGCAGAAGTCTAGTTTTCCTCACAGTCCACGTGAATTACAATATGCTACAAATTTATTATGTGAGTTTTGATGCCAAAATAAAACTGCCTAACCCAGCTTTAAATAAGAACTGTTTCTCTGAAGGTTATACAGAGCATAGTGGCGATCCCCTGGTTGTGCCCTTGCTCTCTTTGTTTTAGTTAGGCCGTTGTCTTTATCCCTTTGCCTCACTGTAAATCTTTCCTCAAGGAAGATCCCAGGCCTCAACGTCTATGCGCAGATGCAGAACGAAAAAGAACAAGAAATGATGAGTCCAGCTAATCCAACAGAGGCCACACCCAGCTCACAGCGGGACTTGATGCATTCTTTGGAGATTCTGGACACAGAGTTCAACTCACAGCCCATAGGTGAATACCCACTCTGGTTTGACTCTCATCTGTGACTGGCATTGTGATTTTGTTTTCTCCATTGTTTATTTCATACCATTGTGTGTGTTGTTTCATGACACTCATCCTGTGCTTTCTGTTGTGTGTTTCTCAGAAGTGAAATGATCCGGGCAAGGGGTGAACGAGAGCTAAACAGAAAGAAGTACGATGAAAAGTTTAGCTGCTTCTCAGGAGTACAAGAAACACATTGTGCTCCTTAGTGCTTTTGCCCTTTGATAACCTGATTATACAGATGGGTGACAAATGAAAGAAAAATCCTACATAAAGTGTCTGAGTAAGGTGTAATAGATTATCCAAGTCTGTGTACCTAGTTGCTCAAAAATCTCCAGGTGTTAAACTGGGCTGAGATTTGGTACTGTGATGGACACAGCGTATGATTCATATCGTTTTCATTATTTTCATCAAAGCATTTGTGGAAACACCTGCGTTTTTGTATGTGTCTCTGCTCATTTATTCAGGTTTTTCCCTGTGATTTGTCACCCATCTGTATATCCTGATATATTTTGACTAACATTGTTGCTACCCCAAATCGTTTATGAATTTATTAATATAACGTCTTTTGTTAGGAGTAAGAAAATTGTGCTCTATTTCTCTATGAATGCAAAATTTTAAGGATTAACACTACATTCTGTTGAATACAAACATAACCATGTTATTAGACCATATTCACATTTTTCATTCTGTTTCCTTTAAAGTGAGACTATGTACATTTTGGAGAACACACACTCCTTTATGAATGAAACATTTAATTCATAAGCTGTTACATGCACGAGTCCCTCATTTTTTGCCCACAATATCTGGAAAACATTTAGTTTTTGCAACAGATTTCAGATAGACCATATGCACTGTTCTACAGGACGCCATCAAAGAATAAAATAAGCTAACAGACTGATAAGTGCGGCATATTTAGCGAGCTAACATCAGTTGCACAGTAGTTGTGTAACATATAAAGTGCATGGATTATGGATTATATGCCTTCAACAAAATATTTCACAAAACTGGCTACGCACTGTCATGCATTTCTGGTCCTGTTTTGTCTCTGTTCTGCTACATGCACATATTCCACAAGACAGGACAGATTTCCTTATATTGAACACTTGGAGGTGTTCTACTACTATATGACATTAAAGACACAAATCAACACTGTGTGGAAACGAGGCTTTAGTGTCAACAAAATGTTGGTAGATATTGCTGTGAAACTGACTTTAAAGAGTCAGTTAACTGACTTGATCATTCTTCTCTTCTTGTGTTATTGTCACATGTCCAAGTATTTGCCTTTACCGTGTAATTTTCACTTGTAACCACAGTGGTTGCTGTTCACAAAACTTACATAGTCTCACTTTAACAGCTGCTTTTCTGTTTTCATATTTTCCATCTCATCCAATTCATAATTTTAGTTAAGTTATTTCAAACACCTTCAAAACTTTTGCATGGCTGTTAAAGTTAATAAATCGCAATGTAATTTAGTGAACTTATCTGGTAAAATAAGATTCAAAGTGCAGAAATATGTGCTTTTTTTACAATGATAATAGTTCAAATGACTTTGTATGGTGTGTTCACGTCAAATGCGTAGCAAATTTTCACGTCAGTTTACTCGAACAGGGCTGCTAGAATATTTTTTGGAAGATTTTGCAACTGGTTGATACCCGGTGAACATGGAGGCTTCGTGCTCTGAACCAGTGTGAACAAAGGATGTTCACGGTTGCATTACTGCTTCACTCCTTCAGTTGTTTACTTTTCACAATAAAAGACCAACTTCAGTTACTAAGAGCATTTTGCCAAGAAGCAAACAAAGCTCAAGAAAGCTCACACAAATCACAAATATATTTTCAGAATATACCATGCAGCTCTATGACTTCAATCTTTATCCTCTATTTCTGATTCTCGGTAACAACAGCGCTGACAGGCTTTTGCGACAAAGTGTCAGGAGAAATTCTCACTAAAGTAGAAAAAATTTAAACTTGCATGGATATGCAAATAGCGCAGATTTTGTGTCATCCACGTTGCATCATTCACATCGCTCAATGCAAATGTGCTTCTTTGCATTGACGTATGTAGTTTTGCCACGTGAAATGCTTGCGTAGCATTTGGTGTGAACACAGTGTTAAACCTATTCTTAAAGACATATTACAAACTTTGCAGTTCTCTTCAGCTCTGCATAGTCTTGTAGCCTCTTGGGCTATTTTTTTATTTTCATGGTCCACAAGTTTTTCTCTCTTCAACTTATTTCCCTGCTCTAGCAGACATCCGTTTTTGGAGGAAAAGCTCTAATAAACCCACTGTACGCCACTTCCCAGCATTAGGAAGCAGGCGGAATAAATTAGCAGCTAGCATTTGACTTAATGAATGCTAATGTTGCTCTATAGCTGTTAGATGTATAAATATACAACTATTTGCTAACATATTTTCCATATCAATATGTCGGATGTTTACAGCTTGTTCCGCTCTCACCAGGTGGTCAAAAATCAAATATATGCAGCCTTAAAGTATCGACTACTGAAATGCAACTAGCTAAATTGTGTGTTTACTCTGCTTCTGGTGCAAAATATCCTCTGATACCTGTTTCTTTCTCTGTCCTGTTTATCCCCAGGATGTATGAAACCTCATGTACATGTGAAATTCTCCACAGAACTCCCCACGTACATAGTCTAAACTCTGGACTGGATTACCACTCCAGCCACGTCATGGATATTTTTTACCATTCGAGACACAATGGTTTTGAGCTTTATACCTGTGCATGTTGGACCCTGCTGACACATACTGTGCTCCGTTCAATCCAGAAGAAACTGTGTACAGGTTTTTAATTTTCCTTTCAACATAAGTACGTCCGATAAATTAAACATTTTAAAAATCTATTTTATTTATACAAATCATAATTCAGAGGGAGCGCCAGCATGAACTAGAGAGGGAAAAAAAATGAAATAAGCAACAATATTTTGGTTTTGCTTACATATCTGAGATTGGTTTGCTGTTCTATGAAGCTAACAGCAGTAGTGTATTATTTATTCATATGAATATACTTTTATGAAGTATGTTATTGAGGTGAATTACACATTTGTTTTGTAAATCATGAATGTCTATGTTATAAATTTGTGTATTTTAATAACAAATGTCATACTAAACAGAAATGCCGTTATAAAATATGAATAGGGTACTTAAAAGCTTTTGGTCCATCGTCTCTTGTAAAGCTGATTTATGGCACAATACACATTTTCTACTGAAATATTTCTTTTTTTTCTGATTTTAAGTTATTAACAAAAATACAGGGTTTGATTTTCTGGATTTAATTTAACATTTAGCTGTTAATCTAATGCTTCTGGTACTATTTATGATACATACCAGTTTGTAAAATGTTTTGTGCTTCAGAATACGAGATTACAGGATGGCTAAGGGGCTACAATGCACCGTCTGACTGCAAGTGATCCCCCAAATATAACTGTAACAACATCTAGGAAGAAAGAAAAGAATTCCAAAATGGTCCTCAGCCACACCCCTATCACAGCCAACATCCCCACTGGAGTACAATTTGTCAAAGCTCAGATTTAAGGCGGCAGTTGAAATGAGATACAGCTACTTTGTGGGAGAATCCAGAGAGCACGGCAGTGAGAAAGAGAGAGAGGTTAAGAGCGATGGAAGAGTGCTTTTCGAGGCTGTGACGCATTAAGAGCGTTCTATCAGACAGAATGAGAGGAAGTTGACTTCTTGAATACTTAATGTGGCCAGTCAAGCTCAAGGCTGGCTAAGGTTGGTGACACATTTAGGCTAATGTCCTGACCCGCTCTTCGAGTAGCACCCATCTTCATCCCAGCTCATTATATCGTGCTGTAGGAGCAAGAGAAGTAGAGCGCAGATGCTACCAGGCGACACGGATGGTTTGCTTGCTCAGAAGGCTGTCAAGCCCTGTGGTACTTTGTGTGCAGAATCTGACAGATGTAAATGCCTGATTGATGCCTTTCAAATCTTCAGAGACAACCTTTCCGGATTCGTTTTCCTCTCTTTTTACTTTGTGGAGATGTGGATATACAGAGGGTGTGTGCTTTTGTCAACTTTGGATAATCTTGTCTATAATTGTGCAGTTGCAGCTTGGCAGAAATGGCCTCATTAGATACACCTACGACTCAATCAGGAGAGAAGGTAACCATGAACCATGCAGAGGAGTGATGAGCAGCACACACTGGCTGCTTTGTGTAGTGTTGCATCATTTGGCATGGAAACCATATTTTTTATGTGCATTTTCAATTCATGCTAAAAAAAAAAAAATAAAGATGAAAAAAAAACCTGAGTGGAAACACCAAAAATTTTAAAACTTTTAAGTATCGCCAAATAAAAAGAAATTTTTTTAAACTTGGCTAGGTAGCAAAGATGGTCTACTGATGAAGGGTAAATGGGACTGAGTGCGATAGAAACAGATCCAACAAATAAAATGATAACATACGTCATTACATAGATTACTGCAAGCTCTTTTTGTTGTCTCTGGATGGCTTTTTAACATGTTAATGCACACAGGGCCGTTACCAGAACTCTTACAAAAGTACTTCACTTTAACATTAGTTGTATTATTTGGGTGGACACCCAAACACTGAAGATCAAGAAATACTGAACTTCTCCAGTCAAATAATACCTGCATTTGATTCTTTTTGTACCCAGATCTAGAACAGAACCACTATTTCTATGGTTTTCCCTGCAACCATCTTTACTTTAATGCAACATGTGAAACATTTATGACTGCAGCAGCTATGACCCGTACAGACTTTGGTATGGTGAAGTCATCTTTAAATGATAGTTTGCATTGATTGATTTTAGATAGGATGCAAGTGAATCACTTTAAAAAATGCTGTGGGATATCAGGGGAGATAGGATTGTCAAGTGTTGAAAAAATATGTAGCAGTCAAAAGTTGAAAAGTTAAATCCAAATGAGGGTATCCCTTGGCAGCTCTGTAGTGATTTGCTAAGAACAAGCTGCCAAAGAATAAATTTTGCAGTGGTACAGGAAGGTTGGTTTTTTTTGACCTGCTTTGGAAATGTATCAATCGAGACCGTCGTTATTCTGAGCTTTGGATTTGCTCCTTAGTTGGACACTTGCCATTGAGATGACAAGTATAATCTAAACTGGTATTATCATGCATCTTGAGTGATCGATCACAAATAGAAGGCATTAAATACAAGTATTGATGACCACCAAGAGGCATTTGAATCAGATTATTCAGACCACTTTCTGAGACCCATGTGACCACATATTTTTCCTAGTGTAAACGCTGATGCTTCCTAGCTAAGGTGGTGGCTGTCTTGGTAATGGCACACCAATGCTCTTTAACTTTTTAGGATGAGTTGGAGGAAGTTGCACGGCTGTCCATTGTTTTGCTTTGCGGAAGGATATGTCAAATTCTGCTGAATGTGATATCTCTGTACAGACACAGCCACTAATGTGGCTAGCATGCATGCTAGAGAGCCACTAGCAAAAGTATGGACATGATAACTGTGTGCGGGGCCCTTTGACCTTATCAGGGAAGTGATGTAAGCAGTAACAAAATCTGAACTCAAGTGGTCAGCTGGAGACTTAGGATAGGCGCAAGTGTTAACAGCAATGTGTCCGTTTGTGTTCAGATTATTGAACACATTTTAACACCAGGTATAAACTTGCTCTTTGACACATAGTAACATAAATTGTTGAAGTTGTAGTCTGCTTACAAGGTTGAATTACTAAGTTGTCCATCTGCATTTGCAAGTGTTGACTTCCCCCACAGTGATTATCAAACAGCTTCAAAGCCAGTGATACCTGATTGTTTCACTTGTAGCAGCTCTCCACCGTCACACAAACACTGCTTCAGACAGAAGCAGTCATGGGATAGAAGGATGAGTGTGTCGTTCAGAGGAGTGAGTGTGATAACATCGCTGGTTTTCTGGTCTGATGATGTGCATCAGTGGTAGGAAGTCATGTGGTTGCATATCCTTGCGGTGAAGACATAAAAAGCCTGAAGCTTGAGGGCATATTTGTGATGAGCATGTAAGTTAGATACAGAGGTCTGTGTGTCAGGGTATTTTCTCACGTTGTCCCCACCGGTGCACATTAGTTTATTTTAAGGTTGATGTGTTGCTGTGCACTGTTTCTCCTCTTCAAGTTTCTGTTGCTTGTCAAAGTTATGTTGAAGATAATAGGGAGACTTTTGCCCATGATTTTCATCATTTTCTCCCTTGAGTTTTAAGTTGATTTTTTTGTAGTTGATGTTAAAATATTCTGCTTGGACACTGTCACTGGTGTCACTATAATGATGCTGGGAGCACCCTTAGGTGTCTACTTGCACCAAGCTTTTAACCAACTGCAATGTGAACCCATCTGCATCATTATTAGACATTTAGAGAAATGTACACAGTATAAAGAATGTGTAATTTAGCTTTGGGAGGGCCGGGCAGTAGGGGGATGGGCCTAACAAGAACAGGACTTTTACCCAGGAGACTGGTGTTTGTGTCCTGTGTGAAACTAAAATTCACGTTGGGTTACTCTGTCAATCGTTAGTCAAGTGAGTCTACTGACATGACCACAGAGTTTTGTTAACTATACCTACATGCCGACTTCCTTAGTCAAATGAGTCAACTGATGTGACTTACTGTTGACCCTTTGGAATGAAGTTGAATGAAGTTGGAATGAAATCACGTTGGTAGTTGAGTCGAGTAAAAAACTTCTTTGTGCGTTAAGAAGGGAATCAAAACAAGCATGATTAGTTGTTGGTTGAAGTTTCTCAGCTTCTTTATGTTGCGCCACCAAGCACCATTTTAGAGTTTGAGTGGTGATGGACAATGTCACAAGCATCCTGTCGAGTCTCAAGTATTTGAGTCCATCCGTGTGAATGGGGCATGATATGTCGAGATACAGCCAGGGTGTGTTCCCCTCAGCTCGAATGATTCACATTCATTTGATGAGGTGTGATAAATCAGTTCATATTTCAAAGCTGCATGCTACGATGATTTGGTAACAACTCTGCGTCCATCTTCATTTCCATTGTAGCTGCGTGTGCTCCATTTGAGGCTGCAGGACAGAATTTGCACTCATTTTGAGGTGAATTATCTTGTTGTTCTATTGCATGGTGTATAAGGGTACTTCTACAAACTGGTGGTTGGATTTTTGTAAATCAGCAACATCAATGAAATATCTAGGAATGTAGCAATACAATAATAATTGGGATTTTTCTATGCCTAGGGAATGAGGGATTTCTTTTCAAGTTTTGCAAAGTAGGGATGTAAAGTTGTATACTGAGAGGATTAATTCACATTTCTGATTTAGAAAACGGGATCTGGCTCTGATTTGAACAGCTTGAGGGAGAGACATTAGCCTGTAACCCCAGAGACAGAGGAGTACCTATTCTAACTTAACCCAAGGAAAAGGAAATTACTCTGGCCGGACAAGATCAAGAGGTCTGTCACCATAAAAGCACCTTCTGTCTTTGGGTTTCACTGAGAGGAGGACAGGTCAAGCAGACAGGAAGTCCTGCTAACACGAGTGATCTCTGGCCTTCTGGTTAGGATGTGCTGTGATGTGACAGTGCTGAGAGTGTGGGGAACTGCATCAAGTTGTAGACTAACTTTGAGCTATTCTTTCTTCCTCTCTCTCCCTCTCTCTATCTCTATCCTCCCCGCAGAATTAGCAAGATTATTATTTTTGTAGAGAAATATTAATAACAATAAAAAAAAGAGTTTTATTACTGTACAGCTTTTGTATAAGAACAGACGGTAAGGTGTTACAGTGTTTTTGTTTGACCTCAACTGTGCTGTGTGTAATTGTTTTATGCATTTATAATCATATTTATTAAATGGAAAGAAGTCTGTTAACTGTGCTCTCATTTTCTTACAATATTTGTAAAGAAATACTATGTATTTGCGGAAGTAATATTCAACCTATAAAGAAAACAAAACAAGCATGTGTTGGTATTTTCTTCTACACAACATGTATTTTGAAAGTGTTGATATACAACATATACAACAGTTCTTTTTTGACGTTTACTAACGTGTAACAAAATAAGCTCATATGTCCCCTTATTTTTTGTGTTTTCAGTCTCATATTACTGTCCCCCCTCAGAGACTGAGTTGGTTCAAGAAATCAATGAGATGTGACTAAAATTCTAGAAAAAACAATACCTCAGTCGACCTCAGGGCTTTGTTGTTTCACATTTCCGTAATACTTAAAAAAAATCAACACGGTACTAAGAAGCCTTTTCTGTCACAACTCCAGAAGACTTTCTAGTTTGTACCTAAACATTGTGTCTGCCTAGAAGAATCAAGTAGCAACCTTTGTTTGTAATACAACTACAGGGAACTTTGCAGTAAAGTTTCCATGAAATCTTGTATGTTGATGATCACTGTAAATTGCCACTTTTACTGACTAGATAAAAAAATAAGAGAGACAGAAGAACACAGCAACAAAGGTAAAGAGCTGTCGACCCAACACCCGTGTGCCAAACTATCCGCAGAGGTCTTCTCTCCAAAAAAACATGGTAATTTAAACCAGTAAAAATACTGAATAAAGCAGTTTTACATTGAAAAAAAAAAGGTTTTGCAACACTCTTGTAGAAGAGGGCCTGCTAACTGCAGTTGTCAAAGTGAAAATATGAGCCTGTGTTGGTGTTTCCCCGCTGAACTACTGTAGAAACATGACGGTGCAAATGGTGATCTCTGTAGGACCCGCTCCCCATGTAGCTACAAACGGCTCATTCTTAGGTGAAAAATACACAATTTTTATTTTCAGGTGATTATACTCTAAAGAAATTAAGTATACTTATATTCCATTTCTGCCAGTATATCCCCTGAAATTCTACATACTGGACCTTTAAGCAAGCTGTGGCTTTTTCTTACTTTAATTAATTAATTTGACCGCACTCTGCCATAAATGCTATAAAACTATAAAATGCTGTCCCGCAAATTGAATGTATTTTTAGTCCTTCAGTATCAATGCTCTTTGAACTTTACAATTATCCAGATATCAAATACTGCTCTTTGTGTCCATCTAGTGGTTAAAAAAAACACCACTGTCCCAGCTTTTATTTTGAAAGTAGAAGGATGACCCTTCACTTCCAACCGGTGACACTCATCAGCCATCAGCTTGAGTTTGAGCTCAGGGTATTCAGACTACAAAAAGTGAGTGTGAGCAGTGTCGATCATTACGATTGTAAGAACCTTTGTAGCTGGGTCAGCTGTAGTTACACAATTTATCTTGCTGCTCTAATCAGCTTCTGTCCTCCGTCAAACACAAATCTAATTCTGCTCTCACAAATCTGTGCCTCTGCACTCTCAAAGGTCGACGTGCAGACTGAGTAGCGCTTAAATTTGTTTTGCGTGCTCTCAAATCCTTTGTCGTCAATAGCTTTTAGCGACCCACAGCCTTTGCGTGAGTAACGAATATTTTACTCTGGCCAACTCTCAATCAATAGCAGTGCTTAACTGTTTATCTTGAAAAATTTGATCGGTGGGAAAAAAAAACTAGTCTTTATATTGAATCTAGTCCTAATTACTTTTAGGCAATAGCACTGGACACTGTAAAAGAACAAAATCTCAGGAAGTTTGAATGTTGGCACAAAGCACTCAAGCACTTTTTATAGCTATTCTAGTATTTTTCTCTAAATTATTCATAGGCAACTTACTTGGGAGAAGCTTAAGCAACGTAACAGTAATTTGACTAAAAAAAAAAGTTCTGCTCTCGATCGCTCCTCTGCTGAGGGTAGTTTAGACCAGTTTGTAGAGCAGAAAGGATACCCTCATAAATAGGGATGAGGATGAGCTGGAGTCATTAATGATGAAGATGTTAATTTCAGCATGGATCTAACCTTAACAAGTTTCAGTGCAGAATATAATGATGCTGAAGTGAGCGATAGTGCATAAAGGATAGGAGTAATTACAGCTGGCTCTTTTATACTTATTTATGTGCTTCCTAAAATAGCTGTGGCTGGAACAGCAGTGGTGATAATGATGATGGCCACAGCGATGGCAAAACCAACACAGACTGATTCTTTGACTGATTCATATCGACGCTGCCAGTGTACAGTACATATCTCAGCCGAGGCTTTCAGGGAACATATATAATCTGAATAACGACGGTGATGAGCGTGTTACTCATGGGAACAAGTCATCATCGTTCACATGATGCACATATCCGAAGGCGTCTGTTGTCCTTAACAAAAGAGGGGCCACAGGCCAGTGTCATTACTGATGTGAACTGATGCTACTGCAGCTGACGGGAGTCAGACAGGGTGGTCTGGATTGGAGCGGGGAGAGGGGGAGGAGGTTGACGGACTCTTTAATCGTTTTTAGCAAGAAGATGCTCGGGCGCCCAGGGGAGAGAGAAGATTACCAAGAGATCAATACAGAAACAGGGCTGGCTCTGCTGACATCTCAAGGTAGTGCACTACAGTGCCCCCGTGGGACATAGCTGCCAATACAGGCTGGTATTACTGTGGATTTAGTGTGAAGGAGACTCAGAAAGAGTCGAGGAGAGGCTTTTGGTAGAAGTAAATAGCAGGAGGATTACATGAAATGCTACAGTGTTAACAAGGGTGAGAGCTCGACTATGCCTTAGTTACAGCTGCGCCAGGCGGGAGTTTTGGGGGGAAGAAAAACATCACAAGTTGGTGCAACAGAAAAGAAATGTGAATAACTGAGATATGGTCACATTCCATCAAATCCTCTTAGTGCTCAAGAAGTAAGGAGGTAACTGTAGAGCAGATAAAATTAACCAAAAAGCACACTGTTACCTCATCGCAGCCTGGTCACCAAAAGAAAATGTTGGCATGTACATTTCAGCAAACTAGAGATAAATTGCATTTTGTCGTTGTCGGGTGCAAACCTCGTATCTCCACATTTCACTATTTTTGTTTTCTTCATAAATTAATTCTATTGGTCTCTCTACATCTATCAGTGGTTTGTACCATTTTTCAACCAATTCCTAAAAATAGCAATTTGGTAGATTTAGGAGATTTCACATGTATCACATCAGTATTTCTAAAGTGATGTACAATATGAGCTCACTGTCATTGGGAGGTGAAGGGGAAGGTGGATAATGTGACACCTGTGTGAAACACCTACCAAGTTGGAGACCACTGTTCAAAACTAACGATCAACAAACCAGGTGTAGCAACCATATGCTTTGTTTCTACCTGGGATTATGCCACAAAAAAGTAGTGTTTTTTGGGTTTTTTTAACTGACAAATAGTTGCATTTACAGAGAGGATTGTACCAAGGGTATTTTTAGCCAAAACTTTATTTTTTCCTAATCATAACCAAGTCTTTTTGTGTCTAAATCTTGCAAGTGAAGGTATTTGCTGCATAAAAATTGAAAAGTTGCAACATGTCTGTGATTTGCAGAAATGTACAATGCCATCATTTAGTTTGACAATATGGAGAGTGGCGCTGGGTGGTGCAATATAAGCAAAAAAAAGAATGATGACACATGTTAGATTATGAAAAATGGACTCAACTCACTGCCTGCAGCTGATGAACACAGGTTCTGAGTGGATTACAGGTTGCACTTGAATGGTTGGTGATTATCTGGCCTGAAAGTATGAGAATAATAATAGGAAAAAATATTGCCTGTGTCTTCCTGTGTACACTGATTTCTCTCTCCTTCTAACATGTTTAACATCAATCAATGCAAAATATCGGCATGCTATTCTGTGGAAGAGCACCGCATTTATCAAAGAAAATAATGGAAAAGATTTATGAATTAGACGTAACTAACCATGAATCAGAATCCTGTAATTTTGAGAATAGAGCTATGAGAATAATGAACTTGTAAAAAGTTATGATGGTTAGATCCATATTTTAAATGAGTTAATGTCACATAGTTATGGGACAAAAACCTCATAATTATTTTAAATATGAGATTCATATCTCATAATTGTCAGATGGTAATTAACAGATACATTTCAAATTGTAAACCGATTAGAGCAACGTAGAAAACAGGCTGGAAGTTAGTTAACAGTATAAATTTAGCCTGATTGAGTCAAAGCAGTATAAACTTTCAGGTAAAAGGTCCGGTACAATTTTGTCCAATTATTTCAGTCTTTTTTTCTCTTTTTTTGTGGTCAACTGAAAATCTGTCATGCACATGAGAGCAGCTGAATGATTGTACCTGGACATTACCTGAGTAGCTCATCATTATGGAGAATCAGACTGCAGAAAGACAAAAGGCATCCATGAGTTTGCTTCAGTCTGGATAAGTTGGGGGAAAAAAACACAACTGCACAAAACGATGAACCATTATTTTGACCTGTACACCATAAGTGTTCTCTACTGCATGCATCTGTGCGCCTGAACTGCCTGTCTCATTTCAATGGCATTAAAACTGTGCTAAAAGTGATTTTAAGGCTAGAAGTGGAAAATATTCATTGTTTCTGACTACTCCGTCCTTGCTGGAAGAGGTGTACCACCTTTTATGTAGATCAGTATCACACCAGGGTCAAGTAATTCTTCCCGTTTATTTTAAAATGCCCAAAGTAGTTACTATATAGTTAGACTCTGCCACGAGACTACCACAGTGAATGCCAAGTGGTGTATTTCTCCCTTCACTTCAAATAATACTGGTTGAGCTGTCTAAATGTAGCAACCTCCACTCTTTTAGTAACCTGTTAGTTGAAAGAGAGTCTCATGAAATTGATTATGTTCAGTTTTTCCTGCAGAAATCAAAGGGTTTGTCCATGAGCCACAGTTAGAGCTGCTGAAATATCTTTAACCTGAATATTCTGCTGATTGATCATGGTGGTTGTCTTCAGCTTATAATGAGTGCTGCCGGTTTCATTTCCCAATACATCGCTCAGGCTACCACTGATAATGTCGGATTCAATGGCCCATGACGTCATGTTCAAAGCTGAGCTTAATGACGAGGACATGAGCACTGCAGGAACCAAACCTAATTGCTTGAAGAAGAAAAACTGTGCAGGAGGAGTGTGCTACTTGAGCTCAAGGTTGTGTGAGTGTCTTCATTATGTGCCGTGTGTGGGTGGCATGTTTGTGTCTGCCTGCATGTATCTGTGTGTTGACACGATCTGACAGTCTGTGGCATTTGCTCAAGCAAGTATTTGCCTGTAATCTACTGCATTTGTAATACTTTTCATGCAGTAGCCTTATTTGGGGGACACAAACATGACTTCAAATAAATGCTGCAGTGAGTGATGTAGAAAAAGAATTGCACTCTCGGTCAATCTTCATGTTGACGAAAAAATAAATAAACTCAGTAAGCCACAGTTGATCTTAAATGAATATATAAGTTTATTGACAACATAAATCAGATTCGAGAAGCTCTTGGTACAACACAAAGATGGACAAAGACATAACAAAAACAGAAAAATTATTCGTCCTCACACAGTGAATTTCACGTCATGCACCTGTGTCTACCATTGCAGTGTAAACATCTACAAGGTGTTGCTCTTGCAGTATCTTAACATTCAGACACCCTGCAGTCAGTGAAGGACTCTAAGTTCCTCAACAATATCAAAACCATTAACATGTGTGAATCATACATCTTCATACAATTATTCATGATTACATTTAAAAACTTTCATATGTAGTCGTTTTCTGCACAGCTTAACATATAACGTTGAGGGCTGCTGAAGCTGTTTAAATGGAGTCTAATCTGTCATCCAGCAGCAGCAACCAACTGTCAGCCTAAAGGACAAAAGCCATGGTAGCTTTTCTATTGGACAAATAATTGCTTACATGGACAGTAATGTTCACAATATGATTTTATGTAAGACTGAACAAGATTCAAGAGTTTTCTGTTTTGTCAATCTCCCCTTATCTGTTTGTGTTTGTATTGGACATGTGGTCACAGTGACATAAATGCTGCTCTCGCCGCTCAAATTTAGTGGTGGATTCAGAGTATCTGTCGCCTATTTTACCCGTAAAATGGTTTGCAGACTCCACCTACTTGGAGGCGTGCACCGGCGTGAAAATGGTGCGGACCCACTTACTTGCTACCTGGCTGCTGTATGTGTAAATAAGCCACTTTTGGTTAAATGTTTTCCACATTAACTTTATAAAATGACAGTGGTGAATATTTCCAAGGTTCACAGGTGACACGTCCCCTCAATAATCAGAACATGTGCATTTCCATCCACCCCAATAAAAACAAGAAAGTGGACTTTTATTTTTAACAGCATTAAATAAATTTACACCATAAATTGATGCAGAAAAATTCACAAGGATGCAGGAAATTAAGTGTTTGATGCTTAAAACTTCCAGCCTCCCTCACAAAAGTTCAAATGAAACCTAAACCCTTATAAGTTTTAAAATGTGTTTATAATTTTTTCCACTGCTGCAAAGTGACTGAAAATAAATACATTAATGCTGTATCAAGTTAAAACCTCCAGGAAATTAATATAAAGCAGACAGTTTGACACTTTTATGTTTTATGCTGTTCTTTTTTGTGATTTTAATGCATTATTGAAAGCAACTTGCATTGATGTACATGAAAGGTGTTCTGCTAATAAACTTGCACTGCCTTGCTCGTCTAGCCTGGTTCTCATCCCGATGGATTGCAGCTCCACCCGCTTATGAGAGCTGTGAAGTGACTAATGGAAAACTTTAGGATGAAGCTTCCTAACTGTATCTCCAAAAAACCTGCTGATGCCTCCCAGCCCCATACATTTCTGAGCAAAAAGTGCCACCTGTGAATAATCACATGTGGAAACCAGGCTAATGCATATATGAATTTCCTCACATTGGTGTCACTTATCAAAACTGACACACTCACATCCATACACAGTATCTCTGGGCAGATCCCCGGCCCACCTGGTGTTTACATGTCTTTGAACTGTTGGGAGAAGTCAGAGCAGTTGGAGGAATCCTATCCAGACTTGTGGAAGACATTATTTATTTAGTTATTTTGTAATGCTACCTGTTTCTCATTATGTACACATTTCACATTGACAGCCAGTTCCACTGGGATTCTCCTGTTACTCATTCTGCTGCTGGTTTGCACATCCTGCCAATACTCTGGAATCCATAGTTTCCTTTTCGTTTCCTTTCAAATGTGTTTGTATTGGCAGTTGTGTGACAGTGTGATTTTTCCACTACAGTAACGCCTGTATTTGGTGTTGCATTTGATGATGCATTGAATTTTTTTCATGTTGACCACCTTCCCCTTAAGGGAAAATTAGTTTTACTTCATCCAGTCTAATGCAACATGAAAACGTGTTTGTAAGGACTTCAGTTTCCAAAAACAATGCACAGTTTATACTGTAAAAACCTGACCGCTGGTCTGTTTTCAACAGCTAACTGTCTTATCAAAGGTTTTATCAGCATATATAGGAAACAGTGACACAATTTTGCAGTGCAGCAATGCTAAAATATGTTAGAAATGTGTAAACAGTGTCAACCCTGCTGTCCACAAGAGAGCAAAAATTCAATTAAACCTGTGTTAATTTTCAAGTTTTTTTTTAAATTGCTTGGGGGCAGCACACCAAACTGTAAACATGCTGAACACACTGTATAATCATTTTAGCCAGACGTTGTCTATTCACACATTCAGCAGACACAGAGCAACATTAGCATTCATTTGGAGTCATGTTTCTGGCCACCTGGTGAATGTAATTCCAATATTTACACTCTTTTTATCTGGCTCTTTAGCTGCTAAATGTTCCACTGTGCTCACCAGCTGGTTACTAACTTTATCTTACTGCAGTTTGGTACTGGGCATGTTGTGTATGTTGGGTTTATCAAAGCTTTTTCACCCAAAACAACAAGGCTGATGAGTCAAAACAGTAAAGTTACAGGCCATAAAACCAAAACAATGAGCTGAAAGTCACTAAAACTCGACTATGATGATGTGGGTTCATTACTGTGGCTCATTAACATATACAATGTTTATTAAAAGGCAAACCAAAAAAGCTTTTAATCTTGATTAAAGTGTTTTTTATCCTGAAAATACACTCGTAACGGACAGCACACACATTTAATGTTCGATACAGGTCAGTGTTTAGAATTTTTAAGTTTTACAGACTGCATACAGGAATATTTTACATAGTAATATTTTTTGTGAATATTTTAGTGAATTTTCTTGTCTCGGAGAGTACTACACTACACTACACTATTGTATTTTATTTTATTTTATTTTATTTTATTATGAAACATATGCAGAACAAGTCGGGGAACAGATGCAGTGACAAAGAAAAACAATAATAAATTTAGCAACAATAGTGGAAATTATGCTTCAACACAACTGAATACAAAGAAAAACAAACAATTTAGACGAAAAGGCAACAGTAACAAAAAGGAGTTGGAGACTTTAAATTTAAACTTACACAACAAAGTGTAATAAAAATCCAGTATACAATTTAACCTATATAAAAACAAATGACAACAAAAAGCCAGGGGATAACACATTAATTAAAAATGTTGTAAAACCTACAAATAGCAAGTGTCTTGATAGCCTTTTTGTTAGTCGAATCAGTGAGTGGTTTCATATAATGTTCAGTTTCCTTCAGAAAACT
Organism: Plectropomus leopardus; assembly: GCF_026936395.1. Classification (NCBI taxonomy): domain Eukaryota; kingdom Metazoa; phylum Chordata; class Actinopteri; order Perciformes; family Serranidae; genus Plectropomus; species Plectropomus leopardus. Next base: position 28,708,631 of record NC_142178.1, read on the forward strand.
GACATAGGCTATAGTTTTTTTTTAAATTGCTAAACCTACATTTATGTATTAAGTACTTTGCTAAAACCAAATTCCACATTTTCCCACAATAATGTTAAGTCTTTAAAGACATTGTCCATGATGAATCATGGATCTAATATAAATGAAGGTGATGAATCCGCAAATGTCCTTCCAGTATTCAGTTTCTGAGACAAGTTAAGTTTTCTGATAGGTCTAAATTTGAAATGGGGTTTAACGTCATAACTGACAGCTGTGTATGCCAATCGGTGTGCTTGGATTAATGAAGCTGCTCATGATTGGTCGAACGGGTGTTATGGGCGGGAACTTGATACTGCGTAGATTTTTACTGCGCAGACTCAAGTTTACGGATGACGTCAGACGCGCAAGATGTCAGTGACAGTGATCGGGATAGTTAGAGTTGCAACTTTGCACAGCCCGAGTAAGTGGAAATCGCGGAAAAAAGAGAGATTGTTTGCTTTGCAGTGATATCAGTGTTGTGTCTGCACTCGAAATATGAACCGAAATACAGCACATTACGCAATGACTGTCACGAGCCGTGACTGCTGAAATGTCTGTGGACGGTTGGTGGCAAAGACACATGACAAAGCCTGCTGGCCTTCTTCGCTATGAGGGCAAACCGCACATCAGGGGCGCTCCCAGGGTCGAAAGTCAAAGTACGCCCAAAAAACTCGGAGACAGTTTAATCCTGTAGCTAATGCACCATCGAAAACACGCACAGCGCCGGAAGACAAGAACGTGTGTAGCCTAGGAAGAAGTGCGGTGTGTTGAGGAAGGACCATTATCATCATGAACCATTTTTTATTCAGGACAAATGACTGAAAATTAAGCAGCAATGAATTCACATTCAGTCGGCCAGGATGTTAGCTTACTACAGTAAGCAATGGACTAAACATGGCAACACTCCCAGCAAGGACACTCTTTTGATTGCTTTGATCGGTGGACCTCTATGGACTAAAGACATGTAAATAAACAAAGAATGGACACCTTTGGACTTCAAGACAGCTTGTAAGGTAGGAAGGCAACAATTATTTTCTCTCTTGTTTGTTATGATGTGAATGATTTGTTTTTGTTTGGTGTATGTATATATAATAACAGATGTTTGTACATTTAAGGTTGTATTTGGATGCGGGGTATTCAGGGGAACTCACAAAGTAGATTATTGTAATCACCCAAACGAAAAAAATACTTGTGGAAAAGTTAACTTAGTGAAAAAGTAGGTCAGTGAAAACATTTGCCCCTTTCCCAACAAAATTAGCACCAGTCTGCTTCTGTTAGCTTGTGCGTGAGTGCGTGTGTGCGTGCGTGTGTGCGTGTATGTTTGTTGTTTTGGTTTTGTTGACCCTTTTCCCACCAAAATTAGCGCGTGCAGGCGGGTTTTTCAAACAGAGGTAAACCCGCCAAATACTGCTTCCCATTGTCCGTGACATTACCGCGGCAGCACGCGCGTCTGTCGTTCTGTCAGGTTGTGTGTGTGTGTGTGTGTGTGTGTGTGTGTGTGTGTGTGTGTGTGTGCGCGCGCGCACGCGCGCGATTGTTTGTTGTTTTGGTGTGTCCGTGCGACACCATGGTCAGGCAAGAGAGCAGGTTAACAGCAGTAGGGACTGAGGTTATGGTCTAAGTGCTCTTCACTCTCATTGTCAACACCAGATTTACTCAGTGGAATATAATGAGCAGGATGACCCCCTATGGCCAACCATCAAATGGATTTACCATTTTCTATAGAGGGCACTTAAGCACAGTAAGCCTGGCTAGAATTAACCAGATTGTTACTCTGTTAAGCCTTTGGCCTATAATTTGGGTTCAGCCTACATTAAGGAAAATGTAGGGTGCTTGTGACTGTTATATTTAGATAATTATTACTCCTGCATAAATGTAAAAGCAGGGTTTTACTGTTACAGTTGGTTGAGCTTTGGCTCATTTTTTGCCATTTTGTATTGGACTGCAGCTACTTAATATTTTTATTGTAATTCTATAATTAGAAAGCAGAAAATCCTCATATTAAGAAATCTGAAACAGCGAAATGTGATTGAGTTTTTTGCATTAAGTAGGTTTAGGTTTAGTTTATTTAAAAAGGGTCAGATTATCAAAATGTAAATAATACATTTTCTTCCAGCTGTACTTTTTACATTTTCATGTTTTGTGTGCATACATTAAATTTGTGAAGTAATTAGTAACTAATGCTGTCACAGAAAACCAAGAAGGTTGTCAAATTTTTTATTAAGTGATTAGGAGAATTTTCTCATCCCATAAAGAAACACTGCACAAAGTTTATAAAAAATAAATAAAAATAAGAAATCAACACATCTGGTGGTTTTTGCAGGACAGGAAGGTTGTATAAAACTGTAATCTGAAAAGTAACTCTAGCTGCCAAGCACATGTAGTGGAGTAAAGTACAATATTTACCTCTGAGAAGTAGATTAGTAGAAGTTCAAAGTGGCATGAGAATGAAATACTTGAGTAAAGCACAAGTACCTAGAGTTTTTACTCAAGTTGTACTTGGTTACATTCTTCCACTGCCTTTTAACTGTGTGGGGCAGCAGGGACCATCCAGTCTTTATTTATGGTAAAAGCAGAGTAACAGAGAAAGGCCACGGTTAACAAGCCAGCCCTCCACTGTCACTGTCCCCCGAGGAGAGGGGGCACAGGGACGAGAGATAGAGCTGAAGCCCAGGCGTCCATCGAGGGAATGTCATTTTGCTCTCCTGGGCAATTTGCATGCTCTAATATTAATTGCTATTGGAAATGCTTGATTTGATTAAGGGGGGAGTCCCAGCGGGGGAGTGCTTCTCTCGCTCTCTGCAGCTGAAGAGAAGGCAGTGGTGCCTTTGCTCCTAACCTTGTTATGTTGAAAGGCAACTGGTACTGAGTCAATAATGCACACATCGCTCACCAGTTCACTCTCTGGAGTATGTTTACACATTTCTACATGTGTTTTTTTTTCACAGATTGGTGACACAATAGTTGCTGCATGTGAAAGATTTATAAAAATGCCTTTGCACATTTATTTGGAAAAACACTCATATTGTGATTCAGACGCACAGACACTCAAGCATGTTTAATAAATTACTTGCATCCACTGAATTCCATCAGAAATTTCATTGGATTAAAATATTGAAGCTATGCACAAACGCACACAACACATTTAGCATTCCGACAAGGCTAAGGAATTGATCACAGCGTTTGATATGGAAATGCAGCATAAGCACACTGTATCAGCCCGCACATTTGCATTCTGCTGATCACTCCTTAATTCATAGCAGAGGTTTTTCTGTACATGTTTTCTTTTTGGTATGCACCAGGCAGCTCAAAAGGATCTTTTGTTTTGACTGCAAAGGGCGTATTTGTCCCTTGGCCTTAGCATAAATAGGAGCTGACAATAAAATATAGCCTACAGGAGAATTTACCATTGACTGAGAATGAGAAAAAGCAAAGCTAATGTATTACCACGGGCTGATTTACATAACTGTGCATCTGTGCAGAAATATATGTATGTGCATGGGAGTGTGACTCAGGGTCGTGGTGATGCAGATGAGGTGACACGTGTAATTGTAACGTATAATTAAACAAAATTATTTTAACTTCATATTCTGTGCGGACAAAAAAGAAAGTACATTTCTGTCCAGTCACATGCAATATTGCATTATGCAAACTTTGTCTGTCTGAGGTTTTGACCTCCGTCCATGAATATTTGCTTACAGTACCCTCAGTTCCTGCATTGTTATCTTAATGGTTTTCTTCAAATGAATCTCGCAGTCAGTGAGTAAAATCTTGAGCTCTCTGGACTTATTTAGCAGATTATTGGACTGCGCAGAACACCAGCTGATGAACTTGTAATTCCTCGGAGGCTTTGATTAACATACAAACGCAGGCGCAAAATCTCTAAGTCTTTTGTTTGATACACTTTTAGTCGGCAGTAGTTTGTTTTCCATGCGGACGTGATTGGGGATGCAAACAATGCAAATACTTACGGAGACAGACAGTGTTTCATTAAAATCCCCATCAGAGTTGCAGACAGTCTTATCTGGGTCTATGAATGAGCTGTAGAAGATGAGGATATCATCTCTGATTCATGTTAGTGAGGAGCACCATTTCACTTTTCACTGTGGATGTTTAATAGCAGCCGAAGAAATGAAATTATTTTGACACTGATCCAGCACTGCGACCTTTTGAAATATATTCTATTCATACAGTTTATGCTCTACAATTTATATTCTTATCATTATTATCACCATGTATTAGTATGTATTTATTGCATAGTATGAACTGAATGAGTTGGAGCTTTAGTCATTCTGACTGCCGTGTCCCTAAATTCTCTCAAAGGCAATTTCTTCCGTGGAGTTATCCTGCTAATTTTACAAGTTTTCCCACAATTGTTCAGTCATTTGCTTCTTTTTTGTTTTGTAAATATTTATTTTTCTAGCTATGAAATTGAATTTAATGGATATGTAATTAATTGGTGCCAAGTGAAACGGAAAAATTGCAACAAGTAATGCTTGCTGCATGCCGTTGCAGTATAACCCAACAGCCAACGGGGCACATTAGTACCAAAGAGATGCCTTCTCTCCATGAAAATACTGTTAAATATAGTTACAGTGTTACTTTCATATCATCCATGTTATACTGTCACATCATTTTGAATATTAATGCATTTTTTCCCCTTGAGAAATACTGTTACTTTGTATAGCTCAGTATACTAATACTATAAGTAATGGGTGTTAAATTACCATTCATCCACACTAACATGCATGTAGTGGCTATTGGATGTCACTTTTTGTCCTTGTCATGTCACATCAAATCAACAGTATTATGTCACTTTTAACATGAGCTACAGTTTAGTAGTTTAGGAAGTAATCTAACTGTTCACTGTTGGAAAAAATACAAAAATAAGAACCAGCACTACTCTCAAATTTCGGTGTGGTTCTATGTAACTGCAAAAGTTTAACATTAAATCAACTTATCCTTTGACTTAAGAGAGCTGACATTACTTTACATTAGCCAGCATACCAGACCACGTGAAACTATAGCAGCAAAACCAATCAATAAGCTACCGAGCTTCAAGAGTGTGTTTGATTATGAATTATGATTTTTATTTTTGAGAAACAGAATAAATCAATTATATTTTACATCGTTTCATATCCATCTACAGTCCTTCATTCTATACTTAATGTCTTTTTGGTCTTCAGTCGTAATCTTTTTCTTATTTTATAAAACTGTATCAGGGTGCCTGCAGATCTTTAAGAAGAATGTGTTTAATTTTATAATTTATATGCCTATTAAAGTCATCAAATAGTCTTTCATTTGAATTGTTTAAGGTCTTACTTGTCATAATCATTTTATCTAATTTCATTTATCCATCTATTGTTTACTTTTTGTCAAAACAATTCAAGCTTTTTTGCTTAGAAGTCCACATTTCTGAAATCTTAAAACACTGAAGTAAATATTGTCTTTTTACTTTATACTGGCACGTATTAAATGTAGATTCAGCTAACTCACTCTAATAACCATATTCCTTCATAAAACCTACCTCTGCAAAGGACCACATATTCATACTCACCTGCAGTGCCTGAATAAGGAAAGTCTTAAGTTTTATTAAATTGTATCTTGAAAAGAGACACGATAAACATTAAATTGATACCCGTTGAGAGCCGATGGAGTCACAGCCATGCTCCATCTATTATTCAGTTTTGGATTGTCACCTTTTATAATACTGAGTGATAAGTTCAATCAGGCAATTCAAACCAAAATGCATTTACGCTCTTGCTTTGTTCTGTATGACATCTTTGTGAGTGTCATTGTGTCACATGACATTAAATAGCCGTGTGAAGCTCCAAACATGACTTACACCAGTCGCACAGTTTCACTTGCATCAGCAAAAGCCTGAGACATTGCATGCAGAGATTTGACAAGCAGTATACTTTTCCCTCAACAGGGGGAGATGTGGCTCTGTCATGTTGGGCTCAGTCCTCTGTCAGTGAGAGGTGCACCTTGCTGAGGCGCCTCGGCTCCCAGACAGTGACAAGTGCTGCCGTCCTGCCACACAACCCGCAGGCTGCTGATCTGGTTTGAACTTTCTGTGTTTATGTTATTTAATAGGATTTTCATAGCAACGTGTCACTCCCTGCAGTCTGTCACTTCCACTGACTGAGTGCATGCATATGCTGGGAGCTCGCAGGGAGTTCATCATGGTTGTCTAAACGGAAAACCTGATTCTGCGTGGATTCTCAAAGCTTAGGTTGCAGTGAATCAGCATGAAAGACTTAAATGTTGGTATTAATATATTTCTGAGATGTTTCAGATGGCCAGCAATTAGCTTAAGAGAACATGTCCAAGATTTAAAGATACTAAGCTTACACACCTCATGATATGCTGAGTCATGGCATGATTGTGGCATTAAAGCGAGTTGTTCTTTGGGTATTTATTAACACTGAAAATGCTGAGAGAGCCTGTTGCATGTAATGAACCCGCTGCTCACAGACAGGGGAGAGAAACAACACTGATATTATGCGCTCAGAGGTTAGCTTCAATGCAGAAGGGAAAGTGGTTATGTTAAAATTGGCTCCAGTGCATCATCAAACTGTTATTTCAGGCCCCAAAAAATCCTGAACCAAAATTCACACAATTCTATATAGTTATATGTTTTCAGCAAGTATTTTCTAACCTGTATCATGCATTTCGAGATATCTCTGTTTTACTTGACGCAGACTGTTCACTGTTTGCTAGAACTGTGAGCAGCAAATCAGCTAAAATATTAGCTAATTTACAATTCAGTGAGCTCACTGCAGAAAACAAAAAAATGTATATTGACCATGACTTGAAAAAAACCCTCAAATCTACATGAACATCTAGTAGCTTTCTCCCTACTGCGCAAGGTAGCTTCTGAATCTATATAGATGACCTGTATGTTGCATTTACCTGCACTGATAGCTATATTATTATTATTATTATTATTATTTTTCATGCCTCTTTCATATCTATCCCATTTAGACCAAACCCTTGGCACAAATAATGTAGCCTATACCAAACCATACTGGTGCATATACATATTTGTAAAGGAATATTTAATCAGAAGCCAGTTTTGAAATACTTGCCTCCTGCTGGCTTGATAAGGTTGTTTTGAAAAGTTTTTAGATTGCTTCTTCCCAGTGGAGGCATCAGTAGTATCACGATGGTTGTAGAACCTTGTTAAAAAGAAGTGAAAAGGTGCTCCACTTCCCTCTCTGGTAGTTAAGTTTTAAGTTGTATGGATGTGGATGTGGATTTTTTTGTAAAAATAGTGTGTGTGTGTGTGTGTGTGTGTGTGTGTGTGTGTCTCTCTCTTTTTTATCATTCTGTGGCCCCTCTTGAAATTTGGACATTTTTGCAGGGCTGTGAATGCAACGCAGGAGGACCCCGTCATAAGTTCTCTTTTTCCTTAGCAGCCGTTTGAGGAGATTTAGTTGCCGGGTGGATATTGATTTGTTGATCCAGTCAGAGCTGATCAGATCGATGGATGAGAGGAAAGTATAGGCGAGTGAAAGTAAACTTTTAGACCCAGTGCAACGAATGTGAAGTTTCACTTTCCTTGGGTCTGGTGTTCTGCTGCTCTGTCTGTGCCCAGAGTGTGCGCTGTGCTCCGTGAACATGGTGCAATGAATAATCGAACAAAATATATATCTCAATAGCGCTCCTAATGAACAGTTTAGCTCCAAAAATCTAAAAGCAGTATGTGGCAGCAGATGACTTAATCATGCCTGGTGGCCACTAATAAATGAGTAAGTGGGAAACCGTGCTGCATTAAAACGGCATAAGGGGTTGTGTCGGTGGGGGCATGTTGTTTAAGGTACCACTTAGTATATGAAATATGATGCAGAAAGTCAGGTGGACAAAATGTGTACAGTTGTAATTACGGAAACTATTTTGTTTTTCGTCACCAACATCGGAAATAAAACAATAGAAATTCACTCTTCACCTTGCAAAGTAGTCTGCCAGGAATTTGTGCTTACAAGTATTTGGTTGGCAGATGCAGCGTCTTGCTGGATGTGTTGTGTTACAGCAAAAGTAAGCCAAATTTGTAAATGGCTGACCACACAGATTTTTTCTTTACAAGGACCCTTTGCATTGTCAGTTCAGATGAATGACAGGGCTGCATTTTTTTCCACACATAGATTAACGATATTACAGCTAAGAACCACCCAAAAAAAGAATGCATGCGGTCACTTGCAAACAAAATGCCCTAAGTAAGAAAAAAAAGGAATATTAGACATTAATTTACACATATAACTATAAAACTATATATATATATATTATATATATATATAAATAAATAAAATTTTGACCTGTTTTAAAAATGAAATGACTATCATGGGCTTAAGAGTTCTCTCTCAAAGGGGCTTCTCTCTTCCTTAACCTGTAACTTAATTCTCCACATTTTCTGCTCTGCATTGGTCACATTTCCTCTCCAGTCCTCTCTCCTTTACCCTGCGGCTGTCCTTTTGACTCAATCTTCCAGCTTCATGGTGGCTAACTTCATTTGGATACTTTATTTAAAGGTCCAGTGTGTGGGATTTAGGGGGATATATTGGCACAAATGGAATATTATATTAATATTTATATTTATTTAGTGTATAATCACCCGTAACTAAGAATTATTGTGTTTTCATTACCTGAATAAGCCATTTATATTTACATAAAAATGGGTTCTCTTCCATGGAGTCTGCCATGTGGTTTCTGTTGTAGCCCAGGATGCACAATCCAAATACTAGCTCTAGATAGGGCTGTTTCATTTTCGCATTGGCAACCATATTTCTCCTACATGCTTGGCGCAAGTTTCTGTTGGGTGCAGTCTACAACCTCACCTCCAGAAGCCACTAAATCCTGCAAATGAGACCTTTGAGTCATATTTCCTACTTTTAACATTAGTAGACACATGCATGCACGCACGCACGCACAACATATAATGAAAATAATATTATATATAATATTATATATATTATATAATAATATTCTCAGTGATGTGCAATTGTTTTTTGTTTTTGTTTGTTGCTGGTGGTTATACACAAATAACTCTAGCCTGGGCTAAGCTCTAAGTGCTTAGCCCAGGCTCATTATTGCTATTTTTACCTACAGTAAATAGCGAAGAATTTATTTACAACTGTTTGGTCACTGATGGGTCAGTCCACACTTTCCAACGAATAAGAATCAAGAAATTTCAGTGACCAGGGTATATCAATCACAGCGATGTCAATTTGGTGTTTAAAATTATGATAATGATCTTATTTTAACCCTTTATATAAATTGTATAGGTGTTTCAGCCTCTCTTCATTTTTCTATGATTTGAAAGGTCGGCTTGTAAGGAGTGAAGAGAGAATACAGGAAGTCTGGGAAGATATGTCTTCCCATATGACAACAATTTAATGTCAGTGAGACTGGGTGTGGCATATTGAAGAAAGCTATATGGTGCAAAGAATATAATATTATTATTATTATAATATTCTTTAATGTTATTCATTATATAGAAGAACTGAAAACATGTTAGTCACCACTACAGCAGTAAACCTTGCTCCCCATCATGCCCTATGGCTGTGTTCTACATTTTCGGATCAAGCGAGTGTTCACCTTACACACCTAAAATCCACATGATAAGTCAGAAGCCTGTACATTGTCTTGCTGTGCATCTACACAGGCAGCCTCATAAACATGATAACCGCATTAGAGATGTGGAGCACTGACATAGATGCATTACACAACACTGCAAGGACAATTTTTCTATGTACAGTGTACACTGCTCTATGATAAACTGCCTCACACTATCACAGAGGCTTTGCTATAGAGTTTAGGATGAAAGGGCTATATGGGAAAAAGTACAGAGGAAAAAAAGACAAAGCATATCACTTCAGTGATGTTCACAGCTTTTATCTAGTCTGAACAGGCAGAGGGTCAGGATGGCGACACCCCCTCCATTACCCGTCTACTGTCTCCGTCTCTTTCCCTCTCTGGTTGATGTTAAATTCACCCCTACAAGGTGACAGACTACAGATTATGAGCCGCTTCTCATTGTTGGGGAACAAAAAGCAGACGATGTAGCTCGTGGGTTAGAACGCTAATTGTTTGCATCCCACAATGGAGCAGGATGACGAAGAGAGATTGACGACTTGTGTGGGGGCACAAAGCTTCGTTTTTCATGTTGTTTTGATGCCACCCTGCAGGGTCAGATAATAATGAGGACTAAATTTAGATTTAACAAGAGTTCAGGAAGATGGAATCTGAAAAATCCCAAAAATATCATAGCAACCAGGACTATGCATTGTTTATGATGATCTTCTTTAAAGATATGCGTGATGTCATCTATACATGTTTGATGACTCAATATGACACTGTCTGTGCTCTTATGTGAAATGCATGTTGGCCTTTTCTTTGTTCATTGTGTGTATTGCACATTTGAACATGAATGCCACACAAATATACATTCACTCTCAGACTTTATCCCCTGCAAAGGTGTTAAAGTTTTTGCACTAGATGGCACTGTGCACATGGCTGTGAGAATCCTCCTCTGAATACTGTGACTGGATCAAAGCGCACGAACATCATTTATGATCAGTTATTGACACTGTGTTTTGTATTTAGACCTCACCCCATCAGCCCGGCTGTGTTGCCGTGGGAACAGGTCTAAAACAGGCTGCACAGATCCAAACGCTGTAATTTACTCCCTATCCATCGTCGCTAAGGCGAGTCTCTGTAATGCATACAGCAGCTGAGTTGAGTCAGCAAAGGTCACAGAAGATGACACTACACTCTGAGAGTGAATTAGCAAGGGGTCCCTGCCAGGGCCAGGTGCTGAGCCGTTAGCCGTCGTTGGCTTACAGCCAGGCAATAAAAGTCAAGTCTTGGAAACTGATGTCCTGTAAAAGCCAAGTCTTACTTGAACACTGTGCTGGCCAGGTAATCCAGCAGTTGAATAAAATGTCAGCCTAGCTGGACGTGCTCAGCACACCTGTTTGGCAAGAGCGAAAGACTGTTTTGTTGTATGCAGTGCAGCTGGGACAGCGGCTCTTATGTCCATCCAGAGTTAAGGCCTCGTCTATGGCTTTAGATGGAGGGTTCACCCAAATAACATACAAAAACAAAAGCATATTTTCCTATTTATCTCCTCTGGTGTCTAGCCAGAGCAAAAAAAAAAAAAAATCTGATATCTTAGATAACATGTCATGGTATGACTTTGCAGTCCTCTTTCAGTCTATTTCTATATGAAACTACATAAAACTTGTCGGGGTTAAAGAAGAAATAAAGACATTTCCTTCAAAGTTAAAACATTCATGTGCACAATGTGCTGAAAGGATACAAGCTTTCTGTGAAGTTGTCATGTGTACACAAATCTATTTTCACAACATAAACTGTCGACCACTAGATATTTAATTTGACTTATATGACAATAAGAGTAACTACAGAGAGAAAGACTGGCACTGAAGGCAATATCATAAGATGTGGGACTTTTTTACTTTAGTGAAAGTACTCTTTAGACTGGGTTCCCATGGTCATGGAAAGTCATGGAATAAGAAAAAATCACTGAAGGTTTTGGAAAAGTGAATTTTGTTGTGTGGACTGAAATTTTCACAGTAATGTTTCATGGATAGCCTTCCACATAATGTAACATAACCGCAAAGGTATTTTCTAAAGTTGTCATTAAAGGTTGCGCTAATATATGTCGAGATGTGACATTTTGTTAACTATTGCATTTATTTCTTTAGTTTCTCCCTGTGTTCAATCTCACCCGCCTTGTATGCTAGTTAGTTGACGTTATGTTGAATAGAGTTTAAATTTAATGTTTGAAAGTCGCCAGGTGAGTAAGAGAAGAAAACAATATTATTATGGGTCCTTGAAAAGTTTGGAAATTTTGTCCATGAAAGTGTGTGGAAACCCTGTTTGAATAGACTGTGTGATCATGATCGACTGCCTTGGGGTGGCAGCCCACTATTTCTGTGTGACACGTGTTTGTTCACATTTACATAATAATCAAATCTAACCCAACTAATACAATGTAACAATACATAACAGTTGCTGTATCAATAACAAAAAAAATTATTTTGAGTGAGGATCAATAATTGTTTCACTTACTCAGGAGAGACTCAGCAGACAGACATTTCTCCATTATCCTTTCAGAAGTCACTGGGAGTGTCACTACAATGAGAAAAGCAGGTCCACCTTAACAGTCCACCTTAAGGGAGCCTATCTGTTTCCAGTGGGAAGCTAACTTAACTTGCGAACTTTGGGACTAACTTCCGGCACTGTAATCAGCAGCTGGAGAGCTAGACATGGGAACGTGTCTCAGGTCTTGAAGAGCTGTAGCCCACTCCACTTCATACTCTCTGCTCCTCTCACTGCAGCCTCACTGTCACCATCACCGGCACGTACACGTCTTGCTCTCCCCACTCATGCTTGTTGTCTCTCGTGCTCTCTCTCTCCCACTGCGCAGACTGTCTGGACCCAAAATGAGACACCAAAGTTTCAAAACAACCAGAGAGGCAGTGCGTGGTGTCTCGCTGTTTCTAACCTGTGCTAAAACAGTTTGGACTTTGGTAGGACGGGCAGAGTACTAGGAAAGGGTGCACTTGATTTACAAAACAAAAGACAAAACAGGAGCAACACTGTTAAATTCATCATGCTGCACAAAATCGTTTTATGTCGATTATCTTGTTTTGAAAGTCGAGGGAAGCTAAAATTGCATTTGAAAATGAAATTGGATTAATTGCACAGCCCTCCTTCCTTTGTACCATCATTGTGTGATTACATGTGAATGTTTAAGAGTAGAAGGAGGCTCGGGCAGGTGTCTGTTCACCAGTGTGTACGTGTGTGTGTGTGTGAATGGGTCATTTACCACTCTGATTCCATTTCATCAAGTAAATATTTGGCTATTTTTATTGGCACTGCGATAATATAGAATGATTACTTGATCATATGAATGTCTGCAAAAGTCAAACAGTCTGCACTTCATAACAGTAGGTATATAGGCTCATTTTTTTGCAGTCAGTGTAGCTACACAAAAGCCAAGATTTCTATTTTAATTGCACAGATTATTAGACATGCATTAGAGGTGGGAGGATGGATACCAAAAGTGTACTAAGTCTTGTATTGATTATGGATACCTAGCCTCATGAGGTTCAAACAGCAGAGATGCATGCTTTTCTGCTGTTGTTATTTGCATGTTTTCAGCAGTCACCTTGTAAATATTATAAACATAACAGTTTGGGATTTGTTTATCATAAAAAATGAAACCATTAATATCCATGTAAGCTTACAGATTTGTTTATATTGACACATTTATGTAACATTACAGATTTTTTTTTTTTTACACATTTACAAAGCTGACACACACACAGATTGAGATACAGTTACACAACACTTCACACTCAAATAGTTCTGCTACATTAATCGCCCTATAATAGGCTGTAAAAAAAACTGTTGACAGTGTGATCTAAAACAATGGGGGCATTTTTTTGTAAAGACACATTGTTGTTGAATCTTTTAAAGGGGCACTTAAGTGGTTTAGTATTGCATTTCCAAGAAGTGGGTGGGTGGGGGGGTGCTTTTGAGAGAGATTTAAAAATGTATGGTCGACATCAAAGCAGCAGAGTCTGAAAGTACCTTTCATGAATCCCTCCCTGCTTACTAAAGACTAAATGTGGAAAATATAAATAGTCAAGCCTGAGTCAAAATAACCCTTATGGCTTAAGGGTTATTTGTTTTTGTTAGCATGATGGCATCATCAGGGTTATTTTCTTTGACTTTAGGAAGCTGCCTTCAGAGATGCATAAGAAATAACATTCAGGACTCCAGATCAACTTTTTTATTGGGAAGAATGGTGCTCCCAACTTTCTCAGTTGGCTTCACCAGCACATGATTTGGCTGCATCTTTTTTCCCATTGTTTTCTGATTAATTACACGTAATGGATAAAAAAAAAGAAAATAAATCAAAATAAAAAGAAACTGGGGTTGCACTGGTGTGGGAGCTGAGCTGAGTGTCAAACTCAAGGCAGCAGATATTACTGAAGTTGTTAAACATCACAATCCTCATTTCATACACTGGATGTATATTATGTTGACCTGCCGATGCACATTCAACCAGCTTTAGGCCCGTTTATATGACTTTACGTTCACTGTGTTTGTCAATGTTGAGACACAGTCATAAAAGTTAAACATATGCGACTGCAGTCTAGAGCCCTGACCTCTCTTTTCACAGCCTGCATAATACTCAACCTGATGATTTAAGTCAGTAAAATCATTGGAGTGCCCATTTAAATGCTCCTTTTCAGTGCTCAAAACAACACAAATGAAAATTCCCAAAAAGGGATTACAAAAAAATTGAATGTCAAATATCCCCAACACATATCATATATTAAACTGGCTAGATACCACAACAGGAAAATGACAAAAATTGAAATTATGTATTTTGGGTGAATTGACCCTTTAAATTACTTAAATCTGCATCCGTCGGTTGTAGGCTGATTCATGTTCTTGGATGGATTTAATGTCACAGAGAAAAGCGTGTATTCATTGGTGCAGCTCATTTTAATATGCAAAATCTGACACTAGAGTTCACATGTGATTTCTTCACATGTAATACATAGAAATATCAGGAGAATGACTCTCATATTATGCATCGCTTGGTCTCGATTGTGCTTTCCAAACAAGGTCTGTCAACTAGCCAGCGCCTGTGGTCGGTCGCAAGCTCATGAATAAAGATAGAAAATGGAAACACTGTTTTCAGCATTCAGCAAGCTTTCCCTTCTCACAGCGGTGGGGAAAAAAGTATACATTTCAAAGGGTTGAAAACAGGTGGTGCGAGTTCAATGATGCCATTGAATACTTGCCTTGAGAATAATAAAGCAGTGGCTTCCTGTTCAATGCATCTGTGATATTGCCCTCGACTTCATATGCTCAAAATAAGGGTTCATCCACATATCAGTAGCTCCATCTGTCTGTGCAGCCGCTACACACACACACACACACACACACACTCACCATCATCATCAGTGGAGTGGACAGCTTAACAAAGCCTATCCAAACAGGTTTCTGGAGCAGCTAGATTTGTTGACAATTATATCAGAATTGTTTTTTTTCTATTTCAAGCCCTGTTAAACTGAAATTTGAAGGTGCAAGAAAACATGTGTCCAGACTTCAGAAACGCATAATTTGCCCACATCAGTCAAAGATATTTAATTCAGCCGAGGCTTCTTATCTTTTATCACGAAGATATGGTTATGATGAAAGTCTTAAAATAACCAGGGCAGCTTCATCAGAAATCACATGAAGGAGCTTATTAACACACTGAAAATGTAAAGTCTTCCATCTCTGACTGGTTTCTCCTGTTTATTGTTCAGTTGGTAAAAATGAATTAGACCAGCGGAGTGCAACAGTAAAATTAAGATATCAAAAACAGCTTCTTCTGAAGTTCAGAGACTAATTTAGAATTCATCCACTGAAAAAAAGCAACCAAATGTTGATTCAGCTCCTTGTTGCTAAATGCTGTCAGGGGTTTTCTGCTCCACTCTGAAGACTGAATTTGCATGTGAACTCTTCCATATGCTCCTTTGCAGCTTACGGTTTGTTGCTATTTTATCAGGATGTATGAAATGTATCACAAACATAAAGGAATAATTACTTGATATGCAGGTCAAGTCCCAGATATATTTCCCTTGTAAAGGCACTAGCCATGAGCCATTATATCGCAATATCTCCCAGGAGAACATGCCTCGCTGTCTGTTTGTATCTTAACCTGATTCACACACTATATGTGCATCCAGATGTGGACATGCAGGTGCCATGTGGCAGCTGGTTGCTCACTTTATATTCCCGCTGCAAAGGGAGGAAAAACAGCTTTGTGTGTGGACATGTTTTTCCACACATATACTTTAAAAAAGGCAAGGATTCATAATTCATATGCACATGAACATCATACTCCTCACTCTATTCTCTCTCATCAAAGCATTGTCAGTACACCAGTAGCAGGACATTTTGCTTTTATTTTGAAGCGATAGCGCCTTACATCTTCTGCATCTATTTTGCAGTTTTAAGGCGAAGAAGCCCGGCTGCATTGACAGCAAGCATAATAAAAAGACATGCTGCCACAGTGACTGGGACTAACAGGCTATTGCACATTTCCTTCACTGTGCAACTGAGAGTAATTATCTTTCTCTCTGGGAAATCAATTCCATATCATGGAGGGTTTCCAGAGACCAACTTGCTGCCCGAGTCGAAGCTGAGCATGATAATAACCAATGTACTACAAATTTGACTGTCCTACTTACTACTGCAGCACCCCTAACCCCTTGAACCTCTGTGGTAATGACTGATGTGCTGTTACAAGACTAATTGCAAATCTACACAGAAAGTGTTTCAACCATGTTTTTCAGTCATCCATCTCCGTCTCTAATGCTACTTTATTCAACCCAGCTGTCCAACACAGGCTGCATAATGGCTTGCATTTCAGTCATGCCACACACACATTTTTTTTTTGCATTTCCAGTTTATTTTCTTCCGTTACATGTGCGTAAGTAGGGTGAATATGTGTTGTGCTGCAAAAAATGCAGGTGACCTAGACTCGATACTGTGCCTGAACGCATCCTGAACAGATGGAGGATTGAGGCTTCTGTTGCTCTACTAACTTGCTGCTCACTCACTGCTCCAAGTTGACAGCCATACCAGCAGCTATGTGGGGCTGTATTTAAGCTTAGTGCTGCTTAAATTGTATCTCATTTTACAAAACACTGACTGATAACTAACTTAGGAGAATTCACAATCCACAAATGGCAACCATGAGCACTGTGGTCTCCTGGAAACAGTTTCTGTTGTATTGGGAGCTTCTCACAGCGCTTTTTCTCAATGCTGCACAAATACCTTTAAATTGATGTTTCAGTGTGTTGTCAAGATGGAGAAGATGTTTGGTAAATTCTGTGTAAATTCTATGTTTTGTTAAATTGATGAAGATGTTTCTTCATTTGCTTGTGTTGTGTCTGTGTGCATGCTTTAATGCCTCTGCACTGGCAATAGCCTTGGCTGGAGGCATTACATTTTTGCATTGTCCATCCATCTGCCAGTTTCATTCTTGTGAACATGAGATCTCAAGAACAACTAAAGTAAATTTCTTTAAATTTGATCCAAACATACACTTTGGCTCAAGGATGAACTGGTTAAATCTAGATCTCAAGGTCTCTGTGACCTCGTTTGTCTTATTTTAGTGAACGTGATATCTTAAGAAGACCTCAAAGGAATTTCATCAAATTTGGCACAAACGTCCACTTGGACAACAAGATAACCTGATTGTGTTTTTGGTTGTCAAAGATCAATGTTACTGTGACCATGTCTCATTCTGCTGAGTGTGATATCTCAAGGCCTTGAGGTACTTTCTTTAAATCCGTCACAAACATCCACTCTGATGTGGATGTTCACGAGACTGAACTGATTAAATTTTTTTAAAGGTCAAGGTGACTGTTACCTTGCATCCGTCTCATTCTTGGGCACACAATATCTTGAAGAGGCCTTTAGGAAATTTTCTCAAATTTGGCACAAACGTCCACTTAGACTCAAGGATGAAATAATTAGATTTTGATTAGAGTTTGTCGTATTCTGTGAATGCGATATCACAAGAACACCTGAGGGAATTTCTTTAAATTTGGCACAGATATCCTCTTGGACTCAATGATGAAGTGATTCGATGTTGGTAGTCAAAGGTCAAGCTCACTGTGACCTCACAAAACAAGACAAATTTCATACAAATGTGTAATAGGGCAAAATGATGACTTGATGACTTTTTATATCCAAAAAGTCAAAGGTCAGCTTCGCAGTGACATCATAATAATCCATAGAAACATGTTCTGGCCACTATTCAGCGCCATAATTCAGAAACAGAAGGACAGACATTTGGTCAAATACTGGTGACACCTATCTTGGGTGCCCGCAGTTTGAAACTGCTGATTATATACATCTTCTATGCTGTGCATCCACATTTAAGAATTATTTGTAGCTTCTTTGCAGTGACATCCATATTTCAGGCAATCCATTAAACTGTTATTCAGATATTTCAGTTTGTACCTAAGTGGTGGACTGACCAATTGGTAGACTGACATTGTCATATTGCCTTTCCAGTGGCATGGCTAACAACAAGTTTGAGTAAGAATATGCAGTTAGGACTGCCAAGGCTTTTCATCTGTTTCAGACCTTGATGTTAACAGTATCATTGTAACTCAAGGTGCTGACAAGTAACTGATAAATGATGTTGAGCATTGGATGTTATTTCTAAGGCATCACGTATGCAAGCTCATGTCTGTTACATTTCTTGTGACACTGTGACATAGAAGATACAGTATCTGTCAGTATATTATGTATAGGAGCTCCATACTGAAGATGCAACCATGCTGATATGTTAATATAGGAGGGTGTGTTTCCCATTTCCTACTATATATTAAATATCAGCCACAGGTGACAAGACAGGGAAATGGAGATGCGTAAATTAATTCAGAAGGTCGGAAGTCTGACTCTAATTGGAGACGCTGATGTTTCCTCCTCTCTTTCTTTAGACCTCCTCCATCAGCACATAGTTTTAGCACGTAGTTTTTAAAAAAAAATAAATACTATTGAAACAACCATAAACACATCCATCACACATGGCTGAAAAAACATTTGCACTTATTCTTTGGGTATGTTCACACACATATCACTTTTACAGCAGATTTAGAGATTCGAGTTTTTACTCTCTTAGACTTCAAAAATATTAAGCAACAATAGCTATTTCGAGAAGCTGTCTCATGGTTACAGCATTAGAAAAGTTCAAACTGGCACTATTTCTGAAGAAACTGATCATATGAAAACTTGTGGATTACCTGGACTAATGGGGGCACTCTCTGGAAGCTGTGTTAGGAAGCTGAAACTCTGTTTGTAGGTCAGTCAGTTCACCACTTTGGTCAAGACTAAAATATCTCAAGAAATTAATGATTTGTTGCCATGAAACTCTCTAAAGGATACGTCCTCCTGACTCTGGTGATCTCCTGACTTGTCCTTCCTCGAGTACCGTTATTAGGGCAGATTTCACATATAATGTGATACATTTTGGCCACATTTACTTGATAGATTGGCATAAAGTTGAATACAGACATTCATTGTCCCCAAAAGATGTATTCTAAAGATTTTTTTGAGCCACTGACTTTCCTCTAGCACCACCAAAAGCTTGACTTTTTAGTTCTTTATTGAAATATTTGCACAACCCCCAGAAATAATTCTAATATCTCCTGACTTTACATCTGGTGCCATTGTCAGATCAAAATTGTAAGCTGTCCATTACTTTGGTTTATGGCCAAAGACCTGCAAAACTGGTGACATTCGCATCAGGCTTAAATTTACTATGTTTTTAGTGCTAATAAGCAAATATATTCATGCTAACATGCTAAACCTGAATGTGAACATAGTTTACATTATACCTGCTAAATATGGTAGCATTACCATTATAGCATGTTGACATGATAATGTAGCTCAGGCAAAGTCTCATAGAGCAAATAGCATGACTGTAGACTGATGTGTAGTCTGTTATGCCTTTTTAAAAATGGATTCTGCTTAAATAATGTGCCTTTAATAATATAATAAGCTACATGCGATTATTGACACACTTTACTGTAGTTTGATTTGTGACACTTGTGGGTTTTGGAGATTAGTTTAGCCGACTTTCTATTTAAAGACCACTTGGGCATTCAAATAACGTAATAAGTCTGTGTTGATGATTGATGAGTAGCTCCCAGTTATTTAGGGAATCTTGAAAACTTCAGTAGTACATCTAAAATATATTTGAAAAAAGTACATTAGCCATTTTGATCATTATTATTTTCCAGTAAAAGCTTAATAAAGTTCAATAAAGTTCTGCAGAACTTTATATTTGCAGATTAAATGATGCACAATTTTTTTGTGAATTCAGTAACATTTGTTTTAAAAAAGCTAAATTGTCCAAGTTTTATGCATACACGTAATGAAATAATGGACGTAGCTACCATGACGTCACCCATTGGTTTGTGGACTACCATATTGAAACCTCAAGTTCATGATTTCGGCTGTCCCCATCTTGGTTTTTTGGAGCCAGAAGTAACTGTATTTGGGCAAGAGATTGGAACTGTGGAGGAGGTGGATTTGCGTTTTCTAGGTGTAGCGAAGGCATAACCCTCCCTACTTTACCTCTAATCAGCTAGAGCTCATTGCCTTTGTTGGTTGGATTGGGTATGTACAGCCATGATGAGTAAGACTGGTCAGGTTAATAATGTCAGGGTAAGCCATTCAGATGCAGTGTATGGCAGAGAGGAGTGGCTGGATCTGACTCAAAGACTGTAGTGACGCGACTCCCTAATTTTTGTTTCTTAAGCCATAATAAAATGTAAATAAGTGAGTTATGTAAAATACAATTGCCATGAAGGAGAAAAATTTTCTTTATTTATTTTTTTGAGCCAGCCTCAAGTGACCATTTAAGGAACTGTGGTTTTTGTATTATTTTTTTGTGTTTTTACTCGTTAATCAATCATCACTAAAAAAAAGCACAGTGACTACAAACAACGGAAGTCATGTTGACTGATTCAACAAACACTAGTAGCATTTTTTGCTTCAGTTAAATCTTGAGATCCTCGTTATTGCTGTAGGTCCAACCTGCTACACAAACTGTAGACCAGGTGAAGTCAGGTAACCAGGTAAATCAGGTAAAGCAAGAATTATTGTAACTTATTTCATAAAAAGGCTTATCACAGTGCTCTGCCTTTGCTCATACAGCAAGGTTTACGATGCATAACCTCTGGCTGTGGCCATGGTTCAAAGCACATGACGTGCCAGTACAATTCTTTTCTTAAAGGGTATGTGCCTGTGGTTGCTATGGAATTTAATTATTTTTTTTGGTTAATCAAGAAACAGCATGCTGACTGTATGTTGTATGTTTGTGAAAGGGTGTAGATGTGCTCCCAACTGAAACAAAGGATAAAGTCTATGTTCTGTTGAATGTTTTAGAAATAATTGTTTGTGTAATAATTTGTATTATAATAATAGCTTTGACTTCAAGTGTTCATGGCTGAACTAATCAGCAGTGACTATTGCTCCCCCTCACATGGAAAATTCTTATTATCTTAGCAGCACATAAAATTACCTGAAACTAGGCTCTACAGTGCTTTGGGTTAGTAATTACTGAAAATTAATGTGTGACATAAATTAGTAGGTAGCTCATTCAGGATTTTGTACTGTTACCATACATCACCGAGCAGGCTAGTTTTGGTTTGGGCAAAACATCGCATTGTTATAATTTCACCAGCAGGTGGTTCTTGTAAGAAGCAACACTGATGATGATTACATATCAGCTTTTAATTGACAAGGACCATAAAACCATTATGAGAAAAGTTTCACAAGTTGCAAATTGGCCCCACACAATCAGAATGTCACAAAAGAAACTACTGTCGCAGTTTTTGTAGATTCTGTTCCGTTTGTGTCAATCATTGTAGTACATCTTAACACAGTAAGGGCTTTGATTTATACTTTACTAATGCATATGGATAGACTAATGGGCCAAATCATCCCTAGCTAACACCAGTATCTTTAGAGGATTTCAATGGCGGAACACAAGTTAACAGACCTTTTAAAAACACTAAACACATACTGCATTCAGCTACTGTTGGAGTTTTTTAACATTACAGACTTTAAAATGTCATGTCCTCTGTTAAGCTGCACACTGGGCCTCCCTCACTTGTCGGTGAAGTTGCAGTGTGATCGTTGTTTCTCTCTCTCACCTGACACTGAAGCTCTGGGGCGCACGGTGGTCTCAACTTAATCTAAACACTATTGATTTGTAATGAAGCCTGTTCTTTGTGTTGATCAATGTCCCTACAATCTTGGACTTGTTTCATCCTCATCAACCTCTCTGTTGTTGCCCTCTTAATATTCCTGACTGCCTCTGACGTTTTAATCAAAGAAAACTTTGGACCAGCAACGATCTTTTTTTTTTTATTGGCTCTGAAAATGCATCATTTCATGATGTACGTCCCATGTAATTACTGTAGAGCCCGAACACTGACTGGTGCGAGGACCCTATTGAAATGCAAAGGATTATTACGCCTTGCGCATTGGCCACTGGCCGTAAAGGCCGTATTGAAATGGCTTTGTTTCTTATTAGGGCCAGAGCACTGACTGCAGGGCGGCTGCGAAGGCCCTCTTGAAACTGAAGGAATTATAATTAGGGCCCAATCACTGACTGCAGGCAGTTGCGAGGCCCTGTTGAAATTGCTTCGTTTTTTCTTATTATTGTTATTTTGATTCCCAACAATTAATCGAATTTTTCAGGGTCTAAACATGCATGAAAACTCCTGAAACACAGCACACACATCAGGCCTGGTGAAGAATGTCATATTTTAAGGGCCTCAGGTGGAGGTCTAAACATTCCCAAAATTTCATATTTTGGTAGTTTTGGTTTGCATTTATGTGCCTTTACGCAATGGTTTGAGCAATGCTGCTGTTTAATTGTGCTACTTTACGCAGTGCTACTGGTCATGCTGTTCAGTTGTTTATTTGTGCTTATTTCTGCGCCTTTACGCAGCAGTCCTGGTCATGCTGCTGTGTTGGTTTTGTGTGTATTTATGCATGGTGTGCACCTTTACTCAGTGTTGTTGGTTGTTGGTCATGCTCTGTATTTGCAAGGTGCATGTTAATTGTGGGCTGTCTTCTAGCAACGAATCTACCTGTTGCTGCTGTTGAGTTTAAAATGTGCATCTGTCGTGATACTTTTGTGACCCCCTTCCATCTCAATCACATGCCTTCTGTACAGATATGCCCTGGCACCGGTGTTGTGCCAAAAAGTGATTGTCTGCCAGAAACCACAGGACATTGCATCAGTGCTGCCCAATATCTGAGGGATTAAGTCCATTTAGGATGATTCCGCACCTTGTGTTTGTTATCAAACTACAATGTTCAATGCCAGAAGCAGTATGTCCTTTCATTAGATGAGGAAGAAAGTAAGGGTGTGGAGGTCTTGCTGGTTGATAGCTTTGTTTTTATAAAACAGAACTATGATCTGTTGCTTACCTTCTTTGACCTATTCTTACCCAACCATAGCCTCACCATCAGACTCCAATGGCCACTTGGCCAATAACCACTTCGAGCTTAGTGCAGTATACAGTCACAAAAACAGTATTGTGAATGCATGTGGTACCCTCTTGACCTCTTGGCACTAAAAATAGGCCTCTGTGACTTGAAATGCAAATACCAGAATGACACACCTCCAGCATCTCTGGAGCCAACTCAATCAATCTCAGACTGACAAGAGTAACAGGTAATCATTAGAAGTGTCATCCAAACGCAGTGATTAAAAGACCCAACTTCATTTTCCTGGGGGTCAGTCGTCATTGAACCGTGGCAGCAGCCCAGCACTCTTAAACTGATACACTTCCCCACTCCACTGCATGAGCGGGTCTCTAATAGATGGCTTTAAGGCATAGATATGATAAAACTTACTTTTGCAGTACTTTTATTTTAATAGTTCTCAAATATCATGTCAGCATACTGAAATAAGACACATAAATGATCATATGACAAATATGACAAAGACGAGTTATGTGCTATAAATTTGCACCTTTCAAACACATATTCCAATGTTTCACATCAGACAAGTGAAATCACTAAAAGCAATATTTTGCAACACAATTAAAGGAAAAATAAAATGAAAAATGAATTGCTAAAATAATGAACTGGTCATTTAATATTGTTTGTTAAGTGAATTGTTAAGTTTGTTAAGTTTTAAGTTTGTTAAGTTTTATGAAGAGATCAACTAGTTGTGTATTTACTCTATAGGACTCCATTGTATTTTGCTAGGTTTCCGACTCTCAGCAATTAATTTATTTCTGTATGGCGGTTTTTAGGACCCCAAAAAAGTTGGGCAAAAAACCTATCAAAAATAAATAAATAATGGAATTACATTCCTTACTTTGAAATGAGAGTAACTAGTTATATGTTATTTATTATGTTTATACGTATCAAGTATAAGTATCTAGTCGAATACTGAGTATGATATATGCTTTCTATGTAACATATATATACTTTAATATTTGCACTCATATTTGTAATATCCACTTTTTGTATCCCAACTTCTGCACAGCATTTTCCCTCAAGATAAATAAAGTATTTAAGGTACCCCAGCATAGACTTTAGCATTACATAGACAATGGACTAGAGATGGCCCCTAGTCATCCAGTGGAATTGCTCGCCTTAATTCACGTCATTTAATTTAACCAGTGTACCTTTCAGCTGTGTAAATGAACCATGTAGGATTTTGTCTGTGTGCTAGAAATCATACTGTATGTATGTAACCACTCAAATGATGGGTTAGCACTTGTAGTATTACTAGGTTTTTAATTTTTAAACAGAAAACAAACATGTTTCCTTTATTGTAATATTTACTGGAAAAGACATACAGTATAACCATCAGCAAGCAGAAGTTGTTATTAACAATGGTCTTTACCAGAAACTTTCAGCACTGCTTTGCAGGTACAGTATCCTTGTACCATCAGGAGTGCTCCTCAGTAGGAAGTCATCAAACATCACCATAAATACGGAATAGACAGACCATTTAAAATAATAAACCAAATGAAAGTGAGGCGACTCATTAATGGAATCCATGCGTAAGTTGTTCCCATCAAGAGAAACGCATAAAACATACTCCCTGCAGAGCTTTGCTGTAACTGAGTGCCAGAATGTCAATCAGTGACTGAAGTAAGTGACATTTAGCTCAGCGTGGTGTCTGTGCCGCCAAATCCAATCCAATCCACTTAGGGCTTATTTTCAGAGAATGCTGCAGATGGTGTTCAAAACGTTACAGGTTATAACGCACAGATGGATTGTTATGGTATGTTAAAGTAGTCTGCATACACACACATAGAGCTGGAACATGTGAACAGTCTGTCCTGCTGAGGTGTGAGCAATGTAGGCTGGAGAGCGATGTGCAAGCTGTAGCCCGTATTTTTGATATATGCAAGTGAAGGACTTTCTCTTGTTTTTGGTAGCCTGGGAAGCAGAAGAATCTGCCAGCTCTTGGTAAGTTTGCTTAAGCAGATACATCTGAGTTTCCTCTCTTTCAGACAGATTTCCAGCCTCATATTGACCGGGCCAATCACTTGAGACGATGACTGGCAACTTGTGGAGCCTTCGTGCTTAACTCTAAATACTTGATGGCATAATTTTTGGTTCGTGCCAGGGACACTTCAGTGAGCATAACCTTAGCCTAATCAAGAGGAACATTGTTGAGGTATTTTGAAAATAACCACGGTGGTTGCAGCTAGGGCTGGGTGATACAGCAAATAAAATATGATGATGATTTTCTTTCCATGTTGATCAATATGGATATTTATCACAAGACATCATTAGATAATGCTGCCAGTTTGACAAGTACTCTGATAATGACTTAAGCCTGAAGAAACCAGTTTTTTAACATACACAGTAGAATAATGTTGAACTGTGCAAACATGGCTTAGTTTAGAATATACAGTACTTTGTGATGAAAGAAGATTTTTCGCAAGCATGCCTTATCTTCCTCAAAACAACACAAGTTTGTCTTGTAACAGGGTTGGGGACTTCTGTTTTTTATTGATTTATTTTGGCATCTTTTAAATGCCTGTGTGTCCCTTTGTATCATCTCTCACTCTCAATTTGGACGTTTTTGTAAGTCCGTAAATGCAAAACAACAGGTGGAGATCAGATCCTATCAGTGGATGAGAGGAGCAGTTTATAAATGAGCAAAAACTTTTGGACTCAGAAGAATGAACAGTTAAGTTTCACTTTCAATGTGCCTGATGTTCTGCCGCGCCATCTCTGTCCCAAGTGCGCTATAAATAACCCAACTGTATATATATTCCTATAGCGGTCCTAAAAACCAGTCCAGCTCCAGAAATCTATTTGTGACGGCAGATGATTTAGTTATGGCAGCCCGAATGTGTGGGAAACTCTCTAGGGAAAAAGATTTGCTGTGTTTCAATTCCGTCTTGGTTGGCACTGATTATACGGCATATTTTGCAGACCGTCTTAACCTGCACTTTGTCATTTTTAAGATATCCAAACCACTTCTTTTGATTGATGTCCTGTTACTGTCGTGTAAGTGCCACAAGTCATCAACAAAAGTGCCACAAGTCATCAAAAAAATAATTTAGCAAAAGCACAGAGGGAAAGGCACTGACAGAAACCAGCTCGGCTAAAAAAAAAGAACCGTTGTGACTGTGCAGGCCACATTTTGGCCTTTGTCATAATTAAAAGAAACACAGACATTGTTAAGTTTGGTCTTATGTAACTGTAGCATCTGCAGATTAATTCCATACCCAGTTTGTTATGAACCCCTAAAGTTGGCCACAATACCAAATCTTTACTGTCATCTTCACTGTAAAGGATTCATCAGGCAAATTTTTTCTCCCTAGGATGGCAATGGATTAGTCATAATTTCGACCAAGAAAGTGCACAAGTCAAGATAAACACTGACAGTATAATACTGCATGTACTGATTTTGAAGAAAATATGAATAGGTGAAATAGAGGGGTCTAAAAGGAGGAGGATTAACACAAACCACACATTTTTTCACAGCAGGTCAATCCAAAAATTTTTCACAATTTGGTGTATAACTTATCTATAAATTATCAGTATGAATGAATCGTAAACCACTAATCAATTAGTTCCAACGTACCAAAGTTTGAAAAACTTTTATAGAAAATTACATTTTTTTTCTAAGACAATCTTCCAACAGCCAAAAAAAAACAACCTTTGGAGATCATTAAGTCTGCAGCATTTTTAACTGAAAGGAATGATTTATGGTTGGTAATGAATCAAATGTCTCATGATAAACCACATGAATGTTCAGAGTCAAGCGTTTTTGTTGAAGATTTAACAGTTGATCGTCTTTATGTTGTGATTATGGGGGGGCAACTTGACTTTGCTTGTGTTGTGGGACCAAAAGAACGAAGTGAAATAAAAGATTTGGAGTTTCATCCTCCTACGTGCTGTGATGAATGGGAGCTAGGTAGCTAAAGCTGAGGTCATCCATCATGAGCTATAGTGTTAATTAATGTTGTAGGAGGAGAGCCAACGAGGCCTGTTCCACATCAGCAAAAAGAAAAGCTGCTGCTTTGCCTTCAGCCCCTCAGAAGGACGGATTAAAAACGTAGCTCTTTGCTACGAGAATCACTCAGATCAGGATGCGTGAGATGCACGGGAGACACAGAGTGATAGAAACACACACAGACTTGCATACATAAGCAGTCTGCACATTGGCTGAGCACCGCTCTCTCTTACTCACACCTTACAGTGATCTGCGTGTCACTGTAGCTCAAAGCAAAGGTATCCCCTGACATGTAATGGCCTCACCCATAAACCTCACTCTTATCAGCCTGAGATGTGACTGGTTTTCATAATGAGTTTTCATTACACTATAATATGATTTATGTGAGCAGTCATTTTGAACACTCTGCCATTGTAAATCATCCCAAAGGAAAACCCGGCAAATAAACAAGCATGTCATGATCGTCAGCATAAAGTGATGTTAATTCATTACAAGCGGCCTATGGGAACATGTCCGCTCCTTAGAATGCCAACCAATATAAAAGGCTCAGGACAAATTTGAGAAGTAAAGCTTCGTGTGTGAAGTTATTTGTATTTCTTGGGTGTGTTTGGGGACTCTGAGGGCAGACTTGGGAAAGAAATGCAATTTTAAGTGTAACAGTTTAGCCTTTGGCATAGACGACTAAAAATGAAGCAGCAATGTAAAGTTGCATGATGACACTTGAAAACAGGGTTCGCACGGTCATGGAAAACCTGGAAAAGTCATGGAATTTCACCATTATGTTTCCAGGCCTGGAAAGTTATGGAATGAGTAAAAGTCATTAAAAGTTTCAGAAAACTTATGAGAATGTGTAAATGTAAAATAAATAAAAATTACATTAATGTAATATTAAGGTGAAGTAATTTTCTATAGCAGATGATGTAATGTAGCTTTAATATGCATTCTTGTATATGTATATTATTTGATTAGTATATCTAATGTGTATTATTTGACTGAGGAAAGGGGCATACAACGTTAAATGGCTGCATTTTTTTCCTACTGGGCTTTTTTTATAAAATGTTTTTTTTATTTCTTTTTAAAATATTTTTTGTGATTTTTATAAAACTTTAAAAAATGAGTTTATTTTGGAAGGCATGTTGTCTTTTTCGTTTTTTGTGTTTTTTTCTTTGAAGTTTTGGCTATATTTCTTCTTTAATTTTTGGGGGTGATATTTTTAATAGAAAATACACAGAATACACTGATCAGCCAAAAAATTAAACCACTGATAGGTGAAGTAAATGATATTGATCATTATCTCCTTTCAGTGTGATGTTCTGCTGGGATCTGGCATTGGGTCCCGGCATTACTGTGGATGCCAAATGACACGCACCACCCACTCAAATACTGTTGTAAACCAAAAACACCGCTCTCATCTCTCATGGCTACTCAGTTGAACAAAAAATTCAAGGTGTCAACCTGACCCCAATGTGATTGAGCATTTTTGGGGTGGGCTGGTATCCCAGAGGTGTCCCCCGATCCATGGTGGGGTCTCCTTGGATAGGGAGGATCTCTTGGGATTTCCTGACACCGGGAACTGGTGGAGGATCCTGTGTGGGTTGTGAGGTGGGGTTTTCACCTGAAAAACGGTGCAGTTTTGAATCTTAAGTAACTTTGTTGAATTGACAAGGTGGACATTTTCCATAGTGAAGAGGGCAGAAAAGGAGCCCAGTCCGCCAATGTGATTGGTTAAATGTCAAAGTATAAAGAAAGAAAAAGAAAAAAGCGAAGATATGTCTTAAAGTCGGAACTCTGCGATTAGCCATGAGTGCACGCAAAAGGGCATCCGGCCAGAGCACTGTCAAAAACAAAGCAGGTCAGTGATGTTCACTTGGACATGTCTGAAAGAATTAGACATATTAGGTTCTATCTAAAGGTTATGAAATTCACACAGTGCAGAAGGGCTCCGCTGAAAAGAAAACAACACCGCCATCTGAAAATAGATGCCCTCTTTAATTAATTAAATTCAGCACAACAATATAACACAAGTTCTTACTTCTCACCAAACTTCAACTTTATTACAGTTCATTAGTCACTGCAAATTCAACTCGCATGCCCTTTAGGTGAACAAGAAGTCCACGTCTGTGAGACAGCAGTGAAAAATGACAATACAAATGACTTAATAAATGTCCCGTCCCTCTCTTTGGATTTTTTGTTGAGTCACTCAATGCATCTTGCCCACTCAGTTCTGATTCTAAACAATATATCCTCCTGTCTTGGTGAAATTTCACCTCCATTATTCATTTACAATCACCATGCTCTGCTGGTAGATTTTTCCTTTTTTTTTTTTTTTTAAACATCTATCTCCGAGTGAACCAGAGTCACAGTCAGCATAGGGGCAGATATCAAGAAGGCAAATTATCAGCTGCCATCATCTCTCCTAGGGCATTATAAATATGGCATTTATCACAGAAGCGATCCACAAACCTCACTTTAATATATTCTCATTTGACAGCAGGCAAAGTGATAAATCTCTCCTTGGACCGTTTTAGACGAGGTAACTACAACTTGGAGAAGCAACAACCAGAAATGAATAATTCATACAGTGACAAAATGGTGCACCAATTACCCACCACATTTACAGCACAGTTGTATTCCGTCTTGCTTGCAGTTAAACGTGGGCATGATTGAGGAGATGGATGTGAGATCAAAGTAAGTTTTCACAAGATGGAGATACCGTGGCATCTTAGATTTCATTTCCTACATACAATCTTTACAGCGTTTGTTACATACTGGTGTTTTGCAGTATAGAAATGAACTGCACGTTTCACAGGCAGACTGTGGTGTATTAAACACACTATAGGAGGAGCACCAGCATCAGCATTAGGTTTTTTTTTCTAAGATCGCCAAGAACTGAGGGTACTTAAAATAGAATTGTACACGTATATACCCAGAGTTACATATAGTGGAACAAATCCTAATAACTAATCAACTAAATAGGTTATTTGTCATTGCTATTTTGTAGCAAGGCAATGCCTCATATGAGTCATATGAGCCATTGCTTTTCAAAATGACTCATACGACTTAACTTAATGATCTGGTGTCCCTGTCGGCGCAGTTACATTATTTGTCAATGACATCCAGAATGACCTGTATGACTATTACAACAGTGATTCATATGAGTGATTTCCTGATTCACCACCTCCATGGTTAAGGTTTGTTAAGGCGAATAAAAAGACTTGTTAGAGTTAGGAAATGAGTGTTGTCATTAAGGCCGTAGTCATGGATTCATCATTATGTATGCTTACATGTACAAAATATTCATTGTTTTTGCCCTTATTCTGAAAAAGTCTGTCTGTTTACATGGCTAATGAAAATGAATATTCCACAAAGATACCTCTTCACATTTGGTTCTGCTTACAACTGATTACATGCCTTTGTGCACGTAGTCTGTTTTTGTTTTTGTCCGAAATTGTTGCATATCTAAAAATAGACACTACCTCACGTTGTGTCAATCACATTTGCACCCTGACTCCAAAACTTTCATCTGTCAGAAGAGTTTTTTGGAGCAGGTTTGATTTTCTGTTTTTCACATCTGTCAACAGCCTTTAGACAGTTGCGGACCAAGAAACAGTGAAGGAAATGTGGTAGCAAGACACATCAGTGACAAGAGAGAGGAACGGAGTGCACCGTATCTTTTTATCTAACTCAGATAGCTCACTTTTTACAGGTCAGATAGTCATATTCAGGTGGATGATGATGACAAGGAGGATGAGGACCGCACACAGACAGAGAGAGTGAAAATGTCGAGATAGAGAGGAGGACAGCTCAGTCCCTTCATGCAGCTGTGGTGCCAAGATGCAAGATGCAGGGATAGAGAGGCAGCAGTCAGGGCGATACGTCCAGTGGAGAGAAGCAACGGTGCAAATTTGCAAATTTGAATGAATGAAACAACAAAAAGCATTGGACTCGGTCTGTTTTCTGTGAAAACAGAACAGACTCAGTGTGCAAAGGCCTTAACATGCCCCAACATGTCGTTTATTACGCTTGTCATTTTGCTTGTTTGCATCAAGATTAGATTATTGAAAGTTTGCTACCAATGGTAGCTAAAATAGTTAATAGACCATGTTAACACAGACTCCTGCTTCATTCCTTTACCCACCTTCTTCGAAACCTCTGTGTTAGGATATAGTTCAAAAAACCTGTTGATATCAAAGTCGAAAAATACTTCATTCAGAAAAAGGCCAGATTATCTGAATTAAATTATACTGTTTACATGACCCGTATCATCTGGAGAATATTGTCATATTTGGTATAATAGTGGTGTGCATGTAAAAATTGCCATTGGAGTGGACCAAATTTGATGATTTAACAATCATGTCATGTTGTGTTATTTATTGGTACGAGAAAATCACCAAAACTGACCCAAAATATCACAAATGGGGGGGGGGGGGTGGCATATTTGAATATTATGGAGTATTACCTGATGGTGATGCTTGATGAAAATTCCAAGAGTTTGTTGAAACTTAATGGCATTTTATCCAAACTCCACGGATATTTCACGATATTTAAAAATGGTGCAGCAATCAATCCATTGAGAACTAAGGTTTGGGATAGATGATGGTGTGAAGAAACCAGTGATCACTGTTGATAGGATGCAATCTGTGTCCCCGATTCCAAAGACTCACTCTCTTCATCAACCCAACTGTCCACTCAGACCTCCTCTTTGAGAGCTTTTGGCTGTGTAATGACATTGGGCTGCTTACTCAATCAGTCAACAATCATCATTAGTATCACCACAAGAGGTCAGTTGTCATGGAAATGTAAGCCATTTTGGCTATTTGAACAACAACAACCAGTGCTGTTACATTTTCTCTGGCAAGGACAGTCTTGAAATTTAATTTTCTGAATGACATTGGCATCTTAAACAGCACAACATGGAGGATGACTCCATCCTCCTCGAGGAAGTGTGTGGAAATCTTTTAGGGTGTCTCACATCACATGAGTATCTGATCAACACCCTCTTTCATTACAATTTATGCAACGCTCTCAGCAGCACACTTCAGCTGTGAACACAGTGCTTGGGTAATTTCTACCCCAGCACATGCACATTTTTGGTGGATGGAAGTGAAAGAAAATAGCTGCTCCACTGGAAAAAAAATGCAAGTCGGCAGCTCTGTATGGCTGTGAACTGTGACATGATAGTGATGAGCCAGAGTACAAATGTTTATGTTGGAACATTCCCCATATGCAGAGACTGCCAACCTTCGCCAGCTTGTATAAAATAGCAGTATTGCACAATTACAGTGTTCGCCAGAGAGAGCATAATTATAACAGAAGTGTCTGCTGCACCGTCTTCCATGAACCCCTAGTCAGCACCAGGGACAGCGCTCCCTGAGCTATACAGAGCTTCAGCTGCTGCAGCATGTAGAGCACAGGGCAGGGTTTTCTCAGAAGATGAAATCAAATGTGAAAACTTTCATGTAATCCATCAACTAGGAAAAATGTATTTAAATTCTATATTTTGGTAGCACAGAAAACCAATAAAATTAACAAGATTATATTATTATATTATTACATTGTTAAACATACAAGGCTCCCATGATCATGGAATACCTGGAAAAGTCATGGAATTTTACAGACACATTTTCCAGGCCTGGAAAATCATGGAATTAGTAAAACTCAGGGAAAGTTTTGGAAAGGTCATGGAATTTTGTTGCGTGTAATGAAATTTTTAGCGTTCATAGATAACCCCAAGGAAACACAAAACAACCCCAAATAGATACACAATGACCAAAGAGATGTAAAAAGATCTATAAGAGATGCAAAATGACGACAAAGAGATGCCGCAAAATGGGCAAAAAAAAAAAGCAAAACACCCCAAAAGATATGCAAAATGACCACAGAGGCCCAATACAACCTCTCAAGAGATGAAAACAATCCCCAAAGAACAGTTTGGGAGCCACAGATTTAATCTTTAACAATGCGTTTCATAATTTGCAATTTTCTTTTAATGGAAAAACATAGTCTTTACAATCACTCCAGCTGTCACATAAATGTCGTGGAGGAAAAGTTTGTTTCCCTCAACATTATAAAAGCATTAAAGCATAAAGTGAAAAAAAAAAATGTAGTAATGTACTAACACCTCAAATTTATATCTAAGTACAATACTTGAGTAAATGTTCTTAGTTACATGATATCTCTGGTAATGATTTAATCACTAGCTACAGTAAGGATCAATTCCTGTGGCTGGAGATGGACAAAGCCCAGTTTACATAACTTATTATGTTCTATATATAGAATTGAGTGGCTCAGTCGTGCAGTGGTTAACACTTTTCTTCTCAGTGGGTTAAGGGTTCAAATAGGCTTTGGGCCCTTTTCTTCGGAGTTAACAAGCTTTTCCGTGTCAGCATGGGTTTTCTCCGGTTCTGGCTTCCTCCCACAGTCCAAAGACATGCAGGATAGGTTAATTATCAGTGTCATTGTAGGTGTGAATGTGAGCGCAAATGGCTGTCTGTATGTGTCAGCCCTGTGGTAGTCTGGCGACGTGTCAGCGGTGTACTCTGCCACTTGCCCAGTGTTCGCTGGGATAGGCTCCGGTCCCCCCCGCAACCCTGTAAAACACTAAGCAGTCAAAGATAATAGAGGTATGCAGGATACATTAAGAACACATTTTGTTTTACTCAATCCATTTTCGAACAATAATCAGTCATGTAGATCTTTTATCTTTAAATACAGCGTGGTACAATGCATGGCTGCCTTTGTGGGCTTGTGTTCCACAAATGACAGAAAAAAGCTAAGAGCAGCATGACATGACTGCCACATTTCCTGCATATGTCCCCGAAAGCCTATATTTGCTAAGCCATAATTTCTATTGTAACGATCATATATACAAAGTACTGGTGAATCAGCTTGTGGCAACATTGTGCTGCTCATGAACAGTCCTTAGCTTCCACAATGTCATTATCTACTGAGCGTGAATAGCAGCTATAAGAGAAGTGGAGCAATCAGAGGCATGTTTACTCAGCGCCACATTCTGATCTCTCAATCAAACAATCTTCACATCTATAGACTGTAACACTGAATAAGGACGACGCAAGACAAGAAATAACATTTTACTGTGACAAGCATACTCATCCGCTACGGCTTCTATTATGTTATTATACTGACAGATCCTGGAGGACTGTGTGGTATCTTTCAATAAGAAAATACAAACGTCTCAATGAGTACTCAACACACTCAGCACAGATTCTATGAAAGGCTAATGGGCCTCAGGAGCTGGTCCTTCTTGACCTGTCCATATCTGTGCGTTGCTGGAGGTAGATTATAGTAGGCCTGGGCAATATGGCTGAAAATGTAAACATTTCATATACCAGATAATTCAAATCATTATTTCTTTCTCATTTAAAGGCTAATGTTTACTCTTGAGTGAAAGTTGAAGAAATCATATGGCTAATTTTGGTTAAAAGTGTTATTTATTGTCAGATTATGACAATATTTTCCAATAAGCAAATCATTTAACAAACCTTAGATAAATCAAAATAATTTTAATAAATAAAAATAAAATAATAAACAGATGAAGAAATGTTAATTCTGGCCAGCAGCATGTCAAACTCTTCACAGATGGTTTTAAACATTTTGTCTAAACTGGGGTCACTACCCTCGTTTCAAATTTTAGACACAACAACAAAAGACAGACTTTGATAATGCTGTGTATCAGTGATGAAAGTATCTGACCTGACATGACATATCATTACATGAGATAGCCAATTAGTCCGTCACGGTAACTTGCTACATTAGATGAGTAAACTTTATAGTCACTGTAGCTAGTATTTTGTGGTTAATTTAGTCACAGTGTGACGCTATTCATTGTCAAAACAATTATACTAAAAATATCTTTATGTGCGTTAAATGTTGTGAAGTTAAAACACTGCCGTTGGCCGGCTAAAGGTGGCCAGTCGGTCCTCTGGTCTCTCATTCTTCTTCTAATGACGGGTGGTAACTGGCATTTAAAGTGCATTACCGCCACCCTCTGTGGGCGTGTGGGTGCTTAAATTATATGGAGGATTTATTGGACATTTAATAATACCTCTATCAAGGAAAATTATTTTGAGATAATTATTGTTATTGTTTTATCACCTAGCTCTATATTATACTTTGCAGAAAGATAGTTGTGTGCACGTCCCCTCCCATAGTCAGTCTTTCTAATTGTAATGTGTATCAGTGCCAATCCAATGAATCCAATCAGTGTGAAGATTGAGATACTCTAAACCAAAGTGTTGGACTGACGGGCATTTGCATCCATAGAGCTATGACACTGATGCTTCAAATTTCACTAATTTAGGCCAAAAAGAGAAAGGGAGAGTGTGGAGACGGCGATACAATGTCTTTATGATGTATTGGATGGAGGCTATAGGGGGTTGAAATAGTGATGCGGGTGGCTTATTGCTATGGGGTTTAATATGTCTAAAATCCTGGTACAGCCCTGCTGCTAACATAGGAGAGTGATTTTTTAAAATGAATGAATCTGGAGATCTCACAGGAGTATGAATGAGGGACATTACTCCACTTTGATTGTGGCTAATAGCACAGGTGCAGCGTTTCATAAAATCTCCCCCAGCTTTTAGGATTTCTGCATGTATAATCCATACATGCATTAAGCCTTGAGCTGGTGTCCATGGACTGTAATCTTTTAGTACATTTGCATGATGGAGAAACATGTTTTTAAGCAGTGGTTTGCTGGGTTTAATTTACTGAATGGGAAGCATGAATGAGCTCTGGTTTGGCTGCTGGGTGGACTACAGTAGAAGACCTGTAGGTGTCAGTGGGCCTCATGCAACAACATTCTCTTAAATTTATCTTATATTTTCCCTTAATTTTCTGGTCAAAGACAAAATCTAAGAGAAGTCAACCCCATATGCACCAAATGTTTTCTACCATCCAAATCTGCTCTTACCCGGTTGTAGTCGGTGATGAAACCCACTTGATCATTGGTGACCTATTAGCACAGGTGAGAGATGACATTAAAAAGAGATATAAGAAGAAGAACCTCTGTTGCAGTGAAATTCATGCAGGCCTACTGTTAAATACATTTACAGGAAATGTGGTTGAAGTATTAAAAGTAAAAGTATGCAAAAAATTGAAAATTAAAAATGCGCTACCAAACTTCCTGTCAGTTCGTAACAGTGTGAAATAATCTTGTTAATTTTATTCGTTTTCTGTGCTACCGAAATACAGAATTTGAATAAAAAATAATTAAAAGGAAAAGCAGCAACTCCTCATGAATATAGTAAATATGAGAAGCTGGAACCACAATTTTGCATGAAAAATGACTAACATGATTCTAAAAGTATTTGGCAATTAATTGAGTACAATACTTCCCTCAAGTTTGATGGAGCAGAAGTGAAAAGTGGCATAAGATTAAAATACTCAAGCAACATAAAAGTTCCACATATTTGTACTAAATACTGTACTTTTCATTCTAGCACTGGTCAGCAGAGGGTCGCACAGTAACTGAAATTACAGTAATTAGGATCAATGCACCACGTAGAGTTATATTTCTTTTGCCCTGAAATGTAATAAAAGTCATTATAATTACTCCAAAACATCATCTAAATGCAGTTATATGATGTTAATGCATTTTTTAAAGTTCCTCAATTGTAAAACCTTACAATTTGACCTTTAAAGACGAGATGTTTTTCTGTTGTCTTGGCAACAGTTCTCTCTCATTAAATGTTCTCTAACCTAAGAGAAGAGCAAAAATAAGAAAACACTGTAAATCCCAAAAATAAAATGGGTACGAACAAAATAAGACGAAATTGTGGATACAAACAAAAAATAATA
This sequence comes from Plectropomus leopardus, assembly GCF_026936395.1. Lineage (NCBI taxonomy): Eukaryota > Metazoa > Chordata > Actinopteri > Perciformes > Serranidae > Plectropomus > Plectropomus leopardus. Next base: position 28,745,538 of record NC_142178.1, read on the forward strand.
GAGACAATGTTAGTATATCGTTTCTTGCATCAGGCCCAATGAGAGAAACATTGTGAAAATGACACAGGGCATTGCTGAAGGAACGTGCATCGTCACAGTGGCACAAAAAATGACTTCAAAGTAGCGCAAAACATGAGTGACACTTGACAGATTTAATAAATGTATTTGTTGCTTATGGAATTGTGGATGAACACAAACCAGGTGACCCAAACCTTAGTGCTCCAGACAGCAGAGATTAATCTCCTCAATTTAATATTTTCACCTGACACAGAGGAAACAGATTGTTGCTGGAATGGCCTTATGGGTCCTCTGCAGGACATCTATAACAGCTCTTGTTATTAATCTCCTCTGAAACCCTCTAAACTTCCCAGTGGATGGCAGAGTTTCACTTTAGACTTCTTTTCTTGAAAACGACTCTTTGCCTTGTGATTGGTTGTTTACAGAAAAGAATTGCATTCTGCACCTCATGGTAAGCACATTTGCAAACATTGTCATTGTTTACAAATATATCTCAGCACAAAAACAATTACTGTGGTTTTGTCTTTCCAATTCAGTTATTGAGAAAACTAACAAAGGGTAGTCATGAATATGTATGCCTTCTCACTTCTTGACTTGATTGAATTGGATCATAGCCCAGTCATTTTGCTCCAAAGTCATTTCAAATCATTTGCAGCACTGTTACAAGTGAAACACCAGGTCCAGCCCCCCTCTCCACCTCATGTTCATACAGTCTCTAATAATTATTACATTGTAAATCTAAAATCCACACCTTGCAGTTTCTCTCCATAAATCTTGTTAATATTAAAAGGGTTTTTAAATCAAATTTTGGGGTGTTATATGGGACCACTGGCTTTTTTCCTAAAAGACAATAGTGTCAAAAAGTGTGAATGAATCAAGCACATATTGGAATACAGGGCATTTCAATTTGAGATGCGAACTTATTTTACCATTTCTAAATGTCTGGCATTGTAGGGCAATATACAAGGACAACAACAAAATCTGAAACAAACAGAAACAAAAAATTATATCCACTGAAAAATAAACTACATAAATAAGGATGAAAGGAACACGTTAATGGTAAAAATTATTCAAAATGATGGACTTCTGCGTGGGCCCAGCTGATCAGACCCAATGAGATATATGCCTAATGATGAGAGCAATGTGTGTACCAAATTTTGTAATTATAAGTCAACATATTGCCAACTGAAGCCTTTAACACATTAGGGGTCGCCAGCAATATGTGTGAACCTAATCACTGTACTTTCTCGCAGTGTTGATAGGTTTCGTGTATGCACCAAATTTTGTGAGTTTTTAAGCAACAATGTGACTCACAGGAATGAAAACAGAAGGATTTTAGATTGTTTGACTAAATGTTTTATAACTGTAATTGAAACTTGAAGACATTTTAAAAAAAATAAAAGTATGTGTAAAAAGTTTTCCTTTTAAAAAAAACCCTCAAATATAAGTGAGAATTTCTATCCAGTTGCATTTTTTTCCTAAAACCTATAGTTAAGAAAATACAGTAAAAAATTTCACACCATGGTATACCATAAAACCAGTATACCGCTACAACCCCAGCCACAGCACAGCTGAATCACAGCAAACTTTGAAATGTTTGCCAGTTCGGAAGTGTGAGTTTTTTAGCATCTTAAGGCTCTTAAAAAATGCAATTTACGGCAGAATGGGCTGCAGCAGAATGGGCAGCAGAAAACTATTAAGATTCATGCCTGGGCCCTAAAAAAGCACAACACAATAGGTGCAATCAGTGTAAAGTAAAAGTTCAGTTTACTCAGGTCGGTGGGCAGGCAAGGGTCAAAACCAGGAGACTGAGCATAACAGGCAAACCGAGGCTCTGCAGGCAGGGGGATCCAAAGTCCAAAAGGTCAAAGAAAAGGTCCAAGCAAGCAGGTCAGACAGGTAATAAGACACACTAGCAGATCTGGCATGAACTCAGTACTATTTGCAGTAGGCTTTATTTTGTTGACTCGTTGATGGTGTATGTGTGTGTTTTTGCTGTGTAGACACATATAGATAAAGATTGTTACAAGTAGGCCATCTGTGTTTATGTAACTTATTTAGTTTGAGAAAGGGGCAGGGACATAATTATTTTTTTCATCTCACATGTCATAGAGTGTTGAGTAAATGTGATTTAGGCTAAGGGGTATACCTAAAAATGTAAATTAATCCTCATGTTCTTTTCTCCTTCCTTTCCACTTTCATAAAATACTTCCTGCATTTAGCAAATTTGTCAACAGCTAATATTTTAATACAGTGTGCGTATCTGGACCCAAGTCATTAAAAGGTAATATAATGAGCTATCACATTTGGTCAAATCTTATAAATGAGTTGTTCAAGAGAGAAAAAAAAATCTGAAATTCGATGATCAAATAATCCAGTTTGAGTGTTGATCTGGATCAAACCTTTAGTATGGATTGTTTAGTGGAAAAGGGATACTTTTGATCCAAAATAATTGTGATTATCAAACTTGGTCCAGTAAGACAAATAATAAAATATTTGTCTTATGTATTATATATAATTAAACATTTTTTTGGTACATTGTCCCAATACAATAATCCCCCAAATAGCTGTTGATATCAAACAAAAACTTAGTGTTGCCTTCTTTCATCACTTCATATTTATTATAAAGACACAGTCAAAAGTAGTTTCTAATAACTGCATCCCCATGATGTTTACCTCCTCTACAAAAAACCCCAAAAAGTGACCCCACACTGACCACTCTGCCTGTTATTCTTTACAAAGCTAGTTGCCTACATTGCAATGTGTAATCCTGTTTAGAGCACTGGTTTCAAAGATTTGCTAATCTGGAATCTATCCAATGTTGCTCTGAACAACCTGCACAAAAGTAAGATGGATTAGCTGATCCTCGATAGAAAATCATTTCCAAATCTGAATCATTCTGATCCAGATTTATATTCTTGAGCATCAGGGCCCTGGCTGATCCTGAGGTGAACAAACTTATATGCAGGTAACCTCACAGACTACAAATGTCTTAACAAGACCAGGAAACAAAGATCAACTTTGCTCAACAACACAACAAGGCGTATCACAGCGACAGCTTCCAGTCTTTTCTGCTGGTTGTCATAATCTTTTGAGCTGGCAAACTACTCAAATTTGAGCTTTTCTTCACTCCGAGTGCCAACAAATTCGACAGATCCAAGTATTTTGAAACAAGTGGCTGCTTGATTGTGTGATTGGTTCCAACAGTTGGACTGCAATTTCCTGAAATGCAGTGTTTGGTTCTGACAACCATTGTTTTGTTTTTTACTTCACCAAACTCTTTGTATCCCTGAGGAATATGAGAGAGACAGCGTAATGCATTCTTTTTCCTTATTTTTTGAGAATAACAACGGTCAGGGTGACTTTGGCTTTCACTAATTAGTGTTGAGGAGAACAGATTGTCACGTCTCACGCATGGCACCATATTGTATTTGATTTTTTTCTCTCCAGCTATTAGAATATTACATTTGAATTTGATGTTTAGAGAACTGTATTAATCAAAAACAGTCCCTATTTATATGCAGTTACAAAAAACACTAGAGGCCTTGTCACAGGTACATAGTTATATTTGAAAACAGCCTTTTTTTTTTTTTTTACATTTTTTTGGCCTTTCTCCTACATACACACTGCCTTTGAGGTCACTTAAAATAAACCTTTTATGAGCCTTGGTCTAGGGTTAAGATTTTCTTAAACTCTTTTCAGCGTTGACAGGGAAAAAAGAGTTTTGGGCTTGTAACAACATTTGGTGCAATGGTGGAGGTGGCTAGAATAGTGCTGGTTCTAGCCTTGCTAACAGGACTTTGTACATATTTACACATAAATAAAAAAAATACTTTTACATATATTGAAAAGCATAGGTGTCAGAATGCCCTAAGGAGGTCACTGCTTTTTTTCGGTCTTCTGATTGGTCAACATCTTCCTCTTCCTCTTGGTGTTGCTTTGTTATATTCCTGCCTGTTGGTTTATACTCCTAACAGCTTTTCAGTTGTGTTTTTGCATTTTCATTTGGACAGTTTTGTTTTTTTTGAGAACAGAGAAGGAAACACAACTTCTCAAAAAATACCCTTTTCATGTGGACTAGGCCTAAATTAGCATCCAGTGTCCAACTTTAGTAAGCTTTGACACATGAACTTGTGCTGTTGACAGTTGCAAACCATTATAAAAACACTGACCTTTGAGAGGATGTAGAGTGTGCAAAAAGGAGGGAGCTTTACTTTGTTCAGCATGGGAACAGGAGTGGATAATACAAATATGGTTGCTTAACTGTGTTAAAGAGGAACTTTACTGATTTGACACATAAAAGTCTCTTTATAGTTGTTAGAGCCTATTGTGTCTCCAGAGGAAGCTGTGTGAAGTCTGCATCAACTGCCTCAAGTGATGTAACCGGAGTCAGCATCTATTTGGTCTGAAGACAAGTTTGAAAAGAAATCCGGAGGTGTTGAGTTAAGAAAGAAGTGAGTTTATCTCTGTAGCCCTGCTGTGCCACTTTATTTGTTGTGTTTCCCATATGAATAGGACAATGAAAATATCCTCAGATTAAAGCTAAAACTAGGCGGCTGCCTACGGCACCACCCAGAGGGCGGCACCAGAAATAAGTGTATTTGTATCGTGTATGTTACATATTACACATCTACATAACTTACAGGTGTAATTATTCTTATATTTATTATTATATAATTATACGGTGTCATATATGTTCTTATATTGGCTTGTATATGTATTTTCCACCTCTGTCGTTCATTTATATGTGGCACCCACGATCAAAACATCTGCTGCTATGTTGCTTGATTTTATGTTTTTGGAGCTGGACCGTTCATTAGGACTGCTATAGGAATATAGAATAGAAAAGAACAGAATTGAACAGAATAGATTGTCCACCAGGGTGGAAACTTGTCTTTGGCCCACCAGACACAGAGGACAACATTATAAAATGGAGACAAGTAGTTAGTAAAACAAACATGTAGACAAGGTCATTGGAAGCGCTTAACATTAAATCAGTTCATTTAGGGATATACAGATATTGGTTTTTCAGGGCCGATAGCGATTATTAAATGAGACGGATAACCGATATGCATTTACAAAAAAAAAGACAATCTTTATGTCAATGTTTAGAATTAGGAATATGACAATCTCCAACACAGAACTTTGTTCAAATGCCTTTAGCAAATGTTTAATCAAAACCAAAACGTTCAACAGCATATACAGCAAGTTCCCTGCAACCTTTTATTTATGAAGTCAAGTAAAAATGTAAATAAAAAATGAACAAATAAAAATAGCTCCCTGAGGTTTAACAAAGTAAAATTTCCTCCCATCAGTCAATTTATTAAGGTAAGGATATTGATTGCACTTAGGATGAAGGACTTATTGATAGTTTCCAGGGGGACACTACAGTGCCTCCCAGAGCTCAGAAGCTCAAGCTGGCTGAAGAGTGAATGGGAGCTATCTGCTAAGATACTCCTCGCTTTGGTGGAGCAGCAGAATGTCAGGCAGAGTGAAAGTAAAATTTTACCGTTCATTGTGGGTCTAAAAGTCTGCATTCACTTGCCTCTGCAGCAGCTCCTCCTCTCATTCATTGATCTGATCAGGTCTGCCTGGATCGACTGATCAGTTATCCACCCCGCAACTCATGAACTGTTCATTTGGCACTGCGTTCACAGACCTGTAATAATGTCAGAATTTAGAGAGGGGGCACAGAGTGATGAAAAAGGGACACACACACACACTCAATCACTTTTATCCTTTTTTCTCTTGCTTCTGACTCTTGAGCTGCTGTAACATGTGAATTCCCCCCGTTTGGGATTAATAAAGTTTTATCTTATCCGTGCAGTTCACCTTAATGTATTCTTCAGTGAGTGATGATCACAGTCAGAACATGCTAGAGAAATGATGGGTATGGTGCAGTGTGTGTGTGTGTGTGTGTGTGTGTGTGTGTGTGTGTGTGTGTGTGTGTGTGTGTGGGGGTGTGTGTGTGGGGGGGCTGTTTGAAAGGGACGATCTCGGAATTGTGGGGAAGTGGACGTAGTAACAGCACCATGAATGATGAAATGGGTGTGACATTTTGACATGTTATGCCTATGGGTCATCACTCCGGCATTTAAACAGCAGCTAGTATCAGTTAGCAGCTCGAAGAAGAAAACAGCCACTGCAAATGTAAGCATATTTAGAAGACAACGAGGGCCTGGAGCTCCTTACCCTCTGAGCAGAGGATGAGATCGACCGTCATAGTACCAGAATGGTGAATGACTGTTGTCATTTTATGCCATTGAAGTCACATTTGAAGCTGGCGCTGTTGTGTTACATGTCATAGTTTTCCCGCCTCTTTTGCTTCCAGGAATGTCGACATGCAATTGTGACTTAGACTCTGAGGAGCATGATGCTGTAGTTGTTTGGTTCTGTGTAAAATAGAAAAACCAGCGTTCGTTGCAGCACTCTCTCAGTATCTCTGTTTTAAAAGAGGTTGTGGTTGCATTGTGTGCTGTGGGTGTATGTCAGGTCTTCTGTGGCCACTGAGCTGACCCAAGAAAACTAAACCTGTGAAACACTCAGAGAAGTTTGCAAAAAGGCTTCCAGCCGACACAGATGGTGAGCCTCCCTGCTGATCTCACCTGCACAAAGACATCTGCTTCATCCCTCTGATCCTCTTTTCAGTGGGGAGTGTCAACTAGGGACACACACACCCACACACACACACACACTCACACACTCACACACACACTATTAAAGATGGCAATTGGACAGGCAATAGAGCAAGGGGTGGCAATTAGGCTGAGGAAAGGGCTATTTTTTAGCAGGCCAGTGAGCTGTGCATTTCCAGTTGTTTTAATGCTATTTTTGTGAAAATAAAACACCTACACTCATAAAACCTCAGCATCCCTTCATAGGCAGTTTTAGCCGTGGCTCTAGGGAAGGCAATGTCAGTCGGTCAATCACTTTGGTTCAGACTGAAATTTCCTAACAACTGCTGTAATGGACTGCAATCAAATTTTTCTGTCTACAGAAAATTTCTGAAACAACTTCAAGTCTGTGTGTATGTGAAGCCCTTGAGATGTTAAGTCGACTAAAGCAGTACAGTCGCAGTGTTGTAGTTTCTGCATGGTGCTGTTAATGACCTCCAATTAAGCTTTTTGAAATTAAAAAAAAGTCTTTAGATTAAAGAGATGTGTGAAAACCAAATATGAGCCTGAATGGAATCCACGAGGAACGCATATTTAGCAATTTAGGCCTGAGAAAACCTCATCATCAAGTGACCTTTAAAAAAGAAAACAATAAAACACAGTTTGGTTAACTCCAGTTTTCATCCCAAACCTATAATGGAACAGGCCACGGCTGCAGGGCTTTTGCTGTTTTAAGAGAAAATTAGGTGGCGTCTTGGCACAGCTGACCAGGTCCTGTCACTGCACTTAATTTAACTCCCAAACTACTGCTGTTTCAATTTTATGCTTTTCTACACACACATTTTCAGAACAGACTAACACAGCAGTGTCCTGATGAAAGCAATCTTCAGCTTTGTGAGTCCATTTTTGTTAATGTTTTTGTGGCTTTAAAGACCAAAACAGATACCTTTGTTAACTTGAATAAATCTAACCTTCGCTAACATCTGGGTTTGCATCAGCCAAAGAGTACTATCATCAGAAACTGATCCCATCAGGGGAAGTGGATTTAGTTGTGAGAATACTCCTATATAGATCAAGAAGAGGGGCTTTTCTGTATCTAAAGACAAGATTTGGGAGAAATATTATGTTTTCTTTACTTGTTGTTTTTGACTTTGCTCAGTGGTATTTGCATTTGGAAGCTTGTTAAACAAACTAACAAATTGCTATAGTCGACTGGAGAATAAACCATTTGTGTGTGTTTTAGGACTACAGATGATGCATTTTTAATTTATATCTTCTAAAGCATAATGTATATTCAGTTTCATTAAAAGTTCCCTGCATGTGGACAGAATTGTGCAAGTTCACACTTCTTAAGAGCTAGTTCAAAGTTCAGATCCCACAGGTTAAAATGAACTAGTTCAGGTTCATAGTTCACAATTTGAATTTTGCACAGTCCCAAAAGTGAACTAATTTATGTTAATTAATTCAGGCTTTTGAAATTAGCTGCTCCAAGCTACTCTTAATAGAGAACCTCCTCTTAGTCATCCTTCCTCAGCCCACAATCATGGTCGCTTCCCTCTATACATAAAACTAAATAGATCACTGTACAGTACTGTAAAATCATACACAGAGATGACTTTTTTATAGCTAAGAAAACTCAATGTGAGCTTAACCACCTGAACACTGTATCATTATGAAGAAAGGTGTAGTAAAGGAATACCTCTAATGCATGAATTATGCAGATGTTGAAAAACAGAAAATCTAAAATTCATACGTTTCTAAGTGAGCTGGAACAGACTCCACCAGCTTCATTAAGTCATTATAGCTGAAAGATATGACTTCTGTCCCGCAGAGCACACAATTTAAAGCAATGATGGTAAATAAAAAAAGGGACTTTCCGGCTGTTGGCTTGTTTTTAGCCTTTCATTTGCATATATTTGCCAAAATTGGTCGGATGCTTCAATTCAACTTACCGTTTAAGAATGCACCATAATATTAACACATCATCAGTATCTGCAGATCATGACATGACAGGCCGATATGCTGACACTTTAATTATGCAACTCTGATTAGTTGAAATAGGTCAAGTTTGATATTGTCAGGATTGTTTCAGGGAGAACATCGCCTAAGCCTGTTAAAATGGGATTCATTTTAAAGTTTTGTTTAAAATTTTTTGCATAAGAATAAATATAGCATGTTTTACATGTAACTTAGCTTAGTAGTAGTAGTAGTAGTAGTAGTAGTAGTAGTAGTAGTAGTAGTAGCTTTCTTGGTTTGTCCAGTGAGTGTATACATTTTGAAGCGCATCGTATTTTGTCTGTTTGTATGACCTATCACAATAAGAGCAGGCGTAATATGTTAATTCCACTACAGGATGCTATTAGGTTGAAAATATGTGTGTATGTTTCTATGTGATATACATATGTGCATACATCTGCGATCAGCCAAAATGACTTAAAAAATATTGGCATATCGGACAGAATCCAATATGGTGCATCCCTAATGTCGTGTTAAATTTTGTGTTTATGTGGCTGACATTCAGACTGGTTTTTGCTTGCATAAAAATGTGAGATTTTTTTCCATGGGAATGTATATCCACATGAACTGGCTTCAGCAGTACCAGTAGCTACTTTGGCTGCTGGTGTAATGTCAGAATGTGGGGTGCTGTGAAACACCACTAGCTTTTTTTTCCTCATTATCATTTGCAAAGCACACTTTTCTTGCAAGTTTAAAACCTGCATGTTTTACATCTGTTTTTACTTGTTAGCGATCCTCTTCTTCACTGCCTTACATACAGCTGCTTCTTGTTGCATTACTTCTACTTCTATCTGTAGATCAGTGGAAGCGTGGCAGGAGTGTTTATTGCGTCTGCATTTGCTCAAGCAAAAGCAGGCCCATTTTTAAGCTTAAGGAGTAGGACATGTTTTTAGAATAATTTAACATTCCCTTTCTCCTTTTGAAAGTCCGTTTCTAACCATTCATTATGCACATCAGATTGTTTAATAAAAACCCCACTGTTCACTCTGCACTAAATCTGAGAGACTGAAGACAGACTCTGCTGAGGGACACTACTGTTTGCTGATGCTCCCTGTCATATCATTAGCCTGCTGGGTGCCACTTATTTTGTGACCCTGCTGTTAATTTGCTGACACCACTGTTGGAATCATGTTTAAATTACCAAGCTACTTATGTCCCATACAAACATGATAATGTGACCCACAGCGGGATAATTCATAACGATACTGTGTGCACAGGTGCATCCTCAGTGGCCGTCATGTAGTCATTGAGTCAGTCACTTTTTTATAAAGATAGCCCATAATGATACACACCTTGTTCACTTTTTAATAAAGGTAATCTCCCAAGCCGATCCATGTGATCTAGATCGGGACAAGATACCACTTATAAATATGTTGTTTGCTCCTGGAAAGACAGCTGTCAAAAAGTCCCACTGTGCTCCATTATAACAATATGCACAGCATTATGAGCAAGGAAGCCTTTGAACCATAAAACAAAAAATCCCTGTTAGTTTAGCTAATCTGATGACAGTGAGCAGCAGTGAGATGCACACATTTCTATTTAGGCTTTGGATTTTTATCTTCAGTTCACATATAATAGAGTTGGTAGTTACATATTTGGTAGCAGTTTAACTGCAAAATGGTGAGATGATTTGTAAAGCAGCCAGCACTTTCCTCTGAGTCTTTTTGTTGTGAAGCAACCATTCTGCTAAATGCTGCTGCAGAACTACATTGCCCTGCAGAAGAATGACTTCTGTTAATAAATTATTGCTTAACCCCCCCACAAAAAAACAGCAGTGTCATGGAGTTACAAATGTAACAACAACTTGTGGCTTATTGCTTGTAGTTTGATGTGTTGTTGTTTTAATCACGACTGATATTTGCCCCTTACGCTGGCTAAACACCACATAATCACGTGATGCTTGCATTAAACAACAATAAGAAGCTGTGTTGATTCATTGACTTAAATTACAGATATAAAAGTTTTAATGGCAAATGGCACCTCTGCTTTGTAAATATATGTGTCAAGCCATTAATGTTGATTATAACATGCTGAACTAACTTTTCCAAAGTGAGGAAAAAACTTAAGCAGCAATTAATGAGGGACAGCGGGATAAACGATAAAGACCTTAGTGTAATGTGTAAATTAATTCAAATTTGGAAAAACCTGCTTTAATCTAACATCATTTTATGTAAATGTGCTCATTACATGATGTTCATCCACCCTTGAAGCTTAAAAATCCCAAATCTGCCACAACAGAACATCTAGGCCAAAATGAGTCATAAATTTAAGAGACATCATCTGCTGGCCCAAACTGTGATGTCCAGCTGTTAGTGACCATGCACAAATCAGTTTGACAACTGATAAAGAAGTACACATTCCCATGCATCTACTGCAGAATTTATTTTTAAATTGATTTACCTCACCACTTTAGGCAAAAAAAAACATATCAAATATTAAAAAGGCTTAAGATATTAAACACAACCACACAACAACTTTGTATGCACCAGTAGCTCCCATTATACAGATGCACCAGTTGTTTCTATGATCAACAGCTTCCAAGTGCTTGACTGAAGTCTATGCACACCTCCAGCTGTCACACTTCCGAGCCTGGCCAGGTTGTCCCTCGAGGGAGAGACGAGGCGGGGGAGGGGCGTAAAATCCCAGCTTGGGAAAATACATCTGTGATGGAAGCTCCAGCAAAACTGCATCCCAGTGAGCAGGAATCCTGTTCCAGGTTAATGAGACACTACTGGTAGCAGTACATCTATGGTATCCACCATACAGGGTTCCCATGGTCACATTTTCTTGGCCTGGAAAAGTAACGGAATAAGTAAAATCATCTGAAGTTAAAATCATTGAATTATTTACCCTTTGAAACCTGAGCAGATTTGCTTGATTTCTTTCAAAAATCAGAAGACAATTAGCAACTTAAAGGAAGAAATTACCCAAAAATGTGTTAATAATAACATACAGGTAAATAAAAGTGGGGCAAGAATAAAAATATATCAGGGGTCCTTAAAAATTCATGGAAATATTTTGAAATGTATCCATGAAAATGTGTGGGAACTCTGTCTGTATAAAGTGTAACATTGAGTAATTTTCAAAAACAAAAACAGTTTCATATCAAGTAAACAATTTATCACTGCTCACATAGCCCTGAACACTGCTATAAACCCAAACCTCCTGCCAGTTCTCCAATTTGCAAGAAAGAAAGTCTGATGTTGAATTTTCTGGTGACATTGTCTCTGCTCAAACATCCACCGACTCCCCTGAAATGAATTTGCCTGATTACATCCCACCACCATAATCTTTCCCTACAGCCCTGTTCACAATCCAAAGCTCTCTTTATTCACAGCATGATCCACCGTCAGCGTGCGACTGAGGGTTGACATGTTCTGTATTCATCTATACGTGTTGCATCCAAGCCACCTGCTCATGTATGGGTCTAATTCATTGGGCTCAGCATGAAATGTCTTGAAGCAATTATCTGCCTCTTTCTCTTGTAATACATTTATTCAACACGCATTGACTTGTTAAATGGTAGAGCAATTGTAATAAATGTATAAAATAGGACATGGAGAAGTGATTTGGACAGGTGTGTAACACTATATTTCTGTCAAAGTCCTTAACTCCTGCACCTTTAATTAGGTTTTATGGACAATTTTGCACCTACTGTCTTGTCTGCTCTCAAATTAGACAACGGGACTATTAAAGCCCCCTTGTTGTCAAAATGGCTTGGCCCACCCATGGGCTAAATCCTGAATGCCAGATTGCTGGACTCAACCCAGAGACCGTGATGAATGATGTGCCAGTATCGGCTCAAGTACACTGGTCTCATTCCAGGGGCCAAATTTGTCCCGTGTGCTGCTAACTGGAGCTGGCTTTCAGCCCAAATTGGTCCTCATTGCCAAAACCTAGCCAAATCTTGCCTGGCAGAAAAATACGGATCAGCAGCAACTCATATTTGGACTAACTATTTCCCAATCAAGGTTCAGTCACAATCGGTTTGACTCAGCAGACTTATTGGGCAAAAATAAAAGAATACAGTCACAAGCAATTATCACTCTGTTGCACATTAGATACAGTCCGTGCTAAAACTGGCATCAGACATAGTAGGTCTTTGGGTATTTGAAGAAGCTTTTGAGGGAATGACATATCTGTTCTAAGAAACTTCAGACATAGATTTTTTGTGCTCTCAAATTTCATTTTTTCTTCTTGGTTGTGTGCAGTTTACCGATGAGTCGCTGCATTCTGTGCCCAGGGATTTTGTGAAAGTAAAATAAATAATCTAAAAATTTGAAAATACAGGCAGAGGGCAGAGTCTCTGCAGATGAACACATCACCACCCACTTTAAGTGGGTCATAAGTTACGATTGAGAGGGAATTATTTTTATGAGTCAAAACAGTTTTTGAGGAAAATCATGCATACTATACCTTTTATGCAACTTTAAAAGAGCTCTTTAGCAGGTAAAATATTACATCTTTTCAAAGTTGGAGGACTTGAAAGAGGAATCATTGGTCAGATGCCAAGACATCCTCACTTTTAGTCCCCTAGAGCAGGGCAAACACTGGACCCTATGCTTTCTAATATGCGCTTGCCTCATGAACATTTTGACTTTCAGACTGTATGCTACTGCATGTGCCCAGTTTATAAGTCATTTTCTCAGACTTGACAGAGCTCCTCCAGAGCCACATAACACATTATACAGCCATTGTCACTGGCCGATAAGTACTCATCATGACTATTAAAGTACTTTGCTGCGATATAGGTGGAGTGCACCTTTAATAAAGCAGTAAGCCACAAAAAGCAGTGGTAATGCTATTTAGCTGTTCTAAAATCACTGTAAAACACAACCTCACATGGTTTATTGCCTTTATTAAATGGGTACTTCATATGTCTGGCAATGTTTTATGGAATAAACACAAAAATGTAATGTATTTATGGATTACAAACAATCATTCTTCCAACAAGTATGTAGTTCAGGGACCTTTAGCAGAACAGTTGCCAAGCAAAACACAGACAATGTAGAAGATATTGGTTCCTTCCAAATAAATGGCAGCATGGAGCCAAAGTATGATCCATGGGGTCTAATATACCTAAAGTTAGGGAAAATAAAAAAAAGTTCTCAAAATGCTGCTATTACAACTACATACCTATCTACCATCAGCAGCTATTATGATCACTTTTCCCTAGCTATTGTCACTTTCCGTCACGTTGCACTGTAACAAAAATTGTATCACTATTAATTGACAACATAAATAGAAAAATGTGAGCATCATAGGCTGCAAAAAAAAATTAACTCGTTAATTTTCCAGAGATTGTTAGTAAAGGTTGTGTGCTTTAGATGGAGATAATAGATCGGTAGATTGGTCGGCAGCTAGAGCTAAAAGTGCTTGATTTTTTTTAAGTCTGCCTTAATTAATGCTTGGTTGTGGGATTTTTTGTTGCATCCTTCTCGGTGTAGTTTTTACCACAATGAAAACATTGATTGATGCTATTCCATCTTTTAACAAATGCAACAGAGAGCTGATAGGTGGATCATTTATGTACTGGTTAAGGGTGCCTGGATTGACTGCATTTTGGGAATTGTTTTTTTAAATCAATTGCCACATCTTTCTTGGCACACCAGATCTGAAATGATAATTCATACAGTAATACTATTGCAATGTGGTCACAGTGTTTACGAGTATTTTACAATAATCTACGCTAGGGATGCACAATAGTATCGGCACGCCTTTTTTTGGACAAAGAATGAATATTACAAACAATGAAAAGCATTGTACTTCATGTCTCCATCTGCTGGTGAGCCATCATGATAAGAGTATGCATAAATATGATGTTAATTCCTCTACAGAAGAGACTCAATGATCACTAAAATAAGTTGGGGAAACAAGTGTATATTTATCGGCGAAAAGAGTTGTTATATATCAGCAAAAAATCCAACATTGTGCAAAGCCTCAGCTAATCATTATCAAGGACCAATTTTGCATTTTATATACCCTTATTTTCTGCAAATTTTCTGCATTGCCATTGATGATATTTCAGTGCTCTTTTAATAGGTCATTTTGCAATGACACAAAAACTAAAGACACTAAAAAAACACTAAAAGAAAAGGCAGCAGTTTTCCATGACCCCAGCAGAGAAACTGGAAGTTTTGACCAAACATGATAGATGTCATTTGCTGTGCACTTGTCAGGCTGAAAGTGTTTCTCAAGAAACAAATTCACGCTGGGATATAAACAACAAAGTGCCAAACTTTGTCCTCAGCTGATGACTGTTCACACATCAGATGGGTCTCCCTGCTCAGTCGGCTGAAACAAATGGACACCCAGTGATTTGTTGATAGCATGGCTCGCACTGTGAACACACTTGTCCTGCCTTGTCCGTTACATTGGGAGTCATTTTATTTGCTTAGACGAAGAATAGCATAATTAAATGCTGATTGGGAGAAGATTCATGATGATGTAGATAATTGTTGGGAACACTAAATATTCGCCCTGTCTTGGTTGTTGTCGCACCGATCAGGCTTCACGAGGGGAATAATTGAAGAAGGGGACTAGATATTGAATTTTTAATTTGCTGCGCCCTTAGAGGAGAGTGACCTGCAATGTGTTGGAGTTATTGGGAGTAATTCCAGTCCCATTAAGAACTCTCCTGGTATGTTAATGGAGGTTGATGAAGTGACCATGAATCCATAGTCATTTAGCAGAGGAAGCGGCAAAAAAAAGTCAGGATGAGCAACAGAAATATCCACTGCGAGTTTCTCCACTGAGCTTTGATGAGGCGTTGTTACTGAAAGCATAAATAAGTGACAAGCAGGTTGTAAATCAGAAATATTTCAAAATGAACTAAATAAATGTTGTGTCTATTCCCATAAGTGCAGGGAAAGTGAGAGTGAAGGAGCTTCAAAGCTTCGCCTCTGTTTAGCAGTCTGCAGGTAACCAGGCATACAAATTATTGCACCAAACTGCTTTTCTCGAGTGTTGTCTCCCTCCCAGCTTGGGAAGTTTTATGTTTATCTTAGCTGTTCATCTTGATATGTGTCTCCAGGTGCTTTGAAGTGGGTACTTACCTCTTGAAAGCTGCAGCCCATTCTCATCTTAATGAACAAATCACCTGGTAAAATATGTGAGGCACCCTATTGATGAAATGGAAATGGGAATGCTGACCCAGCAGCATCGTTCAAGCACTGACATAAATTACTGATTCAAGCCCCGTTTCTTTCTTATCAGTACAGCAACAGTGATAACTCACAGGAGTAATTAATTTTCATTTAGCACTTCGGAAATGTATTTCACTGTATTTTAAGGTGGTACATTTATGGGAACATTATGTTATGTTTAAGTGTCTAGGAGAAACTTGACATTAAACAGGTCAAATAAATTAGAAATACATTATACACATTACATACAACACATTATATGACATCACCAATTTGTATTTGGATGTTTTTTTTAAGATTTTAGAGCAAAATTTTGGGAAAAAAAATCAAAGCAGCTATTGGGGTCAGGATTTGCACTCATCCTTAAAAAGTCTTTGGAGGTATTGAATTTGTTAATCTAAAAATAAGGTTTTAATTGCTATTAAAATGTTTTAATTCAGTCCCTCAAAATATAATATGAATCTTTTTTTGACAATACATTGTTAAATCTCAAAAAATGGTTAACATTTATAAAAGAAAATGATTTACTGAAAGCATTGTGCATTAACATTACACAGGTCAGGATAGTGAAACCAAAAGCACTAATTTTTGTTTCTAACCAGGATGCTCAGAGCAGAGGATCCATTGTCTGCTAGCTAGCTGTATCTGTACAAATGGTGTATGGGGTGCACACTCTACCTGGTGAGCTAGAGGTCGCCCCTACAGTTTACTTTTCGGAACATCAGCTGATCACTTATAGCCGGTCTGCTGCTAGCTAGTGTTGCGCCCATACTGATGAAAGTAATGAAATAATAACATAGAGGCCATAGTTTGAACTAAGACACCAAACTGCATCACTGCTTACCAGAGGGAACTTATTCACATGCTGAGGCTGTGGTGATAAGCCACAGAGTCAGAAAGTTAATTTCGGACACTGGCGTCTATCATCATTGTTATGCCTCTGCGCTGGTGATAGCCCTGGCCGAAGGCATTATGTGCCCGTGTTGTCTGTCCGTTCGTTTAATTTTTGAGGACTGCCTCAACAGGATTTCTTTAGATTTGTTACAAATGTCCACTTGGACTCAAGATGAACTGATTAGATATTTGTGGTCAAAGGTCAAGGTCACTATGACCTTGAGTTGGTCTCATTCTCATGAACATGATATGTCAAGAGGGCCTTGAGAGAATTTCCTTAAATTTGGCACAAACATCCTGTAATTCTTGTTTTTGCCTTCAGAAACATACATTAACTCACTGCTTATATTTAATCTAATGTTGTTTCTTGTTAGCCGGTCGCCATATTAATTTCAGTGTAAAAACAGACAAGCTTGCATTACGTCACCCACCAGTGGGAGTTTTTATTGGTCTGGTATGACAAAGTGCATTCTGTTAGTTATATTAGTTAAATGTATATTAACACCTCCTGGGCAACAGTGAATGTCTCTTTTTTCTCTGGTCATGCAGCACCAATTTCTAAAGTATTTGCATCTTTCTACTGCACAGACAACACAGTTTTATGAAAAAGCCATCTATCCAACAGTGAAAATCTCTACTAAGGCAGCTACCCTGCTCTATCCATAGTAAAAAAAAGGTCTGGCTGCTAGTACCTTTACTTTTTTTTCAACACACTGTATCTTCTTGTTAAATCTCTGCACATACAGGAGAGTAATGATGACAGTTTATGGTATTTTTGGGAGTTGCGTGCTGTTGTTTGGGCACAGTTATTTGATGGAATCTCTGCTGATTGCCTGGCATGAGGTTGTTTTCTTTAACTAGAGCAGCATTGTGAGGAGCAGTTGCAGTGGTGAGAGTAAAAGGCCTCTTGTACCCAAAGTGCTCGTCTTTTTCCTGGAAACTCTTGTGCAGCCTTTCCCATGTTTGCTTATTTGCCATTGGTTAATTCCTTTTTATGCGTGTCCTGCTTGCAGTGTTTGTTTGCAGAATTTTCAAGCTGCTTGCATCTCAATAGCCCCTGCTGCATTCAGCTGCAGCCTCTCCAGAATACATTTTAAGATTTGCTTATTTGTGAAGCTTTAAACCATTTATATTTTCAAGGATGCGCGATATCTATATTTTTATAGATAAATAAAGATGTCTTATTTGTGCTTTTGTAATAATAATAATAATAATAATAATAATAATAATAATAATAATTATTATTATTATTATTATTATTATTATTATTATCTTTTGTGCAGAATTGTTTGGGTTTCAGTTAATGCAGGTGTATTCATGATTCTGTTCAATTTGCATCTCATGATTTTAAAATGGGAAAAATAAAATAGTAAATTCATGAAATTTGAGACATTGGTAAAATACAGATTCTAATTACTTTTATTTATTTATCTTGTGGAAACAAAAATCAGCATGTGCTGTACGAAAAGCCTTATTCACTAACGTGTGTTTTTCTTTTCCCTCTCTTTATTCCAAGGTTTTCAACCTTTAAAATCTCCAATGAATTATTTGAAAATTGTATTAATAAAGAAAACTTGAGCTGAGTTGTCCAAGTGTCCTCTGTACCTTCTCCACCTCTCAAGTTCAGGCAAAAAATAGAAGAACTTGACAGGCACATTTTAACCTGGGTCATGTTACATGCACAAGTGTTTAGTGTTAGCTGAGAATCTGGTCGAGCACTCTCAAGAACTACAGCCCAGTTACATTAGCACATTGATAAATGACAGTGCTATCTAACTTCTTTTGTAACTCTTGTCAAGAAAGCAGATAAGTGTAGTTCTCAGGTTACTGCATCTCAGCAACAACAATAATGTACAACATAATGTTGGCTTTCCAGTAATGCACATGAAAATGTTGCACGTTTTCCATTTGATACAAAAGTGTAAAGAAAGGTGAATGACCCTGACTCTGGTTGAAATATGCCCATTTGATTATGAGACATCTTAAGTGGAAGTTGATATTTAGGATAATGATGGTGCTAGAGAAAGGATCAGGGGTTCAGCACAAAATTTTACAGTGATATGAATATCCACATATATTTCATGGAAATTGCTCTCAATATCTCATGTGAAAAGTTGATATTTTGGCCTCAGTGTGTGTGGTGCAAGTGGAAAAGCACACAGCATGTCCAAAGTGAGAAGGGTTAAATCTCTGGGGAGTGTAAATGAGCAGTTTCACGAAATTTACTGAGCAAAGTTAATTTCCATAGCGATCTGCCTTCATGAGTACAAGTTTTGGACTAATATGGTGGTTCTGGAAGAAGGGTTAGAGGGGCATAAAAACAGTTGGATTGATCCTTTGGGGACCATGAATATCCACACCTAATTTCCTAGCAATTTTACCTGTAGTAAGACATTTTGCTCCACTTGGATGGATGGGGCGAGAAGAGTTCAACGGTTATAAGAGTTTTATTGGCTGATTTTGGCCAATCCATACAAGCAGCACTTTTATCCGAGAAGCAGTTTCATCTGCGAGACCTTTTTGGTAATTAATTCAACTGCCTACTTAGGTCCTGTGAGACACGTTTTGTTCTGAGTCAGAGTGAAAATCAAGCTTAATTGACCTTTAAACTGATATTTAATCTTTGCCAGATTGCAGCATCGGTGTTTGAGGAGCTCTAACCCTGTTGCATGCTGTCAGTTTGAGTTGCCATAAATAACCAACGCAGACTATAAAACTGGCATGCCCTCTTAATCACGTGCTTTAGACAATTGTTGGTGCCTCGTTCTATACAGCCAGCTGTATAAAAGCCAATCATATTGTGGGTCTCCCAAAATTTGGGTGGAACAAATCTCATTGCCAGTGTACTTGATTAACTTTACTTTAATTATGATTAAAGTTTCTGTTTACAGGGAGGCATCTCGGTCTGGCCTTATGTTGCCTGATGAGTTTTCTGTACTTGTCATTGAATACTTGAAGAATTTATAGGCAAAATATCAAATACAGCAGAAAAAAAATCTCTTCATTTGGCAACCAAATCACCGCATCCATCCTGTCAGCAAGGCACAAGGCATCAAGGACAAGCACCAATTTCCCAGGGAGTGAAGGAATACACCAGGTTGCCTTTTTATATGCGATTCCAGATGCCTCATTAGGGCTTGATGTCTTTCATCATTATTCTTTCATGTAATTCTGTAGCACACAGCATCTGCACTCTTCTCACAGTGTTTGTTATTTATGTAAATCATTTTCATCAAAAAGCAAATAAACATCCTTTGGAAAAAAAAAAAGAAATTGAAAATCACAAGGTGAACCGACAAGATTGGCCCAATCCTAAAGAGTTTATAACTTACACAATCAAGAAATGGAAACACCAGCTGTCTTTTTCCATTTACTGACTCAACCAGGTGTCTGCCACGCATTTCCATTTTGACATACTACATTTTTTGGCTCCTCTAACCACCATTTATTCAGTTTCATTTCTTTTCCTTCAGTCACCCTTTAAACCTATCAACAAAAAAAGTCAATTCGACTCAAAGGGGATGCATTCGAAGTGATTCCTGTGAAAAAAATAACCTCTTCCAGACCTTGAGCTCCTATAGATGCACTGATGGATAAGAAATCATATCACTTTATTCTCAGGAACATTAAAAGGTCACATTTACTGGGGTTACTTAAAGCCTTGAGACTGGATGAAAGAAAATGCTTAATAACATTTAATTTCTTTTCTCAAACAAGCCTGACCTGCATATAATTAATTTGACTACGCTGAGTAAACAGCTTTACAGTGTAACTGATCAGCACCACATGAATCTGCAGGTCAAACGGTTTCTTGGAATTTCACTTCTCTGCTTTTCTGAAATATTCTGCACAGCAGGTCCAAACTTCAACTCTAATGTAAAAATACAAATCTTAATACGCCTCTCGTATTAATGTCATGCTGATGGAAATAGTGAAACTGACAACTCTCATGTTGTTTCTGGCTGGGATACTCAGCGCAGACCATTCACTAGGTGGGTTTCCATTACAGATTTGCACAAAACGTAAGCGATATTTTCAAATTTTTGATAAAAAACACTTGAACAATGACTGTTTTCATAGTGTGATATTGTGCGACTTATCTTGCGATGTTATGCGTCTTTCCTCTGGCAGTAACATTCCAATAACCTTGGCGATGGATGTCCAGAACATTGGCAGGTTTATTTCTATTGCAGCCTCTCAATATAGCCAATCTAATATCGCTGTAATTTCTTTGTCTTGTATAAGAGTTAAGAAGATCTTGGTCAATGGGAATCAGTGCAGAGTGAGAAAAAAAAATTACCAAGAAAACTCGCCAACAGACACCAGGTATTTCCCCAGTTCTATTATGTCTTTGTGACTGCGACGAGGCAAAAAAGTCATGTGGTATATTAAAATAAACTTTTGGGCTAAATTATCGATAACCCTTAGTTCTTGATATCAGTTTATGTATTTTTCTTTTCTTTTTAATTTAATTCCAAGATTCAAACATTTCTAAAAAGTCTTAAATCCAGTTTGCCTTAAGCTGTAGGAACTCTGTTTATTTCAGGGTTCAACATTAATGTGTTCATGTGTGTCACAACATTAAAGTCAATTTTTACTCGTGCCTATAGAAATGCTTTCATTTGCGGTTATCACAAACCGTCAAACACTAGAGTACACTGTCATGAAAATTGATTCCATTTTATTCGCCTTGCTCTCAAACTTGAGGCAAACTGATCAAGACAATCAACTAAACTCCTGTTTCCAAGATCTTTGAAAGCATTGCCTGTGCTTCTCACTCTCACTCTCTTTCACTTGCCTCGTGCATTTGGTCAATACTTACTGTTGAGCCCCGCATGTTTCTATTTTGTTTTCTTTCTACTCAGTATCTTTCTGTCCATGCCACGAAAAACTTCATCGTAATTATGTTTTGATTTGACCACTTGGTCAAAGAACTATAGATGTTCAATCGTACCATTATTCTAAGCATTTTCAGGGCATCTTTCTGTATTAATCTACTGGAATCTGACGGTTAAAGTTACTTTTATCGTTTCACACTTTGGCCACTTTGAAGGCAGCATAAAACCTATAAATGCGCCATTGACTTATTATGCTGCTATTTATTTACACATTGATTGCCTTGTTGGCACTTGATGTCTTATTGATGTGATGTTTTATCTTATATTGTGTAAAGGTTTTACTTGAGGACCACAATGGAAATAAGCTTTCTGGCTTTATTGGGCTATATCCTCAGTGATTTGTAATGTATGTTATGACTGCAGTGCAGTACTATATGTAATCATCAAATAAATTCAGTCAGCTGTCACCTGTATCAAAAGCTGTTCTGGTGAATGTATTAGCAAACAGTTATCTTTTTACACATCAAGTTGACACACACCATCATCAGCATTTATTAGGAGTCTTGTTTCTCACCACATAATTGCTGTAACTCCAATTAGAAGACAGACGCTTAGACAGACCATAGAGGGGAGCTGCAGAATTTGGTGATGAGTTCCTGTGGGTTTGTGACCCCTTTTACATATTACACATTGTGATTTGATATATTGTTACTGTAAAACAATATTTATAAGTGCAGATTTAAGTTACCAGTTAATCTATTAAATGCTATTGTAGAGGAGAGAATATTGACCTTCTGCTTCTGGGAGGTGAACTTTTTTCGTCTATACTCTTTCACCATTAGACCATTCTTGTGATGTTTACATGTAAAGGCTGACATAAATTGATCTATGGACTAGATGCTATTATTACTATTATTCTAAACATGATGTTGGTTGCCATGTCTATGTAACATTATTGTGATGTTGATGCAGTCTTGTAACTGTGTGGGTGGATGTGTCAAACAAACACAGGACCCATACCCAGGAGACCACTGTTTGTGTCCCAAAGTCAACATTGAAACAAGATGACCACAGGGAGTAAAGGGAAAACCAAAGTTTATTACCACTTTTTATTTTCATAGCTGCAGCATTTGGTTCCATCAGTTATGTAGTCACAAAAGTAATTGGTAAGATCTTGGAACACAAAGATAATGCTAAAAATAAGTCCAATTGGTCATGCTGTAAACAAACCCCATGCGGTTAGACAAAGTTATTTGGAAGAGAAATGAAGGCGAGCGGTAAAAGTGTCACTAGAACTGTGCCTTGTAAACATCCATCACAGTTTACAAGTCAACTTACTAGTTCAACTTTTAATATGAAATTGCACCCACTGAAGAAATATTGCACAAAGAGATCCACACAGCGACATTAAAATGTTTTTGACAAACACAGTGTTAAACATCACTGAACAGGGTGTCTCACATATTACTATGCAGAGTATGCGCTGGTGGGTGTAGCCTTATTTCAAGGTTTTTCACTCTGTAGAGGTGCGAACTCCCAAAGAAGCCAGATTCTACTTTTACTTGATTGTTGTTGCTACCTCTGAACTCAAAGTTATGGGGGAATAAATAAACCTCAAGGCACATCTTGCAGTGTTTATCTCCAATGGCCCAGCTGAATGGGATTACAGTGTATTTCACATTAAAAATCAACCCTTGCTGCACTGTCTCGCGCATGTGGATAACACAAAGTGGAAACACAGCCAATCTTTTAATCATTCTGGTAAAAGAAAGGGTTTTAGAATAAATGGTTATTCTGCATCCAAGCAACAAGGTGCAAGGATAAAACCCAAGTAGCAGCGTAAAGAGCTGAAAGATCTGCATACAAAGTGACACAATGGCTTCAGACAGTCTCCATATGGGCCTTTGGAGCCGGTAAAATTGAAAATGAAAGCACAGATGCTGTCGCAATACATCGGGGGATCACAATTCAACAAAGAGTCTTAGAACTGTCAGGATGTGGCAACAGGACTCTGACTAGTGTTGCTGAGGAGAGACGCCTTCTGACAGCTTCACTTAGTGCATCATCCCTGTTTGAATGGGAGCCAAATTATCATATTTCATATGTCAGTCAAAAATGAAAAGATGACTGTTATCCGCTGGCTAAAGCAACAGAGTGGAGTGTTTTTCACTTTCAGATAGATAATCTGCTTTATGAAGTACTTTTTGATTAAAGACTTTAATAAGTTTCAATCCATTTAGCCTTCTTAAAAGTAATCAAACTTAGCAAATGCCTCAGTATCCCTTATACTTATCTTTTAATGGGTTATTTTAATGGGTAGTGCTAATCCAAATATCTAAATTATTATCAAGATAGAGCAATCATATTGATGTTAGACTCTGCATCTGATGTATCTGCCTCATCCATCTCTGCAGCCATGCTGAACCCTCTAATTGGCCTCTGTGACCTTCTATCTACAGCTCAGGCTCCTGATCTGAGGCTCTGCCAGTTAGATGAAACTAATTATTTGAAACAAGACATGTTGTTTTATGACATCTTAAGCTTATTGGTATTTACAACCCTGTAGCTGCTGCGTTGTTAGCTTGGCATCATCTTCATACGTTTACGACACAGCTTATAAGAATCTACTGTGAGGCTTGACAGCACGGCGATTTTACTTTTGTGGAATGTCAAATCTAGCAGGATGCAGGGGATTAATCAGTAATACTGATTTATTTAAAAAACAGAGGACTACTGAGCGGAGTAGTCACTGCTTGAGGCAGGGACACACATGACAATTGTTGGACTGATTATACTCTTAATTTGGCTAAAATTACCTACCTCAAATTTAACTACATTTATACAGATGGTACTTTATTCTGATAGGTATTTGTGCTTGATAGAATGACCTACTCTATATTTAACTACATTTATACAGGTAGTAGTCCATTCTAATAGATATTTTGTTTTTCCCATTTTTCGAAAAAAAGTTTCGAAATATTTACCATGAAAATGTGTGTAAATATCCGTATTTAGTGTGGCGGCTAGCATTTTGTAAATAAGCTGCACTCCCATTGCAAAGAATTGAAAAAGAAAAACAAAAAAAAAACACATTAGCCTCAGGAGAAAATGCTTTGGTGGGGCGGACCCCCCAGAGTCCCACATTGCCAATAAAATCAGTCCATTTCTAGTACTGAGAGTTTTTTTTGTGCTTGAACATGATACCTTGTGTTCTGTGTTTGAGCCCACCCTAAGGTGAAATCCCAAGACTGCCCCAGCGCAAGAAAGTTAGATAATCCTAAGTAAGTAAGATAATTCTTTATTAGTCCTACCGTGGGGAAATTAACTGTCTCAGCTGCTATGCGGTCCGAAGAAGTATAAGCAGCGAAAGAGCAATACAATAGTAAAAAAAAATAATTACGAATATAAAAATATAAAAATGTTAGATAATAAAGAACAAGGTGCCAAGTATGATAAAAAAATAAGGTGTAAAAACTGTAACATAAATAAAATAAAATTACAGTGTGCCAACAAAAACAGTCTAGAAGAAAAATATAAATAAAAATATATATAAGAAAATATGTACACCAATTTCACATGGAAATAATTGCACTTTTTGTATAAGTCCAGTTGGTGTGTGTGTGAGTGTGGTCTACTGGGAAAGTTGTATAGAGCATCAGACTATGAAAGTGTCATAAGGTTGAGATGTTTTTTTTTTTTCCTGAATGGTGTTTTTTGTAGCCTCTATTTACTGCATTGTTCAGTATGTGTTTCTCTCTGACTGACAGGACAAAAAGATTCAGTGTATGTTGGTGTAAACAGTCATTATGTGTGGGCTGTCCCGCCATAGCCATCCACTCATAACAAAGCTGTGAGCTGTACTCTGAGTACGCGTTATCATTGATACTTTCAAGCTAGACTCAAGCAACAATCATTATGATAGCTTTTTTTCTCCCTTTTTTATGGGGGGCACAGTTTAGCTCAATACAGAACAATAATAAATATTCTGGCTTTGAATTAATGACAAATAGCCCTGGGCCTGCAGTTCCAACTAATCAAAAATGCCAGCCTCTCTAACAGCTCTGACATGAGGTAGGTTATGCATATTTATGATTTCCATCTGCAAGAATAAAATCATAAATAAATCAAATATCTTTTTTCAAAGAATGAGTTTATTCATACATGTTTCATAGAGATCTTAACAGTTAAGTGGGATGCAGAGATGACTCTTAATGCTTATCGTCTTTGTCCACGTGTTGTGAATAATGATTACTTAATTGCTTGAATACATAAGGGAGAAGATTGTAATTTTTTAGCAGGAGATCATTGCTCATATGTTATTCATATGGTAACTGATGCAGCGGGAGGTAAAGTTTCCTCTCTGTGAAGCCCAGCGTAGTATTTGTAATTGGTATGAAGCCTGTTTTCTTATGAAAGCGTTACAAAGGTCAGTGTCCCTGCAGTGTGCTTCACTGGCTAAGTGTTGGTGGAGCTCCTGAATGAGCAAAGAGCTTTTGATCTCACTAAGTGCCTCTGTTTATGTAATGTGCTCTGCTCTCCAAATGTGATTTGGTGATAGATTTAATAAATTGATTATCATTGTTGCAGAAGTTCAATATGCATGAGCCCACCCACATGGCTTAAGCTCTCAAACCAGTCCAACACACAACGATTCTGTTCTACTTTTGGTAAGTTTCAGAAAATAACTAAAACTCACAGATGTACTCAGTGTACTTTAAGGATTACTTTGTCAGTTTTTAAACCAGCTTTGTAATGGTAAAACTAGGCAGCGCTGATCCAATATAAACCAAGATTCTGTTACTATATTGCCTGTTTCTCGCCCAAAATGTCCTCAGAAATGTTTTTTAGTGCACTGTTTGGCTGTAATACAAGAATTTGTGAAAAAACGTCGGCACTGTACTGTTTCCATGTATTATAAAAACGGAGGCTGAAGAAACTGAGGTCAAATGGTAAATCAAAACAGTGTTGATCAAATATGAACCGAGATTCTGTCACTGTGTTGCCTATTTCCTGATTGAAATGTTTCCAGAAACATATTTTAGCTTATTGTTTCAATGTAATTCGAGATCATTTATAACAAGACGGCCACTATATTGTTTACTTTGGGAAAATGGTCATCTTTGCATTATGACACCCACAGCTGTGGCGTTTATTCGTGCGGTTCACCGCAAAGCATTCTGGAAGTCTTAGGTTTTCTACCTAGCAAAAGCAAATGACACTGCCCTTTTCCTTGTTTTTTTCTGGTCATGTAGCTCCACTTTCAAAAGTATTTCATCTTTCTGCTGCATAAAAAGCCCAGTTTTATGAAAAGACCATCTTTCCAGCAGCAGAATACTTTTTTAATTATTAATTAGTAATTTTACTAATTCTGCCATCCTGCACAGGTGGTTAATTTGCATTTCTCTAAATACTAACATCCAACAGACTGGGCATCTCAGCCCTACCAACAGTTGTAGTTGCTGTAACCATCTACTATTTTAATAACTCCCACACCATCTTATCTAATAGACCAATTAAGTAATGTTGAAATAAATAGCACAGTTGTTTATAGCTTATCAAACATCAGATTTATTTAAATGCTAAAATTGCTTTTATTTATTATGATAAAATCATTGAATGACTTTATTGCCTGCAGCTCTTAAAACAGGTTAAGCATGCACAGCAATTACAGTGAAATGAACTGAGATTAAAATAAGTTTAAATTTACATATCATTATAAATATATTTTTTCACTCATAGTTCCACTTTGGTCACTGCTGGACCACAATGGTCTCCTCTGTCTTGGTGATGAGAGGCAATGTAATTTCAGCCGAACCGGACACGACTCAACCCACCAGGAACTGCCAGATTTTAGAATCAAACCTAACTGAAGACAGAGGCTATTTTTGAAGCTTCTTCTTTGAAATTTAAGACCGGTCTTAACAGCACTTTTGAAGGTCTCAGTCACCTTTCAGACTTGCTAGGATTTTTTGTGGATTTTTTTATCTAAAAAAAAAAAGAAGACTCTGGATTTTAGTTCAACTCTGGTCTAAACCACAACTGTAAAAATAATGTTGATTTCAGCTGCTAGAAAACAGAGAATTCCAAATAATAGCATTTACCTCTGCAATGCCCTTTGATTATTTTATCAAAATATTTCAGGAGGTTGATAACGTGATATGAAAGTGTGGTGGCTGAAAAAATGCAAACATAGGTATGAGGATGGGTGGCATCAGTCAAGAGGTAAATTTTAGGAGGGCTGTACCCGACTCAGAATTACGACAGTTGAAACGGATTTGGCTGTTCAATATGAGTATTTGACAATTTGTTTTATTTTCAAGTTTAAATTGAAACGGGCTAACTTAATACAGTAAACAAGATAATTGCACAAATGACACTTGATATTAAACAAAAGCCGGAGAGTGTATCGTATAAACTTGATGTGGGCTGTAAATTCACCACTTTTAAGTAGAAGGTCTGTCCTCTGTGCTGCTGCCTGCAAGTCCACAGCTCCTCTGTTTCAAAGAGTAACATGAAAGTCATGGAACTCGCTACGCAGCAAAATCTGGTGACCAAATGTGCCCAGAAGTGCACTGCTCAGAAAAAAACAACTGCTTTACTCGAAGCAGTCTTAGTCAACTGAGGGTCTCCAATTGATGAGTCGAATCTTTGACTTACAGGGGGCAGTCCTACACTTTACCATTTATAGTAATGTATCTGCATGGAGTGGTTTTTGCTAGCATTCCCCTCAGCACTCCCCTGATAATTATTTTCATCATTAATTCTTCATGTAATGACCATATGTGATATTGAGCCACAGATGGAGAAACACTCACAGTCATAAAATCTGTGTTACAAACCATTCAGGGTACAAATCAAAACGTCTCCATGCTGTTTCCAAAGTCAGCTCGTGTTGCCAAATATAAGTGTGTAAATCTAAAAGTCTCTCTTGATCTGTCTTCCTGTCAACTGTTCTGTAAAAATGTAATAAAACTCTAGCTGTGCAGAAACTGTAATACTCAGATGGCGGAACCCAAACTTTACCTGTTTTTTTCCACATTTAGCTTGCACTGCTGCGTTCTGTGCCTCTGTCCTCCACCTGACATGCAAGTCTATCAGTAACCTGCACCAAGGGTTAGAGTATGTGTTCGGGATTCTAAGAGCCCTGTAATACATTGTATCAGGCTCCCAAGGTGAAAGGGAGAGACAGGGGCCCGAGATTAATTCGAGCCACAGTATAATGAGGCTGCTCTCAGACTTCCCTGGTGAATAAAGACAAATGGCTTTTGTTTGTGCCAGCTTCGCTATCTTGCATTGATAACTCCAATAATTCCATTTCATGTCCAAGGCTCATCTGCCACAGCCAGAGAAAACAGGAAAAAAGTGGAATAAACTGTAATTGAGGGAGGCTTTTATGAAGTGACAGTGGTATTTTCATACTCTAGTGGAAGTAATCCCAGGGGGGTGGGTGAAAGCAGGGAGGGCGGAAGATGGTGGATCTGAGATGACAATGCTGTCCTCTCTCTGGAGAAAAGTCTTTCATTGAGCACAACACACATCTTGCTCCCAATCAATTTGCGCTGGGCTGAATGGACATTTGCATGCATTAGTCTTGTGTAGGAGCTGTCAAATCAAATATTTTACTAGTCAGGGTCATCACTGCAATGATAATTAAAGTCCCAATCAATAATCGGTGTAATTGCTCCATTGCCCTAAGTCATATCATGCCTGAGTCTACATGCTCTACAAGGTCAAAGCCATCTCATGTAGGCAAGACCAATCATGTCTACACTTGACCCCAAACCTGTAAAGTGCAATTGCAGCCCAGCATGACAGTTTAAATGAAGTACTGCAACTCAGGATACATTCACAGTCAATCTATGAGGGCCTTTAAAAACCTATTTTGTTATTGGCCTCTCATTAGTGGAGAGAAGAGCCTTGATTTCTGCCATTAGAACAGTTTTGGTCATTTGACATTCCTTGAAGTTTAAGTACTTATTTGTCAGTCATTTGTACACACACACAGGCCCCGAATTTTTGACAGGTAAGCAGTATTATTTTGTTAGATCATTTCTAAAAACATTGTTGTTTCTGTTTACCTATAACTCACCAGAACATCTAGGAACTTACCTTCCCTCTCATGAGTCCTGAAAATACTGAAAAACAGTTCCATACACTTGAAGGACAAGCGTGTGAAATGAAAAACCCATCCTCCATTCGAGGGCTGCACGAAGCTCACATAATAACAGCCGGTTCACAAGTGAAAGAATCTATCTCTCATTTTTAATCTCCATCTCATTTAGTTTACTTTCTCTCTCTTTCCACCTCTTAGCGCTTTGAGAATTCAGCTTAACGCAGATGTTATCAAACATGATGAGGTCCCTGGGTGTTGTAGTTCAAAGGAATGTTGTATTTTATATTCTTTGTCTTTTCGTTGTTGTTAAAAGATAAATCCAGTGTGGGTTATTGGGTTATAGTTTTAGCCATTGTTTCTATCAGTTATCACACTGCACCCTCCAAAGTACAGTATATGAGGAGCTAGGCTGAGCTAGGCCAAACAGCTAATTACTACACATACTTGCATATAATGCAAACTGGGGCAGTAGTAACTATTACAGGAGCAGAGGAGGAAGTGTTGTAGCATAAAAAGCAACAAAGTCTGCGTAACATTGTACAAATATTGAAGAAGGCCTTATAAGGTGGGTGGGAATGATGTTGGATGGGTCAAACAAATACACTTTCACCAAGGAGACCAGTGTTCATGCCCAGAAGTCAACCTTGACTTTTGTATGCTTGTATGTGTAGCATGCTACACTAGAGACATATGTGACATTTGTGATGTGTTTTGGTCACGTCAAATAGTCTGAGTAGAGGAAGAGCAGGAAGACCGGGGACAGTGCTGGTAGTTTGTTAACCTCTTTGTACTTTAACTGTGAATTGGTACTTTCACTCATCAGGCAAGCAGTTCAATTTGCAGTAATCATCATCTTCTTTGCACCCTTCAGTACACAGAAATATCATCACCCAGAAAACAAATGTGTTGATGTACAAAAATACATTTATTTGAAACAATTTCAAAATGACAGTTTCTTTACCGTAGAAATATCGAAATAAAGATGAAACAGAACATTACTGATGATGCATGCATTGTAGATTTTTGTGCACTGAAGAACATTACAATGCTTATGCCTTCTGTAATATCAAGAAAGCAAGATTCTCTTTCATTTCTCAGTTATGGATTCCCCTGGATCTGGTTCTTACAGTATAATGTGGCATTTAAGATTATCATATGAGACAGCAATTTCCAGTGATCAAAGTGGTGTTTGAATGAGCAATGAGATTTCCCAAAGAGTATAAGGTTCTTTTCTGGTGACAGTTCCAACATGTCTGTGCAGACAAAGACCCTTTTAAAGTCGACGTTTTCAAAAATATGCACACGCATGTAGGCAATGGAAATGGCATTTTGGCCCAGCTATCCAGACGAGTTGGCAATCTTTGAACATTGTACTAAAAATGTTACCAGCGTCAAAATTTCTGGCTCTTAGGCTTTTGGTTTTCAGAATTGACACTCCAATAGCGGATTCAAGTTCTTACGAATTTCGATAATATCGTGACCATTTTTGGAATTGGTGACTCAGCCAAATGTGTTGTGGTTGCTCGTAGTGATGGTAGCGGACATAAAAAAAGAACAGAACAAGTAGACGTCCTCGTAAAAGCTTGTAATTTTTCTTTAATCACTTTCAAATTTCTACCCATTTGTGATAATTATCTACACTGACCATTTATGCAAGTAACAATGAACAAAAAAACACAAATTTGGCTGAAAGTCACCAGTTCTGATGGTCACATTTTAAATCAAAAACACAGGCAGCATCTGTGGCTTCAAGCTTTTAAACCTTCTGACTGCCACTGGACTGAGGATCTAATCGAAAATTCTTGTTATATTCAGCAGAAGTGGAATTCATGTTTGCATTACAACTATATCACTGTGCTCTGAACTATGTATGTTAGCAAGCTAACAACACACCCTGCAGGATAAATTGAAGTGTTAGGACATAGATTTTGTTTTTCGTTCATTTTAACCCAAGTCTCATAAATATTGGCCTTGTGTTCTTGTTTTTGGCAAGGGAGGATATCTGCTGACGGTCAACTGTTGTTCAGTGTGAGGTCATCTGTGAGTGTCAGAGAAATCCCCCTTATTGGTATTACAGCTCAGTACACAAGCAGAGAAACGGAAGTAAGGGCCAGCTCAAGAGGGCAAAAGATCGAAACAAAGATAAAGTTTAATTTTCCATTGAGCTGTCTTGCAGAAATGTTTGTAACTGCTTGTGTTTTAATGCTTATTTCTTTCTCGGTAGTGTTGTTAATGTGCTAAGTGGCTAACCAGCGTCTTGAATCCTTCCTGTTGGTCTTTCGGTTTCCTCGTTTGAATGACGAATAAATTATTTCCTCTTATGCAAACACACAATGTACGCGCTAGTTGGCCGTTGGCTGTGGTCTTTGTGTTGTGTTCAGTGTAACTTTGTGGCTGAGATACAGATGACGTAATGCGGCGCAATAGCTGGCCTTTTTTGCTGCTAGTTCTTTGAAGTCAGTTTGGTGCAACTGGTCCGTTAGATACAAAACTCTGAGTCCATGTCATGATATTTGATGTTCTATTCATAACCTTAGAAGTAGTTGTTGTAAGCATTTAGTGACTTGTATGCTCTCAATTTCTGGTGGGTTTCCAGGCTTCGTTTCACTATCAAATACGTGTGTATATATATGGCTACTGAAAATTGGGCCTCTTGCCATATCGGGTCTTTCATCCACTTACTAAAAGCACACGAATCTTGAAGTTGGTCACCATTTGTCAAAATCAGTTTGTTTAGGTAGCATTGATAATCTTTGATGTTTTACACTCTTGCAATGCTTGACAGGCTATTGCACTCCGCCATACCGCCGTTGCCGTATACTGAGTGCGCACACTGACGTACGTCATAACTGTTACGAACTGTAAAAGGGTCTCTAAAGCACAACATTGTTAGTAGCTACTCTTTATGTTGTTTACAGACTTTTATGGAGTACCAAGTTCTTTCACACCAACAGCTGCTACAAAGCATTATGGCCTGGCTATGAACAAGTGTATTCATCATACATTCTTTACAATCTCAAAGGGTCCAAGACAAAAAAATAAATAAATGAAAGAAATATAACAAAAAAAGTACAGTTTTAGTTGCTCTTAGCACAAACTTTTTGATAGTTCTTTTCAGTTTTTCCTAATCCTGTTTGCTAATAAGAATCAGAACAACTATGGCATTGTGACACCATCAAAGCCCCCACCCGAAGTAAATCCAGCCAAGCAAACAACCCTTTGCTTATGACATGTGTTGAATACAACAAAGCTACGAAGCAATCTTTGTTCAGTGTGTTTTCTGTCTGCAGTAACAAGTCTTGGCTTGGCTGTTTGGTCTGAGATGAGAACGCTCTGTTCGAGGTAATGCATACGTGATGTGACAGCCTGTATCTTTGTACAGTGTTCCCTTGCCCCTCTCACTTTTCCTGCAAGTGCTGTTTATTTGAGCTGAGCATTGTGGGAACGCTCTGCATGGGGCATCCTCTGCTCAGCTGTCCAGCTTTCTGTGATTATCGTCAGGACGCCTTCAGGAGTCAACCAGAAGCCACTCAGTTCGCTTTTGTAGGCCTACATAACACAGTGCTGGTAGAGAGTTGCATGCTGGGAGGATGCTACGCTGTCATTTCAAACTAAACGCAAAGCAGTGAGTCAGGTGTTGGGTTGTAAAATGAGCCTAATGGCACCAGGGAGAGTGGATTAATCACATCAACCCAGCTCAGTTGCACTGTACCTACGCTGTACACTGTGAGAAGTTTAAATCGATGCAACTGTTTCAGTTGTCATATTTAGAGACGATATTTTTCAAATGAAAGGAAATGTAAACTTTTTTAGCTGTCAAATTCAAAACTCTACTCAGGATGCATGTAGCAGACACACCAAACCCTGAGCAAACAACCATATGTGAAACACTGCAGTTCATTTCAAGTTACTGTTATACCCATTTATGCACAAAATAATGAAAAAATCCATTGAATTTGAAGATTTTTATAGAACATAGTTGATTTTATATCCTCTAAAATATCTATACTCTCGCTTAGAGTTGGGTTTCAATAGCATTAGGTATAGTTTTAAACATGCAAGTAGCCTGCATTCATTAATAACTAAAATAGTTCAGACCGTAACTCCCTTTTAGGCAGAAATGCTGCAGATTTGAGAGGAACTCTTATTAATGTTGTAGCGACCTAAAAATAAGATGTGAAGTATAAGATATGAAATGTTTAATAAATGTATCTGATGCAGTGATATAATGGTTGTAACCGACTTACTTTGCACATCTTACATTTTATACAAGCTACTTTGTTCAAAGACCAGAGCTCCCCAGTTATGATTATTAAGTTAAAAAGCATAAATATTAATAAGGTATGCAAGTTCAACTGGGCGTCTAAAGGCCAAACACAGTGAGAGCAGTAATTGATGCCCATCATTTGGTGCTCCTATGGCAGCCCGGTCGATAGAATAAAATGTGTATACAATTGTTCCGGTTAGTTTTGGTGTCACATTGCAGTGATGCAGGACCACTGAAGAGCTATACATCACATACCTACACCCTGTTATTACCTGCAAGAGCTGAGTTTCACTATTTGATGTTGATTGTACACACGTTGTCGGCTATCCTCTCATATCCTCTGTCTTTCATCCTCTCGGTAATAAATTGTAGTTTTCTCCATCTGGGCTAACCAGCTTCGTATTGCTCAGCAATTAAGAAGCAAGACAAAGGAACTTAACTTGAGTCCTTAGGAGCTACAGTGCTTCCTCACGGACAAACTGAAACCCCACTGTACATTTACTACCATTTGACAACTTTACAGCTAGTTTCCTCTATGCTCTGATTGCCAACACGTGTTTTCTTTGAGCTCATCCATTGTCAGGTCTTAAATCTGCCTTGTCAGTTTTCTGGTTTCCCCTTTTGAAAGATGAATGCAGACTATTGCAACCTGCTGGTATGGAGAGTTGCTGGTTGGCTGTTGGCTGCAGTCTTTACAGTCTGTCAAGTGCAACTCATTGGCCGAAAAAGAGGCGACATGAGGCAACGCAATAGATGTCTTGCAACACTATTAGTTCTTTGATGTCTGTTTGGTTTGTCAGAGCCTTAAAAAGTGTTTTGTTAATCAAGATCTAAATCCAGTTATTGAAACCCGACCCTCTGCCTACTGTTATTTTAGAGGATGTAACCCATAATATTGCATTTAATATGTTGGAACAAATGTCATCACAGTTCTCCTGAAGTGTCAAAACTTGAATTTGATCACTGGTTGCCACAGTGGGATACAACTCACAATAACTGATAACTGATTCAGCTTTTGTTCCGAGGCCAAATCTGAACTATCAGAGCCTCTAACTTGGAAGCAGAATGTAATGCAGAGATGCCAATGGCAAATAATGCTTGGCTCAGTAGTTTAAAAACTGTCATCTGTCATCATAAAAATGTCTGAATATCTATTGTAGCCTATATGTTTAATGAAAATATAAACATATCTAACATGATCATGTTCATGTTGATCCTTTCATTTTATTTCCAGGGAAATGGTGAAGAGTTAAATCTAGGTAAACCCTTTCTACTAGGTACATATCGCCTAACGGCAACTGAAGAAAATGAGAGCACAACAGAAGTCTGGGCTAAATTGATTGGACTCTTTTGATGAATGATTAGAAAATAACTATTTACAACACTTGCTTATCTACAACACAGAAATCGTGTCCTCAATAAGAACATGCACAAGTCAAGGACCTTAGCAAAACAAAGTTGATTTCTTTAAGTAATGTTTGACTTTTTAAACACACGTTCAAAAACAGACCCTTGTAAGGTCTGTCGTCGCCATGGTACTCAAGACTACGAGCATGTAGAAATTAATAATATATACATTTAACAGAACGAATGATAATATTGTACATTTCAATAATATTCCCTGTTTGATTGAAGACTCAGACATTATAGTCTATATATAGGCAGAAATGATTTTCAAAGCAAACTCCTTAGGAAATTTACATAACTCTTCATAGGTTCTGACGAAAGATATTTCACTCTGCAAATGTCGTTATGTAGCTTATACATCCACAAAACTGAATAAGTTTTGCCAGTAATTACAGTGATCTCATTGAGTAAATTGACATTTGCTGCATGGATGTTGTTGAACGAGGCGTCCGTGCAAGTCTGTATAAATGAGGTCCCTTAGAAAACTATTAACATCAGTTGTGTTGAGAATTACAAAACAGAAAAAGAGAACCCCGACACTGTAATACTTCCCTCTGTACATAAACTGTTGCTCTCCGGCTTTACACACTAGTACAGTTTGGAATCTCCCTTGTGCTCTCGCAGGCATTTCCAACTCCCCCTGAGCAGAAAGAGATGAAACAAAAGAAGAAAAACAAGCAGAGAACAAAGTCAGTTAGTACTCTGTCGGCACTTTAATGCCTATAAAACAAATAACTTCTTTGACATTAACACCTCATGTTAATTACTGAAATGCTGTTTTATCAAAGGCTCTTAAGCTGTTTAATAGCGTGGAGGTTAGAAAGTGAGCCATTATGAAAATTTGTCTTTTTTTAATTTGATACCTTTAGTAGAATGAATGAGCAAATTAAGAATGAATAGTTGACATTTCAGTTTTGAAATGTAGTATTTTTCTGAGACAAGAGAGAGGCTGTGAATTGCAGCTCAACTGATTAAATTAATGGACAGAATCAATGCATAAATTAAAAGGTAACACCACTGATTTTACACATGTAATGTCATCGGGGTTATTCAGACTTGGGTTTGGAAACCAGAAATTTATTAGAAACCCTGCCTGTTAATTAGGGGGTTTTGAATTTGAAGTCTGATGAAAGATGGTATTGAGTTGCATCATGGGAAATGTCCAGTGACTTTGGAGCTGGATGCATATTAGGGACTAAACATAAGGGTTTCTTTCCTTTTGTGCACTGATTATGACCATTCATTTTGAAAGCTGCCTCCCTTCACTTCACCGAAGTACAATACTAAATCACTGGAGTAACCCTATAGTGATGTTATATTGATGCAATCTATTGTTCTTATAACTCAGAAAAAAATGTGACCTTCAACGAGGAAAAGTGCCATGCAACAGTCTTACGTGTTGGAATTCCAAGTCGGAAACTCAGGCAAGATCCATCAAGCCTGATTTCGCATAAATGACAGCAGCATGATGGCTGTGGGGGTTTATACTGTTTCTTTCTCTACCTGTTTACACAATTTAAAGGTGTGTGGTATTTTATTGAGCAAACAGAAAGTTTTCTTATTTTATAAACATTTTCGTGTCACTAATGCACGGCGTTATGTGATTTAAGTCCCCCGTGGATTAGGGTTTGGTATTGTTTGGCTTTTTCTGATACTGGTTCAGAAATGATACTTTTAAAATGGGGCCTATGCCTGAGCAGTGCCTGAACCGATACTTAAAAAAAAGAAGCATGAAACGACAGTCAACAACATTTAAGAATGTGTCTTTTTTTAATCTTTTTTTTTTTAATTATTATTATTATTATTTCAAAGTGAATTTTAAATGTAAAATAGAACAATATATTAACTCTTTACAGTAGTTTAGTTTAAAACATGCTTAAATATATACAGTGGATGAATACAAAACAGTTTTAACAAATTCAACTAATAAATAGAAACTAACCCAACTACAGTAATTTAAGTATTACTATAAGTGCTAAGGATCAATAATGGCAAAATACATTGTGAGTAGGGATCTCCCTAACTCAGGAGAGACTCAGCAGCCATAATTCCCCATTATTTGTTAAGCAGCAGCTGAGATTGTCACTACAGTAGGCGATTCATTCATTCAGTAATTATTTTTTTCATTTTTAAATTATTTTCTTGATTAACCAATTAATAATTTGGTCTATAAAATCTTAGCAAAAGAAAAAAATGCAAATCACAATCGCCTAATTCCCAAGTGGATGTCTTTAAACTTCCTGTTCTGTGTGACCAACACTCCAAACACAAAAATAGTCTGCATGCTATTACATAAGATAAAATAAAGCAGCAAATTCTTCAATTTTTGAAGCTCGAAAACCCCATAGGGTACCTTTAATTTTGGAGGAAGATAAAAATATACTATTGTTGCTTTGTGAGAACAAATGAGTTAATGCGATTACATAATTGTTTCTATTGTATTGTTTGTTTTTCCAGTGTATTTTTACATTTGTATAATTACTGTATTTTTATCTTCTTAATATAGCACTCTAGTCAGCATTCATAATTATATTTTCACATTCAGTATGTACCACAACCGCCTGTACCACCATCAGGCTCTGTGGATGATTATGGACTGTATGCTAAAAACACAATGGGCATAGAGCTGGAAAAAAATATTCAGCTAGAAATAAAGCAGAATACTGATTGCCTTTGAGCTCGAGGGTGTCCACTACTATGTAAGACTTTCAGTACTCTACATTTATTCAGAATTTTAACACCTGTCAGATTCAGCTTTTTAAGAGTCTAATAAAAATCGAAGAACTGCCAGATGACCTCTGCTGCTTTCTGCTGGTAAAGCTGCAAAACAGACTCTGTGCATCATACGAGGTCAGAGTAAGCATGCATTATTTGAGCAGATTTCGTTTTTGTTACTTCATGCTGGATTGAAATATTCTTTTTAAGTAAGTCATATTGTGACCAGTCAAAGTGATGAAGGCCGCTGCCTTTGTGCTCCTGCCGGCCTTTGGAATCCTGAGGCTGCATGCTTAAACATGTTGGTTTTATTAATTATTCATTGTTCTCAGTACTGCAAACCTTGCTGGAATCTATTCTTTACAATGTTAAAACCCCATCCAGGACTGGCGCTACTCTGGGGCTCCCGCTGCTATCCTTTTCTCTGAATAATTAAAAATGCTATAAGGAGATTAAGGCGCTTGTTCTCTGGTTAAAAATAAGTCAAATTCGATAGCTTAAGTATGCCTGACGGTGAATCTGCATGTTTAGTCTGTGTATTACCATGTTGACTCCTACTAAAGAAATCACAGAAACAAATCCTGTCTCAGATCAGGACATCAAAACTGCTTTTAAACAATGTTTTTACAATTAACAGCAATGTCAGGAATATTGTGCTCTTATGCCGCCTTGCCGTTCTGTATGTAAGAATTGAATGGCGGACCGGAGTTTTCCTGCCTTTAACTCATCACGGGAGGTATAACGGCGCCAAAATTATAATTATAACTAGTACATTCTTTCTGCATCAAAATAGACAAGCCTTAACTGGGCCTTAAGGCATACCGCTGCCTGCTGATATGAGTGCTGTATTTTCATTTTTATAAGCACATATTCCTATCATTAATAAAGTTATACTAGCTCCTGCACAGCTGACAACCCCATCCTCTAAATGCTTTAAAATAAAATGCCTTGTATCAGCAACTGATGGCATTCTGTCCACAGAGACACAGTCAGATAGCTTTTGTTTTGAAAGGGAAGCAAGGAAGTTGTGGTAAAAGAAACATCTTTGTATTTGCTCATCTCTGTGAGAGAGACTTTAAACTCCAGTGTAAAGTAGTAGGAGTCAACAAACGCGAATGTCACACATAGAAAACGGCGAGCCACTGTTTCTCTAGATGTGCTGCACCTGACATGCAGCTCAGACGTCCCTGACAAGCGCTGCTCAGGCGGGAAGTGTGCACGCTCTCATTTGATAACATGAGCTGCCGAAACAAAAAACAACACAATCGGTGCTGCTGACGTTCTCATTACGTGCACTGTGTGAAACAGTGCGACGCGTCGCCGCACGTTATGTGAATCGATATATTCACCAATCGATTACGTTGATTACGTCGATTGTGTCAACGCGTCACCCCAGCCCTAATGTAGATTTTTAAGTGATTGAAGTTTCAATCATCACTAAAGTGTATATTATGCGAGACAGTAAAAACTAATTGAGTGATGAAAGTTATCATATTGATATGTCATAATTCAG
Source organism: Plectropomus leopardus (assembly GCF_026936395.1). NCBI lineage: Eukaryota > Metazoa > Chordata > Actinopteri > Perciformes > Serranidae > Plectropomus > Plectropomus leopardus. The sequence continues at coordinate 28,785,078 of NC_142178.1, forward strand.
GTCAGCTTATGCATTAACATGCAAGAGATCATTCCACCTTAAAAGTTGCCTGTAGCTGCCAACAGTAGCCCTTTGGCAGTATAGTGAATTCATAGCGAGCTAACTGCATTTGAAGTGCGATCTGCTGCTGTGTAATAATTGGGGCTCATTTATTATCCTTTTATGTATAAAAATAGATACATCTTTTAAAACATTGTGTTGTTGTCCCTGCCCTCATACTCCCATGCGTCCTCTACGATAGCATAAATACAGCCAATAGATGGCACCACAGGGCAGAGGCAAAAGTGTCAATGATAAGAAATGAAGCAACAGTGGAGGAGGTTGTAATAATGTACCTTTTAACAGAGACGGTATAGGTGGTGGTGGTCTGGGACGCCATTAAATATATCACGACTTGGACTGAGAATTCTTTTCACTGTGTTATTGATTTGTTACGTTCAGCTGTTTTTTTTTAAATGTCTTTGTCATCTCCTATCGTCGTATCACCCTTAAACTGTGAAGTTTTCAGAAAATGTGCACAAATACAGACGAAATTAACGCAGAGTACAGACAGAAGGCTCCATCCCACTCCATATACATATCTAATGCTAAGCATAAAAGAGCCTTGATACAACCCATAATCACAGAGATGCTTTTTTTATATGGGACTATTATCTATTTATTGTATATTATCTATCCTCTATTGTTTGGCAAAATATGGTAGGTAATTTGCGGTGGAATTTTTACTTGGTAATTGACGTGCATCTAAAATTCACACAGGATTAAGATCATAGACAATCTTTGCAATTCTTTCAAGTTACAAAAGATCTCCAGGTGATACAATTCCAGTGGGAATAGGTCGATTGACAGTTCTTCACCTACTTTTGACCCTGGCATCCAGTTCCTTCTCCATGAGTTCTTTGGATGTGGAGAACTCACTCAGAGTGATTTTAGGCGTGCTGTCACCTGGGCCCACCGAGCCAATCATCTCCTGCTCTTTCTCCTGGTTCACCTCAGCGTATATGTTGATCCAAGGTATTTTTCTAGAAGTTTCCAAAAGACGAGATTGACAAATGAGCCTCACAACAACATTAGAAAACCATCTCGTGGCAACGTTTTTCAGGAAAAAAAAAAAAATCACTCTTTCCTAGAAGAAAGCAAAATGTTTTTGTCCCAACTCATTATTTTCACAACTCTAACCAAAGTAGTTCTACTTGCTTTCTAAACTTTGAGATGATAAACTTTTCTTAAAGACCCACAATTCTCTACGACCTCAGAGAAAATATTGCTATGGGCATTCCAACTTTAAAAGTTATCTCGGCTATAATTATAACTCAGTAACTAATCTATAGGCAAATTACAGTAACACTGGTATCTTTTCCCATCTGCATTTGTAACACCTAATAAACATCTTTATCTAGTCACTATTCAATTTATTTCCAATTACTATTCATTTTGGTTATTAATTGCTCTGTTTTGTCAACTGTGAGATTTCTTGAAAAATGCATCCTCTTTAGACTAATGGGAAAAATTTCATATCCATAATTAATGACAGCTTTTCCATTTCCCTCTGAGTTTTCAAGAGAATAATTTTGAGTATGAATAATTTATTCAGCAAATAACAGCCGAGGCACAGCAACTGCATATTAAACCATTTAATGGTCGTTTTCTCTGCATTTTATCCCTGATTGGTACATGGGCCTCTTGCATTGAAATCCCACTAGACAGCCTCTAGGGGGGATTGTCAAATCAAATTCGCAAACACGACTGATTGATTGGTCCAGACTGTGCTCATCTGTTACCATCAATAATGGATAATATGGTAATAGATATATACTAGGGACCTATATGATCATATGTGCAGCAGCTGGAAGCAATCACAAACATGTTTACCTCTTGAATTTGTAGATGAGGAACACTGCGAGGCCCAGAAACACCACTGATAAGAGCATCAGCATAGCTGAGCTGCTGTGTCTGGGGTTGGAGTCCACCAAAGGTGCTGTGGGAGGAAGGATTATGTTACTGTTACATTGTTAATGTTGTTATCTACCTTTTTGTTTATTTGTTTTTAACTTATAACTCAACCTGCCCGCACTTTCTATTTGCAGAAATGGAGTGTTAATCAATGTAGAAAACAAGTCCTCCAAATCATACAACTGCATAAATTGTGTACCTCTGAATACAACCCACAGGAATGCTTCCTAAATTTGCACACCTACTGGCGGACGACAGAATAGCTCATATGACCATTAATGGTGGCAGTTTTAAACACGTGGGTTATGTTTGAAATCTGTTGCAATTGCACCAAAAGTATATGGATAGGTTTAGGCAACAAAGCTCCTTGGTTAGGCTCAGAAAAACATTGTGCTTTGGCTTAAAACAATGTTTCAAACAAAGTTTCTTTCTTTTACAACACAAAATAATCCTACTGCCTGCCACCCACTTCAGTCACATAAACCGGGTTTTGGAATGTTATAAAGAGTATAAAAACAACTGACAGCAAAAAGGCAACACTGTCACTGCAAATGAAGTGAGAGAAAATCCTGGCAGAAAATTGGCCACTGTGTAAATTTGTAAGTTAGAATTATTTTACCACTGAATGAGCTCTCAGTGCCTATCATTTATTTTTTATGTGACAACTGTTCATTCTACGGCTCTTAAACTTAAAACTTAATACAGCATATACAAACATACTGAAAAATTACATTTAGTTTCCTTTTTTTAACAATGAAGGATATGTGGAAATCACATCAGTTTTTGGTGAAATTTAAGTGAAATTACTTTTCATTGGCTGAATATTATCGGCGCTAAAAACCAAGACTAACACAGTCATTCCCAACTGGTTGAGTCATGGGGACCAGATTTCTCCTTAGTCATTAGTTCAAGGTCCACAGTTTAATGTACCACATAATAAATTTTATTTCACAAAATGTGAAAAACATCATGCTGACTTAAAACACAAAGAATGCAGTCCATTCAAAATGAACCCTCTTTTGGACTGTGACACACCAATTAGGAACCACTAGACGCATTTTCTCGAGTGTTTTTTAGCTGTATTATACCAGCAGTGTGAAACTGACTATACCTGCTGTGCTCTCATCATTCTTTTAGTGTATGGATGATATGCATTGTAAGATTTAAAGTGTTAATATTACCTGAAGCAAGCAGGCAGGAGCCAGCTCCTATAGACTTCACATGTGACTCAGTCGTCCTTGTGTTTCCTGAGGCTCCAGTAATGATATGTCGGTGCAATCTACTGCAGTTATGGGAATACTATAAGCTACCAAGGGCTGCAATACCAAGGGCTATAATGTTTTTTTAATCATCATTGCAAAATGAAAGGGGAACACCACCTAAATGAATAATTCCAATATGTTATTTCTGGAAAAGGAAAGTTAAATCAATATTTGTAAACAAGAGCTGATCTCTGTCAAAGCCAAAATCCAGAGAATTAAGTCTCATGCTTGTAATGTCATCGGGAATGAAGTCTGGAGCTTCTCTACAGACAGTGAGAGATTCTGTGAGTCCACAGAATGTTTGTTTTCTATTTTATACCCAAATGAGCTTTATTTTATTAATATGTTCCCAGTTTTAAAACAGAAAACATATACTGAACATTCCCCTCATGGATGTATTAAAGAAAGCTGGATACAGCCATGGAGGCCCCATTCACTCCTATGAAAGCTGGCTCATTGGCACATGAAGCAAAAAAAAAAAAAAAGTTTTTTTCCGGGTATAAAATACCCTGTTTTACGGGCCCACGAGGCCTGCGCACTAGAGACATATGGCAGCTGAGTGCAGCTAAATGAACCAGAGCGGGTAACTTCCGCCAGCAGAGTGACTGACTTCTGGTTAACCGCATTGCGAGCTTGAATGGCGTTCTACTAAATGAAATCTTGTGGCTCTTGTAGATTTTACAAATGTTATCAAACTGGATGGCTTAAGTCTAGATATTGAAATAAGTTGTTTTGCAGGGGTTTTCACACTCACAAAAAAATATACACTGATTTACAGACGTCTCTTTACTGATGTAAGTCAACGGGGAAAAGTCTCGGTCAGTGTGCATCATGTGACCAACCCTGATGATGTAATTCCAATTTTAGCCACTATGTAAAATCTGCATCAGAGCCTAGCGCACTTCCTGGGGGCTTGATTCCCCTGAGTTCTTTCAGTGTCGTCCATAACATCTTTCCTTTTTCATTGTCTGTGGAGCAGCATCAGACTTTTAACCCTATGAAATCACAAATTTTATTTTTAGCTCTCTGGTTTTGGGATTTGGGAGAGATTTATTTAAGTTAACTTATTGTTTTGGACTGTTTTAGGAATAAGGTATAACAATAGGAATAACATGTAAGATTGTTTAAAATGGGTGTAGTTCCCTTTTAACTTGTGTGATAAAGTCATTGCCTAATACTGTGGTTTTGCACTTTGAATATTGTAACAATGTATTAAATTTGTATGTGTCTGTGGGCGCTGTTTTGTCAAATATGCATCATGTGGTTAACTCTGACCAGTCAGACAGAGCCCTCACTGTTGCAAAGTCTATAAACACTATATCTCAAATATCTATATAGGTAGGTATATGTTTATACACTTACATACTGTAAGTGCTTAGGCAGCTTAGCAGAAGAATGGGCACGATGTTAAAAACTTTACTTTGTCATCGTTCTCTATCAACATACAAATTGAAATCTTTCCCATTTCCCAGAATGCACATTCACATTAACAACTCAGTTTCTGACATGATATAAAACTCATTCACCAGTAAATGCAATACACTGCAAATTATTAGTACTCTCTCTCTTTCTCTCTCTCGCTCTCTCTATATATATATATATATACACACACACTACAATGATAATGCAATATGAAATGATGCTCTTATTTTTAATATTTCAAATGTCTTAAGTTGTGGTAGCGTGAAATTGCTGTTTCTATTGCTGGGTAGAGAAGATGACAGCAGCTAGTATTTCTTCCATTTCAGGTGCTGAATTGGTTAAATGCACTTACATTTACCTCAAACAAGAACCCAAGCAAACAAGCACTTACTATGATTAATATCACACAACACAGTTTTGCATGTAAGGCGTCCATGTACAATTCCTATCATTATTTTAAAGAGTGCATTAACATCTATCATTGCTGGGAAATCACATTTTCCAACATTTCCTTGCTACGCCCAAGCCCTACAGCTCAGAGACAGTAGCGCGTATGCTGCTGACCTTTCTCAAGCAGCTTGAAGGCTTTTTAGACCTTTTCTTGGGAGGTGAAATATAAAGAGGGATCCAGCTGGGTACACCCCCAATGTCATTAGAGTGCAGCACAGCACAAAACGTCACAGAGCAGCACATGCCAGGCTGTTAATGCCTAGCACTTTGAGCTACAGACATCTCATGGCTGTGTGCCTCCAGAGACTGTGTGCCTAATGAAACCAGCCAAGCAATGAATACAATGTAAGTGTATCTGTCCAGTGGTTGGACACAGAAGTTGTTATGGACTACCAATACCAATAAAAAAAGTAGAGTTCTTCGGGCCAGCCATGTTATTTACAATCAATGTGCCTCCATGAATCCAGCATTGATTTGATACTTATAACAGCCATTTTTTTTTTTTTGGCAGGGGTGCATTTTTAAGGTCACAGATGTTAACCAACCTGCACATTTTCAACAGTTAAGAGCTGAACGGCTATGTCGACTCTCTAAGCAATTCCGAATTCAGTTTCTGCCCTTAAATTGTACAGTATTCGTTCTCAAGGACTAAATAATCAACATAATTATACTCAGTGTAACACTCATTTTGTGGTTGGATGGCGATACAAGAAATAGAACAGATGTTCAGCTTTTGATGGCAGGCATAAAAGATCGTCTCGAGGAGCTCCACTTAAAATCAAACCCCTCCCATACTCCCCTGTGTTCTTTTGCCTGGAAAAGAGGCAGACTGACAGGAATTTTAATTGGCGGACCAAAGAAATGTTCTTGTTGTCAAAACACGGTTATTACCATTCTAGTTTTTGGCACTTCAAAATGAAAAAATAGAAAATTATAGGGTATAATTAAATTAACCGTGAAAGTTATGGTTGATAACTTAATGGCAGTATTGAAAGCAGTGAGAGCAGATGTTTCTTACCCAGTGTTAACTGTGTGTTGTACACAATCACCCTGACACCAGGCTTGAGCTCGAACTCCACCAAATTTTGGTTCAGCGCACTTACAATTATATCGGATACCTGTTAGACACATACATGTTTTTTACAGTCAAAGAGCAGCAATTTTCTAAATACAGAGCAAATCTTTATTCTCCTATTCTATCTCTGAAAGGATTTCAACAATTCGTGATGCACAATTCAAGTCATAGTCAATCATACCTGCTCTAGCTCCTCCTCGCTCTTTTTCTTGACCTCTGTTTGGTTTTTGTGAGGTAACAGGAAGAGCTCAGCAGCTGTTGGCACTCCTGGGAACACAGCGACTAAGAGCTGCTCCTCCGGGAAGTCAGACACCTGTGACAAGCCAGAACAATGCACTGTGAAAATGATTATTACAAATAGCTTCATCAATTAAAGACACACAACTTTGTTCTGTGCCAATGAAAAAAAAAAAAAAAAAACATTAATTCTGTCAGCCGATTCAGGTGGAGTAGATTATTTTGTGAGTGTAATGTATGTACTGCATTTGAACCATGTGCATAAGGAAGCACAGAGCTCAGCTCAGCAGGGGGTGATGATAATAACTTCCTTTTCTAGAGAAGTGTAGACTCGGTTTCATTGCCATAATCAAAAGGGTACGATGGATATATGTTGCAGTGGGAAGAGTATGCAGCGCGAGCGTGGCAGCGGAGTTGAGCTGACTGTCTGAACTAGCTCTCAGGTTTCGCTTCGTTTGGTGTATGGTTGCTGTAGTCTCTCCCCGCTCCAGCAAAACAGTTTGGTTTATATACAGTATATGCATTGAAGTAGGGCTAGACAATTTTATTCATATATGCAAGTTAATATTTAATGTATATAAAGCAAGTAGAGGGTACCTGTAATTTCAGGATTATAAACATACTGTTCCAGGAAAAGTTACATTTTAATCTTAGGAGAGTACTTAATTATGTACTCAGACTCTCAGTCCAGATATGATTGCCTAAGTGGTTGTATATACTCAGCATTTAAGATGGAAGAACAGGAAGTAGCAGACTTTACTTCACCTTGTTCATGAAGTTTTTGATGTCTTAATGCTATTCTTGGGTCACTATGTGGAAGTTGTGCATAGGCAAACTTGGCAAAGTATTTCACTGCTGGACTAATGGGATTTTCATAAAACTGAGCTGTCTATGCAGCAGAGAGATAACTATAACTACCAGAATGTAATGCACCACACCAGACCAATAAACGCTTCAGCTAACGGGTGACATAATGAAAGACTGGCCGTTTTTCCGCAGTAAAACAATATGGCAGCTGGCTAGTAACACATTATCTTGAATTACAATTGAACAGTAAAGTAAAACATGTTTCTTAAATTTGATCAACACTGCTTAGTGTTACTGTTTGATCTCAGTTTTGTTGGCCTTTGTTTTTACAATACAGGAAACAGTATGACAAACACTTCCTGTTCTCAAATTCTTGTATTACAGCCAAACAGGGCACTAAAATGTGTTTCTGGAGACATTTTGGGTGAGAAATAGGCAATGCAGTAATAGAATCTTGGTTTATATTTGATCAACACTGCTTAGTTTTGCTGTTTGATCTCAGTTTTTTTGTTTTGACAACACAGGAAGCAGTATGACAAACACTTTCTGTTCCCAAATCCTCCAATTCAAACCCAACAGGGAACTAAAATGTGTTTCTGGAGACATTTTAGGTGAGAAAAAGACAATATAGTAACAGAATCCTGGTTCACGTTTGATCAGCTCTGCTTAGTTTTTAAGTTTTATCAGAGTTTGGTTTGAGTTTGACAGAGCCGGCGGTGGGTCTGTCTGCTTCTATACTCTCTGCATCCATATTGGCGAAAATAAGAAAATGCAGACGGAAAATCTGAAGTTCAAGCAAAAGAACTAGATTCAGGGAAAATTTGAGCTGAAAAATTAGCAGGAAGATCTGAGCCCTGCTAAGATGAAACAAAGTTTACCACAGTTCATTCACACATACCGCCCACGTTGCTGTGGTACAAATTTGGTTGAAAATGGGCAGTGTATCACTATGACAACTGTAAGTGAGGAATTCACTTTTTTGTTGAATTTTAATGTTAATGCTTAAAACATACAATAATATAATAACCAAATATAAAACCCAAAAAATCATAAATAGAATTTGAACTATTGCTGCTTTCGCTTATTATTTGCGTTTTATGCTTTCAAGCTGAAATCATAGTGAGGGGAAACTGATACAGCAGTCTTCATGCTCAGCATGCTTCTGAGGTTTTTTTTCCTAACCAGTCAGTTCAAAATTTGAAAAATGCACTTAATAGACGGTATCAAACACAAGGTCACATGCCAGTATTTTGTAGTAGCAGAAACATTGTCGAGGAATGCCACTCAGATCAGCACATTATACAATGATGTGAGGTTAATACAGTTTCTGTAATACAGTAGAACTTTCTAATTCAACTGTGTTGTCTTAGATAGACTCAGCATTAACAGGGCAATAGTGTTTTAACAATTCATCATCAACACAGGCATTTAGTAGAGAAACTGAACTAACTACTGTTTTTCCTCACAACTAATGCTGCTCAGTTCTGCTCTATAGAAACAAGAGAAGAAGAGAGATGAAGAAAAGGACAGAAAGGGTAAAACATAAAAACATACACATAACAACAGAGTGAGAAAAACAAAGACACAGTGTTGAATGCATAATGACCTTTATGTCTAGTTCACAGCTGTAAGCGCCCACTTTTTCCAAATCTAATTTCCTCTACCTCCAAGTTCATCTTGTGTAATTTTGAAAAATGTTCAGCGCTAATGTTTTTCAACAAAATATTCCTCTAAAACCAAAATACTTACAAACCATCTACCTCCAATATGTTTTACAGTGTATTATAAATGTCACCCGTCTTTTGCATTGCTATCCCTAGGCAGAATATCCGCATGTGAACAAGAACGTAGCCTTCAAAAGTGTGGGGAGAGCCCATGTAAAGTAGGAAGATCTGGGGGTCCTCCTTCAAGACATTTTGAGCGTCAAACACTTCATTTCCTGCATTCTGGCCAATTTTTAACAGTTTATGGAGAAGATGTCATTATTAATGTAAAGGAAAACACAAAATTCAGGTGGCAGATAAAAAAATAATGCATATATTAATACGTATTGATAGCTCATTTTTGTTCAGAACTTTCTGCACAGTCAAAAACACATTCCACACCTGTGTTCTCCAAGAAATCGGGAATAAAGTCATAATATTTTAAGGAAAAATATACTAGCTCTATAGTTGCTTGTAAATTACCGTATTGTTCTGCTAAAATGGAAGTATGCCTGTCAGAACATCTAACAGGCATTTCCATTTAGGACTCAGGATGAGATTCTGTGTGCCCTGCTCTCACCAAAAGTGAAGAAGACTTACAATTCCTGGTCTTTAGTGAGTAAGCCAGCTAAGGACTGCTATTTCTGTCCTATCACTAAATAATCAACATGTTTAATTTGATACTGGTACCATAAGATATGATCACAGAAGGCAAATCACCTGCAAAACGACAGCCTCTTGTACTCTAGCCTTGAGCTCTCTCCTCTAATGAAACGCACTGCGCTGTTTCTGATTCATCCACAATGCACTCCAGCAATCATAACGCTGCATGTTAAACAGGCGGCAGCAAATCAAACAAACACCAGTAGAAAATGTTTCTCATCTCGTGGGAAAATGAGGGAACCCTCAGCAGATCCAATGGAAATTATCGGCTATTTGATCTAAATACATATGCAATTAATAACAAATTAGTGGTAGGAACAAATCCCCACTGTCCCTACTATGAATTATGCCCGTGCATACGAATATATAACTTGTAGAACATGAAGAGCATCTCCAGCTGTGGTCAGTAATTCAGTTTTTTGCGTTAGTGGTTCCAATAGTCAGTTAGTGTTGGAGCAGCAGACTTGAGAATTGAAACAAATACTGGATGAATTGCCGTGAAATCTTCCTCAAGGGATAAAGCTTAACAACTTTGGTGATCCCCTGACTTTTCAACTTTTGGGTTCATGGCAGTATCCCTGTAACTGCTAAATGCCCATCAGCTAGCCATGTAATTTAGCATTTATCAGTAAAAAGCAATAATTACCATGCCCACACCAGAAAGCTTTAGCAACACATTTAACAGTGTTTAATGAACAAGTACATTTGTTTATCCAAATTTTGTGATTCTAAGTTTTCCCTTTTGGGTTAAAGCTTGACAATACACTCAAACATTTCTCACAGAGCAGCAACAAATAGAAACATTGCAATGACTCTATGTCAGTGTCTAAAAACAAACAAAAGAGAACAATTTGGTGAAAGTTTCCTGGCTTAATCTCAATTTCCAAAGATGCCGAAAGCTTATTTTTCTTTAGGTTAAAAAAAGGTGAAGCCAAACAAATGTATCTGTTTTTGTTTCCAGAGAAGCATTCTTTAAGCCCTGAGCTCTTAACCAGTTTATACAAGCAAGGGGGCCGTGCCTGGGTGGTGATCACTCTTCATTTTAGAGCCTGTGATGTTTTTATGTTTTCTCAGTGGCCTGGGTGGACAGTGGAGTGGGTATAGCCAAAGCACATCAATTATCAAGCACAGAAATCACTATTTGAGTACCAAAGTAGTGGACAAATGATAGCCGTGGGCATGACTTGCAATGAGAGAGGGGGCGGCGAAGGGGGAGATAAAGTGAATAGGATGACAGAGGAGGCAATAGCCCCTGAAAAAAAATCAATATAGTTTGACCATGATTGTTCTCATTGCTATCAGTCATTAGTTTAAAAAGCTGGCTGGCTGGTGTGGAGTGCTTCCTTTTGATGCTCTGTATTACTGTTGGATACAAAAATCAGATTGAGATGGGAAGCAGGAAGAGAGGTGAGACACTCAGCGAAGACGAGTTTACCCGCTGCAGGGAAGAGTGGCTCAATGTCGTTCAATACGAAGATTTCACAGTGCAATATTTTTGCAAGCTTACCTGAAGAAATACTATTTGAAAAAGATAAGCTCTAGTGGGACTCCACTCAGAAATAAACCACATGCATGCAAAGTGTAAGATAGTGCGTATCCACAGATACAGTACACATTTTGCATGGGCAGGTCAGTTTTGCTTTTACATGTTCTGGTTTAAACTTAATATGGATAAACCCCTTGAGATGTGCCAGATGCAGTTCTATGGGATACTTAGGCAACACTTCATCCGGATAATCAAGTATTCATGCCCAACTTACAGTCAAAACACCTTCAGCCATGCCAGCAGCTCTGCGGGAAGCTCTCTGAGGTTGTACTTAGGCGCAGTGCATCCTAGTTCCCAAAGGAAAATGGCATTGTACATTTCTGCAAACCACATAATGTTTCTAAAGTGACATAACATGTATATGAGCTGACTTAGACATTGGGAGGTGGAGGTGATGGTGGACAATGTGACACCTAGGTGAGACGACTGCCAAGGTGCAGACCACTAATCAGGACCAACAAACAACAAAATGGTAGTTTTATAATAATCCAGTCTTCTGCTACTTTGCCACCAAAAGCGGTTGTTTTTTAAGAGACATTGCTGTGTTCTTACCTGGGATTGTTCCACTCGAACTGGGTATTTTAAGCTAAAACATGACCTTTTCCTAACCATTACCATTTGATCTTTGTGCCTAAACCTAACCACACTTTCAACCACAGCGCTTTTGAAACATAAAGAAATGTGAAGTTTCAATGTATAAACTACATAATAACAAAAAAATGGAATGCATTCTTGGTTTGCAGAAACGCACAATGCCAGCATTTATTCTGGGTATTGGTTTGCTAAGTGAGTGCTATGAGGAAAATGCCAGTGTTTGTATGCCAGCATGCTCATAAAATCAGATTTTAGCAGGTTTTACATGGTCGTCATCTTAGTTTAGCATGCTAGCATGCTGACATTTGCATATCCGTGCTATACACAGAGTACAGCTGAGACTGGTGGGAAAGTCATTAGTTTTGCAAGTACATATTGATGGTTGATATTGGATAAATAAATTGTTGCCCTAATAATGAAACTAGATAAAGGTTATGGGATTATCAAAGCTAAAACAACCCATACCTAGGGAAATTCTGGAACAAACTGATTTAAAATGCATCCAAATGCTGCCGGTGATGCCAACAGAAAAATCAGGAAATCAGGAAATCCTTATGATTCACTGTGTGGGGCCCAAAATGTCATGGCTATCTATCCTGTAGTTGTTGTTGACCAAATGTCCATCAAAGGGAATTATATTGCCATTCCAGTCATACTGCCAGCATGAAATGACCAAAATTATTAGCATTCATGGGAACCATGAATATATGCATCAAATTGGATTTGTGCCAATCAACCATGGCTGTATATTAACATATTCAATTTCCCAACTGGGAACCTAATCTTGTTGGAGCTACTACATTTGAGACATGACAGCAAGTCAATAGGATTTTAGGCCCTAGGCTGTTTTCACACAGGCATTTTTTAGGTTGGCCCAATCAAATTTTGGGCCCGAGCGTGGTGCGTCTGGGTCAGTGTGAACACAACAGTCGCACTCTGGTGCGGACCAAAACAGCCGAGACCTCCCCAAGGAGGTGGTCAACCTCGATCCGCGCAACTATCACTATAAGTTTGAGCTAAAAACGCTCCCGTAGGTGCGACCTCTTGCTCACGAGGTAGAGTGTGCGCCCCATGTGCCTGTGGCTTCTGCAGTGGTCTGGGTTCAAGTCCGGCCTGTGGCCCTGTGCTGCGTGTCATTCCCCCTTCTCTCTCCACCCTTTCCTGTCTCTCACGCTGTAAAAAAAGGCTCCCGTAGTTAAGACAATGGACACTGCCTACCTGGTCGTTCGTTGGTATCTGCGTCTGATGAGGAGGTTGCATTTCAGGAGGATTAATCTACGTCTCCTCCTGAATTGTCTTAAAATGCACATTTGGCGTCTCCAGTGCATCAACACAATATTGTCAAGTCGCAGTTGGGCTTCACAATCAAACTGTATCGTTTGTCAAGAGTGGTACGTACAAATGATAACAAATGCAACGTGTAGTTGTTGTGGCTCCATTGTGTACATTTATTTCTCTTTACTTCTCAGCACTTCTTTTTCCGACTCGGGAGTCATGGAAACATGACGCTCCGCGCTTCTTTTTCCATCTGGGAGTCATGGAAGCATGACGCTCTGACAGTGGTGCGGCCTTTGGACCCGAGTAAAAACAAAGGTGTGTGAAAGCGAGCTGTTGTAGCTGAAAATTTAAATAATAATTTTCGCATCTGGTGCGCACCAAGGGCTACATATGTGAAAGCTACCTTAAATATCAAGTCATGGGAGTACATCCAAATGCTGAGTTATTTTACTCCAAAACCCACATCAACCTTATGTTGGCATGAAAAAAAGTTAGAGGATAACCGAAGCCCGTAAAAACACCAAGTTTGAGAGAGAGAGACTGAGTAGGTAACAGATATTTTAAAAAAGTAACCACTGTAACATCTAAACTGACCTTTCTGCTGTTTTCTACTGTTTATTAACCTGTTTTCTGACCCATTTGTTATGAACTTGACATCCCAGTGCGAAAAAACAAAACAAGAAAAACAAGAAAACTCGCTCCTGGCAATGGGAAAAGAGTCTCTTGCCTACTTTTAACAGTTTTTTCCATGTTTAAAAAAAACCTGCATACACATGCTAAATAAGGTTGCAAAGGGATATAGGTTTAATCCTCTGGCCATCACTGCCCGTACCAAATTTGATGAAAATTCATCAAATAACAGATATTTTTCATTCTGGACCTAAATGGTGGGCCAACTCACCGATGACATTTTTATTTTTTAAGTCATACTGCGAGATTACAATTTGTAATCTGATAGGTTGCTCCCACCCTGCATGCTAAACAGTATAACACTACCCCTGACGTCCAAGCACTTAAATCAATTCTACTTCAAGCCCAACACAAACCAAACATAAGTGTGAAATCTTAATAGAATTGAAATCTAGATTGTGCTTAAACTAATGTTCTAGTCATTTAAAATAAAGTTAATTATTTAGAATCAAATTGTAAAACGGAGTGAAAACTGTGCATGTGCAGTCTGGAAACATGGCCTGCAATGTAACAACAGTGGTAAAGGATATAAGAAAAGGACTAAATAGCAATGCACAATTTGAAGGAGCAGACAGGACTGCATTTCACTTGAGTTGTATCTTACATAATTTAATGTGAGAAATATTTTGATTGATTGATTGATGACTTCTTTATACTATGCATCAGTTGGATGAGAAGTATTTTGTTGCCTTTGGGGAAGCAACACAGAGATGGTAGTTTAACAGCTTGCATCAACATTTGTGGAAAACTATGGTGGGGTATGAACATTGTAAACTGTGTGAGTTTGAGCTGAGAAACATTAAGGGAATGTGAAAGGTTGATGGCTGAAGACGGACAGAGTGGAATGAAATAACCTCCATCACTGAATGTGCATTCAGGACCAGGAGAGTCAGTGGCACTAAAATGAGACTAGGTGAAGAGTCATGACTTGATAGATCCAGCAAAGAGTGCTACACAACACAGCACCTCAGCTAAATGGACCTTGACTTTAATTGTAAGTCATTCCCTCTCTCATCTCCTATTTTATTGTTGGGGAGTTGTTTACTATGTTGAAAAGCCATCAGTTGTAGACCGGCCTCTGTCTCAAGCAAGAGTTCTCAACCATAACAAAATAGAGGGAAAATAACCCTTCTGTCACCACTCGGCCGATATATCTGTCTAGAAATGAACTTTGTGTCAGCGGCAGTCTCATAAACAGATCTACAGTCCTTTCACATGGATAGTGGCTGATAGCAGACTCCAGCAGGATAATGTGAAAAGATGAAAACAAACATAGTGACACATCAGCCGCTATCCACAAGAGTAATATATAAAAAACACATATGAGACTATGACCATTTTCACTCCCTGCTCCACTTAATGCTTCAATTCAAGGGAGACTCTTTAAGGATGGTTATGTAATGTAATCCTAGTTCAATGATCACTAATAGAGCTCTCTGATGCAGTGGTTCCCAACCTGGGGCTCCTTACCCCCAGTAGGGGTCGCCAAAGCTCAGGGGTACATTTAGAAACATTTTAAAAAATACATGCAATGGGCCTATTGCTGCGTTCATGTGATGTTGGAGGGTCAGAGTTTGTAACTTCCAACAGCGTTGTGTTCATGTGCTTTGAGGTCGTAAAGTAAGAATAACATGGAAAGTACAAAAAAGATGGATTGCCTTTTTAATGCAATGCATTTTCAAAGATATGTATATTATTCATGTAAACGTCTGCCTATTGAAAGTAGTAGATGATATGAGGGGAGGATGCTTTCTCTAAAAACTGATATTTATGTGAATTTTTAAAAAAGTTTCTTACCATCCCTATCAAACAAATTGACTTTTGCCCACCATGTTTATGCATTTTGTTTTTCTGACTTGAGAGGGCATTGGTGTGATTTTTTCCATTGGGAAAGTTTTCATTCTGATTATTCCAAAATCAGATGAACACAGCATATATTTAAGCATTCATTAATTTCTGTGATGAATACTGAAGATATCAATGTTTAAAAAACTCTAAGGATAAGGGCAAGTTGAAGACCTAAACACAAGTCATATTTACAAAACTTAGATGTTTGTTATAGAGTTAAAAAATACATAATACAGAGGGTCATATATAAAAGTTGTAAAAATATCAGTAAAACTCATATCTGATGTAATTCACATGAAATGATCTTCTTAAAATTCATCCAAATACCTCGTTTTACACAAACCAGTATTTATAAATACTTGAGTTATTGTTAGAACATTTTTTTTGTTCTGTAATTGTTATGCACTAAATATAATCTGAAATATTCATAAAATATGTCACTTATTCAGGGTCCTATATGTAATATATATTATATATATATCCTATATATAATAGGATTCATCAATTCAGTGATAGAAGAGGATATGAGGAAAAAATGTTGGGAATCACTTATCTAATGTGTATTGCGGCACTGATATTCTGCATGTACCTACTTAGATAACCTGAATAAACCTATTAATGTACTATTTAAGTACATTTCGATTTTCCCAATAAAATACCAGTTTTTTCTTATTAACTAATACTTATTAACTAATGGACAAGCTCAGTGTGCGGAGAAAAAATGATTACGGTCAGAATTAAGATTCTTATTTACTGTCATTTTAATAAATTCACCATCTCAAAATTTTGGTTCTTGTACATTATAGTTTCTCCCCCTTAATAAGCTGTGCTGACAGAAGTTTGTGCCGTGAACAGTCAAGCCGTCAAGTGTAGGTGACGTAATGGAGGAGAAAAGTAGTTGAACCAGACAGTTATTTTTAGGAACTTGACATGACTCACAAAATGCAGTGTTAAGGAGCATTATTTTCAAGCTGTTACTGCAGTGCATTGTGTGCCAGTACAGGACATATTTACTCATGTTGTACAGTTGAATTAATTAGTAAATAATTGTTTTGGGTATTTGATTAAAGGACAGGTTCACCATTTTTTTCAGGACTGTTTAAAACCAGTAGTCAGATACAGGGTTTCCTTGCTGTAATCATTCTTCATTTTCACATTTGCCCTGAAGACATCTCCTCTCAAACCAAATTTAAAAGTGATAGGGGAATAAATCCATAACCCTCTTTATGTGTAAAATTACATTTCAAAGTTTATCCAAAGATCTTTGTGTTACTGTCTCCTCACTGCACCTCAGCAAGGGCAGGCTGTCCGAAAGAACACAAAGAGGAGAATTTGTCCTAAAACCCTTGTAACACTGGAAAATATGTGCCTAATTTGTCAAACTCAGACTGTTGAAGCCTCATATTCACTTCAGATAAACATTTTCACATGGAAGAAGACTCTGGATTTTGGATTACTATGATGGGATCTCTTAACGGCCAGAGTGAACATGAGGAATGATTACAACAAGCACATTTTAGTATTCACATGGGCACGTGACTCGTGTTTTAATACAGATTTCAAAACAACTCACACACATCCCTTTCATATGAGAAACACGGGCATGGATCTGAGTCCTCCTGACCCCAAAGTCTACTTGGTTTGATTAGTGTTTCCGCCTGAATAGGTGGTCTTAGGTATGGTTCATGTATACTTTGATTCGGTGCACATCAGCTGTGAACATCAACTGTACCAAAACACCAAAGCTGATTGTCTTTTTAGCAGGACTACATAGAGTTTTTAACCGGTTATGAAACAGCTCCAATTTAATACTGAATCTTCCATATCAGACAGAGCAGCCTGCTGCAGACAGACCCAGAGCCACCTTCGCTGTTCCCTTTGACCTGCAGTCATAGCTCAGGCAGGAGGCGGAAAGTTCTGCGCCTGAGAGCAACAGCTCCACCTCTGGCAGGAAGCAGAGCTTCCCCTCACCCTAAAGCTACACTGAGGTTAATATGAGGCTTCACTTTCCAGAGTTCCCTGGGTAGTGTTTTCTCGCTAAAATGTGTTTGAGAGGCAGTAACTGTAAATTCTGTGTCCAAAATTGTATTAGGAAGAGATCTCTTTATGGCTAGTATGAATAGGAGAACAAACAGCAACCAATAATTCTTAGGCTTCATATTTAAACTCAAATGAGAATTCATTTGGTGAAAATGTGAATCTGCCCTTTAACCACACATTTAATTGCACCATGTAAGCAACATATAACTATGAATAATAAAGGGCTTTAATATGTGCTCAGACTCCCCTACACGAGGGTTAAAACCCTGACAGTTTTAGTTTATATTTTGTGAGAAATTCAGGATTTCTCACACGTACATTTGTTTGTGGTGGCCCGCCACAACTAGATGTGTGGAGCTGGACTGTTAATTAGGAGCGTTATTGTAATATATATACCATTCGGTTATTCAAAGTGCACTTCGGCAGAGACATCGCAGCAGAACGTCAGGCACAGTGAAAGTGAAACCGTTCACTCTGCAGGGTCTAAAAGTTTACTTTCACTTACAAACATCTGCAGACATTTCTCTTCTCTCATCAGTTGATGTGATCTGATTAGCTGGAAACTGATAGACATCAACCTCTCCCCTCCCATATTCAGCTACTGCTACACCTACTGGTGAACACTGAATTGCTGAATATTTCATTTAAATTTTTTTATTGAAATACACACAGATAAAGCATGTAGCAGTTTACCAAAATATTCTGGCACTAGTACATTGATTGCCATAAAAGCCCAAGATAGAGTATACATTCTTGCACATGCACATAAATTCATGAGTTTAACTGTTACTCAGATTATGCTGGTTTCTATGCCAATATCTGTGATTTATGAAATACACAAGCCTTTAATAGCTTGAGAATACATCAATAACCAGGGGTGATTAATTTAAGAGGTAAATTTACATCCTCAGTCGAGTGAGTTTAAATGTAAACAAAATTATTGCGTTTTCAGGGCTGTTAACATCGATTGATTATACTTGTGAATACTTTAGGAGAAACTTGTCACTTGTGGTCTTGGTGGAGCAATTTATTTTGATTTTAAAATAATTAAAAGGAAAAAAGACAACTCTTATTTTATTTTGCATGATATCATAATCCAGGAAAAGGAAAGTCAATTGGCTCAAAGCACCGGCCTGAGTCTGGGTTGTCCAGGCTATTCATGAGATCCCCCTCACCCATTTAAATATTCCTCTAAATGCGCCCACCTGCAGCTCTAATGCTCAGTATGTTGTCAAGATGGCCAAGAGTGCAGCACAACCAAATGCAGTCCGCTATTCATGAGCTGTGAATGGGGAGATGAGTAGCACTTAACAATGATGGGTGAGCTTCCTACACACACTGAGAGCACTTGCACCCCTCCTACGTTCAAGTACGCTAACACACACGCAGACATTTAGTCACGGTGACAGGTATCGTCGCTCAAAGGTCCCTATCAAGCCCACATACTTGAAGGTCTGAGATCATTTAATAAGAGACTTAAAATTAAAGAATCAGCGCTCATGAAGCCATCTTGGGTGAGAAGGAAAGCAGAGGTGTCTTCACACTTGTCTGATGATGAATCACAGGGTGGCCCGAGGGCGTTCTCTTGCCGCACCAATGAGTATTGGGCAGCGGAGGTAATAGGGGTATAGGAAATAATTGAGAAATAGCAGGGTGAGAAAGACAATAGGAAATAAAAAGACGGAAAGGAAGGAGTTGAAAACTGACAGAAGGATGGAAGGAAGGACAGAGAAAATGAAAATCACTCACTTGGAGCAGAGCCTTCTTAATTACTCTCCCCACATCCTGTCTCCACTCGGGTATGTCGGGGTTGAACTCGTCCAGATTAGGGGAGAAAGATAAAAGTAGAGATTTGAAGAATTCTGTCGGAGAGAGTCGGGGGAGAATCAGCCATTAATTCACTCCGATCCGGGGGCATTATTCTCAGGGAGCCGTGCCAACTGTCATTTTACTCAAGTTGAGTTTCAGGTAGTTAACACTTGATGAAAAGAAGAGGGTTTCTCATATCCCCTGCACTTCCCTTTGGCTAAATGTACCAGATGCACTTCTAGATAATTAGAAAATGTCACAGCTTTATGCCAACCCATCCACTGGTAATAAATCATTGCATTTTACAGATAGTTGCTGCTGGATTACTTCATTTCAAATGAAGACATATTCTTTAGAGGTTCTAACAGTAATGTAATATATTTTCCTCAAGTAGGAGCAATTTCATTTCAAAAACATTTTACACACGGCAGTCAGAAGATGACAGTATAAAAATTACGTGCTCTGAAAGATTTAACTACTTTCCATAAAACTTGAACATATTGAAAAGTAAAAAAGATGCCGACAGTACAGACTTCTTTACAATACTGACCTTTTACTGCTATGGTCTTGGTATCTTGCAGTATGGTGTTGGCTGCAGCCACTTGGACTGTGATGGTGTGCATTCCATCGCTGGAGAAAGTGTGAGAGATACTCCCATCCAACGTTATCACGGGCTGAAAATGCAAAAGGTACAGTTATAAAATAACGTCACACACCGAATCCAACTGCCATAAAAATTATGGAATAGCACACTTCTGCAAATGCTGTGTTTAAAGTGTGGTTAGGTTTAGGATCAAAAACCACTTGGTTATGGTTTGGAAAAGATCACGTTTTGGGTTGAAATACCTGGTTTGAGGGTAAATTCATCATCAATCATCCACCATGCCCTCCACCTCCAGATGACAAAGTCGAACAACTTTAGAGACACTAATATGATTTATATGATGTGCAAATGTAACTTATTCCTGGGCCGCAGAATTAAACAATGCCAACATCTTCTGGTGTTAGTGCTGGTGAACTTTGCTTTATCCACCTTTTATGCTGTCTTGCCTTCATCAGGGTGCTGTCTGAAGTTGACTCTGGTTCCTTTTGTAGCCCATCCAGCAGTGGTGTGATACACAGATTATCAATAACAGGAGTTTGACTGATTAAGTAATATGAAGTTTGGGTTAAGTAGAAGTGTGTTAAGGTCAACTGTTAGCCCTTTTTACACTGACATCCTGTAATGGGGCCACAGTGATGGCAATTTATTATGCCGCCTTTGCTTTATTATATGGAACGAAACAATGCAGGCATTAGAGGCTTGACGGGCGTGACATGTAACTCAACAGCGTCAGTCTCTAGTGTGACATATAACGTTGGAGCAGGGTTTCTAATCAATTACATGCAATAACAGTTATTTAATGATCCATATTGTATAGCACTTGATCTCGCCCTCTGCTCAGAGGGTAAGGAGCTCCTAGACCTCGCTGTCTCACCAGTTCGCTGACATTGTCAGTTGCTGTTCTTCTTCTTTCAGTTAGCTACTGACTGCTGTTAGCTGCTTCTTAAGCCTCTTGGCGGTGGGTAGCACACAAAACGTCATATCTGCCTCGTCCCTCTGTCCCTTGCTATCTCCACCCCTGGCTTAAAGGCGAGAAAACTCTGTACCCCAAATCTGCAATAGCTTTAGATTTTGACATTTTGATATTCATGGTTTCCAGAGGATGAAGCCTAATGACTTCGGTGATTGTCTAAGTTTTCCTCGAGCATCACAAAGAGGTTGACATTTGCATTCTTGAATTGTCTCAACTATTAGCTGGATTGCTATTTTATTACTGATATTCATGCCCCCCTTTGAAAGAATAGTAATAACTGGAGATGTTGCATTGTGGTTTTTTGGATTGCTGTCTCTCAGTGCAGCCTCAGATAACTGTTAGCTGGCTGTAGACTCTCAAGTGGCTTTCAGACAGAAAGCAATTGCTGCATTTGCCTCCATTATTTTCAGTGTAACTACGGCCAAGGTCGAGACCGGTCGAGCAGCAGTGGTGCATATATACATTATCAGTCTTCAACTTTTTCAACTTGACATCCTGCCACACACACTGCAGCGAGGGGAATTATACAGGAGCTGATTTAACTGATATTAGAGTTCCCCAAATTATACGTTTCTAGACAACAGACAAATAAATTAATTTAATCACAAATCACCAACATACAGTGAAAGACTGAAACGTTTAAAGAAATTGGAGAATTACCTCAGTATTGTTGCCAAGCCACCAAAAGTAAGTAACAGTACGTGAGTGGCTGGGTAAGACCACTGCTGTGATGTTCACTTCCTTGTTCTTTATGACCACGAAGGGAGCAAGCAGCTGGACATGCTCCACTGGACCTGAGAGAGAAACACCACAGAGGGGCTGGTATTATGCATGGCTACTTCTAATGAGGCACACTTGAGAGTGTGCTTTCCATTCAAATAAGAAAAAGACAATAGGCAAGATCAGAAATCCTATCACAAAGTACATGGGGTGTAAAGCTTGTTTCAGGGAGAGAAATACTCCAAACACCATCATTTTTATATGACAGCTTAGTGTGCTCGGGTTTTCTCTCATCGTCCGAAGACCTGCACCTTAGCTGGAATGATAAATAGTCCAAAGGTATGAATGTGAGCATGACTGTGCTTCTCCGTGTGATAAACTGATGTGTCCGGGGTGATTTTCTGCATTTTGTCTTTTGCATTTTAGGATATGATCCACCCCCCCATACCCTGAACAGAATAAGTGAAAAATTAAATTATAAATCTGTCACACTCAGGTCCTGTTTAGTTGACACTGGAGCTATGGTAGCAGTCATTAAGCTCTGAGAATTTAGTCTTTAAGAGTTTTCACACAGCTATGTCCCTCTCATCCACACATCTCGTCAGTTCTATGGGCCTTTTCCTGTCATTTTACATGTTACATAGCCTGCTAGCTCATCCATGATCCTGCCTACAAAGATATGATTGGTCGATTGTTAATCAAAAAACTCAGAGGCCTGCAAAGAGGCTTAACAAACTCCTTTTGTGCTTCAAGTCTTAGCTGACTTTTTCAGTACTGGCCACGGCCTTTATCTTTTCCTAACCTCATGCATTGAGTTGCCTAGAGAAAACCATAAACATGGTATTCACCCTTTTTTCCATTTACATGTTTTACATCTGTAAGCAGATAATGTATGGAAAACAAATTAAATCAGTTGTGAGAGAATGCTTTGCAGATCCAATTCAATTTTATTCATACAGCCCAATATCACAAATTCCAATCTGCCTGAGAGGCCTTTACAACATACGACACCCTCTGTCCTTGGCCTCCCTTAGCAGATAAGGACCCCCCCCACACCACCACCAAAAAAAAAACAACAACAAACCATTAACAGGATACATGCAGTACGAACATTTTGATCCTTTGTGCATTGTTTATTAAAGGTCCAGTGTGTAGGATTTAAGAGGATATATTGGCAGATATAGAGTATGATATAATATGTATGTTTTCTTTAGTCTGTAATCACCTGAAAATAAGAATTGTGGGGGTTTTTTTACCTTAGAATGAGCACATTTTATCTACATAGGGAGCAGCCCTGCGCAGAGAGTTCCCACTCGGCTAATAGACTTTACATTGTAATGATGTAACAGACCTTAAAATGCTTTTCTCAGCTCCAGGAGAGTTTTACAAATATTAAACCAACACGGCTCAAAAAACTAGGGAAAAAAAGTTTAATAATTGGCCTTGTTTGCATTATAAGGTGTCCAGTTTTACAGACGTGTCTGTTACAGTGGAAAATGCTTTTTGAGCAGCAGGGGGTATTTTTGCTGCAGGATATAAGTGGTCACTGGGAAAAATTGGCTTCAAGGTTGAACAGCTTTCCTGGTGGCATGGTTCTCAACCATGAAGTCTGCCATGTTGCATTGCTCCGTTTCTACAGTAGCCCAGGACGGACAAACTAAACAGTGGTTCTATATGGAAACATTCATGTTTTTGCATCGGACATTGTAGTTAGTAGCCTCTCCATTACATGAAACTGATTTATTCTGTGTTTTTATCGGTTTGAATTACCGATTCCGTTTGTTTTGGAGAGGAAGAGACCTCTGCGGATAACTGGCTCCTGGTAAAAACCTCCAGAACAATGAAGGAATTGAAGGAATTATAACCAGGTGAAGTTTCAACTGGTTGTAGTCTGCAATCCTCACTGCTGGATGCCACTAAATCCCTCTGAATCTTACGCACTGCACCTTTAAATTTTATTATTGTGCTGATAAAAATGGCAACTCCTGCGCTACCACTTTTCTTTGACAACTCGTTTCTTGTTGCAATTTATTAGTATATACATAAACATCACTTTTTTTAAGACATGATAGACATTACAGTCTGTCCTGACAATTTCTGCTAACACTTTTGATTTATTGGTCTGCCAAACAGCAGATTCATCCTCTGGAACTGATCACTAAAAAGTTGTCTTGAGTAATTTAAAATGACAGACGATCAAATGATTTTCTAACACTGTCTGAAAGTAGAAAGTGGTGACAGCACTTAGGGTCCTTGAAGGTCTGTAACTGTAGTGCAGAAATTCTATCACTGAAAAATGTTGACGCCATCATGTATTTTTGACATGATATCTTCTGGATAATGCTGCAAACCTCCCCACTAAGAACCTAATAGGACCCGACAGGGGTCTGGGTTGGTTTACACTAATCTCAGAGATGAAGTTCCCCGCCGCGGACAGATGTAATACACTACTTTTCGTGGAAATACTCCAACGAAAGGTTTGTGTAGTGCTGTGGTCTGGGGTGTTCGTCTTGCCAAGGCTTCTGTTAGCTCTCATCCTCTTTAACCAGAACTAATCTTTATCCCCACTTTGAGATGCTGTGTGTGTGTGTGTGTGTGTGTGTGTGTGTGTGTGTGTGTGTGTGTGAGAGAGAGAGAGAGAGAGAGAGAGAGTGAGCGAGAGAGTGAGAGGCAAAGAAAGTCATTTGGTATTAAATATGCTCAGCTGAGAAATCATTGTAGTAGTTTTTGGCATATCTCAAGCTGAAATATTGCCGTCACAAGTGTACAAATACAGAACATACTGGTTGACACATCAGTTTGGCAAAGGGTTAAATTAAAATGGATTGAAAAAGTCGATGAAAGAGCAACTAACGAGACAAAAGAGGATTCAACGCATACTGAAAGGAGCTTATAATTTCCCTGGAAACCTAAAATGATACTGTACATCATTTTAAGTTTCCGTTATTGCCATCTTAATAGAGCTGGAAAGCATGAAAGACCCTGTAATTTTTTTATGTGTGCTGCTTTGTAAAAATCTGCTCCACTTCAAAATAAGCCATTGTTCTAGTGTTGCATCCTCAGATAACTGGCAATTAGTTGCAGTGGCCTTACAGGCTTACCTCTCAGTCTCTGCACACAGTGAAACCTTGCATAAGCGAGTTTGTTGTGACCTTTCTCCTAAAAGTTGTTTGTGTTTATCACAGCTGCTGTATTACATAATCCTGTGTATAGGTCAGTGCAGTTCACTTCAGATAAGTTTAGCATGGATCAACAGTGTCACATGCCATATGCATATAGTAGAGAAAAAAACACATTGCTGGTTAAATTCCAGTATTTGTCTCTCTTATTAACCATATGTGAGAACGAAAAACTGTTTAAATAGTTTAAACCTGCAGGTTAGAACAGTGTTATAACCAGTGACAGATAGAACAATAAAATGTGTCTGACTCAGTGTGAAAGTTTTCAGTATCGGGGGGAGGGGGGGTTAAAATGCATATAAGACTCATTTTGAGCCTTTAGACTGCATTAGTTTTATCTAGGAGGACATAACAAACGAGTGTATATATGAATTTCTTTTTGTCATCATCATCCACCTGAATATTACTTTTTGACCTGCTGAAAGCGGGCAATATGAGTTGTGAAATTAAACTGTGCACCCCGCTCCTGTAGTGTTGCACTTTGTGTTCCGCTGCCACATTTTCTTTGGTGCTTCTTAGTTAAACAACTGTCTAGACTTTTGACTGATGCAAAATGCACAGGAAATGCAACTTCTTTCAAAAAATTTACACAACAAGTGAGGTATTACTTATTTTTAGTCATGCAACAAATTTCAGACAAAAAAAGATGGACTCGGTGTGCAAAAGCCTTAATACAACAGTCCTGCGATACATCCTACCTTCATGGAGGTTATAATGTTGCTATCAAATTGATAATGTCTTTACTACAGAGAGCTCTCTGCTTTACTGTCCTATCTTTCACTAGTGTTCAGTTATAGTGTTTTTTAGAGCAGTTACAGCATTAACATTATAAAGATATAAAGGTTTAATGTACTTTTTAACCAAAACACACCAGAATGACTTCAAAGATCTAGTGGCAACTGAGGCTGACTGTTGTATCTCGTCACATAACATGTGGCTCGGCCAAAAACACTTATACACACTGCACACTGCAGCTAGCATGTATGTTGTGCCTGCATAAGAGGGAATACCTCTAGTAGTCTGTAAAAAAGGGAAATCAGAGGAATTATAGGTCGTATTCAAGATGCAAGTTAGTCAGTTAACACATTACAACACAACATAAATTTGAACAACCAGTTGATATTTACTGTGCGCTACTGATCAATAACACAAGCGATTACAAAATGTTTTTACTCAATTTGCTAAAGTCATTAACTTATCTAATATAACAAGTTTGTTTTAATCTCACGCCCTGCTGACTTTTTTTTTGTGAACTGTATTGCACTCAATCAATCAGAGTGATTTCACTCACTGATGGGCTCTGTCCTCTCTGACACAAATTTAACAGACTGAATCAGTAGGGATAAAAAGCTGAAAGGTGCCAATGGTGTGTGGGACACACTGCAAAAACGCAGACAACAGATAAGACACTCACCACCAGTCCGACCAACAGCTGACTGTCGGCTTGGTACGAGCAACCTCAGCCTGTGTGTAGCCTGAGAGGCAACACCCAGGGCAAAACAGTCGGGTCACCACTAGCTCCTGCTTGTTAAGTTCTTTGATTTAAGCTCAGGTAACAACTTGAAACAACTCATGAGTGTATTAACTTTTTTATTTTAAACTTTTCTCTAAATAAAAGTAAGGAGACAAAAGTTAATGTTTCAGTAATAAAATAAAAACAATTTCATCAACTTCTTAGCAAAATTTTAAGGCAGCAGCACTTACACGTGACATGCAGGAAGAGAGTTGTGGTGTCATAACCCAGTGTGTTCTCTGCCAGCGCTGTGACACGAAATATCCCAGCAGACTTGTAGAAGTGTTTGATCCCCTCCTCCGTCCAGCTCAGGTTGGAGTAGGACACAGCTGTGCCATCACCGAAATCCAACTGGATGTTGGTGCGCAAAGAGTCACCCTGAAACACAGCAAAACAAGGCCACATTCAATTAAAGATAAAACCACCCCCGCCACCAGTGAAAGACCAAACACAGTCACCAGATGGCTGCATTGACAGGGAAGAGAAAAATATGCAAAAAGCCATCAGAAATGACAATGTCCTCCGTACAACAGAGTGGTCTGATGACGCTGAAACGTGTCCATAAATAAACAGAGCATCTCTATATGACATGATTACTCTTCATACAAGACTTATGTAAGTCATTCAAAAGACAAAGAATACCACAATAGTCAGATAACAATATGGCCTATACTTTCCTGTAAATACGGCCGGTCCCAGTCACAAGCTCAAACTCCGTGAATCTGGGTGCAGCTAAAGAAACACTATAAGCTGGCATGATTGTACTCAGTTATACATGTTAAAGTGGACTTTTAAAAGTACCTACAGACATTTTTAGAAACTTTTGATGTCTAGAATTGACAACAATAGACAAATTAGAAGACTGAATGCTGACTTTATCAAATGCCATCCTCCATAAAATACTCAAGCGGCACTGTTATAAACCAGGTTCAAACGTAATCAAAACTTGAACTCGGTGAACTAACTTCCTTGAAATATTTGCTACCTGGGAGCTCTACCACTTGAAATTCAGGTAACAATTTCCTTTTAACTTAAATTGAACCGAACCTAATGCAATACTTAAAACTAACCTGAAAAATCAAAATAAGACCAAAACTACAACAAGAATGATCTTAGGGTGTGTACATAGACTAGAGGCTAATGCAGGAGAACTTTCTGCACTAAAATGCTTCAAGGTAAATTTAAGTCTTATTAGAGCTAACTGCAACAGAAACATCATCACAATTCATTGCGTTATGAAAAGGGTAAAACTGCTTTGTAATTTGTCAAAAAGAAAAAAAAAACATTGCACATTCAGTCAGTATTGACTACAAGCATTAGAGTAAAATTCCTGAAGCTTTTAGTGAGAGTGATTAAGGGTATTTCACTGCAGGCAGATATACGCAAATGATGGATCACTCCGCTGTGACTCTAGTTTTTGTTGTAAAATTCTAAAGTTGTAAAGTTACAAATAAAAGCTATCGCTGCATTGAAATTGCATACTATGTTTTTAACTAATATGTCTCCTTTTGTTGATAGTTTCTCTTGCTGGTTGGGACACTCACGCTGGTTGGGGTTGTAACTCAGTTGCCGCACTGATACAGTTGTTGTCTCCCCCACTAACTCCCCCCTGGTGGAAATAATTGATGGGCTACATTACTGTCTTTTAGAGCCTGTGGTGTTCTAATGGCTAAATAATGCTTAAAGTTAGGCTAAATTTTGGCAAGAGACATACTGGCATGGCAACTTTCAATTCTCACCTCAAGATATCTGAATGAAAATGGGCTCTGTTTGGTACTACCCACAAGTCTCCCCTAAACTTCCCAATATTTTTTTGTTTTTTCACAATCATTGTACTCCTTCAAAATGAAGATGCATATTTGTGTCTTTATGGAAAAAGATAACCAGCCTATTTAAAGAACAATGATAAAAACACATTAAAACTAAAAGATTGCTGCAGAACTCAAAGTGTTAGCTGTACCAGTATTAGTCTATGCACGTTAGATAATTAGACATATTTATTGTAAACTGAAAAAAAGATTATCATTAACATTGTCATCATCACAATGCAATTCCTTAACTCTCATGTTGGCAGTTTTCAATTAGCCCATACAGTAAAACAGCATAATCGAATTCCTAATATTCAGTTATGGCTTTTGGTTTTGGTGTGCCACCCCAGGATTTTCCAGTGGCTCCATCTGGCCTACTCTGAAAACCTGTGTCAACATCAGCACTACTGGGAATTTAAATGTGATTTAAAAAAATATATCACGCCCAGAAAATTGAAATCTTACGCTTAAATTGAATGTTATTGATATTACAAAGCTCTCTCTGCTGCTGTTTATTATGAGTTTTGCTATATATCGCATTTTACTGTGGCATATTTATGCTGTCATAGTTTTTGCACACTGATATTTTACCAGAAATTTGGTATGTAAAACACATAGTTCTAGTTTCATACTAAGGTTTTGGACTATCTTGCATACTGTTTTAGCAGACTGAAAGCGTATAAGTATGGAAATTCTGATGAAACCCATGTCTTAAAAGTATGTTGCCGACAGTCCACAGCATCCATGCACAGTGAACACAACATTCATTTTGATAACACTTGTAATATGTAAGAAGAGAATAAATGTACTTTTCTAGCCACTCATGATTTTTTTCTTAATATAAATGGTAGGCTAACACTTACTTACTCTTGCAAATGTACGTTCATTTTCATCAGAGTTCAGTTACATTATATAATTATAGTATTTAGATATAATGACATAGTTAGGTAATCACAGTAGCTCTCTCAATTATTCCAGACAGAAAGTACTTATGTCTCTGGTGGATTCAAAAGTTTTTGGATTTTTTTTTAGTTTTTCTAACTAGTTAAGCATCTGTTCCATAAAACAGGCATTGATGCTCTTTGTTTTGCAGAAATTTAGCAAATATTTATTTCCAGAACAAACAGTTTTGTCAACATTGTGCATAATCTGCAATTTTTTTCATTATTTTATATCTTTATTGTGAAGATTAGGAGTGTAGCTATCTACAAAAATGTGTATGTCAGAAAGAGGTGGGGAGAGAATTATGAATGTGCACATGCGCATCTGTGTATATAAAGCCTGACCCACCATGTTTAACTTTGCATGGTGTGTGCAAGTCTTCAGCTGCCTGCATGGATTCCTCTGGGAATCACATCTGGCACAATCTGAGGATCAGCACACAGTGTGTGTGTTGGTGGCTCCAGCTGCCACAGCGACCAAATCTGCCCCCCCCCCCCCGGCCTTCGAAGGCAAACTCCCAGCCTCCCCTTGGCACAATGTAGCGCAATGCTACTGGGATCTTCATTTGTAACATGTCATTTGCATGCAGGCTTTGCCAAAACGCACAAAGAAACAAAACAAATACGCCCATTGTTTGCTTCTCTTTCTTGCTCTTTTGCTCCTTTCATCCCTCGCTACCTGAGTCCCTTCTTTGTGTGCTTCTGAGTGTGAACTCACCAGAGATTTGGTTGACGCTTTTGGGCATATTTCACATCACCTTGCCTGGAAAATGATATCTGTGATAAGTGGCCGGAGAGAACAGAGAACAGCTAAGAACAGGGCCTGACAGTGTGGGCATTGTTTAGAGCTGTAATGAGCTGGCACACAAAAAGATTTGGACTTGGTAGCGCCAATGTCACTCAGCTCTTCTCTGTGTCTGCTGTCTATTCTGTGTTCACGTTTGCTCTCTGTATCAGGCACAATGGGATTCACTTATCTGCATGAGACTGATGCTGACCCGCCTCTCTAAATGTCACTCTTTGTGTGTGTGTATCTCCCAGGCCCGAGCAGATCCAAACGCATGATGGCTGGAGCCTTGAGGCTGGGACTCGGTGTTGGTCCGCAATGAAAGCACTGTTGTACGAGCTGACAGGGGTTTGGATACACAGGCCCAGCATTTGTTCAGGTGAGTGTCAAACCTGAAACCACAATGTCAGCATGATGGCTGACAACAAAAGACACCGCAACTGTGAATGATTCTGGAAAGTCATTTTGGTTATTTCCCCAGAGGGCAGAGCTGTGTTTTGTTTGTATGCACAGTAATATTTGGTCACCTGTAAGATTTGAAACAATATACTCTTTTTTTACATTGTAAGCAGTATTATATTATTATTAGAAATAATAGCAATAGCTGTTGAATAGAATAAAATGATGGCTAAAATATCTTTATTTAAAGCTGCATTAGTTCATATTTTTAATTTCAACAATGAGTCAAATTATGTTGTGTAATTTGGAAGGTGTAATTTAGATGCCACAATATTTTATAATGCAGCTTAGCAGCTCACCCTAGCCTCTTTTGGTCATGTTTTTGATTTTAGTGCCTGGTTTATGGTTTAACTGAAATACTTCTATATATTTTGCATATTTTTAATTTAGATATCACCAGTTTTAAACTGCACTGCCAGAAATGTAAACAAAGTTGTGAAGGGGTTGAAGAAAAAAGAAAAGTACTTTAATTAAAAGAAAAAAAAAAGCAACAGGATTTTTAAAAAGATAAATTCATATTTATTAAAAAACATGATTTAACTCAATTTTCTTGGACATTTCAACACTTCTGGAAATAAGGTTTGCAAAAATATACAGTGCCAAAATATTTTCAAGCGATTGGGTCATCTGTGAACACAGACTTTGATATGCAATTCACCCATAAAGACAAATAAAGGGGTTAAAAATTGATCAAAAACTGCTGTATTAAACAATGTATTAAAATGGATTAAACAAGGAAATATTTATATTCCCCTGAATGTCTAACTAGCCAACTGTTTGCTAACATCTTTGCCAGAACAATTTAATAAGGTGATAATATCACTGTAAATGTGTTTATAACCTCTTGACAAAAAAACAAACTAATGCAGCTTTAAATATTACATTTTTACACAATCTTGATTTCCATAAATTATTAACTAGACTATTTTTTTAACCTCACTGGAATAATTACATAAATGAAAAACAACTTTAACAAAACTGTAGTAACTACCTGTCTCTTGGGAAATAACAGCAAGTGTTTACTTTCCATGTTTCTCCAATCAGCGAATCTTTAATTTCCAAACAAGTCAAGACAAGTCTAATGTTATGACAAGACAGCATTTGAAAATTAGCACCGCAGTTAATATTTTAGGTGGGAATCCTCAGCAGTTGCGCCTGTCATGTTCGATCACAATGTTTGTCGGCATAAGATTCCATCTAGCTTTTCCACTGGGGCAGAAATAAGTTTCACAAAAAGATAACATGAGCAAGAAGTGTAGAACATTTTCTCCCAAATGTGACTAGAGTGTGAAACACAGAAGTGGCTGATAAAATTTCAAACTGACAAAACAATTGTTACTCAGATCACAGAAAGCTGATATTAACCAAGAGGGGACTACTTTCTACTGTCTTTCTTCTACACTGAGTGACTAAAATATCACAATTCAGTAGTTATAAATAAATCCTTTCAAGTTTTCACACCTTAAGGGGACAATTAAAGGGCTATTTTAAAACCTAAAATACCTGAAGTAAAACCAGAATATTTCCGTGGAAATAAAAATTATGTCTCTCTGATGAGAGCACAAAAATGAAGCAAGCTCTCTCTCACCATTGTCCACTCTCACACTTAAGCACTGAGCTGGCAAAGCTGTAGTTACTTAAGCCGTGCCAGGGAAAGTGAAGCCAAATCTGATTCATGACAACAATGAACGAAGAGGGAGGTCCATGATTACACTGTCACTATCTGATTTGAACTGTCGTAGTTTGTTGATTTAAAAATGAATCAGTCAGAAAAACTGGATTCAAAGAATTTTTAAGCCTATTAGGAGATACTTGATGACTAGACAGTTAATGTTAATTTCCAAGAGCCAGAGGTACAGCAGTAAACTGTTTCTTAAGCCTCTTTCCCACTAAATGGGGAAAAAAGATACCCACTAAAATATGGCCTTTGTATTTAATGGCAAAGGCTACAATTAGCATTCACTCCAGCGACAAATGACTCTGCAGTATCACGCATACTTATCAGCTCCAGCTCATTTTCCATCAGCAGTGATGGGAATTCGACACTCGAGTAGATCTTTGGTCTGTTTTTTCCGACACACTACAATGACAGGCTGCCGCAAAAAAAAAAATGTCTGTTTTCCTCCAAGCAGTCCTCAAACATTGTTCACAATTTCTTTCTTTTGTTTATTAGCCCTGTTTTCCGGCCCACTCGTGACGTTGATCATGACACACCAGAATAAAACTAGATACTCTGCCACACAGTTGTTTGCCTTTGCATGTCAATCAAGTTTCACTTCTAGTTTAGATCTTAACAGTCAACACAGATTTACAATGGACACCCATGACCTTGACCTTTGACAACCAGATTCTAATAAGTTCATTCTTGAGTCCAAATGGACGTTTGTGCCAAATTTGAGGAAACTCCCTCAAACGGGCATCTTCAGATCCTGCATTCACAAAAATCAGACAAATGCAAGGTCACAGTGACCTTAACCTTTGAACACCAAATTCTAATCAGCTTATCGCTCAGTCCAAGTGAACATTTGTGTTGAATTTGAAGTAAGGTGTTTTTAAGATATTGTGTTAACAAGAACGAGATGAATACAAGGTCACTGTGACCTTTTACCACTAAAATCTAATCAGCTCATCCTTGAGTCTACACGAAAGTTTGTGCTAAATTTGAAGTATTTCCCTCAACATGTTCTTGATATATTGTAAGACAAATCAAAGGTCAGTGTGATCTTTGACCACCAAAATCTAAGCAGTTTGTTGTTAATTCCAGATTGATGTCTGTGCAAAATGTGAAGAAATTCCCCTTTGATTCTGATTTTATGTTCATAAGAATGTGCGGACAACCCGAAAACATAATGCCTCCAGCCTCAGCGGTTGCTGGCATGGAGGCATAAAAGGCGTACTTGTCTGCAGAGTCATGTACATGACTCTTGTTCACTGGCAATACTACAGCAGTCCATTGCCTATTTTTAATGCATTAACCGATGTTTAAAAAACCTGCATACCCAAATTGTGATGGGAAAAGGGTATTACAATCAGTTTGCTGTCATGTAGTTATGTGTATTATGGCCAAAGATGGCATTTCAGGCATGCCATTTAAACATTATATTCAGTTTGAAATACTTTTTCCAACAATGCCCTCAAATACACTGCATACTTCAAACGTTCAACCATTTTAACTGGCAGAGAGAAAATAAAGCCAGTATGCAAGTGTCTCAAATTCCCCTTGTCCCCTTCCTTTGATGCCAAATGTGGAACAGCAGTTAAATTCTTCATGAACTGTTAGAGATTTGGTCGATGTCCTTTAGGCACAAGCCAATCACTCCTCTGCCAACCACTTAGTGAGAAATCAGTCGCTTTTACAAAGCACATCTGTAGCTGTAAATACTGTGTAGCATAACAGGTTACAAAACCATGCCTGACCAAGAAAATGTACCATGTGGTCATGCTGACCTTATCATATCTCAAAACATGTGTCCATTTCTTTTTTTAGATTTCTTCCTTATTTTTAAATGTGGATGTGCACCACGGAGTCCTCTACCCATTAAATATTTAAGGGCATTTGCTCTCCCAGAGAAATACAGCCAATGCAGCCTTCATGAATATAAATTAAACTTTGAATTCATCTTGAGAATTTTCTCAAATGGGGTTGATGCCACAAGGATTCTTTACCCCACCCTTCTCTTCTTTTATCACATCATTTTGCCTCCCATCTCTCTCAGTCATCCCCCTCCCCTTTAAGGCAACCCCCCTCTTAATTAAAGAAACAAGCCTCATACCTCCACTCATCACACTAATATAACAACTTGGCCTGGACAAGAAGCCAGGGGACACATACATACCTTGAGCTGTTGCAGTGGCAAGAAATCACTTCTGTTGCTAATGCCCCAAAGCATGCAGTTAATATCGATGGACCATATTCTTCCTGAGAAAAATACGAGGCAGTTTCCTAGTGACCAGGAAGACTGTCAGGCCTGGTGATAAACATAGAACCTCTCACTCACTAACAGGGTCTCAGGTGAGGTGTTTTACTTTTGCCTGTGGCTCAAAACTCTTGCACCGCATGGGCAATTTCAAGCAAAAGTTGAAAAAAGTATGATCTGTTAAAAAAAAAAAAAAAAGTCAGTATAGTATGTCAATGTGGTATAGTGTGTCGGAAAAACTGCATGAGTTATTAGCATCCAAGCACCGACCTGTGTGAGGACCCTCTTGGAATGCAAGGAATATTATTATTTTTATCCCCAATGAATTGCATTTTGTCTGACTTTCACAGACATGAACAACCGATACAGCTCACCAGTTCACCAGTACCACAACGTACTTGGGGGTGCAAGTGCCCTTTCATCGCTGCTTGCAGCTTTAATTGAGGTTTGGAATCCATGAGGTTGTGACTTTGATCCTTATCCAGGGCAGGTGAATTTTAAAGTCAGTTGTCCACAGCAAAGAGCTATATTCAAGGTGAAACACACGTGAAGTGTCAGATGCACTGGAGGAGGTCAGTGATTAAATCAGGCGGTTAGTTTGCCTGAGGTTGCTGTTTCAAGTCTTATCTGGGACAGGTAACTTTTGAAGTTGGGTTGTGAGACAGGTAAGTCAGTCAAGTTACAGGAAGTTGAGGTGAGAAACAGGAAGTTGAGAGACAGGGAGGTTAGTCAAGTTACAACAAGTTAAGTTGAGAGACAGTAAGTTAAGTGAAGGTAGAAGATGAAGGTAGAAGATCAGAGTATAAGAGGTGAAAGCAGGACTAAGAACAGGGTAAGTAGAAGGGTCAGACACTAGAAAGTAAGGGACTAGCATAGGAAACTCAGAAAAGTCAGGAAAAAAGCACAACGCAGCCTAGCGCAAGTCTGGAAAGATGAGAGAAGGGAATGATACATCCCTTAGGTCTTGAACGTCAGGTAGCAGTCCTAAATCAAAAGAAGTCCTGGCTGTAGATTCATACAGTTTAAACGCTGATTGTGATATTGCAGAACAAATTAAGGCACAAAAAGTTGAGTCATACATCGTTTTGGCCAATAAATCAGGTGAGGTTGTCACGAAACAGGTAAAACCAGTATCTGCAGATGCGTCTGTCGAAATCAAGGAATATCTGTAAAGAAATGTCAAAGTAAAATCTGAGGTAATTAAGAAACTCTGATGTAATAACATACTTTGTCCATTAGAGAGTACTGACATATTTTAATATCCAAGTGTATGGTACAGCCACTCCAACCAGCCATCTTACTCACTGAGCCAAACCTCCTGACACTTTAACTGTTTTCGGCGTTCTCTTTCACACTCCCGTTTGGACAGCAGTCTTTAAAATTTGCCTGTCCTGGACAGAGTTCAATCTCACAACCTGAAACTCTCTTAGAGTTAATCCAACTGACACTTAAGACTATTTTTGGTGTTCCCTCTAACCAACTGAGCTAAACCTTCAGACTTTTTAAGTGTGTTTTAAGTTGCGCTTCAGACTCTTCTCTGGGAAGCGACCTGTAAAACATACCTGCCCTGGATAAGGTTCAAACTCAACATTCCAGTTCGGTTTTTTATTTTAATGTTAATTCATTAATTTGTATGAAATGTTTATGGTTTGGTCTACAAATTATGTACACAAAGATGACATGGAATTTATGTGCCTTCCAGTGCCATCTGGAAGTACTACATTATGTGAAATATCTCACTCCAGGGTCCAAACTCTGCGTGCATTATC
Organism: Plectropomus leopardus; assembly: GCF_026936395.1. NCBI lineage: Eukaryota > Metazoa > Chordata > Actinopteri > Perciformes > Serranidae > Plectropomus > Plectropomus leopardus. Next base: position 28,821,125 of record NC_142178.1, read on the forward strand.
CGACTTTCACAGAAATGAACGGCCGCTTTAGCTGGAGTTCACCAGTACCCCAACAAACGGGGGTTGTGAGAGCCCTTTTATTGCTGCTTACAGCTTTAATTTACTCAGCCCCTCATCTAGATTGTATCCTAAAAAATAAATTTACTTTTGAGCAAAGTTAATATGACCGTACCAATGTAAATAATTTTTAATAGTTAAAACTATTTCATTAACAGTTCATTTTCTGTAACCAATTGTGAAGTTAACCAGTGGTTTTAGGATATATATAATAAAAAGCGATCAGCTTGTGTGTTAATATGAAGTGCTCAGTTAGTGCTAAAAATTCTAAATATTAAAATAGATATCACAATGAGAGCTTTAAAGAAGGTCAAAAGCATAAGAGCTGTTAAAAACAAACCCACACAAGAATTAGTAATAAAACGTTGCTTAACATGGATGAATCTACGATTTATTTACATGTGAAAGCAATCGTCAAAACATGTTAATCATCACATAAATAACCAGGAACATTGGTAAAATAATATTGTAATACAATTATTCTGAGTATTAAGCTTTTTCATAAAGATTATATGGCCATACAACATAAATAAATAGTTAGACATTGGCAACATAAAGTTCTTTTTGCCGTCACTTAACCTTGCACGGAAAAGTCCAATTTATTTGACAGTGAAAATTAATATGTTAGGATCTTGTCTTCCACCCAGTCAAATCATTTAATTTGAAAATTCTTTTGTTAAAATCAGAGGAAAGCAGTCACTCAGTGTGCAGATCTTAAATGGCCTTTTAAAGCTTGTGTAAAAATAAATGCTTAATTGTGAGATCTACCCAAATGGTAAAAAGGAATGATAAGAGAAAAGGTAATTTAGTTAGTAAAATCACACACTATACATCAGAAAATATAAAAAAAATCTGCCAGAAGAAGGCTGTGATTTAAAACACATAAAATGACACAAGCTGTGGTCCAGTTTTAGATTGACTTCAGGATCACACTTGGAATAGTGTGTGGGCTGTGGTGCTCAAAATGTGCATAAATAATACTTGTGCCCTTTTGCTTTGACATGTTAACAAAGTGTTGTTTGATTTGTCTGATTATTTCGTTTTTTGTGGCAACACTTGCACCTTATTGCATAACCAGCGTTTTCTTATAGTTGTGTTTTCAGGCTTGCCGCAGATTAAAACCAGTTCTTGAATATCTGTTAAAAACCAATTGCTGGTACTCCCTATCCCTGTATTCTCTGTTGAAAGCACTGTTTACTAAAATATCCTCAAGACTTTTGTTTTTCTTGGACGGAGATCATGCATCACTCTCTCAGCCCATTGTAGTTCTCCCTCACCCCCTGAAAGTTAGTTTTAAATAATGACAATGAGTCTATTAAATTTATAAGTCTATTTGTGAGTACGGTATAGCTAAGGGGAGGAGAGAAGGGCCCGATGACTTTGCTGCCATGCTGTTACTCAGATTAAATGTTCCGCTGACCTCCTCTTAAATGCTTCTAAGGAGATGCCTCGAAAGAAATGCCTCAAGCATCCTCTCAATCTCAACGCACTGAACTGAGTGCTGATGGCTGTTTATGTGCTCTAAATGGTAGTTGGCTTTATGGAGTAGGGCATGTTTTCAAAGTTTACTTTGGTAGCTAACTGTTTTGTTGAGTCGTTGGAGCTACAAAAGAAGTTGTGTGGCCAAAAATTTAACTGACATTTTTTGCAGATGGTTTCATGGTTAGGTCTGGATATTAGTGGAGTATTTCTTTTATTGGTCGTAGACCCAATTGTGTCTCGGTGTTAGTCTAAAATTAGTTTATATCTATTATATAAAGTATAGTTTAAACCAGTACCTGTAGTTTTTATTTCATTCACAAATGTGTAAGTGTCTTTAATGTGGCTTGGTTGCAATGAGGAAAGTGAATTGATGAATTAGTCTATGTATTTCATTTTTCTGTAGATTCTGAACATCAGTCACTGTCAACTGGCTGGCCGACCAGTACAACAGATGGGACTGTCCACATCTCTGGAGCCTTATGGATTATGGGGAGCAGGTAGAAGAGTCGAGACATGGGCACATCAGGACTGTCCGAGCTTTTTGTTTTGCTGTTCTGCAGCAATCCTTCACTCTGGAGATATAGGTGTTACACAGAAGTAAGTGCTTAATTTGATTGCTGTGCTGTGTTAAAGTTGTGTTTAGGTGCTGGAAATGTAGAATGCAAAATACTAGTAAATTATTCTAAGAAGAACATTATTAAGTTAGTAATATCATACAATTTTGGTAAAATACACAAAGTAATGGCATTATATTTTTAAAAAACTGTTAAAATGTCATAGTATAGCATGTAAAAAAGTGCTGAAAAAGCCATGTTTTGATAAAATTCAATCTAGCATAAAAAATACAGTCAAAGTCACAGTATAGTATGTCAAAAAAAAAAAAAAAACAGTTGAAAATGTCTTGGCATAGTTTGTTAACATATAAAAGCTTGTAGAGATGCAAGATATCATACAAGGTTAAAGAAAAGGACAAAACGTTGTAATTTAACATGTCCAAAAAATGACCAAAAAGGCAATAGCATAGTATGGCAAAAAAAAGCCAAATTTTGCCCCCTCCTAAAAATGGCTGAAAACCACTTAAAATATCATGTAGAGACGTGCTATAGCATACAAAGTGGGAATAAAAGCCCAACAAGGCCAAAACCCTCACAATATAGCATGTCCAAAAATTGGCCAAGAGAGCAATAGTGTAGTATGGCGAAAAAAGTCAAATTATGACACCTCCTAAAAATGGCTGAAAACCACTTAGAATATCTTGTAGAGACACTTGATAGTGTACAAAATGGGAATAAAGGCAAAAAGGGCCCAAAACCTCATAATTTAGCATGTCCAAAAATTGGCCAGAGAGACAACAGTACAGTATGGCGAAAAAAGTCAAAATTTGACACCTCCTAAAAATGGCTGAAAACCATTAAGAGTAACTTTTAGGGACTCATGATAGTAAACAAAGTGGGAATAAAGGCCAAAAAAGGCCAAAAATCTCATAATTTTGCATGTCCAAAAAGTGGCCAAAAAGGCAATAGTACAGTATAATGAAAAAAAGTCAAAATTTGACCCCTCCTAAAAATGGCTGAAAACCATTTAGAATAACTTGTAGTGATGCTCAATAGTATACAAATTGGGAATAAAGGCCAAAAAAGGCCATAAACCTCATAATGTAGCATGTCCACAACATGGCCAAAAAGGCAATAGTAGTACGGCGAAAAAAGTCAAATTTTGACCCCTCCTAAAAATGACTGAAAACCAAAAAGAGTAACTTGTAGAGACTGGTAATACTAAACAAAGTGGGAGTTAAGGCCAAAAAAGGCCAATAACCTCATAATTTAGCATGTCCAAAATATGGCCAAAAAGGCAATAGTATAGTATGTCCGAAAAAGGTCAAATTTTAACCCATACAAAAAAATGGCTGAAAATCACTTAGAATAACTTGTAGACACTCAATATAGGAAACAAAGTGGGAATAAAGCCCAAAAAAAGCCAAAAACTCATAATTAAGCATGTCCAAAAAATGACCAAAAAGGCAATAGTATAGTATGGCGAAAAAAGTCAAATTATGACCCCTCCTAAAAATGGCTTAAAACTACTTAGAATAACTTGTAGAGACACTTGATAGTATGCAAAGTTGGAACGAAGGCCAAAAAATACCAAAAACCTCATTATTTAGCATGTCCAAAAAATTGCCAAAAGGGCAATAGTATAGTATGGCGAAAAAAGTCAAATTTTGACCCCTCCTAAAAATGGCTGAAAACCACTTAGAATAACTTGTAGAGACACTTGATAGTATGCAAAGTTGGAACGAAGGCCAAAAAATACCAAAAACCTCATTATTTAGCATGTCCAAAAAATTGCCAAAAGGGCAATAGTATCGTATGGCGAAAAAAGTCAAATTTTGACCCATCCTAAAAATGGCTGAAAACCACTTAGAATAACTTGTAGAGACTCGTTATAGGAAACAAAGTGGGAATAAAGGCCAAAAATAGGCCAAAAACCTCATAATTTAGCACGTCCAAAAATCTGCAAAAAAAAGGCAATAGTATAGCATGGCGAAAAAAGTCAAATTATGACCCCTTCTAAAAATGGCTGAAAACCACTTAGAATAACTTGAAGAGACTCGTTATGGGAAACAAAGTGGGAATAAAGGTTAAAAAAGGCCAAAAACCTCATAATTTAGCATGTCCACAAAAAACTGCTAAAAAGGCAATAGTATAGTATGGCGAAAAACGTCAAATTATGACACCTCCTAAAAATGGCTGAAAACCACTTAGAATAACTTGTAGAGACTTGTTATAGTAAAGAAAGTCGGAGTAAAGGCCAAAAAAGGCCATAAACCTCATAATTTAGCATGTCCACAAAAAAAAAAACTGCTAAAAAGGCAATTGTATAGTATTGCGAAAAAAGTCAAATTTTGACACCTCCTAAAAATGGCTGAAAACCACTTAGAATAACTTGTAGAGACTCGTTATGGGAAACAAAGTGGGAATAAAGGCCAAAAAAGGCCGAAACCTTATAATTAAGCATGTCCATAAAATGGCCAAAAAGGCAATAGTATAGTATGGCGAAAAAACTCAAATTATGACATCTCCTAAAAATGGCTGAAAACCACTTAGAATAACTTGTAGAGACTCGTCATGGGAAACAAAGTGGGAATAAGGGCCAAAAAAGGTTAAGAACCTCATAATTTAGCACGTCAAAAAACTGCAAAAAAGGCAATAGTATAGTATGGCGAAAAAAAGTCAAATTTTGACCCCTCCTAAAAATGGCTGAAAACCACTTAGAATAACTTGTAGAGACTCGTTATAGGAAACAAAGTGGGAATAAAGGCTAAAAAAGGCCAAAAACCTCATAATTTAGCATGTCCACAAAAAAAAATGCTAAAAAGGCAATGGTATAGTATGGCGAAAAAAGTCAAATTTTGACCCCTCCTAAAAATGGCTGAAAACCACTTATAATATCTTGTAGAGACTCGTAATAGTAAACAAAGTGGGAATAAAGGCCAAAAAATGGCCAAAAACCTTATAATTTAGCATGTCCACAAAAAAACTGCTAAATAGGCAATAGTATAGTATGGCGAAAAACGTCAAATTATGACACCTCCTAAAAATGGCTGAAAACCTCTTAGAATAACTTGTAGAGACTCGTTATAGGAAACAAAGTGGGAATAAAGGCTAAAAAAGGCCAAAAACCTCATAATTTAGCATGTCCACAAAATGGCCAAAAAGGCAATAGTATAGTATGGCGAAAAACGTCAAATTATGACACCTCCTAAAAATGGCTGAAAACCACTTAGAATAACTTGTAATGACCTGTTATAGTAAAGAAAGTGAGAATAAAGGCTAAAAACAGCCAAAAACCTCATAATTTAGCATGTCCACAAAAAAACTGCTAAATAGGCAATAGTATAGTATGGCGAAAAACGTCAAATTATGACACCTCCTAAAAATGGCTGAAAACCTCTTAGAATAACTTGTAGAGACTCGTTATAGGAAACAAAGTGGGAATAAAGGCCAAAAATAGGCCAAAAACCTCATAATTTAGCACGTCCAAAAATCTGCAAAAAAAAGGCAATAGTATAGCATGGCGAAAAAAGTCAAATTATGACCCCTTCTAAAAATGGCTGAAAACCACTTAGAATAACTTGAAGAGACTCGTTATGGGAAACAAAGTGGGAATAAAGGTTAAAAAAGGCCAAAAACCTCATAATTTAGCATGTCCAAAAAATTGCCAAAAGGGCAATAGTATCGTATGGCGAAAAAAGTCAAATTTTGACCCATCCTAAAAATGGCTGAAAACCACTTAGAATAACTTGTAGAGACTCGTTATAGGAAACAAAGTGGGAATAAAGGCCAAAAATAGGCCAAAAACCTCATAATTTAGCACGTCCAAAAATCTGCAAAAAAAAGGCAATAGTATAGCATGGCGAAAAAAGTCAAATTATGACCCCTTCAAAAAATGGCTGAAAACCACTTAGAAAAACTTGAAGAGCCTCGTTATAGGAAACAAAGTGGGAATAAAGGTTAAAAAAGGCCAAAAACCTCATAATTTAGCATGTCCACAAAAAACTGCTAAAAAGGCAATAGTATAGTATGGCGAAAAACGTCAAATTATGACACCTCCTAAAAATGGCTGAAAACCACTTAGAATAACTTGTAGAGACTTGTTATAGTAAAGAAAGTCGGAGTAAAGGCCAAAAAAGGCCATAAACCTCATAATTTAGCATGTCCACAAAAAAAAAAACTGCTAAAAAGGCAATTGTATAGTATTGCGAAAAAAGTCAAATTTTGACACCTCCTAAAAATGGCTGAAAACCACTTAGAATAACTTGTAGAGACTCGTTATGGGAAACAAAGTGGGAATAAAGGCCAAAAAAGGCCGAAACCTTATAATTAAGCATGTCCATAAAATGGCCAAAAAGGCAATAGTATAGTATGGCGAAAAAACTCAAATTATGACATCTCCTAAAAATGGCTGAAAACCACTTAGAATAACTTGTAGAGACTCGTCATGGGAAACAAAGTGGGAATAAGGGCCAAAAAGGTTAAGAACCTCATAATTTAGCACGTCCACAAAAAACTGCAAAAAGGCAATAGTATAGTATGGCGAAAAAGTCAAATTTTGACCCCTCCTAAAAATGGCTGAAAACCACTTAGAATAACTTGTAGAGACTCGTTATAGGAAACAAAGTGGGAATAAAGGCTAAAAAAGGCCAAAAACCTCATAATTTAGCATGTCCACAAAAAAAAATGCTAAAAAGGCAATGGTATAGTATGGCGAAAAAAGTCAAATTTTGACCCCTCCTAAAAATGGCTGAAAACCACTTATAATATCTTGTAGAGACTCGTAATAGTAAACAAAGTGGGAATAAAGGCCAAAAAATGGCCAAAAACCTTATAATTTAGCATGTCCACAAAAAAACTGCTAAATAGGCAATAGTATAGTATGGCGAAAAACGTCAAATTATGACACCTCCTAAAAATGGCTGAAAACCTCTTAGAATAACTTGTAGAGACTCGTTATAGGAAACAAAGTGGGAATAAAGGCTAAAAAAGGCCAAAAACCTCATAATTTAGCATGTCCACAAAATGGCCAAAAAGGCAATAGTATAGTATGGCGAAAAACGTCAAATTATGACACCTCCTAAAATGGCTGAAAACCACTTAGAATAACTTGTAATGACCTGTTATAGTAAAGAAAGTGAGAATAAAGGCTAAAACAGCCAAAAACCTCATAATTTAGCATGTCCACAAAAAAACTGCTAAATAGGCAATAGTATAGTATGGCGAAAAACGTCAAATTATGACACCTCCTAAAAATAGCTGAAAACCACTTAGAATAACTTGTAGAGACACTTGATAGTATACAAAGTGGGAATAAAGGCCAAAAAAGGTTAAGAACCTCATAATTTAGCACGTCCACAAAATAGCCAAAAAGGCAATAGTATAGTATGGCGAAAAACATCAAATTATGACACCTCCTAAAAATGGCTGAAAACTACTTAGAATAACTTGTAGAAACTCGTTATGGGAAACAAAGTGGGAATAAAGGCTAAAAAAGGCTAAGAACCTCATAATTTAGCACGTCCAAAAACTGCAAAACAAAGGCAATAGTATAGTATGGCGAAAAAACTCAAATTTTGACCCCTCCTAAAAATGGCTGAAAACCACTTAGAATAACTTGTAGAGACTCGTTATAGGAAACAAAGTGGGAATAAAGGCTAAAAAAGGCCAAAAACCTCATAATTTAGCATGTCCACAAAAAACTGCTAAATAGGCAATAGTATAGTATGGCGAAAAAAGTCAAATTTTGACCCCTCCTAAAAATGGCTGAAAACCACTTAGAATAACTTGTAGAGACTCGTTATAGGAAACAAAGTGGGAATAAAGGCCAAAAAAGGGTAAGAACCTCATAATTTAGCACGTCCAAAAAATGGCCAAAAAGGCAATAGTATAGTATGGCGAAAAACATCAAATTATGACACTTCCTAAAAATGGCTGAAAACCACTTAGAATAACTTGTAGAAACTCGTTATGGGAAACAAAGTGGGAATAAAGGCTAAAAAAGGCCAAAAACCTCATAATTTAGCATGTCCACAAAATGGCCAAAAAGGCAATAGTATAGTATGGCGAAAAACGTCAAATTATGACACCTCCTAAAAATGGCTGAAAACCACTTAGAATAACTTGTAATGACCTGTTATAGTAAAGAAAGTGAGAATAAAGGCTAAAAACAGCCAAAAACCTCATAATTTAGCATGTCCACAAAAAAACTGCTAAATAGGCAATAGTATAGTATGGCGAAAAACGTCAAATTATGACACCTCCTAAAAATAGCTGAAAACCACTTAGAATAACTTGTAGAGACACTTGATAGTATACAAAGTGGGAATAAAGGCCAAAAAAGGTTAAGAACCTCATAATTTAGCACGTCCAAAAAACTGCAAAAAAAGGCAATAGTATAGTATGGTGAAAAAAGTCAAATTATGACACCTCCTAAAAATGGCTGAAAACTACTTAGAATAACTTGTAGAAACTCGTTATGGGAAACAAAGTGGGAATAAAGGCTAAAAAAGGCTAAGAACCTCATAATTTAGCACGTCCAAAAACTGCAAAAAAAAGGCAATAGTATAGTATGGCGAAAAAACTCAAATTTTGACCCCTCCTAAAAATGGCTGAAAACCACTTAGAATAACTTGTAGAGACTCGTTATAGGAAACAAAGTGGGAATAAAGGCTAAAAAAGGCCAAAAACCTCATAATTTAGCATGTCCACAAAAAACTGCTAAATAGGCAATAGTATAGTATGGCGAAAAAAGTCAAATTTTGACCCCTCCTAAAAATGGCTGAAAACCACTTAGAATAACTTGTAGAGACTCGTTATAGGAAACAAAGTGGGAATAAAGGCCAAAAAAGGGTAAGAACCTCATAATTTAGCAACAAAAAATCGCCAAAAAGGCAATAGTATAGTATGGCAAAAAACGTCAAATTATGACACCTCCTAAAAATGGCTGAAAACCACTTAGAATAACTTGTAGAGACACTTGATAGTATACAAAGTGGGAATAAAGGCCAAAAAAGGTTAAGAACCTCATAATTTAGCACGTCCAAAAAACTGCAAAAAAAGGCAATAGTATAGTATGGTGAAAAAAGTCAAATTTTGACCCCTCCTAAAAATGGCTGAAAACCACTTAGAATAACTTGTAGAGACTCGTTATAGGAAACAAAGTGGGAATAAAGGCTAAAAAAGGCCAAAAACCTCATAATTTAGCATGTCCACAAAAAACTGCTAAATAGGCAATAGTATGGCGAATAAAGTCAAATTTTGACCCCTCCTAAAAAGGGCTGAAAACCACTTATAATATCTTGTAGAGACTCGTAATAGTAAACAAAGTGGGAATAAAGGCCAAAAAATGGCCAAAAACCTTATAATTTAGCATGTCCACAAAATGGCCAAAAAGGCAATACTATAGTATGGTGAAAAAACTCAAATTATGACACCTCCTAAAAATGGCTGAAAACCACTAAGAATAACTTGTAATGACCTGTTATAGTAAACAAAGTGAGAATAAAGGCTAAAAACGGCCAAAAACCTCATAATTTAGCATGTCCACAAAAAAACTGCTGAAAAGGCAATAGTATAGTATGGCGAAAAACGTCAAATTTTGACAGCTCCTAAAAATGGCTGAAAACCACTCAGAATAATTTGTAGAGACACTTGATAGTATATAAAGTTGAAATAAAGGCCAAAAAATACCAAAAACCTCATTATTTAGCATGTCCAAAAAATGGCCAAAAGGGCAATAGTATAGTATGGCGAAAAACGTCAAATTATGACACCTCCTAAAAATGGCTGAAAACCACTTAGAATAACTTGTAATGACCTGTTATAGTAAAGAAAGTGAGAATAAAGGCTAAAAACAGCCAAAAACCTCATAATTTAGCATGTCCACAAAAAAACTGCTAAATAGGCAATAGTATAGTATGGCGAAAAACGTCAAATTATGACACCTCCTAAAAATAGCTGAAAACCACTTAGAATAACTTGTAGAGACACTTGATAGTATACAAAGTGGGAATAAAGGCCAAAAAAGGTTAAGAACCTCATAATTTAGCACGTCCAAAAAACTGCAAAAAAAGGCAATAGTATAGTATGGTGAAAAAAGTCAAATTATGACACCTCCTAAAAATGGCTGAAAACCACTTAGAATATCTTGTAGAGACACTTGATAGTGTACAAAATGGGAATAAAGGCAAAAAGGGCCCAAAACCTCATAATTTAGCATGTCCAAAAATTGGCCAGAGAGACAACAGTACAGTATGGCGAAAAAAGTCAAAATTTGACACCTCCTAAAAATGGCTGAAAACCATTAAGAGTAACTTTTAGGGACTCATGATAGTAAACAAAGTGGGAATAAAGGCCAAAAAAGGCCAAAAATCTCATAATTTTGCATGTCCAAAAAGTGGCCAAAAAGGCAATAGTACAGTATAATGAAAAAAAGTCAAAATTTGACCCCTCCTAAAAATGGCTGAAAACCATTTAGAATAACTTGTAGTGATGCTCAATAGTATACAAATTGGGAATAAAGGCCAAAAAAGGCCATAAACCTCATAATGTAGCATGTCCACAACATGGCCAAAAAGGCAATAGTAGTACGGCGAAAAAAGTCAAATTTTGACCCCTCCTAAAAATGACTGAAAACCAAAAAGAGTAACTTGTAGAGACTGGTAATACTAAACAAAGTGGGAGTTAAGGCCAAAAAAGGCCAATAACCTCATAATTTAGCATGTCCAAAATATGGCCAAAAAGGCAATAGTATAGTATGTCCGAAAAAGGTCAAATTTTAACCCATACAAAAAAATGGCTGAAAATCACTTAGAATAACTTGTAAATACTCATAATAGTAACCAAAGTGGGAATAAAGGCCCAAAAAGGCCAAAACTCTAATAATTAAGCATGTCCATAAAATAACCAAAAAGGCAAGAATATAGTATGGCGAAAAAAGTCAAATTATGACCCCTCCTAAAAATGGCTGAAAACTACTTAGAATAACTTGTAGAGACACTTGATAGTATGCAAAGTTGGAACGAAGGCCAAAAAATACCAAAAACCTCATTATTTAGCATGTCCAAAAAATTGCCAAAAGGGCAATAGTATAGTATGGCGAAAAAAGTCAAATTTTGACCCCTCCTAAAAATGGCTGAAAACCACTTAGAATAACTTGTAGAGACACTTGATAGTATGCAAAGTTGGAACGAAGGCCAAAAAATACCAAAAACCTCATTATTTAGCATGTCCAAAAAATTGCCAAAAGGGCAATAGTATCGTATGGCGAAAAAAGTCAAATTTTGACCCATCCTAAAAATGGCTGAAAACCACTTAGAATAACTTGTAGAGACTCGTTATAGGAAACAAAGTGGGAATAAAGGCCAAAAATAGGCCAAAAACCTCATAATTTAGCACGTCCAAAAATCTGCAAAAAAAAGGCAATAGTATAGCATGGCGAAAAAAGTCAAATTATGACCCCTTCTAAAAATGGCTGAAAACCACTTAGAATAACTTGAAGAGACTCGTTATGGGAAACAAAGTGGGAATAAAGGTTAAAAAAGGCCAAAAACCTCATAATTTAGCATGTCCACAAAAAACTGCTAAAAAGGCAATAGTATAGTATGGCGAAAAACGTCAAATTATGACACCTCCTAAAAATGGCTGAAAACCACTTAGAATAACTTGTAGAGACTTGTTATAGTAAAGAAAGTCGGAGTAAAGGCCAAAAAAGGCCATAAACCTCATAATTTAGCATGTCCACAAAAAAAAAAACTGCTAAAAAGGCAATTGTATAGTATTATGAAAAAAGTCAAATTTTGACACCTCCTAAAAATGGCTGAAAACCACTTAGAATAACTTGTAGAGACTCGTTATGGGAAACAAAGTGGGAATAAAGGCCAAAAAAGGCCGAAACCTTATAATTAAGCATGTCCATAAAATGGCCAAAAAGGCAATAGTATAGTATGGCGAAAAAACTCAAATTATGACATCTCCTAAAAATGGCTGAAAACCACTTAGAATAACTTGTAGAGACTCGTCATGGGAAACAAAGTGGGAATAAGGGCCAAAAAAGGTTAAGAACCTCATAATTTAGCACGTCCAAAAAACTGCAAAAAAAAGGCAATAGTATAGTATGGCGAAAAAAGTCAAATTTTGACCCCTCCTAAAAATGGCTGAAAACCACTTAGAATAACTTGTAGAGACTCGTTATAGGAAACAAAGTGGGAATAAAGGCTAAAAAAGGCCAAAAACCTCATAATTTAGCATGTCCACAAAAAAAAATGCTAAAAAGGCAATGGTATAGTATGGCTAAAAAGTCAAATTTTGACCCTCCTAAAAATGGCTGAAAACCACTTATAATATCTTGTAGAGACTAGTAATAGTAAACAAAGTGGGAATAAAGGCCAAAAATGGCCAAAAACCTTATAATTTAGCATGTCCACAAAAAACTGCTAAATAGGCAATAGTATAGTATGGAAAAACGCCAAATTATGACACCTCCTAAAAATGGCTGAAAACCTCTTAGAATAACTTGTAGAGACTCGTTATAGGAAACAAAGTGGGAATAAAAGGCTAAAAAGGCCAAAAACCTCATAATTTAGCATGTCCACAAAATGGCCAAAAAGGCAATAGTATAGTATGGCGAAAAACGTCAAATTATGACACCTCCTAAAAATGGCTGAAAACCACTTAGAATAACTTGTAATGACCTGTTATAGTAAAGAAAGTGAGAATAAAGGCTAAAAACAGCCAAAAACCTCATAATTTAGCATGTCCACAAAAAAACTGCTAAATAGGCAATAGTATAGTATGGCGAAAAACGTCAAATTATGACACCTCCTAAAAATGGCTGAAAACCTCTTAGAATAACTTGTAGAGACTCGTTATAGGAAACAAAGTGGGAATAAAGGCCAAAAATAGGCCAAAAACCTCATAATTTAGCACGTCCAAAAATCTGCAAAAAAAAGGCAATAGTATAGCATGGCGAAAAAAGTCAAATTATGACCCCTTCTAAAAATGGCTGAAAACCACTTAGAATAACTTGAAGAGACTCGTTATGGGAAACAAAGTGGGAATAAAGGTTAAAAAGGCCAAAAACCTCATAATTTAGCATGTCCAAAAATTGCCAAAAGGGCAATAGTATCGTATGTGAAAAAAGTCAAATTTTGACCCATCCTAAAAATGGCTGAAAACCACTTAGAATAACTTGTAGAGACTCGTTATAGGAAACAAAGTGGGAATAAAGGCCAAAAATAGGCCAAAAACCTCATAATTTAGCACGTCCAAAAATCTGCAAAAAAAAGGCAATAGTATAGCATGGCGAAAAAAGTCAAATTATGACCCCTTCTAAAAATGGCTGAAAACCACTTAGAATAACTTGAAGAGACTCGTTATGGGAAACAAAGTGGGAATAAAGGTTAAAAAAGGCCAAAAACCTCATAATTTAGCATGTCCACAAAAAACTGCTAAAAAGGCAATAGTATAGTATGGCGAAAAACGTCAAATTATGACACCTCCTAAAAATGGCTGAAAACCACTTAGAATAACTTGTAGAGACTTGTTATAGTAAAGAAAGTCGGAGTAAAGGCCAAAAAAGGCCATAAACCTCATAATTTAGCATGTCCACAAAAAAAAAAACTGCTAAAAAGGCAATTGTATAGTATTGCGAAAAAAGTCAAATTTTGACACCTCCTAAAAATGGCTGAAAACCACTTAGAATAACTTGTAGAGACTCGTTATGGGAAACAAAGTGGGAATAAAGGCCAAAAAAGGCCGAAACCTTATAATTAAGCATGTCCATAAAATGGCCAAAAAGGCAATAGTATAGTATGGCGAAAAAACTCAAATTATGACACCTCCTAAAAATAGCTGAAAACCACTTAGAATAACTTGTAGAGACTCGTTATAGGAAACAAAGTGGGAATAAAGGCCAAAAAAGGTTAAGAACCTCATAATTTAGCACGTCCAAAAAACTGCAAAAAAAAGGCAATAGTATAGTATGGCGAAAAAAGTCAAATTTTGACCCCTCCTAAAAATGGCTGAAAACCACTTAGAATAACTTGTAGAGACTCGTTATAGGAAACAAAGTGGGAATAAAGGCTAAAAAAGGCCAAAAACCTCATAATTTAGCATGTCCACAAAAAAAAATGCTAAAAAGGCAATGGTATAGTATGGCGAAAAAAGTCAAATTTTGACCCCTCCTAAAAATGGCTGAAAACCACTTATAATATCTTGTAGAGACTCGTAATAGTAAACAAAGTGGGAATAAAGGCCAAAAAATGGCCAAAAACCTTATAATTTAGCATGTCCATAAAATGGCCAAAAAGGCAATAGTATAGTATGGCGAAAAACGTCAAATTATGACACTTCCTAAAAATGGCTGAAAACTACTTAGAATAACTTGTAGAAACTCGTTATGGGAAACAAAGTGGGAATAAAGGCTAAAAAAGGCCAAAAACCTCATAATTTAGCATGTCCACAAAAAACTGCTAAATAGGCAATAGTATAGTATGGCGAAAAAAGTCAAATTATGACCCCCTCCTAAAAATGGCTGAAAACCACTTAGAATAACTTGTAGAGACTCGTTATAGGAAATAAAGTGAGAATAAAGGCTAAAAAAAGGCCGAAACCTTATAATTAAGCATGTCCATAAAATGACCAAAAAGGCAATAGTATAGTATGGCGAAAAAACTCAAATTATGACACCTCCTAAAAATAGCTGAAAACCACTTAGAATATCTTGTAGAGACTCGTAATAGTAAACAAAGTGGGAATAAAGGCCAAAAAATGGCCAAAAACCTTATAATTTAGCATGTCCACAAAATGGCCAAAAAGGCAATAGTATAGTATGGCGAAAAACGTCAAATTATGACACTTCCTAAAAATGGCAGAAAACCACTTAGAATAACTTGTAGAAACTCGTTATGGGAAACAAAGTGGGAATAAAGGCTAAAAAAGGCCAAAAACCTCATAATTTAGCATGTCCACAAAATGGCCAAAAAGGCAATAGTATAGTATGGCGAAAAACGTCAAATTATGACACCTCCTAAAAATGGCTGAAAACCACTTAGAATAACTTGTAATGACCTGTTATAGTAAAGAAAGTGAGAATAAAGGCTAAAAACAGCCAAAAACCTCATAATTTAGCATGTCCACAAAAAAACTGCTAAATAGGCAATAGTATAGTATGGCGAAAAACGTCAAATTATGACACCTCCTAAAAATAGCTGAAAACCACTTAGAATAACTTGTAGAGACACTTGATAGTATACAAAGTGGGAATAAAGGCCAAAAAAGGTTAAGAACCTCATAATTTAGCACGTCCACAAAATAGCCAAAAAGGCAATAGTATAGTATGGCGAAAAACATCAAATTATGACACCTCCTAAAAATGGCTGAAAACTACTTAGAATAACTTGTAGAAACTCGTTATGGGAAACAAAGTGGGAATAAAGGCTAAAAAAGGCTAAGAACCTCATAATTTAGCACGTCCAAAAACTGCAAAAAAAAGGCAATAGTATAGTATGGCGAAAAAACTCAAATTTTGACCCCTCCTAAAAATGGCTGAAAACCACTTAGAATAACTTGTAGAGACTCGTTATAGGAAACAAAGTGGGAATAAAGGCTAAAAAAGGCCAAAAACCTCATAATTTAGCATGTCCACAAAAAACTGCTAAATAGGCAATAGTATAGTATGGCGAAAAAAGTCAAATTTTGACCCCTCCTAAAAATGGCTGAAAACCACTTAGAATAACTTGTAGAGACTCGTTATAGGAAACAAAGTGGGAATAAAGGCCAAAAAAGGGTAAGAACCTCATAATTTAGCACGTCCAAAAAATGGCCAAAAAGGCAATAGTATAGTATGGCGAAAAACATCAAATTATGACACCTCCTAAAAATGGCTGAAAACCACTTATAATATCTTGTAGAGACTCGTAATAGTAAACAAAGTGGGAATAAAGGCCAAAAAATGGCCAAAAACCTCATAATTTAGCATGTCCACAAAATGGCCAAAAAGGCAATAGTATAGTATGGCGAAAAACGTCAAATTATGACACTTCCTAAAAATGGCTGAAAACCACTTAGAATAACTTGTAGAAACTCGTTATGGGAAACAAAGTGGGAATAAAGGCTAAAAAAGGCCAAAAACCTCATAATTTAGCATGTCCACAAAATGGCCAAAAAGGCAATAGTATAGTATGGCGAAAAACGTCAAATTATGACACCTCCTAAAAATGGCTGAAAACCACTTAGAATAACTTGTAATGACCTGTTATAGTAAAGAAAGTGAGAATAAAGGCTAAAAACAGCCAAAAACCTCATAATTTAGCATGTCCACAAAAAAACTGCTAAATAGGCAATAGTATAGTATGGCGAAAAACGTCAAATTATGACACCTCCTAAAAATAGCTGAAAACCACTTAGAATAACTTGTAGAGACACTTGATAGTATACAAAGTGGGAATAAAGGCCAAAAAAGGTTAAGAACCTCATAATTTAGCACGTCCAAAAAACTGCAAAAAAAGGCAATAGTATAGTATGGTGAAAAAAGTCAAATTATGACACCTCCTAAAAATGGCTGAAAACTACTTAGAATAACTTGTAGAAACTCGTTATGGGAAACAAAGTGGGAATAAAGGCTAAAAAAGGCTAAGAACCTCATAATTTAGCACGTCCAAAAACTGCAAAAAAAAGGCAATAGTATAGTATGGCGAAAAAACTCAAATTTTGACCCCTCCTAAAAATGGCTGAAAACCACTTAGAATAACTTGTAGAGACTCGTTATAGGAAACAAAGTGGGAATAAAGGCTAAAAAAGGCCAAAACCTCATAATTTAGCATGTCCACAAAAACTGCTAAATAGGCAATAGTATAGTATGGCGAAAAAAGTCAAATTTTGACCCCTCCTAAAAATGGCTGAAAACCACTTAGAATAACTTGTAGAGACTCGTTATAGGAAACAAAGTGGGAATAAAGGTCAAAAAAGGGTAAGAACCTCATAATTTAGCACGTCCAAAAAATGGCCAAAAAGGCAATAGTATAGTATGGCAAAAAACGTCAAATTATGACACCTCCTAAAAATGGCTGAAAACCACTTAGAATAACTTGTAGAGACACTTGATAGTATACAAAGTGGGAATAAAGGCCAAAAAAGGTTAAGAACCTCATAATTTAGCACGATCAAAAAACTGCAAAAAAAAAGGCAATAGTATAGTATGGCGAAAAAAGTCAAATTTTGACCCCTCCTAAAAATGGCTGAAAACCACTTAGAATAACTTGTAGAGACTCGTTATAGGAAACAAAGTGGGAATAAAGGCTAAAAAAGGCCAAAAACCTCATAATTTAGCATGTCCACAAAAACTGCTAAATAGGCAATAGTATATGAATAAAGTCAAATTTTGACCCCTCCTAAAAAGGGCTGAAAACCACTTATAATATCTTGTAGAGACTCGTAATAGTAAACAAAGTGGGAATAAAGGCCAAAAAATGGCCAAAAACCTTATAATTTAGCATGTCCACAAAATGGCCAAAAAGGCAATACTATAGTATGGTGAAAAAACTCAAATTATGACACCTCCTAAAAATGGCTGAAAACCACTAAGAATAACTTGTAATGACCTGTTATAGTAAACAAAGTGAGAATAAAGGCTAAAAACGGCCAAAAACCTCATAATTTAGCATGTCCACAAAAAAACTGCTGAAAAGGCAATAGTATAGTATGGCGAAAAACGTCAAATTATGACACCTCCTAAAAATGGCTGAAAACCACTTGGAATAACTTGTGGAGACACTTGATAGTATACAAAGTTGAAATAAAGCCCCCAAAATACCAAAAACCTCATAATTTAGCATGTCCAAAAAATGGCCAAAAAAGCAATCGTATAGTATGGCGAAAAACGTCAAATTATGACACCTCCTAAAAATAGCTGAAAACCACTTAGAATAACTTGTAATGACCTGTTATAGTAAAGAAAGTGGGAATAAAGGCCAAAAAGGCCAAAAACCTCATAATTTAGCATGTCCACAAAATAGCTAAATAGGCAATAGTATAGTATGGCGAAAAACGTCAAATTATGACACCTCCTAAAAATAGCTGAAAACCACTTAGAATAACTTGTAGAGACACTTGATAGTATACAAAGTGGGAATAAAGGCCAAAAAAGGTTAAGAACCTCATAATTTAGCACGTCCACAAAATAGCCAAAAAGGCAATAGTATAGTATGGCGAAAAACATCAAATTATGACACCTCCTAAAAATGGCTGAAAACTACTTAGAATAACTTGTAGAAACTCGTTATGGGAAACAAAGTGGGAATAAAGGCTAAAAAAGGCTAAGAACCTCATAATTTAGCACGTCCAAAAACTGCAAAAAAGGCAATAGTATAGTATGGCTAAAAACTCAAATTTTGACCCCTCCTAAAATGGCTGAAAACCACTTAGAATAACTTGTAGAGACTCGTTATAGGAAACAAAGTGGGAATAAAGGCTAAAAAAGGCCAAAAACCTCATAATTTAGCATGTCCACAAAAAACTGCTAAATAGGCAATAGTATAGTATGGCGAAAAAAGTCAAATTTTGACCCCTCCTAAAAATGGCTGAAAACCACTTAGAATAACTTGTAGAGACTCGTTATAGGAAACAAAGTGGGAATAAAGGCCAAAAAAGGGTAAGAACCTCATAATTTAGCATCCAAAAATGGCCAAAAAGGCAATAGTATAGTATGGCGAAAAACATCAAATTATGACACCTCCTAAAAATGGCTGAAAACCACTTATAATATCTTGTAGAGACTCGTAATAGTAAACAAAGTGGGAATAAAGGCCAAAAAATGGCCAAAAACCTCATAATTTAGCATGTCCACAAAATGGCCAAAAAGGCAATAGTATAGTATGGCTAAAAACGTCAAATTATGACACCTCCTAAAAATGGCTGAAAACCACTTAGAATAACTTGTAGAAACTCGTTATGGGAAACAAAGTGGGAATAAAGGCTAAAAAAGGCCAAAAACCTCATAATTTAGCATGTCCACAAAATGGCCAAAAAGGCAATAGTATAGTATGGCGAAAAACGTCAAATTATGACACCTCCTAAAAATGGCTGAAAACCACTTAGAATAACTTGTAATGACCTGTTATAGTAAAGAAAGTGAGAATAAAGGCTAAAAACAGCCAAAAACCTCATAATTTAGCATGTCCACCAAAAAACTGCTAAATAGGCAATAGTATAGTATGGCGAAAAACGTCAAATTATGACACCTCCTAAAAATAGCTGAAAACCACTTAGAATAACTTGTAGAGACACTTGATAGTATACAAAGTGGGAATAAAGGCCAAAAAAGGTTAAGAACCTCATAATTTAGCACGTCCAAAAAACTGCAAAAAAAGGCAATAGTATAGTATGGTGAAAAAAGTCAAATTATGACACCTCCTAAAAATGGCTGAAAACTACTTAGAATAACTTGTAGAAACTCGTTATGGGAAACAAAGTGGGAATAAAGGCTAAAAAAGGCTAAGAACCTCATAATTTAGCACGTCCAAAAACTGCAAAAAAAAGGCAATAGTATAGTATGGCGAAAAAACTCAAATTTTGACCCCTCCTAAAAATGGCTGAAAACCACTTAGAATAACTTGTAGAGACTCGTTATAGGAAACAAAGTGGGAATAAAGGCTAAAAAAGGCCAAAAACCTCATAATTTAGCACGTCCAAAAACTGCAAAAAAAAGGCAATAGTATAGTATGGCGAAAAAAGTCAAATTTTGACCCCTCCTAAAAATGGCTGAAAACCACTTAGAATAACTTGTAGAGACTCGTTATAGGAAACAAAGTGGGAATAAAGGCCAAAAAGGGTAAGAACCTCATAATTTAGCATCCAAAAAATGGCCAAAAAGGCAATAGTATAGTATGGCAAAAAACGTCAAATTATGACACCTCCTAAAAATGGCTGAAAACCACTTAGAATAACTTGTAGAGACACTTGATAGTATACAAAGTGGGAATAAAGGCCAAAAAAGGTTAAGAACCTCATAATTTAGCACGTCCAAAAAACTGCAAAAAAAGGCAATAGTATAGTATGGTGAAAAAAGTCAAATTTTGACCCCTCCTAAAAATGGCTGAAAACCACTTAGAATAACTTGTAGAGACTCGTTATAGGAAACAAAGTGGGAATAAAGGCTAAAAAAGGCCAAAAACCTCATAATTTAGCATGTCCACAAAAAACTGCTAAATAGGCAATAGTATAGTATGGCGAATAAAGTCAAATTTTGACCCCTCCTAAAAAGGGCTGAAAACCACTTATAATATCTTGTAGAGACTCGTAATAGTAAACAAAGTGGGAATAAAGGCCAAAAAATGGCCAAAAACCTTATAATTTAGCATGTCCACAAAATGGCCAAAAAGGCAATACTATAGTATGGTGAAAAAACTCAAATTATGACACCTCCTAAAAATGGCTGAAAACCACTAAGAATAACTTGTAATGACCTGTTATAGTAAACAAAGTGAGAATAAAGGCTAAAAACGGCCAAAAACCTCATAATTTAGCATGTCCACAAAAAAACTGCTGAAAAGGCAATAGTATAGTATGGCGAAAAACGTCAAATTTTGACACCTCCTAAAAATGGCTGAAAACCACTCAGAATAATTTGTAGAGACACTTGATAGTATATAAAGTTGAAATAAAGGCCAAAAAATACCAAAAACCTCATTATTTAGCACGTCCAAAAAATGGCCAAAAGGGCAATAGTATAGTATGGCGAAAAAACTCAAATTATGACACCTCCTAACAATGGCTGAAAACCACTTAGAATAACTTGTAGAGACTCGTTATGGGAAACAAAGTGGGAATAAAGGCCAAAAAAGGCTATAAACCTCATAATTTAGCATGTCCACAAAAAAACTGCTAAAGAGGCAATAGTATAGTATGGCGAAAAAACGTCAAATTTTGACCCATCCTAAAAATGGCTGAAAACCACTTAGAATAACTGCTAGAGACGAACTATAGCAAACAAAGTGGAAATAAAAGGCCAAGAAAGTCAACAACATAAGAATTTACAATGTCGAGAACTTATGGTGTTCTATGACTTTTTGTGACCTTTCTAGGATGAAACAAGCTCCACATCACGTCTGCTGTGAATTCCTTCTGAGATCCACCATCTACCAGGACCTGAAGTGGACTTTCATCATGGACACTAGCAGGCAAAGGCCCAGCAGAGGGTTAACTTCCTGCATCACCTCAGAACACCGTCAGGAGCTGCTGTTCCAGTTCCACACTCCAGTATTTGGTCTGTGTTCAGGACAGCCATCACTTCTCTGCTTCCATCATCAGGAAACAGTGAACTAACGTCACTGCAGACCCTTCCTAAATATATATCTTTATTTTAAATACATATGTTGAAAACCTAATCTATGCAGTTATACCTACCTCTGTCAATTACACAGGCAGACACACACACATGTATGTTTATGGGTTTTTTATTTATTCTGTATGATTTTCTGTCTTTAATTGACTCTGTTTGCATCCTTGAATATTGTGAAAAATGCTCTGGAAAAACAATGTACTGTTATGAATATAATTGTTATTATTATAGAGATTTTGGTTTCTGTGTGCTTTTCTAGCATACACGAGGTGCTTGAGATGAGAGTCTCATTCTTACCTAACGAAAATGTCAAAATTAAATGTGTTTCTAAATGAGCCTTGGATTTTGGGTCATTTTTTCGACATGCTAAACGATGGTGTTTTTGGCCGCTTTTGCAACTCTCTATGCTATGGCGTGTCTTGGCACGCTATTTAAGGTGGTTTCCAACTGTTTTCAGCTGTTTTTGGGATGGGTCAAATTTTGACACTTTTGCCTTACTATAGCCTTGGATTTTGATTCATTTTTTGACATGCTAAGCAATGGTGTTGTTTGGCCATTTTGCAACTTTCTATGCTATGGCGTGTTTTAGCACGCTACTTAAGGTGGTTTCCAACTGTTTTCAGCTGTTTTTGGGAGGGGTCAAATTTTGACATTTTTGCCTTACTATAGCCTTGGATTTTGATTCACTTTTTTTGACATGCTAAGCAATGGTGTTTTTTGGCCATTTTTGCAACTTTCTATGCTATGGCGTGTTTTAGCACACCATTTTATGTTGTTTTCAACTGTTTTCAGCTGTTTTTGGGATGGGTCAAATTTTGACATTTTTGCCTTACTATAGCCTTGGATTTTGGGTCATTTTTTCGACATCCGAAAGAATGGTGTTTTTGGCTGCTTTTGCAACTTTCTATGCTATGGCGTGTCTTGGCACGCTATTTAAGATGGTTTTCAGCTGTTTTCAGCTGTTTTTGGGACGGGTCAAATTTTGACACTTTTGCCTTACTATAGCCTTGGATTTTGGGTCATTTTTTTGACATCCTAAAGAATGGTGTTTTTGGCCGTTTTTGCAACTTTCTATGCTATGGCGTGTTTTAGCACGCTATTTAAGGTGGTTTCCAACTGTTTTCAGCTGTTTTTGGGAGGGGTCAAATTTTGACATTTTTGCCTTACTATAGCCTTGGATTTTGGGTCATTTTTTCGACATCTGAAAGAATGGTGTTTTTTGGCCGTTTTTGCAACTTTCTATGCTATGGCGTGGTTTACCACGCTACTTAAGGTGGTTTCCAACTGTTTTCAGCTGTTTTTGGGAGGGGTCAAATTTTGACATTTTTGCCTTACTATAGCCTTGGATTTTGATTCATTTTTTTGACATGCTAAGCAATGGTGTTGTTTGGCCATTTTTGCAACTTTCTATGCTATGGCATGTTTAAGCACGCTACTTAAGGTGGTTTCCAACTGTTTTCAGCTGTTTTTGGGAGGGGTCAAATTTTGACATTTTTGCCTTACTATAGCCTTGGATTTTGGGTCATTTTTTCGACATCCTAAAGAATGGTGTTTTTGGCCGTTTTTGCAACTTTCTATGCTATGGCGTGTTTTAGCACGCTATTTAAGGTGGTTTCCAACTGTTTTCAGCTGTTTTTGGGATGGGTCAAATTTTGACATTTTTGCCTTACTATAGCCTTGGATTTTGGGTCATTTTTTCGACATCCTAAAGAATGGTGTTTTTGGCCGTTTTTGCAACTTTCTATGCTATGGCGTGTTTTAGCACGCTATTTAAGGTGGTTTCCGACTGTTTTCAGCTGTTTTTGGGAGGGGTCAAATTTTGACATTTTTGCCTTACTATAGCCTTGGATTTTGTTTCATTTTTTGACATGCTAAGCAATGGTGTTTTTTGGCCGTTTTTGCAACTTTCTATGCTATGGCGTGGTTTAGCACGCTACTTAAGGTGGTTTCCAACTGTTTTCAGCTGTTTTTGGGAGGGGTCAAATTTTGACATTTTTGCCTTACTATAGCCTTGGATTTTGATTCATTTTTTTTGACATGCTAAGCAATGGTGTTTTTTGGCCATTTTTGCAACTTTCTATGCTATGGCGTGTTTTAGCACACCATTTTATGTTGTTTTCAACTGTTTTCAGCTGTTTTTGGGATGGGTCAAATTTTGACATTTTTGCCTTACTATAGCCTTGGATTTTGGGTCATTTTTTCGACATCCGAAAGAATGGTGTTTTTGGCTGCTTTTGCAACTTTCTATGCTATGGCGTGTCTTGGCACGCTATTTAAGATGGTTTTCAGCTGTTTTCAGCTGTTTTTGGGACGGGTCAAATTTTGACACTTTTGCCTTACTATAGCCTTGGATTTTGGGTCATTTTTTTGACATCCGAAAGAATGGTGTTTTTGGCCGTTTTTGCAACTTTCTATGCTATGGCGTGGTTTAGCACGCTATTTAAGGTGGTTTCCAACTGTTTTCAGCTGTTTTTGGGAGGGGTCAAATTTTGACATTTTTGCCTTACTATAGCCTTGGATTTTGGGTCATTTTTTCGACATCCTAAAGAATGGTGTTTTTGGCCGTTTTTGCAACTTTCTATGCTATGGCGTGTTTTAGCACGCTATTTAAGGTGGTTTCCGACTGTTTTCAGCTGTTTTTGGGAGGGGTCAAATTTTGACATTTTTGCCTTACTATAGCCTTGGATTTTGATTCATTTTTTTTGACATGCTAAGCAATGGTGTTTTTTGGCCGTTTTTGCAACTTTCTATGCTATGGCGTGGTTTAGCACGCTACTTAAGGTGGTTTCCAACTGTTTTCAGCTGTTTTTGGGAGGGGTCAAATTTTGACATTTTTGCCTTACTATAGCCTTGGATTTTGATTCATTTTTTTTGACATGCTAAGCAATGGTGTTTTTTGGCCGTTTTTGCAACTTTCTATGCTATGGCGTGGTTTAGCACGCTACTTAAGGTGGTTTCCAACTGTTTTCAGCTGTTTTTGGGAGGGGTCAAATTTTGACATTTTTGCCTTACTATAGCCTTGGATTTTGATTCATTTTTTTTGACATGCTAAGCAATGGTGTTTTTTGGCCATTTTTGCAACTTTCTATGCTATGGCGTGTTTTAGCACACCATTTTATGTTGTTTTCAACTGTTTTCAGCTGTTTTTGGGATGGGTCAAATTTTGACATTTTTGCCTTACTATAGCCTTGGATTTTGGGTCATTTTTTCGACATCCGAAAGAATGGTGTTTTTGGCTGCTTTTGCAACTTTCTATGCTATGGCGTGTCTTGGCACGCTATTTAAGATGGTTTTCAGCTGTTTTCAGCTGTTTTTGGGACGGGTCAAATTTTGACACTTTTGCCTTACTATAGCCTTGGATTTTGGGTCATTTTTTTGACATCCTAAAGAATGGTGTTTTTGGCCGTTTTTGCAACTTTCAATGCTATGGCGTGTTTATACGCTATTTAAGGTGGTTTCCAACTGTTTTCAGCTGTTTTTGGGAGGGGTCAAATTTTGACATTTTTGCCTTACTATAGCCTTGGATTTTGGGTCATTTTTTCGACATCCTAAAGAATGGTGTTTTTGGCCGTTTTTGCAACTTTCTATGCTATGGCGTGTTTTAGCACGCTATTTAAGGTGGTTTCCAACTGTTTTCAGCTGTTTTTGGGAGGGGTCAAATTTTGACATTTTTGCCTTACTATAGCCTTGGATTTTGGGTCATTTTTTCGACATCCTAAAGAATGGTGTTTTTGGCCGTTTTTGCAACTTTCTATGCTATGGCGTGTTTTAGCACGCTATTTAAGGTGGTTTCCGACTGTTTTCAGCTGTTTTTGGGAGGGGTCAAATTTTGACATTTTTGCCTTACTATAGCCTTGGATTTTGATTCATTTTTTTTGACATGCTAAGCAATGGTGTTTTTGGCCGTTTTGCAACTTTTCTATGCTATGGCGTGGTTTAGCACGCTACTTAAGGTGGTTTCCAACTGTTTTCAGCTGTTTTTGGGAGGGGTCAAATTTTGACATTTTTGCCTTACTATAGCCTTGGATTTTGATTCATTTTTTGACATGCTAAAGAATGGTGTTTTGGCCGTTTTGCAACTTTCTATGCTATGGCGTGGTTTAGCACGCTACTTAAAGGTGGTTTCCAACTGTTTTCAGCTGTTTTTGGATGGGTCAAATTTTGACATTTTTGCCTTACTATAGCCTTGGATTTTGATTCATTTTTTGACATGCTAAGCAATGGTGTTTTTGGCCATTTTTGCAACTTTCTATGCTATGGCTTGCTTTAGCACACCATTTTATGTTGTTTCCAACTGTTTTCAGCTGTTTTGGGATGGGTCAAATTTTGACATTTTTGCCTTACTATAGCCTTGGATTTTGGGTCATTTTTTCGACATCCGAAAGAATGGTGTTTTTGGCTGCTTTTGCAACTTTCTATGCTATGGCGTGTTTTAGCACGCTATTTAAGATGGTTTTCAGCTGTTTTCAGCTGTTTTTGGGAGGGGTCAAATTTTGACACTTTTGCCTTACTATAGCCTTGGATTTTGGGTCATTTTTTTGACATCCTAAAGAATGGTGTTTTTGGCCGTTTTTGCAACTTTCAATGCTATGGCGTGTTTTAGCACGCTATTTAAGGTGGTTTCCAACTGTTTTCAGCTGTTTTTGGGAGGGGTCAAATTTTGACATTTTGCCTTACTATAGCCTTGGATTTTGGGTCAT
The DNA here is from genome assembly GCF_026936395.1 of Plectropomus leopardus. Lineage (NCBI taxonomy): Eukaryota > Metazoa > Chordata > Actinopteri > Perciformes > Serranidae > Plectropomus > Plectropomus leopardus. The sequence continues at coordinate 28,847,257 of NC_142178.1, forward strand.
TTTTTGACATCCTAAAGAATGGTGTTTTTGGCCGTTTTGCAACTTTCTATGCTATGGCGTGTTTTAGCACGCTATTTAAGGTGGTTTCCAACTGTTTTCAGCTGTTTTTGGGAGGTCAAATTTTGACATTTTGCCTTACTATAGCCTTGGATTTTGGTTCATTTTTTCGACATCCTAAAGAATGGTGTTTTTGGCCGTTTTGCAACTTTCTATGCTATGGCGTGTTTTATGCACGCTATGTAAGGTGGTTTCCAACTGTTTTCAGCTGTTTTTGGGAGGGGTCAAATTTTGACATTTTTGCCTTACTATAGCCTTGGATTTTGATTCATTTTTTTTGACATGCTAAGCAATGGTGTTTTTTGGCCATTTTTGCAACTTTCTATGCTATGGCGTGTTTTAGCACACCATTTTATGTTGTTTTCAACTGTTTTCAGCTGTTTTTGGGATGGGTCAAATGTTGACATTTTTGCCTTACTATATCCTGGGATTTTGGGTCATTTTTGACATCCTAAAGAATGGTGTTTTTGGCTGCTTTTGCAACTTTCTATGCTATGGCGTGTCTTGGCACGCTTATTTAAGATGGTTTTCAACTGTTTTCAGCTGTTTTTGGGATGGGTCAAATTTTGACACTTTTGCCTTACTATAGCCTTGGATTTTGGGTCATTTTTTGACATCCTAAAGAATGGTGTTTTTGGCCGCTTTTGCAACTTTCTATGCTATGGCGTGTTTTAGCACGCTATTTAAGATGGTTTTCAACTGTTTTCAGCTGTTTTTGGGAGGGTCAAATTTTGACATTTTGCCTTACTATAGCCTTGGATTTTGGGTCATTTTTTCGACATCCTAAAGAATGGTGTTTTTGGCCGTTTTGCAACTTTCTATGCTATGGCGTGTTTTTAGCACGCTATTTAAGGTGGTTTCAACTGTTTTCAGCTGTTTTTAGGATGGGTCAAATTTTGACATTTTGCCTTACTATAGCCTTGGATTTTGGGTCATTTTTTGACATCCTAAAGAATGGTGTTTTTGGCCATTTTGCAACTTTCTATGCTATGGCGTGTTTTAGCACACCATTTTATGTTGTTTTCAACTGTTTTCAGCTGTTTTTGGGATGGGTCAAATTTTGACATTTTTGCCTTACTATAGCCTTGGATTTTGGGTCATTTTTTGACATCCTAAAGAATGGTGTTTTTGGCCGTTTTTGCAACTTTCTATGCTATGGCGTGTTTTAGCACGCTATTTAAGGTGGTTTCCGACTGTTTTCAGCTGTTTTTGGGAGGGGTCAAATTTTGACATTTTTGCCTTACTATAGCCTTGGATTTTGATTCATTTTTTTTGACATGCTAAGCAATGGTGTTTTTTGGCCATTTTTGCAACTTTCTATGCTATGGCGTGTTTTAGCACACCATTTTATGTTGTTTTCAACTGTTTTCAGCTGTTTTTGGGAGGGGTCAAATTTTGACATTTTGCCTTTACTATAGCCTTTGGATTTTGGGTCATTTTTTGACATCCGAAGAATGGTGTTTTTGGCTGCTTTTGCAACTTTCTATGCTATGGCGTGTCTTGGCACGCTATTTAAGATGGTTTTCAGCTGTTTTCAGCTGTTTTTGGGACGGGTCAAATTTTGACACTTTTGCCTTACTATAGCCTTGGATTTTGGGTCATTTTTTTGACATCCTAAAGAATGGTGTTTTTGGCCGTTTTTGCAACTTTCAATGCTATGGCGTGTTTTAGCACGCTATTTAAGGTGGTTTCCAACTGTTTTCAGCTGTTTTTGGGAGGGTCAAATTTTGACATTTTTGCCTTACTATAGCTTTGGATTTTGGGTCATTTTTTCGACATCCTAAAGAATGGTGTTTTTGGCCGTTTTTGCAACTTTCTATGCTATGGCGTGTTTTAGCACACCATTTTATGTTGTTTTCAACTGTTTTCAGCTGTTTTTGGGATGGGTCAAATTTTGACATTTTTGCCTTACTATAGCCTTGGATTTTGATTCTTTTTTTTTGACATGCTAAGCAATGGTGTTTTTTGGCCATTTTGCAACTTTCTATGCTATGGCATGTTTTAGCACGCTATTTAAGGTGGTTTCAACTGTTTTCAGCTGTTTTTGGGATGGGTCAAATTTTGACATTTTTGCCTTACTATAGCCTTGGATTTTGATTCATTTTTTTTGACATGCTAAGCAATGGTGTTTTTTGGCCATTTTTGCAACTTTCTATGCTATGGCGTGTTTTAGCACACCATTTTATGTTGTTTTCAACTGTTTTCAGCTGTTTTTGGGATGGGTCAAATTTTGACATTTTTGCCTTACTATAGCCTTGGATTTTGGGTCATTTTTTTTCGACATCCGAAGAATGGTGTTTTTGGCTGCTTTTGCAACTTTCTATGCTATGGCGTGTCTTGGCACGCTATTTAAGATGGTTTTCAGCTGTTTTCAGCTGTTTTTGGGAGGTCAAATTTTGACACTTTTGCCTTACTATAGCCTTGGATTTTGGGTCATTTTTTTGACATCCGAAAGAATGGTGTTTTTGGCCGTTTTTGCAACTTTCAATGCTATGGCGTGTTTTAGCACGCTATTTAAGGTGGTTTCCAACTGTTTTCAGCTGTTTTTGGGAGGGGTCAAATTTTGACATTTTTGCCTTACTATAGCCTTGGATTTTGGGTCATTTTTTTCGACATCCTAAAGAATGGTGTTTTTGGCCGTTTTGCAACTTTCTATGCTATGGCGTGTTTTAGCACGCTATTTAAGGTGGTTTCCAACTGTTTTCAGCTGTTTTTGGGAGGGGTCAAATTTTGACATTTTTGCCTTACTATAGCCTTGGATTTTGGGTCATTTTTTCGACATGCTACATTTTGGTGTTTTTGGCCACTTTTGCAACTTTCTATGCTATGGCGTGTCTTGGCACGCTATTGAAGATGGTTTTCAGCTGTTTTCAGCTGTTTTTGGGAGGGTCAAATTTTGACATTTTTGCCTTACTATAGCCTTGGATTTTGATTCATTTTTTGACATGCTAAGCAATGGTGTTTTTGGCCATTTTGCAACTTTCTATGCTATGGCGTGTTTAGCACACCATTTTATGTTGTTTTCAACTGTTTTCAGCTGTTTTTGGGAGGGGTCAAATTTTGACATTTTTGCCTTACTATAGCCTTGGATTTTGGGTCATTTTTTCGACATCCGAAAGAATGGTGTTTTTGGCTGCTTTTGCAACTTTCTATGCTATGGCGTGTCTTGGCACGCTATTTAAGATGGTTTTCAGCTGTTTTCAGCTGTTTTTGGAGGGGTCAAATTTTGACACTTTTGCCTTACTATAGCCTTGGATTTTGGGTCATTTTTTGACATCCTAAAGAATGGTGTTTTGGCCGTTTTGCAACTTTCTATGCTATGGTGTGTTTTAGCACGCTATTTAAGGTGGTTTTCAACTGTTTTCAGCTGTTTTTGGGAGGGGTCAAATTTTGACATTTTTGCCTTACTATAGCCTTGGATTTTGGGTCATTTTTTCGACATCCTAAAGAATGGTGTTTTTGGCCGTTTTTGCAACTTTCTATGCTATGGCGTGTTTTAGCACGCTATTTAAGGTGGTTTCCAACTGTTTTCAGCTGTTTTTGGGAGGTGTCAAATTTTGACATTTTTGCCTTACTATAGCCTTGGATTTTGGGTCATTTTTTGACATCCTAAAGAATGGTGTTTTTGGCCGTTTTGCAACTTTCTATGCTATGGCGTGTTTTAGCACACTATTTTATGTTGTTTTCAACTGTTTTCAGCTGTTTTTGGGATGGGTCAAATTTTGACATTTTTGCCTTACTATAGCCTTGGATTTTGGGTCATTTTTTTTGACATCCTAAAGAATGGTGTTTTTGGCCGTTTTTGCAACTTTCTATGCTATGGCGTGTTTAGCACGCTATTTAAGGTGGTTTCCGACTGTTTTCAGCTGTTTTTGGAGGGTCAAATTTTGACATTTTTGCCTTACTATAGCCTTGGATTTTGATTCATTTTTTTTTGACATGCTAAGCAATGGTGTTTTTTGGCCATTTTGCAACTTTCTATGCTATGGCGTGTTTAGCACACCATTTTATGTTGTTTTCAACTGTTTTCAGCTGTTTTTGGGATGGGTCAAATTTTGACATTTTTGCCTTACTATAGCCTTGGATTTTGGGTCATTTTTTCGACATCCGAAAGAATGGTGTTTTTGGCTGCTTTTGCAACTTTCTATGCTATGGCGTGTCTTGGCACGCTATTTAAGATGGTTTTCAGCTGTTTTCAGCTGTTTTTGGGACGGGTCAAATTTTGACACTTTTGTCTTACTATAGCCTTGGATTTTGGGTCATTTTTGACATCCTAAAGAATGGTGTTTTTGGCCGTTTTGCAACTTTCAATGCTATGGCGTGTTTTAGCACGCTATTTAAGGTGGTTTCCAACTGTTTTCAGCTGTTTTTGGAGGGGTCAAATTTTGACATTTTGCCTTACTATAGCCTTGGATTTTGGGTCATTTTTCGACATCCTAAAGAATGGTGTTTTTGGCCGTTTTGCAACTTTCTATGCTATGGCGTGTTTTAGCACACCATTTTATGTTGTTTTCAACTGTTTTCAGCTGTTTTTGGATGGGTCAAATTTTGACATTTTGCCTTACTATAGCCTTGGATTTTGATTCATTTTTTGACATGCTAAGCAATGGTGTTGTTTGGCCATTTTTGCAACTTTCTATGCTATGGCATGTTTTAGCACGCTACTTAAGGTGGTTTCCAACTGTTTTCAGCTGTTTTTGGGATGGGTCAAATTTTGACATTTTTGCCTTACTATAGCCTTGGATTTTGATTCATTTTTTTGACATGCTAAGCAATGGTGTTTTTGGCCATTTTGCAACTTTCTATGCTATGGCGTGTTTTAGCACACCATTTTATGTTGTTTTCAACTGTTTTCAGCTGTTTTTGGGATGGGTCAAATTTTGACATTTTTGCCTTACTATAGCCTTGGATTTTGGGTCATTTTTTCGACATCCGAAAGAATGGTGTTTTTGGCTGCTTTTGCAACTTTCTATGCTATGGCGTGTCTTGGCACGCTATTTAAGATGGTTTTCAACTGTTTTCAGCTGTTTTTGGGACTGGTCAAATTTTGACACTTTTGCCTTTACTATAGCCTTGGATTTTGGGTCATTTTTTGACATCCGAAGAATGGTGTTTTTGGCCGTTTTGCAACTTTCAATGCTATGGCGTGTTTTTAGCACGCTATTTAAGGTGGTTTCCAACTGTTTTCAGCTGTTTTTGGGAGGGGTCAAATTTTGACATTTTTGCCTTACTATAGCCTTGGATTTTGGGTCATTTTTTCGACATCCTAAAGAATGGTGTTTTTGGCCGTTTTTGCAACTTTCTATGCTATGGCGTGTTTTAGCACGCTATTTAAGGTGGTTTCCAACTGTTTTCAGCTGTTTTTGGGAGGGGTCAAATTTTGACATTTTTGCCTTACTATAGCCTTGGATTTTGGGTCATTTTTTCGACATGCTACATTTTGGTGTTTTTGGCCGCTTTTGCAACTTTCTATGCTATGGCGTGTCTTGGCACGCTATTGAAGATGGTTTTCAGCTGTTTTCAGCTGTTTTTGGGAGGGGTCAAATTTTGACATTTTTGCCTTACTATAGCCTTGGATTTTGATTCATTTTTTTTGACATGCTAAGCAATGGTGTTTTTTGGCCATTTTTGCAACTTTCTATGCTATGGCGTGTTTTAGCACACCATTTTATGTTGTTTTCAACTGTTTTCAGCTGTTTTTGGATGGGTCAAATTTTGACATTTTGCCTTACTATAGCCTTGGATTTTGGGTCATTTTTTTGACATCCGAAAGAATGGTGTTTTTGGCTGCTTTTGCAACTTTCTATGCTATGGCGTGTCTTGGCACGCTATTTAAGATGGTTTTCAGCTGTTTTCAGCTGTTTTTGGGACGGGTCAAATTTTGACACTTTTGCCTTACTATAGCCTTGGATTTTGATTCATTTTTTTTGACATCCTAAAGAATGGTGTTTTTGGCCGTTTTTGCAACTTTCTATGCTATGGCGTGTTTTAGCACGCTATTTAAGGTGGTTTTCAACTGTTTTCAGCTGTTTTTGGGAGGGGTCAAATTTTGACATTTTTGCCTTACTATAGCCTTGGATTTTGGGTCATTTTTTCGACATCCTAAAGAATGGTGTTTTTGGCCGTTTTTGCAACTTTCTATGCTATGGCGTGTTTTAGCACGCTATTTAAGGTGGTTTTCGACTGTTTTCAGCTGTTTTTGGGATGGGTCAAATTTTGACATTTTTGCCTTACTATAGCCTTGGATTTTGGGTCATTTTTTTGACATCCTAAAGAATGGTGTTTTTGGCCGTTTTTGCAACTTTCTATGCTATGGCGTGTTTTAGCACACCATTTTATGTTGTTTTCAACTGTTTTCAGCTGTTTTTGGATGGGTCAAATTTTGACATTTTTGCCTTACTATAGCCTTGGATTTTGGGTCATTTTTTCGACATCCGAAAGAATGGTGTTTTTGGCCGTTTTTGCAACTTTCTATGCTATGGCGTGTTTTAGCACGCTATTTAAGGTGGTTTCCGACTGTTTTCAGCTGTTTTTGGGAGGGGTCAAATTTTGACATTTTTGCCTTACTATAGCCTTGGATTTTGATTCATTTTTTTTGACATGCTAAGCAATGGTGTTTTTTGGCCATTTTTGCAACTTTCTATGCTATGGCGTGTTTTAGCACACCATTTTATGTTGTTTTCAACTGTTTTCAGCTGTTTTTGGGATGGGTCAAATTTTGACATTTTTGCCTTACTATAGCCTTGGATTTTGGGTCATTTTTTCGACATCCGAAAAGAATGGTGTTTTTGGCTGCTTTTGCAACTTTCTATGCTATGGCGTGTCTTTGGCACGCTTATTTAAGATGGTTTTCAGCTGTTTTCAGCTGTTTTGGGATGGGTCAAATTTTGACACTTTTGCCTTACTATAGCCTTGATTTTGGGTCATTTTTTGACATCCGAAGAATGGTGTTTTTGGCCGTTTTTGCAACTTTCAATGCTATGGCGTGTTTTAGCACGCTATTTAAGGTGGTTTCCAACTGTTTTCAGCTGTTTTTGGGAGGGGTCAAATTTTGACATTTTTGCCTTACTATAGCCTTGGATTTTGGGTCATTTTTTCGACATCCTAAAGAATGGTGTTTTTGGCCGTTTTTGCAACTTTCTATGCTATGGCGTGTTTTAGCACACCATTTTATGTTGTTTTCAACTGTTTTCAGCTGTTTTTGGGATGGGTCAAATTTTGACATTTTTGCCTTACTATAGCCTTGGATTTTGATTCTTTTTTTTTGACATGCTAAGCAATGGTGTTTTTTGGCCATTTTTGCAACTTTCTATGCTATGGCATGTTTTAGCACGCTACTTAAGGTGGTTTCCAACTGTTTTCAGCTGTTTTTGGGATGGGTCAAATTTTGACATTTTTGCCTTACTATAGCCTTGGATTTTGATTCATTTTTTTGACATGCTAAGCAATGGTGTTTTTGGCCATTTTTGCAACTTTCTATGCTATGGCGTGTTTTAGCACACCATTTTATGTTGTTTTCAACTGTTTTCAGCTGTTTTTGGGATGGGTCAAATTTTGACATTTTTGCCTTACTATAGCCTTGGATTTTGGGTCATTTTTTCGACATCCGAAAGAATGGTGTTTTTGGCTGCTTTTGCAACTTTCTATGCTATGGCGTGTCTTGGCACGCTATTTAAGATGGTTTTCAGCTGTTTTCAGCTGTTTTTGGGACGGGTCAAATTTTGACACTTTTGCCTTACTATAGCCTTGGATTTTGGGTCATTTTTTTGACATCCGAAAGAATGGTGTTTTTGGCCGTTTTTGCAACTTTCAATGCTATGGCGTGTTTTAGCACGCTATTTAAGGTGGTTTCCAACTGTTTTCAGCTGTTTTTGGGAGGGGTCAAATTTTGACATTTTTGCCTTACTATAGCCTTGGATTTTGGGTCATTTTTTCGACATCCTAAAGAATGGTGTTTTTGGCCGTTTTTGCAACTTTCTATGCTATGGCGTGTTTTAGCACGCTATTTAAGGTGGTTTTCAACTGTTTTCAGCTGTTTTTGGAGGGTCAAATTTTGACATTTTTGCCTTACTATAGCCTTGGATTTTGGGTCATTTTCGACATGCTACATTTTGGTGTTTTTGGCCACTTTTGCAACTTTCTATGCTATGGCGTGTCTTGGCACGCTATTGAAGATGGTTTTCAGCTGTTTTCAGCTGTTTTTGGGAGGGGTCAAATTTTGACATTTTTGCCTTACTATAGCCTTGGATTTTGATTCATTTTTTGACATGCTAAGCAATGGTGTTTTTTGGCCATTTTTGCAACTTTCTATGCTATGGCGTGTTTTAGCACACCATTTTATGTTGTTTTCAACTGTTTTCAGCTGTTTTTGGGATGGGTCAAATTTTGACATTTTTGCCTTACTATAGCCTTGGATTTTGGGTCATTTTTTCGACATCCGAAAGAATGGTGTTTTTGGCTGCTTTTGCAACTTTCTATGCTATGGCGTGTCTTGGCACGCTATTTAAGATGGTTTTCAGCTGTTTTCAGCTGTTTTTGGGACGGGTCAAATTTTGACACTTTTGCCTTACTATAGCCTTGGATTTTGGGTCATTTTTTTGACATCCTAAAGAATGGTGTTTTTGGCCGTTTTTGCAACTTTCTATGCTATGGCGTGTTTTAGCACGCTATTTAAGGTGGTTTTCAACTGTTTTCAGCTGTTTTTGGGAGGGGTCAAATTTTGACATTTTTGCCTTACTATAGCCTTGGATTTTGGGTCATTTTTTCGACATCCTAAAGAATGGTGTTTTTGGCCGTTTTTGCAACTTTCTATGCTATGGCGTGTTTTAGCACGCTATTTAAGGTGGTTTCCGACTGTTTTCAGCTGTTTTTGGGATGGGTCAAATTTTGACATTTTTGCCTTACTATAGCCTTGGATTTTGGGTCATTTTTTTGACATCCTAAAGAATGGTGTTTTTGGCCGTTTTTGCAACTTTCTATGCTATGGCGTGTTTTAGCACACCATTTTATGTTGTTTTCAACTGTTTTCAGCTGTTTTTGGGATGGGTCAAATTTTGACATTTTTGCCTTACTATAGCCTTGGATTTTGGGTCATTTTTTCGACATCCGAAAGAATGGTGTTTTTGGCCGTTTTTGCAACTTTCTATGCTATGGCGTGTTTTATACGCTATTTAAGGTGGTTTCCAACTGTTTTCAGCTGTTTTTGGGAGGGGTCAAATTTTGACATTTTTGCCTTACTATAGCCTTGGATTTTGATTCATTTTTTTTGACATGCTAAGCAATGGTGTTTTTTGGCCATTTTTGCAACTTTCTATGCTATGGCGTGTTTTAGCACACCATTTTATGTTGTTTTCAACTGTTTTCAGCTGTTTTTGGGATGGGTCAAATTTTGACATTTTTGCCTTACTATAGCCTTGGATTTTGGGTCATTTTTTCGACATCCGAAAGAATGGTGTTTTTGGCTGCTTTTGCAACTTTCTATGCTATGGCGTGTCTTGGCACGCTATTTAAGATGGTTTTCAGCTGTTTTCAGCTGTTTTTGGGACGGGTCAAATTTTGACACTTTTGCCTTACTATAGCCTTGGATTTTGGGTCATTTTTTCGACATCCTAAAGAATGGTGTTTTTGGCCGTTTTTGCAACTTTCAATGCTATGGCGTGTTTTAGCACGCTATTTAAGGTGGTTTCCAACTGTTTTCAGCTGTTTTTGGGAGGGGTCAAATTTTGACATTTTTGCCTTACTATAGCCTTGGATTTTGGGTCATTTTTTCGACATCCTAAAGAATGGTGTTTTTGGCCGTTTTTGCAACTTTCTATGCTATGGCGTGTTTTAGCACACCATTTTATGTTGTTTTCAACTGTTTTCAGCTGTTTTGGGATGGGTCAAATTTTGACATTTTGCCTTACTATAGCCTTGGATTTTGATTCATTTTTTGACATGCTAAGCAATGGTGTTTTTGGCCATTTTGCAACTTTCTATGCTATGGCGTGTTTTAGCACACCATTTTATGTTGTTTTCAACTGTTTTCAGCTGTTTTTGGGATGGGTCAAATTTTGACATTTTTGCCTTACTATAGCCTTGGATTTTGATTCTTTTTTTTTGACATGCTAAGCAATGGTGTTTTTTGGCCATTTTTGCAACTTTCTATGCTATGGCATGTTTTTAGCACGCCATTTAAGGTGGTTTCAACTGTTTTCTGGTGTTTTTGGGAGGGGTCAAATTTTGACATTTTTGCCTTACTATAGCCTTGGATTTTGATTCATTTTTTTTGACATGCTAAGCAATGGTGTTTTTTGGCCATTTTTGCAACTTTCTATGCTATGGCGTGTTTTAGCACACCATTTTATGTTGTTTTCAACTGTTTTCAGCTGTTTTTGGGATGGGTCAAATTTTGACATTTTTGCCTTACTATAGCCTTGGATTTTGGGTCATTTTTTCGACATCCGAAAGAATGGTGTTTTTGGCTGCTTTTGCAACTTTCTATGCTATGGCGTGTCTTGGCACGCTTATTTAAGATGGTTTTCAGCTGTTTTCAGCTGTTTTGGGACGGGTCAAATTTTGACACTTTTGCCTTACTATAGCCTTGGATTTTGGGTCATTTTTTGACATCCTAAAGAATGGTGTTTTTGGCCGCTTTTGCAACTTTCAATGCTATGGCGTGTTTTAGCACGCTATTTAAGGTGGTTTCAACTGTTTTCAGCTGTTTTTGGAGGGGTCAAATTTTGACATTTTTGCCTTACTATAGCCTTGGATTTTGGGTCATTTTTTGACATCCTAAAGAATGGTGTTTTTGGCCGTTTTGCAACTTTCTATGCTATGGCGTGTTTTAGCACGCTATTTAAGGTGGTTTCAACTGTTTTCAGCTGTTTTTGGAGGGGTCAAATTTTGACATTTTTGCCTTACTATAGCCTTGGATTTTGGGTCATTTTTCGACATCCTAAAGAATGGTGTTTTTGGCCGCTTTTTGCAACTTTCTATGCTATGGCGTGTTTTTAGCACGCTATTTAAGGTGGTTTCAACTGTTTTCAGCTGTTTTTGGAGGGTCAAATTTTGACATTTTTGCCTTACTATAGCCTTGGATTTTGATTCATTTTTGACATCCTAAAGAATGGTGTTTTTGGCCGTTTTGCAACTTTCTATGCTATGGCGTGTTTTAGCACGCTATTTAAGGTGGTTTCAACTGTTTTCAGCTGTTTTGGGAGGGTCAAATTTTGACATTTTTGCCTTACTATAGCCTTGGATTTTGATTCATTTTTTTGACATGCTAAGCAATGGTGTTTTTGGCCATTTTGCAACTTTCTATGCTATGGCATGGTTTAGCACGCTACTTAAGGTGGTTTCAACTGTTTTCAGCTGTTTTTGGATGGGTCAAATTTTGACATTTTGCCTTACTATAGCCTTGGATTTTGGGTCATTTTTTGACATGCCACATTTTGGTGTTTTTGGCCACTTTTGCAACTTTCTATGCTATGGCGTGTCTTGCACGCTTATTGAAGATGGTTTTCAGCTGTTTTCAGCTGTTTTTGGGATGGGTCAAATTTGACATTTTGCCTTACTATAGCCTTGGATTTTGGGTCATTTTTTTCGACATCCTAAAGAATGGTGTTTTTGGCCATTTTGCAACTTTCTATGCTATGGCGTGTTTTAGCACGCTATTTAAGGTGGTTTCAACTGTTTTCAGCTGTTTTTGGAGGGGTCAAATTTTGACATTTTGCCTTACTATAGCCTTGGATTTTGATTCATTTTTTTGACATGCTAAGCAATGGTGTTTTTGGCCATTTTGCAACTTTCTATGCTATGGCGTGGTTTAGCACGCTATTTAAGGTGGTTTCCAACTGTTTTCAGCTGTTTTTGGGAGGGTCAAATTTTGACATTTTTGCCTTACTATAGCCTTGGATTTTGATTCATTTTTTTTGACATGCTAAGCAATGGTGTTGTTTGGCCATTTTTGCAACTTTCTATGCTATGGCGTGTTTTAGCACACCATTTTATGTTGTTTTCAACTGTTTTCAGCTGTTTTTGGGATGGGTCAAATTTTGACATTTTTGCCTTACTATAGCCTTGGATTTTGGGTCATTTTTTCGACATCCGAAAGAATGGTGTTTTTGGCTGCTTTTGCAACTTTCTATGCTATGGCGTGTCTTGGCACGCTATTTAAGATGGTTTTCAACTGTTTTCAGCTGTTTTGGACGGGTCAAATTTTGACACTTTTGCCTTTACTATAGCCTTGGATTTTGGGTCATTTTTTGACATCCTAAAGAATGGTGTTTTTGGCCGTTTTGCAACTTTCTATGCTATGGCGTGTTTTAGCACGCTATTTAAGGTGGTTTCCAACTGTTTTCAGCTGTTTTGGGAGGGGTCAAATTTTGACATTTTTGCCTTACTATAGCCTTGGATTTTGGGTCATTTTTGACATCCTAAAGAATGGTGTTTTTGGCCGTTTTTGCAACTTTCTATGCTATGGCGTGTTTTAGCACGCTATTTAAGGTGGTTTCAACTGTTTTCAGCTGTTTTTGGGATGGGTCAAATTTTGACATTTTTGCCTTACTATAGCCTTGGATTTTGATTCATTTTTTTGACATCCTAAAGAATGGTGTTTTTGGCCGTTTTTGCAACTTTCTATGCTATGGCGTGTTTTAGCACGCTATTTAAGGTGGTTTCCAACTGTTTTCAGCTGTTTTTGGGAGGGGTCAAATTTTGACATTTTTGCCTTACTATAGCCTTGGATTTTGATTCATTTTTTTGACATGCTAAGCAATGGTGTTTTTGGCCATTTTGCAACTTTCTATGCTATGGCGTGTTTTAGCACACCATTTTATGTTGTTTTCAACTGTTTTCAGCTGTTTTTGGATGGGTCGAATTTTGCTATTTTTACCTTACTATAGCCTTGGATTTTGGGTCATTTTTTCGACATCCTAAAGAATGGTGTTTTTGGCTGCTTTTGCAACTTTCTATGCTATGGCGTGTCTTGGCACGCTATTTAAGATGGTTTTCAGCTGTTTTCAGCTGTTTTTGGACGGGTCAAATTTTGACATTTTGCCTTACTATAGCCTTGGATTTTGATTCATTTTTTTGACATGCTAAGAAATGGTGTTTTTGGCCATTTTGAAACTTTCTATGCTATGGTGTGTTTTAGCACACCATTTTAGGTGGTTTTCAACTGTTTTCAGCTGTTTTGGGACGGGCCAAATTTTGACATTTTTGCCTTACTATAGCCTTGGATTTTGGTTCATTTTTTTTTGACATGCTAAGCAATGGTGTTTTTTGGCCATTTTTGCAACTTTCTATGCTATGGCGTGTTTTAGCACGCTATTTAAGGTGGTTTCCAACTGTTTTCAGCTGTTTTTGGAGGTCAAATTTTGACATTTTTGCCTTACTATAGCCTTGGATTTTGGGTCATTTTTCGACATCCTAAAGAATGGTGTTTTTGGCCGCTTTTTGCAACTTTCTATGCTATGGCGTGTTTTAGCACGCTATTTAAGGTGGTTTTCAACTGTTTTCAGCTGTGTTTGGGATGGGTCAAATCTTTACATTTTTGCATTTCTATAGCCTTGGATTTTGGGTCATTTTTTCGACATCCTAAAGAATGGTGTTTTTGGCCGTTTTTGCAACTTTCTATGCTATGTCGTGTTTTAGCACGCTATTTAAGGTGGTTTCCAACTGTTTTCAGCTGTTTTTGGAGGGGTCAAATTTTGACATTTTTGCCTTACTATAGCCTTGGATTTTGATTCATTTTTTTGACATGCTAAGAATGGTGTTTTTTGGCCATTTTGCATCTTTCTATGCTATGGCGTGTTTTAGCACGCTACTTAAGGTGGTTTCCAACTGTTTTCAGCTGTTTTTGGGATGGGTCAAATTTTGACATTTTTGCCTTACTATAGCCTTGGATTTTGATTCATTTTTTTGACATGCTAAGCAATGGTGTTGTTTGGCCATTTTTGCAACTTTATATACTATGGCGTGTTTTAGCACGCTTTTTGGTTTCAACTGTTTTCAGCTGTTTTTGGGTCAAATTTTGACATTTTGCCTTACTATAGCCTTGGATTTTGATTCATTTTTTTTGACATGCTAAGCAATGGTGTTTTTGGCCATTTTGCAACTTTCTATGCTATGGCGTGGTTTTACTTATGGTTTCAACTGTTTTCAGCTGTTTTTGGGATGGGTCAAATTTTGACATTTTTGCCTTTACTATAGCCTTGGATTTTGATTCATTTTTTGACATGCTAAGCAATGGTGTTTTTTGGCCATTTTGCAACTTTCTATGCTATGGCGTGTTTTAGCACGCTATTTTAAGGTGGTTTCCAACTGTTTTCAGCTGTTTTTGGGATGGGTCAAATTTTGACATTTTTGCCTTACTATAGCCTTGGATTTTGGGTCATTTTTTTGTCATCCTAAAGAATGGTGTTTTTTGGCTTTTGCAACTTTCAATGCTATGGCGTGTTTTAGCACGCTATTTAAGGTGGTTTCAACTGTTTTCAGCTGTTTTTGGAGGGTCAAATTTTGACATTTTTGCCTTACTATAGCCTTGGATTTTGGGTCATTTTTTTGACATCCTAAAGAATGGTGTTTTTGGCCGTTTTTGCAACTTTCTATGCTATGGCGTGTTTTAGCACACCATTTTATGTTGTTTTCAACTGTTTTCTGCTGTTTTTGGGATGGGTCAAATTTTGACATTTTGCCTTACTATAGCCTTGGATTTTGATTCATTTTTTGACATGCTAAGCAATGGTGTTTTTGGCCATTTTGCAACTTTCTATGCTATGGCGTGTTTTAGCACGCTATTTAAGGTGGTTTCAACTGTTTTCAGCTGTTTTTGGGAGGGTCAAATTTTGACATTTTGCCTTACTATAGCCTTGGATTTTGATTCATTTTTTCGACATCCTAAAGAATGGTGTTTTTGGCCGTTTTTGCAACTTTCTATGCTATGGCGTGTTTTAGCACGCTATTTAAGGTGGTTTCCGACTGTTTTCAGCTGTTTTTGGGAGGGGTCAAATTTTGACATTTTTGCCTTACTATAGCCTTGGATTTTGATTCATTTTTTTTGACATGCTAAGCAATGGTGTTTTTTGGCCATTTTTGCAACTTTCTATGCTATGGCATGTTTTAGCACGCTACTTAAGGTGGTTTCCAACTGTTTTCAGCTGTTTTTGGGATGGGTCAAATTTTGACATTTTTGCCTTACTATAGCCTTGGATTTTGATTCATTTTTTTTGACATGCTAAGCAATGGTGTTTTTTGGCCATTTTTGCAACTTTCTATGCTATGGCGTGTTTTAGCACACCATTTTATGTTGTTTTCAACTGTTTTCAGCTGTTTTTGGGATGGGTCAAATTTTGACATTTTTGCCTTACTATAGCCTTGGATTTTGGGTCATTTTTTCGACATCCTAAAGAATGGTGTTTTTGGCTGCTTTTGCAACTTTCTATGCTATGGCGTGTCTTTGGCACGCTTATTTTAGATGGTTTTCAGCTGTTTTCAGCTGTTTTTGGGACGGGTCAAATTTTGACACTTTTGCCTTACTATAGCCTTGGATTTTGGGTCATTTTTTTGACATCCGAAAGAATGGTGTTTTTGGCCGTTTTTGCAACTTTCAATGCTATGGCGTGTTTTAGCACGCTATTTAAGGTGGTTTCCAACTGTTTTCAGCTGTTTTTGGGAGGGGTCAAATTTTGACATTTTTGCCTTACTATAGCCTTGGATTTTGGGTCATTTTTTCGACATCCTAAAGAATGGTGTTTTTGGCCGTTTTTGCAACTTTCTATGCTATGGCGTGTTTTAGCACGCTATTTAAGGTGGTTTCCAACTGTTTTCAGCTGTTTTTGGGAGGGGTCAAATTTTGACATTTTTGCCTTACTATAGCCTTGGATTTTGGGTCATTTTTTCGACATCCTAAAGAATGGTGTTTTTGGCCGTTTTTGCAACTTTCTATGCTATGGCGTGTTTTAGCACGCTATTTAAGGTGGTTTCCAACTGTTTTCAGCTGTTTTTGGGAGGGTCAAATTTTGACATTTTTGCCTTTACTATAGCCTTGGATTTTGGGTCATTTTTCGACATCCTAAAGAATGGTGTTTTTGGCCGTTTTTGCAACTTTCTATGCTATGGCGTGTTTTAGCACGCTATTTAAGGTGGTTTCCGACTGTTTTCAGCTGTTTTTGGGAGGGGTCAAATTTTGACATTTTTGCCTTACTATAGCCTTGGATTTTGATTCATTTTTTTTGACATGCTAAGCAATGGTGTTTTTTGGCCATTTTTGCAACTTTCTATGCTATGGCATGTTTTAGCACGCTACTTAAGGTGGTTTCCAACTGTTTTCAGCTGTTTTTGGGATGGGTCAAATTTTGACATTTTTGCCTTACTATAGCCTTGGATTTTGGGTCATTTTTTCGACATGCTACATTTTGGTGTTTTTGGCCACTTTTGCAACTTTCTATGCTATGGCGTGTCTTGGCACGCTATTGAAGATGGTTTTCAGCTGTTTTCAGCTGTTTTTGGGACGGGTCAAATTTTGACATTTTTGCCTTACTATAGCCTTGGATTTTGGGTCATTTTTTCGACATCCTAAAGAATGGTGTTTTTGGCCGGTTTTGCAACTTTCTATGCTATGGCGTGTTTTAGCACGCTGTTTAAGGTGGTTTCCAACTGTTTTCAGCTGTTTTTGGGAGGTCAAATTTTGACATTTTTGCCTTTACTATAGCCTTGGATTTTGATTCATTTTTTTTGACATGCTAAGCAATGGTGTTTTTTGGCCGTTTTTGCAACTTTCTATGCTATGGCGTGGTTTAGCACGCTACTTAAGGTGGTTTCCAACTGTTTTCAGCTGTTTTTGGGAGGGGTCAAATTTTGACATTTTTGCCTTACTATAGCCTTGGATTTTGATTCATTTTTTTTGACATGCTAAGCAATGGTGTTTTTTGGCCATTTTTGCAACTTTCTATGCTATGGCGTGTTTTAGCACACCATTTTATGTTGTTTTCAACTGTTTTCAGCTGTTTTTGGGATGGGTCAAATTTTGACATTTTTGCCTTACTATAGCCTTGGATTTTGGGTCATTTTTTCGACATCCGAAAGAATGGTGTTTTTGGCTGCTTTTGCAACTTTCTATGCTATGGCGTGTCTTGGCACGCTATTTAAGATGGTTTTCAGCTGTTTTCAGCTGTTTTTGGGACGGGTCAAATTTTGACACTTTTGCCTTACTATAGCCTTGGATTTTGGGTCATTTTTTTGACATCCTAAAGAATGGTGTTTTTGGCCGTTTTTGCAACTTTCTATGCTATGGCGTGTTTTAGCACGCTATTTAAGGTGGTTTCCAACTGTTTTCAGCTGTTTTTGGGAGGTGTCAAATTTTGACACTTTTGCCTTACTATAGCCTTGGATTTTGGGTCATTTTTTTGACATCCTAAAGAATGGTGTTTTTGGCCGTTTTTGCAACTTTCTATGCTATGGCGTGTTTTAGCACGCTATTTAAGGTGGTTTCCAACTGTTTTCAGCTGTTTTTGGGATGGGTCAAATTTTGACATTTTGCCTTACTATAGCCTTTGGATTTTGGGTCATTTTTTTGACATCCTAAAGAATGGTGTTTTTGGCCGTTTTTGCAACTTTCTATGCTATGGCGTGTTTTAGCACGCTATTTAAGGTGGTTTCCGACTGTTTTCAGCTGTTTTTGGGAGGGGTCAAATTTTGACATTTTTGCCTTACTATAGCCTTGGATTTTGATTCATTTTTTTTGACATGCTAAGCAATGGTGTTTTTTGGCCATTTTTGCAACTTTCTATGCTATGGCGTGTTTTAGCACACCATTTTATGTTGTTTTCAACTGTTTTCAGCTGTTTTTGGGATGGGTCAAATTTTGACATTTTTGCCTTACTATAGCCTTGGATTTTGGGTCATTTTTTCGACATCGAAAGAATGGTGTTTTTGGCTGCTTTTGCAACTTTCTATGCTATGGCGTGTCTTGGCACGCTATTTAAGATGGTTTTCAGCTGTTTTCAGCTGTTTTTTGGGACGGGTCAAATTTTGACATTTTTGCCTTACTATAGCCTTGGATTTTGATTCATTTTTTTGACATGCTAAGAAATGGTGTTTTTGGCCATTTTGCAACTTTCTATGCTATGGTGTGTTTTAGCACACCATTTTAGGTGGTTTTCAACTGTTTTCAGCTGTTTTTGGGACGGGTCAAATTTTGACATTTTTGCCTTACTATAGCCTTGGATTTTGGTTCATTTTTTTTTGACATGCTAAGCAATGGTGTTTTTGGCCATTTTTGCAACTTTCTATGCTATGGCGTGTTTTAGCACGCTATTTAAGGTGGTTTCCAACTGTTTTCAGCTGTTTTTGGGAGGGGTCAAATTTTGACATTTTTGCCTTACTATAGCCTTGGATTTTGGGTCATTTTTGACATCCTAAAGAATGGTGTTTTTGGCCATTTTGCAACTTTCTATGCTATGGCGTGTTTAGCACGCTATTTAAGGTGGTTTCAACTGTTTTCAGCTGTTTTTGGGATGGGTCAAATTTTGACATTTTTGCCTTACTATAGCCTTGGATTTTGGGTCATTTTTTTGACATCCTAAAGAATGGTGTTTTTGGCCGTTTTTGCAACTTTCTATGCTATGGCGTGTTTTAGCACGCTATTTAAGGTGGTTTCCAACTGTTTTCAGCTGTTTTTGGGAGGGGTCAAATTTTGACATTTTTGCCTTACTATAGCCTTGGATTTTGATTCATTTTTTTGACATGCTAAGCAATGGTGTTTTTTGGCCATTTTTGCAACTTTCTATGCTATGGCGTGTTTTAGCACGCTACTTAAGGTGGTTTCAACTGTTTTCAGCTGTTTTGGGATGGGTCAAATTTTGACATTTTTGCCTTTACTATAGCCTTGGATTTTGATTCATTTTTTGACATGCTAAGCAATGGTGTTGTTTGGCCATTTTGCAACTTTCTATACTATGGCGTGTTTTAGCACGCTTTTAAGGTGGTTTCAACTGTTTTCAGCTGTTTTTGGGAGGGGTCAAATTTTGACATTTTTGCCTTACTATAGCCTTGGATTTTGGGTTATTTTTTCGACATCCGAAAGAATGGTGTTTTTGGCCGCTTTTGCAACTTTCTATGCTATGGCGTGGTTTAGCACGCTACTTAAGTTTGTTTCCGACTGTTTTCAGCTGTTTTTGGGAGGGGTCAAATTTTGACATTTTTGCCTTACTATAGCCTTGGATTTTGATTCATTTTTTTTGACATGCTAAGCAATGGTGTTGTTTGGCCATTTTTGCAACTTTCTATACTATAGCGTGTTTTAGCACGCTACTTAAGGTGGTTTCCAACTGTTTTCAGCTGTTTTTGGGACGAGTCAAATTTTGACATTTTTGCCTTACTATAGCCTTGGATTTTGGGTTATTTTTTTTTGACGTGCTAAGCAATGGTGTTTTTGGCCATTTTGCAACTTTCTATGCTATGGCGTGTTTTAGCACGCTACTTAAGGTGGTTTCAACTGTTTTCAGCTGTTTTTGGGATGGGTCAAATTTTGACATTTTTGCCTTACTATAGCCTTGGATTTTGATTCATTTTTTCGACATGCTAAGCAATGGTGTTTTTTGGCCATTTTTGCAACTTTCTATGCTATGGCATGTTTTAGCACGCTACTTAAGGTGGTTTCCAACTGTTTTCAGCTGTTTTTGGGATGGGTCAAATTTTGACATTTTTGCCTTACTATAGCCTTGGATTTTGGGTCATTTTTTCGACATCCTAAAGAATGGTGTTTTTGGCCACTTTTGCAACTTTCTATGCTATGGCGTGTCTTGGCACGCTATTGAAGATGGTTTTCAGCTGTTTTCAGCTGTTTTTGGGACGGGTCAAATTTTGACATTTTTGCCTTACTATAGCCTTGGATTTTGGGTCATTTTTTCGACATCCTAAAGAATGGTGTTTTTGGCCGGTTTTGCAACTTTCTATGCTATGGCGTGTTTTAGCACGCTATTTAAGGTGGTTTCCAACTGTTTTCAGCTGTTTTTGGGAGGGGTCAAATTTTGACATTTTTGCCTTACTATAGCCTTGGATTTTGATTCATTTTTTTGACATGCTAAGCAATGGTGTTGTTTGGCCATTTTTGCAACTTTCTATGCTATGGCGTGGTTTAGCACGCTACTTAAGGTGGTTTCCAACTGTTTTCAGCTGTTTTGGGGAGGGGTCAAATTTTGACATTTTTGCCTTACTATAGCCTTGAATTTTGATTCATTTTTTTTGACATGCTAAGCAATGGTGTTTTTTGGCCATTTTTGCAACTTTCTATGCTATGGCGTGTTTTAGCACACCATTTTATGTTGTTTTCAACTGTTTTCAGCTGTTTTTGGGATGGGTCAAATTTTGACATTTTTGCCTTACTATAGCCTTGGATTTTGGGTCATTTTTTCGACATCCGAAAGAATGGTGTTTTTGGCTGCTTTTGCAACTTTCTATGCTATGGCGTGTCTTGGCACGCTATTTAAGATGGTTTTCAACTGTTTTCAGCTGTTTTTGGGACGGGTCAAATTTTGACACTTTTGCCTTACTATAGCCTTGGATTTTGGGTCATTTTTTTGACATCCTAAAGAATGGTGTTTTTGGCCGTTTTTGCAACTTTCTATGCTATGGCGTGTTTTAGCACGCTATTTAAGGTGGTTTCCAACTGTTTTCAGCTGTTTTTGGGATGGGTCAAATTTTGACATTTTTGCCTTACTATAGCCTTGGATTTTGGGTCATTTTTTCGACATCCTAAAGAATGGTGTTTTTGGCCGTTTTTGCAACTTTCTATGCTATGGCGTGTTTTAGCACGCTATTTAAGGTGGTTTCAACTGTTTTCAGCTGTTTTTGGGAGGGGTCAAATTTTGCCATTCTTGCCTTACTATAGCCTTGGATTTTGATTCATTTTTTTTGACATGCTAAGCAATGGTGTTTTTTGGCCATTTTTGCAACTTTCTATGCTATGGCGTGTTTTAGCACACCATTTTATGTTGTTTTCAACTGTTTTCAGCTGTTTTTGGGATGGGTCAAATTTTGACATTTTTGCCTTACTATAGCCTTGGATTTTGGGTCATTTTTTCGACATCCGAAAGAATGGTGTTTTTGGCTGCTTTTGCAACTTTCTATGCTATGGCGTGTCTTGGCACGCTATTTAAGATGGTTTTCAGCTGTTTTCAGCTGTTTTTGGGACGGGTCAAATTTTGACATTTTTGCCTTACTATAGCCTTGGATTTTGATTCATTTTTTTTGACATGCTAAGAAATGGTGTTTTTTGGCCATTTTTGAAACTTTCTATGCTATGGTGTGTTTTAGCACACCATTTTAGGTGGTTTTCAACTGTTTTCAGCTGTTTTTGGGACGGGCCAAATTTTGACATTTTTGCCTTACTATAGCCTTGGATTTTGATTCATTTTTTTTTGACATGCTAAGCAATGGTGTTTTTTGGCCATTTTTGCAACTTTCTATGCTATGGCGTGTTTTAGCACGCTATTTAAGGTGGTTTCCAACTGTTTTCAGCTGTTTTTGGGAGGGTCAAATTTTGACATTTTGCCTTTACTATAGCCTTGGATTTTGGGTCATTTTTTCACATCCTAAAGAATGGTGTTTTTGGCCGTTTTTGCAACGTTCTATGCTATGGCGTGGTTTAGCACGCTATTTAAGGTGGTTTCCGACTGTTTTCAGCTGTTTTTGGGATGGGTCAAATTTTGACATTTTTGCCTTACTATAGCCTTGGATTTTGGGTCATTTTTTTGACATCCTAAAGAATGGTGTTTTTGGCCGTTTTTGCAACTTTCTATGCTATGGCGTGTTTTAGCACGCTATTTAAGGTGGTTTCCAACTGTTTTCAGCTGTTTTTGGGAGGGGTCAAATTTTGACATTTTTGCCTTACTATAGCCTTGGATTTTGATTCATTTTTTTTGACATGCTAAGCAATGGTGTTTTTTGGCCATTTTTGCAACTTTCTATGCTATGGCGTGTTTTAGCACGCTACTTAAGGTGGTTTCCAACTGTTTTCAGCTGTTTTTGGGATGGGTCAAATTTTGACATTTTTGCCTTACTATAGCCTTGGATTTTGATTCATTTTTTTGACATGCTAAGCAATGGTGTTGTTTTGCCATTTTTGCAACTTTTTTTACTATGGCGTGTTTTAGCACGCCATTTAAGGTGGTTTCAACTGTTTTCAGCTGTTTTTGGATGGGTCAAATTTTGACATTTTTGCCTTACTATAGCCTTGGATTTTGGGTTATTTTTTCGACATCCTAAAGAA
Organism: Plectropomus leopardus; assembly: GCF_026936395.1. NCBI lineage: Eukaryota > Metazoa > Chordata > Actinopteri > Perciformes > Serranidae > Plectropomus > Plectropomus leopardus. The sequence continues at coordinate 28,869,566 of NC_142178.1, forward strand.
TGGTGTTTTTGGCCGCTTTTGCAACTTTCTATGCTATGGCGTGGTTTAGCACGCTACTTAAGTTTGTTTCCGACTGTTTTCAGCTGTTTTTGGGAGGGGTCAAATTTTGACATTTTTGCCTTACTATAGCCTTGGATTTTGATTCATTTTTTTGACATGCTAAGCAATGGTGTTGTTTGGCCATTTTTGCAACTTTCTATACTATGGCGTGTTTTAGCACGCTACTTAAGGTGGTTTCCAACTGTTTTCAGCTGTTTTTGGGACGAGTCAAATTTTGACATTTTTGCCTTACTATAGCCTTGGATTTTGGGTTATTTTTTTTTGACATGCTAAGCAATGGTGTTTTTTGGCCATTTTTGCAACTTTCTATGCTATGGCGTGTTTTAGCACGCTACTTAAGGTGGTTTCCAACTGTTTTCAGCTGTTTTTGGGATGGGTCAAATTTTGACATTTTTGCCTTACTATAGCCTTGGATTTTGATTCATTTTTTTTGACATGCTAAGCAATGGTGTTTTTTGGCCGTTTTTGCAACTTTCTATGCTATGGCGTGGTTTAGCACGCTACTTAAGGTGGTTTCAACTGTTTTCAGCTGTTTTTGGGAGGGTCAAATTTTGACATTTTGCCTTACTATAGCCTTGGATTTTGATTCTTTTTTTTTGACATGCTAAGCAATGGTGTTGTTTGGCCATTTTTGCAACTTTCTATGCTATGGCGTGTTTTAGCACGCTACTTAAGGTGGTTTCCAACTGTTTTCAGCTGTTTTTGGGATGGGTCAAATTTTGACATTTTTGCCTTACTATAGCCTTGGATTTTGATTCATTTTTTTTGACATGCTAAGCAATGGTGTTTTTTGGCCATTTTTGCAACTTTCTATGCTATGGCGTGGTTTAGCACGCTACTTAAGGTGGTTTCCAACTGTTTTCAGCTGTTTTTGGGAGGGGTCAAATTTTGACATTTTTGCCTTACTATAGCCTTGGATTTTGATTCATTTTTTTGACATGCTAAGCAATGGTGTTGTTTGGCCATTTTTGCAACTTTATATACTATGGCGTGTTTTAGCACGCTACTTAAGGTGGTTTCCAACTGTTTTCAGCTGTTTTTGGGATGGGTCAAATTTTGACATTTTTGCCTTACTATAGCCTTGGATTTTGGGTTATTTTTTCGACATCCGAAAGAATGGTGTTTTTGGCCGCTTTTGCAACTTTCTATGCTATGGCGTGGTTTAGCACGCTACTTAAGTTTGTTTCCGACTGTTTTCAGCTGTTTTTGGGAGGGGTCAAATTTTGACATTTTTGCCTTACTATAGCCTTGGATTTTGATTCATTTTTTTTGACATGCTAAGCAATGGTGTTTTTTGGCCGTTTTTGCAACTTTCTATGCTATGGCGTGGTTTAGCACGCTACTTAAGGTGGTTTCCAACTGTTTTCAGCTGTTTTTGGGAGGGGTCAAATTTTGACATTTTTGCCTTACTATAGCCTTGGATTTTGATTCATTTTTTTGACATGCTAAGCAATGGTGTTTTTTGGCCATTTTTGCAACTTTCTATGCTATGGCGCGTTTTAGCACGCCATTTTATGTGGTTTTCAACTGTTTTCAGCTGTTTTTGGGACGAGTAAATTTTGACATTTTTGCCTTACTATAGCCTTGGATTTTGGGTTATTTTTTCGACATCCGAAAGAATGGTGTTTTTGGCCGCTTTTGCAACTTTCTATGCTATGGCGTGGTTTAGTACGCTACTTAAGTTTGTTTCCGACTGTTTTCAGCTGTTTTTGGGAGGGGTCAAATTTTGACATTTTTGCCTTACTATAGCCTTGGATTTTGATTCATTTTTTTTTGACATGCTAAGCAATGGTGTTTTTTGGCCATTTTTGCAACTTTCTATGCTATGGCGTGTTTTAGCACGCTACTTAAGGTGGTTTCCAACTGTTTTCAGCTGTTTTTGGGAGGGGTCAAATTTTGACATTTTTGCCTTACTATAGCCTTGGATTTTGATTCATTTTTTTTGACATGCTAAGCAATGGTGTTTTTTGGCCGTTTTTGCAACTTTCTATGCTATGGCGTGGTTTAGCACGCTACTTAAGGTGGTTTCCAACTGTTTTCAGCTGTTTTTGGGAGGGGTCAAACTTTGACATTTTTGCCTTACTATAGCCTTGGATTTTGATTCATTTTTTTTGACATGCTCAGCAATGGTGTTGTTTGGCCATTTTTGCAACTTTATATACTATGGCGTGTTTTAGCACGCTACTTAAGGTGGTTTCCAACTGTTTTCAGCTGTTTTTGGGAGGGGTCAAATTTTGACATTTTTGCCTTACTATAGCCTTGGATTTTGGGTTATTTTTTCGACATCCGAAAGAATGGTGTTTTTGGCCGCTTTTGCAACTTTCTATGCTATGGCGTGGTTTAGCACGCTACTTAAGTTTGTTTCCGACTGTTTTCAGCTGTTTTTGGGAGGGGTCAAATTTTGACATTTTTGCCTTACTATAGCCTTGGATTTTGATTCATTTTTTTTGACATGCTAAGCAATGGTGTTTTTTGGCCATTTTTGAAACTTTCTATGCTATGGCGTGTTTTAGCACGCTACTTAAGGTGGTTTCCAACTGTTTTCAGCTGTTTTTGGGAGGGGTCAAATTTTGACATTTTTGCCTTACTATAGCCTTGGATTTTGATTCATTTTTTTTGACATGCTAAGCAATGGTGTTTTTTGGCCATTTTTGCAACTTTCTATGCTATGGCGTGTTTTAGCACACCATTTTAGGTGGTTTTCAACTGTTTTCAGCTGTTTTTGGGACTTGCCAAATTTTGACATTTTTGTCTTACTATTGCCTTGGATTTTGATTCGTTTTTTTGACATGCTAAGCAATGGTGTTTTTTGGCCATTTTTGCAACTTTCTATGCTATGGCGTGGTTTAGCACGCTACTTAAGGTGGTTTCCAACTGTTTTCAGCTGTTTTTGGGATGGGTCAAATTTTGACATTTTTGCCTTACTATAGCCTTGGATTTTGATTCATTTTTTTGACATGATAAGCAATGGTGTTTTTTGGCCATTTTTGCAACTTTCTATGCTATGGCGCGTTTTAGCACGCCATTTTATGTGGTTTTCAACTGTTTTCAGCTGTTTTTGGGACAAGTCAAATTTTGACATTTTTGCCTTACTATAGCCTTGGATTTTGGGTTATTTTTTCGACATCCGAAAGAATGGTGTTTTTGGCCGCTTTTGCAACTTTCTATGCTATGGCGTGGTTTAGCACGCTACTTAAGTTTGTTTCTGACTGTTTTCAGCTGTTTTTGGGAGGGGTCAAATTTTGACATTTTTGCCTTACTATAGCCTTGGATTTTGATTCATTTTTTTTGACATGCTAAGCAATGGTGTTTTTTGGCCATTTTTGAAACTTTCTATGCTATGGCGTGTTTTAGCACACCATTTTATGTGGTTTTCAACTGTTTTCAGCTGTTTTTGGGACGGGTCAAATTTTGACATTTTTGCCTTACTATAGCCTTGGATTTTGGGTCATTTTTTCGACATGCTACATTTTGGTGGTTTTGGCCTTTTTTGCAACTTTCTATGCAATGGCGTGTCTTCGTACACTATTTCACGTGGTTTTCAGCTTTTTTCAGCTGTTTTTGGGATGGGTCAAATTTTGACATTTTTGCCTTACTATAGCCTTGGATTTTGATACATTTTTTTGACATGCTAAGCAATGGTGTTTTTTGGCCGTTTTTGCAACTTTCTATGCTATGGCGTGGTTTAGCACGCTACTTAAGGTGGTTTCTGACTGTTTTCAGCTGTTTTTGGGAGGGGTCAAATTTTGACATTTTTGCCTTACTATAGCCTTGGATTTTGATTCATTTTTTTTGACATGCTAAGCAATGGTGTTTTTTGGCCATTTTTGCAACTTTCTATACTATGGCGTGTTTTAGCACGCTACTTAAGGTGGTTTCCAACTGTTTTCAGCTGTTTTTGGGACGAGTCAAATTTTGATATTTTTGCCTTACTATAGCCTTGGATTTTGGGTTATTTTTTCGACATCCGAAAGAATGGTGTTTTTGGCCGCTTTTGCAACTTTCTATGCTATGGCGTGGTTTAGCACGCTACTTAAGTTTGTTTCCGACTGTTTTCAGCTGTTTTTGGGAGGGGTCAAATTTTGACATTTTTGCCTTACTATAGCCTTGGATTTTGGGTTATTTTTTCGACATCCGAAAGAATGGTGTTTTTGGCCGCTTTTGCAACTTTCTATGCTATGGCGTGGTTTAGCACGCTACTTAAGGTGGTTTCCAACTGTTTTCAGCTGTTTTTGGGATGGGTCAAATTTTGACATTTTTGCCTTACTATAGCCTTGGATTTTGATTCATTTTTTTTGACATGCTAAGCAATGGTGTTTTTTGGCCATTTTTGAAACTTTCTATGCTATGGCGTGTTTTAGCACACCATTTTATGTGGTTTTCAACTGTTTTCAGCTGTTTTTGGGACGGGTCAAATTTTGACATTTTTGCCTTACTATAGCCTTGGATTTTGATTCATTTTTTCAACATGCTACATTTTGGTGTTTTTGGCCACTTTTGCAACTTTCTATGCTATGGCGTGTTTTAGCACGCTACTTAAGGTGGTTTCCAACTGTTTTCAGCTGTTTTTGGGATGGGTCAAATTTTGACATTTTTGCCTTACTATCGCCTTGGATTTTGATTCATTTTTTTGACATGATAAGCAATGGTGTTTTTTGGTCGTTTTTGCAACTTTCTATGCTATGGCGTGTTTTAGCACACTATTTAAGGTGGTTTCCAACTGTTTTCAGCTGTTTTTGGGATGGGTCAAATTTTGACACTTTTGCCTTACTATAGCCTTGGATTTTGGGTCATTTTTTCGACATCTGAAAGAATGGTGTTTTTTGGCCGTTTTTGCAACTTTCTATGCTATGGCGTGGTTTACCACGCTACTTATGTTGGTTTCAACTGTTTTCAGCTGTTTTGGGATGGGTCAAATTTTGACATTTTTGCCTTACTATAGCCTTGGATTTTGATTCATTTTTTTTGACATGCTAAGCAATGGTGTTTTTTGGCCGTTTTTGCAACTTTCTATGCTATGGCGTGTTTTAGCATGCTATTTAAGGTGGTTTCCGACTGTTTTCAGCTGTTTTTGGGAGGGGTCAAATTTTGACATTTTTGCCTTACTATAGCCTTGGATTTTTGGTCATTTTCTCAACATCCTAAAGAATGGTGTTTTTGGCTGTTTTTGCAACTTTCCATGCGATGGCGTGATGTGGCACGCCATTCTATGTGGTTTTCAACTGTTTTCAGCTTTTTTGGACGGGTCATATTTTGACATTTTTGCCTTACTATAGCCTTGGATTTTGATTCATTTTTTTGACATGATAAGCAATGGTGTTTTTTGGCCATTTTTGCAACTTTCTATGCTATGGCGTGTTTTAGCACGCCATTTTATGTGGTTTTCAACTGTTTTCAGCTGTTTTTGGGACGGGTCAAATTGTGACATTTTTGCCTTTCTATAGCCTTGGATTTTGGGTCATTTTTTTTGATATGCTACATTTTGGTGGTTTTGGCCTTTTTTGCAACTTTCTATGCAATGGCGTGTCTTGGTACACTATTTCACGTGGTTTTCAGCTTTTTTCAGCTGTTTTTGGGATGGGTCAAATTTTGACATTTTTGCCTTACTATAGCCTTGGATTTTGATACATTTTTTTGACATGCTAAGCAGTGGTGTTTTTTGGCCGTTTTTGCAACTATCTATGCTGTGGCGTGTTTTAGCATGCTATTTAAAGTGGTTTCCGACTGTTTTCAGCTGTTTTTGGGAGGGGTCAAATTTTGACATTTTTGCCTTACTATAGCCTTGGATTTTGGGTCTTTTTTCTTTGACATGCTACATTATGGTGTTTTTTGGCCGTTTTTGCAACTTTCTATGCAATGGCGTGTCTTGGTACACTATTTAACATGGTTTTCAGCTTTTTTCAGCTGTTTTTGGGATGGGTCAAATTTTGACATTTTTGCCTTACTATAGCCTTGGAATTTGGGTCATTTTTTCGACATGCTACATTATGGTGTTTTTTGGCCGTTTTTGCAACTTTCTATGCTATGGCGTGGTTTAGCACACCATTTTATGTGGCTTTCAACTGTTTTCAGCTGTTTTGGGGATGGGTCAAAATTTGACATTTTTGCCTTACTATAGCCTTGGATTTTGATACATTTTTTTTGACATGCTAAACAATGGTGTTTTTGGCCGTTTTTGCAACTTTCTCTGATATGGCATGTTTTGTCACGTTATTTTAGGTGGTTTTCAACTGTTTTCAGATGTTTTTGGGACGGGTCAAGTTGTGACATTTTGCCTTTCTATAGCCTTTGGTTTTGGGTCATTTTTTTGACATCCTACAGAATGGATTTTTTTGGCTGTTTTTGCAACTTTCTATGCTATGGTGTGTCTTGGCAAGCTATTTTAGGTGGTTTTCAACTGTTCTAGCTGTTTTTGGTTGGGGTCAAATTTTGACATTTTAGCCCCACTGTATTTTTGCATTTTCGTCATTTGTTCGACATGTTATTTTATGGTGTTCTTGGCCGTTTTTAAAACTTTCTATGCTATGGCGTGCCTTGTCACGCTATTTTAGGCGGTTTTCAAATGTTTTCGTCCTTTTTTAGCAGGGGTCAAAATTGGAAATTTGTTCGCCATACTATACTATTCCCTTTTTGGCCACATTAATGACATGCTAAATTATGAGTTTTTTGGCCTGTTTTGGTCTTCATTCCCACTTTGTGTGCTATGGCAACACTCTACAAGTTATTCTTAGTGGATTTCAGCCATTTTTATGAAGGGTCATAATTTTTTTTTTTTTTTTGCCATACTATACTATTGCCTTTTTGGCCATTTTTAGGACATGGTAAATTATGAGGTTTTTTTCTCCTTTTTTGGCCTTAATTCCCACTTTATTTAGCATTACGAGTCTCTACAAGTTATTCTAAGTGGTTTTCAGCCATTTTTAGGCAGGGTCAAAATTTGAGTTTTTTCGTCTTAGCATGCCATTGCCTTTTTGGCAAGCTTTTGGATATGCTAAATGATGACATTTTTAGCCTTTTTTGGCCTTACTTCCCAAGTTGTATGCTATGGCTCGTCTCTAGTTATTTTAAGTGTTTTTTAGCCATTTTTTTAGCCATTTTTAGGAAGGGTCAAAATGTGACTTTTATTATTGCCTTTCTGGCACTTTTTGCACATGCTAATTTAGGAACTTTTTAGCTTTTTCTTCGACCATGTATAATGAAACGCGTCTCTACAAGCCATAATAAGTCATTTTCAGCCATTTACATGACATGTCAAAATTTGACATTTTTCGACATACTATACTATGGCAATTTTGGCCAATTTTTCAACATGCTAAATTATGATGTTTCTGGCCTTTTTTGGCCTTCATTTCCACTTTGTATACTATAACGCGTCTCTTCAAGGTATAATCTGTCATTTTCAGCCATTTTTATGACGTAATAATTTGACATTGTCCGACAGACAATGGCATTTTTTGCAATTTTAAATTTTTTAAAAAATGTTAAATTTTTACATGTCAAAAAAACAGCTGAAAATGAAAAGTTATACCTTCTGGAGACATGTCATAGTATAGGATGTTGAATTAATACTAGTGTGTTGAAGAATGTTAATGTATAGTATGTTGTAAAACGTCATAATTGTTTGTTGAAAAATGTCACATACTTACATTTCAAAAAAAATGTTGAAAAGTCACAGCATATCTTAAAAAAGTAATAGTATAGCACGTTGAATAAACTGGTGAAAAGTAATAGTATCATATTAGTAAAAAATGTCAAAGTATAGGAAGCTGAAGAAACTGTTGAAAAAGTATTATAGCTTGTCAAAAAAATGTCATGGTATAGCATGTCAAATGACGCATTAGTATAGCATGTTGAAAAAATGTTGAAAATGTCACACTACAGTGTGTTGAAAAAATAATTCTTTGTATGTCAAAAACTGTTAGTCACTGTACAGTATGTTGAAAAAAAGTCATACCATAGCATGCCAGAAAAAAGTCATAGTATAATATATTGAAAAGGTTCATACTATGTAGTATTATAGTATATGTAGAAAAATATCACAGTAAGCAATGTAAAAAAAAATAGCACGTTGAAAAAGTTTGTCGTAAATTATTTTCAAAAGCGTTAAACCTCAAAGCATAAAGTGTATCTAAAAACTGTAATATAGTTTGTTGAAAAAAGTTAAAGTATAGTTTACTGAAGAAAGTCATATTATAGCATGTGGTCAAAAGGCATAGAGGAGTATGCAAAAAAAGCATAGTGTAGTGTGTCAAAAAAGCTGGTAAAAATCATAATTAAATCAAATGAGGAAATATCAACAGAATAAATGAATTGCTGACATTAAAAGGTATTCAGCTAGAATAGCAAAGGAGCCATATTGGTTGTGTTCTCACCTCATCCAGATGCACCAGAAAGGTGACATTGCTGCCCAGGTTAGCGGTGAGTTTGCCGTCTTTGGTGGTCAGCAAGAGTCCTTTGGGAGGTCTGTTGGGGCACTGCTGCTTTCTGGCCGTGTACATTTCTTTAACTCCTTTAGTGCAGTTGTTCAGCACCACTTTGCGATACCTTGGGAAAGATTTTAACAAGTTGTTGGGTTTTTTGTTTTTAAACTGCATTCTTTTTTACTTTTTCTAGTTTAAACTGCTCAAGTTTACACATTCCTTCAGTTTTTGAATGAACCACCAAGATGCTGCATGAGCTTGTTTAGAAACAATGTTGTTGAACCCAGCAGAGTGGTGTGTCAGTACAGCTGTTGTGCCTTCCATTTGCAAAAACAGACCAGATGACAAGTGACAACACAAGCTGTGTGTCAAAGGCTGACATACCTTACAGAGCTGAATCACAGCATGAGTGGATAAAAACACTCCCACTGTGATTAAGCTTTTCAAGGTGTCTGTCCCCCATAGAGCCTCAAAACTAACACAGAGGAAGACATGTCTCGCTGGCACAGAAGGGAAAATCAAATGAAAGTAAATTATTAAGCCACAGATACAACCAATATGTTTTTTAGTATAAAGAACTGATATCACAAGTGTGTACACCTACATGGTGAAGTGCAGTGGTAGTAACTTAAACTTTAGGGAGGTGGTGGTAAAGCTGGATGTTGGACAAAGTTCAGTTCAGTTGAGTGATTGCAAAGTAAACAGAAAGTAGTGGTGCTCTGATCAATTTGGAAGTGATAGGAAATAGTCAATCTTCATTACAAAATAGTTGATAGCAGGTCCCTTGTAGATCAGATACAACGATGTGAAATAGGATAAGAAGTAAAGAAAAGGTAAAAAGAAAAAGAACAAATTGTACTACTATAATGTACTCAATGCCAGTCATAATGGCCACCTGACCCCTTCATCACATCTAAGGTAGTTTATGCCAGTTGTGGAAGCAGTACTCAGATACTTAAGTTAAAGTTAGGCTATGTACATTTTGAAATAAAAAACAATCATATTCTCACAATCTAGAATTACAAAAAAAAATTCCCTACGGTGTTCATGAGATATCAGGTTTACAAGACTGAGAAAGACGAGATTACAGTGACCTTGACCTATGACTACCAAAATCTAAACAGTTCATCACTGAGTCCAAGTGAACATTTGTGACAAATCTGGACACATCAATGAGAATGGGACCTACAACCTGAAAACATAATGCCTCCAGCCACAGCTGTCACCTGCATGGAGGTATGATAAAAAGTGGAACACATAAGCTATAAAACACCCGTGCTCAGTTTAACTCACGCAAAGGTGTCGCCCCTACAGCTATGCTCGGTTAGGTATTATTATTCAAATATTTTCATTGATTTTGCAATATAGAAATCACAATTGTACTCAATAATATGAAACATAAAGGTAGGTAGTTGCTAGACATGACAGGCCGTCAATGGAATATGGGTTTAAAATGGTGTTAAGCGCTTAAGCATACGTGTAAAATAAACAATAAATAAATGCATACATACATAAAAGCACAAATACTGAGACTGAGGGTACTTAGTGAGGGATTCAAACACAAACAAACAAAAAAAGGAGGAATTCAAACTCAGAATAAGACTCAGAAGAAAACTTGTTTTTCTTGAATGCATCCCATGAATGAAGCATCCGTAAACAAAGACGATTCTTGATGAATTAAAATGGCATTAGTGCTTTCCAAACATTTTCGCTAAAACATTACAATTTAACACTTCCGCATAAACACTGCAAGCGTGCTACTCGTGTGTGTGTAAAACCGCTTACGCCAAAGTGTTTTGAATATAAACATTTTAGCAAAAATGCATTTGTTTGAGAAGCACTGAGCATACAACTGGAAAAAATGAGACTCGGATTATACTGCACGAGTTGTGTGACAGTTTGTAAATGGATATTTGGACATAGTTTTTCTGTTAACAAACATGGACCCATGTAACTTCATTCATCAAGAAATTTCTCTATTAAGATTGTTTGCTTATTGTGGAGGTATGCAAGAAAAACAGTTTAATTCCTGAATTCAAAGTAGCATGGGGTGAGTAAAACGGTCATTTGGTGATTGAAGTATTCCTTTCAATCAGATTAGGAACAGCCTCTTGTTGTTCACTGATCAGTATCTGCTATATAATCCTGCTTGCACATCCAAGGGAAAGCCTCCAAAACAGGCAGGTTTGTTAAAAAAAATGCATGTATGTCACATTATATCATATTAAATCACACAGTCCTCACCCTGTGCTGTTGAGGTAGTTTTGACCCTGGCTGCAGCTTCTGGAGATAGTGGAGGGGTTGAACCAAAAGGCAGGCCGGCAGTTCCCATCGCTGCGCCTCTCATATCCATAATCACTGTTGGACAACAAAGCACATCCACGGCACCCGATCAATATCAGCATGTGAGAAGGGACATATTGTCATACAGTGTGTTTCGCATACCTGTCTTATTCATCTTTTTATAACTGGTGACCTGGGGCCTGTCTGGCACAGAGACGCACTATTATTATGTATTGATTAAAGCCACAGTTGACAAATTCGACACAGCAGTGTGAAGCAGTGTGTATGGAAACACACCCCGGAGGGGGTTTGTTTCTGTACACGGGGATGACTAACTCTCACTTGCCTGCTAGCGTTTCCAATCAGAACATGATTTACATCTCACAAAGCAAGGTAAGCAAGTGTCCACTCTAATAATGATCATGGCATTGATTTATCAATTAATCACCAAGCCAGAACAAATAAACAGACGGAAAAAGCCAGTGGTTGACTAGCCCAGTCTGACTCTTTGTTAACGACAGTGTGAAGTTTTCATTAACAAGCTGTCAAGGCAGATTGGTTGCACAGGTGCATAAGGTTTAAGAGGCAAAAGGTTAGTAAGGTGTCTTTGGGGGACAAAAAAAAAACGCCAGATAAAAGCAATGCTTCAGAATGAGACTGCATAAAATGCTACAAAAGCTAGATGTATGAACAGAATTAGAATCATTGTTCAACCTTTTAAAAATCACATCTCTCTTTTAATTAGTGATATGTCTTAAATAGTAGAAATAAACAGCAATGGCTCTGATAGCGCTAGATGTCTTTTTTTTATAAAGGTACCAACACAATACCTGAGGATATCAAAACAAATCTTTCTTTAGTATCTTTGTTCTAAGAAGAGAAATGCATTTCTCTACAAAGCCTTTTTTTCCCATTTAATAAAAAACTCATTAATGTTATCAGTGTTTTATATCCAAAAGTAATAGTTACAATTATGGGGAATATACGTATTTACTTATTTATTATGAGTTAAATGAGAAAAGACGAGATGAGATATGTGTCAGCTTGGTCTGTGGCCCTAGGCTTCGAACTGTGATGCCCTTGGTACCCTTCCAGCCTCATCTGACGCAAAGGGACTGAGTGTCCATTTCTACTAATCTAATGCATTATGGCTTTTCAAAATAAACTTCTGTGATCACAGGAAACCTAGATTTCACTACTTAAGTTTTAGGCAACAGCAGTACTTGGTTAGGTTTTGAAAAAAAAGATCATGGTTTTGGTTAATATATTTTTTTTGTGGCATAAATTAAAGTAAGTGGAAGAAATGTTTAACGAGTGTATCACATGATGCATGTCCTTGCATAAGAAAAAGTTAAGTTTAATATGAAACTTAAGCCAGTGTGTTATTTGCCTACTTTAGCGAAAAGAGCAAACCAGGCTAGTTGTTTCCCCTATTTTCTTTCTTTATGGTAGACCAGGTGAGACCAGTTAGGATCCTTTCATTTAATACTTTAAAAGAAAACAACTTTCCAAAAATGTCACACTTTGTTTTTTTTTAATCAAGCAGCCACAAGAACTTGCAATATTTAAGTATGGTCTAAGGTTACTTCCCACCTTTAGTTTGTTCACTTAGTCAAAACATAAACACCAAAAGCACACTTTTTTTGGTAAGTAATCCTTTGTATTTACCATGTTGCCAAAACACATGGAGTAGGACGCAAGCATCACACATCTGTGTGCTGACACCTTTTCACATTATGATTTGCTGATGTGCATCTGTTATACCATGGTTAACAAAAGACGTTCCACAAAAATGTGTTGCTTATATGGATCAGGAGATTGCTTTCTGGATCATTTGTCATTGGATGGATTCAACAGAAGGTTAGCTATTGATTTTATTTCTTTCAGTACATGACACTTTTTGATATTCTGTGCTGCATTTTTGTCGGTACTCAAAAAGCATGGAGGCCTAAGATCCAGCTTTAACCTTTGGTGAGTCAGCCTTTTATACCGTATATACACTATGATGGAACTGCACTTTTGCAGACAGGTCTCTACCTTGCATAGTAACATTATTTCACACAAGGATAATAATAATAAGTATGTACTTTAGCTGATCATGTTGCAGACAGACTCTTCACATCTCAAATTACGTTAAAGGATTTAAGCTTTTTTCTGCACTGAATTTTTTTTTAAATCCTCATTTTATAATTTTGAGCATGCGTCAAATAATGCCATGCAGAGAGAGAGGGAGTAAGATAGACACGCAGAAATCAGACTTAGTCACAGAAAGAAAATAGAACAAACTTTACATCAGTTCAATGGGAAGCATTTGGCACTCTACAAACACTAACTGCTTTATGTTGGGATGGCTTTTCTTTCTGTTCCCTGTCATTACAAGATAAAAAATACAACCGTTTAGGATTTGCATACAAATTGAAACTATTTAAACCCACCCACATCATCTCAACAGAATTACAAGCATAGCGAGCTCACAGACGGACACGACACAGACAGACATTATGAGCAAATTGTGCAAAACGAACCCAAACTTATCAGATTATTGGAAAACACACAGCAAATGGAGTAAATTAATGAGACACATGAATAGCATATGCAATGGATTCCACTTAAATGGCTGGAAATTGGCCTCCAGGATGAACAGTGGTAATGGTGTTTGCATAAAACTCCTTTGTTTGTCCGGGCAGCATGCTTCAATTGTTGCACTGTCAATTCTCTGATCACAGGAAAAGTCACACGCTGCTTACAACTAAGGAATAAATAACCCACTTTACATATTTTCTCTTTCCACCATATTTTTGTTTTTTTAATAGAAGTGACCTCCAACTACATTTGTTTGTGTAGCTGTAATACCAACCCCTTGTTCTTGTTCCTACGGCATAATATACAGCAGTCTGGTCAGTCGCCCTTGGCTTCTGTTATTGACACACAAGTCATCCTACAGCATTTGTATGAGATGTCTCTGGCTTTCAGCTAACTATAATGTAATCCCATTCATGGCAGTAATATAGTAGAAAGAGCAAAAAAGACAGAGTAGATTGTGAGGGAGGGGTGATGGATGGGTCAAACACACACAGGACATTCACCTAAAACACTGGTGCTTATGTCTTGTGTGAAACCAAAACTCAACTTGATTTTTTTTCAGCAACGAAACACAGTTATTGCCATACATCACACGACATGCTTGTTAAGTTTCTGTTATAAACATAGTTATTTTAACCCAAACCATGATCATTTTTCTAAACCTAATAAAGTTGTTTTGGTGCCTAAACCTGAAGTAGTTTTTGTGGTGAAATCTGTTTCCTGTGAAGACAGAAGTTTATTTTGAAAGGCACTTCAGCATGTGACGAACATTAAAATGACATTGAAACTGACCAAGCCCCCAGAAACAGCACCGAGCTTTGAAGCCAAATTAATGTTGTGGCCAAACGTGGAACTGCAACATCTTCATCCATCACGTGATGCCGTAGGGCCAAAAAACACTTTTCTCATAGTCTAACATTGTGAAACAGACATTTGCAAGTCAGTGGATAATTTTTTGAGCATCACAGCACCCACAAAAAGACTGATAACATTTCTAAAGTGTAAAAGAACCATACAATTAAATATTTTTTCTTCATGAAGGTTAGCAGAGAACTACTGGAAGTTAGCTACTCTGCATTTAAGTCTTTAGTGCTCTTGCTCTATGGGCTCCACAATGCTTAAGATCCGGGCAATTTCATACTGCAGTAATCAAGCTTTTTATCCTTCATGTGCAACTGAGAAACTTTGATAGGATCGAACGTTGCCCTACTTCCAATACTGTATCCACTTCCTGTATCCATGAACCAAACACTTCCAAAACTGACGCTAGATGGCAGCCTAGAGTGTCATAGTTTGAAGCGTAGGGCCACTGACCAAGCTGCCTTATTTAACAATTTAATTGTGAGAACATGTTGGTAATAGAAACAAGTTTATTGCCCTGCTGAGATAACATGTCTGCAGTACTTCTACAAGAGCACACATCCATCAAGTTAGATGGACCATTAAGAAAAGAAAGTGTATGTCAGAACACAGTGGTCTAAAAGTAGAGCTCAAAACATCAGTTTTCTTCTGTTATCTGTGCATTTTGTTTCTCTATTTTGCACTAAATTCAGCTCATAAAGTTACAGGGCTGAAGTAAAGTGAGTGAGTTGTTTGCAGCCAGCGTAGGTAGATTAGATCAACCTAGAGAGCATATTGGAGTGGACTGAAGAGGAGATTTAATGGTAGCTGGATGGATGCACTTGAAAATAACAAATGGCTTCTGAAGGGTAGATGTTTTTTAATTTTACTTTAACACTCAAGAGCTTTTCATTGGCCCAGCATTCATATAAATGACCTGTTGATTCGTAGAAATATTCACATTTTGCAGCTTCCCAGTAGAAAAAAATGAAAGTACTAACATATTGAAAAATTCTACAAGATTGGTGAAAAGACATGTCTTTCTAAAGGAGTGCTTCGACATGTGTGGCGCTGTTGGAGAACAAACATTGTTGTTAATGAAGCTCTCCTTGAGCAGACAATGGAGAGAAACATAATCCCCCTTGACGATTACGAAGAAAGGAGCTATTGTACAAAGACACACATCATCTTACCATTCAAAATCATGAGCTCGACAAATACAGGATTCAGCTGAGAGGATTCTCGAGTAGTCCTTTCCCAGCATGCAGTAGTTTCCAGGCCTGCGCTTCATGTAAATCTGCTTTTGCCCCATCACACATGGCTCACCCTGTTGGCACAATAAGCACCACAACTACTGTCAAAGACCTGTCTTTTTTAATGACATAAACTTTAACATAGTCAGTACAAGGAATTAATGATTCTTTATTGTAACTCCAGCCATCCAATACATAAAAAAACATTCTAATAAATAAAACACTGGACTGCCAAATAAGTAAGTAAATAAATAAATAAATATATGAAGTGAGCAGTGCAGTGTGTAAACAGTGAAATCCTAAAATTTAAAAAACTGAGAAAAATAATCAAAGTGCCCTTAGGAGTATAAAGTAAAAAATGTAACATAAAATATATTTAAAATATAAAATCACCATAAAAGTCCCTGTCTAAGTAGAAGCAGTTTAAATTCACATATGTTTTTATGTTTCTTACCTGGTTGTGCAGGTGCCAGGTTTGATAGTCTTCCTCTGTGCATTTCCGGCTAAAGATGGACTTGTAGTCGATCTTGATGAGCTGCCATTCAGAGCGGTGGCTGAAGTGTCCAAAAAAGCTGTAGAGGCATATAATTCAATTACTTTAAATCATAAGCAATGAGTTGTATATAAAAGGATAATTTCACTTTATTACAACTTCAGTCTAATTTTCAGTTTAGCTATCATTTCCATTTGCTATAATAACACTGAACTCCCCAAAGCAATTGCTGAGATTTGGTAAGATACAATTAGAGGAGTCGAAGGAAAATTATGAGTAAATATGTAAATATGTTTACAGGGAAGAAAGAGGGTGAAAAACTTTTTTTTAAATTTCAGAAATGTGTGTTTATTTTTCTGTAGTCTCTCTCTTTTTTTACTTGTGTCCGTGAACTACTGGATAATTTCACCTTTTTCACAGATGTGATTGAGTTGCAAATTGCCAGAAAAAAATGCTGATGTGTTTCTACTGTTTTGTTTGTATGGTCTCTTTGTTTTCCTTGTGTTTTATTCAGGGTTCCAATGGTCATGGTAAACCTGGAAAAGTTATGGAATTTAACAATCTCATTTTCAAGGCCTTAAAAAATCATAAAATTGGTTAAAATCATTGGGGGTGTTGGAAAAGTCATGGAATTTTGCGATGTGTAAAACATTAATTGTTAAAGTAATCCTTTAACAATATTTCAGATTGAAAAAGGTTGCCATTTAAGTTTCATACAATAATTAGTTAATTATGCAAGACAGTTCTGTATGTTATACATCATGTATGGAGATAAAATGTTATTATGGGTTCTTGAAAAGTTATGGAAAAGTTTTGAAATTTTGTCAACGACAATGTGTGGAAACCCGGTATATTACTGTTTCTCTATTATCATTGTCTATTTACTAATGGAGTATTTTCTATAGAGAAATGTTTTTGATTTGAAGCCAGGGTTTTAGGGGCTGTTAGGTTTCACAACAGCATTCTCTTCAAAAAGTGATTTCCCTTTGATCAAACCCATTTGTCAGGTGATGCAATATCCACAAAGGTTTGACTAACAGCCTACATGACCCGTTACCTGCCCTTCAGAAATGCAACTTAATAAAGACTAAATACCACAGAGCTTTGAATGGACACCTTCCTTAAAGGTCCTCACTCTATCTGTCTAGCCTTTTTGCAGAGAGCTAAATGTAGAGGCAACGTACCATTCACCTTTCACTCAGCCCATAATACCCCCTAAAAGGACACAGAGAAACACACACATTTTAACACATCATTCAGCCCCTTTTTAGATTTTCTAGACTTACGTCATGATTTGGTTCTCGGCACCGGCCTCCACCAAGACTCCATCGACGAATAGAGGCACTGAGGAGAAGCTGTGTTGGGTCCACTGCCTCCCCTCGTCAAAGCTGACCCTGTGTATGTGTGTCAGAACGCATTCCCATCACAAACCCAGCAACAATGATGGCACGGAAACAGACAGTCTCTATTAGAGCTCAGTCATGGGGGGATTGAGGTGGGGATCAGAATGACTGGCTTGTCTCAACAGACGAGTCTCTGAGTCTCTGAGTCTCTGTGCAATTAGCTACTGTAGCTTTGGGTAAATATCAAAAGGTCGTGCATTAAAAGGGATATTTAAGAGACAGTCTGTGTGGTTATCAAAGCAAAGATGCACAAAACTGCTTTCAGAGCGCATGCCAAAAAGGAAAAGAGCAACTTCACGGGTCCTTGGTAAAGTCTACGCAGGGGTGAAAAAAACAAGACAGGAATAGAACTGTTTCATGCTCGACTACTAAACTGCAGAGGGAGAAGGAGACAGCTACAAAAAAAGAAAAAAATGGACAGCTTTCATCATCGAGGCCTGGGCTTTATTGATTCTGACAGCTTATCAACATCGGTGCTGAAGTGAGAACAACTCGGAGTACCTGAGTGTGACATGGGTTGAAACAGTGCTGAGGCCTGTGCTTGGAAGAAAGAAAATCCCCCCATGTTGCCTCTAAAAATCCCCATTGCCGTGATTTGGCTAAAAGCACTGACAACAGAAAAAGCGTTGACATGCACCTATTATGAGATTCAGACAGGAGAAGTGTTTAACTGAACACTGGCTGAGAAAGCAATACTGCTCCATAGCTGCTGTACAGTGACTGTGGAGCTACACAGGCCTCTTTCTATCTGTCTTTTTTTTTCACTTCCTCTACCATCACACTTAAATTGGTTGGGAGAAAAAAACCCAGCAGGCTACACTTCACTGGCTCTAAAACTAATTTCAGAATTGTTGCAAAAGCGACTGGAGAACAGATCTGGTCTCACTTGGATTAGCCTGCACTGAGGCAAAGCGTAGGCACCCGATTTGGCAAGAGGAAGCCAATGTGTTAATGAAAACACTAAAAGTGGGGGCTCAGACGGCTGGCTGTTAATGATAAGTGGCTTGAAAAAAAATCTCTCAAATTAGACTGCCGATGACGCTTTTTTTTTTTTTTTTGTTAAGAGCCACAGTCAAAGTGCATCGCTAAATGGATCAAGTGTCACATATAATATATATATGGTCATTTTTTGGACCATGAGGGTTGAATGAACCTAAAAATAGCTGTAGGAAAATGGAAAAGCAATTTAGGAAAGGAAGAGTGTCCAAAAAAGTTCTCTAAACAGACATACCACAAGTGTCTGGTTGGCACAGATGGCTGTTTGACAGCGACAAGGGCCCCTCCTTTGTCCAGAAACCACACATTGTGCTCCTCTTCAAAAATCTGAAGACGTGCAGAAATGAATCAGTACAGTATTGATGTGTAAGGCAAAATATCAATGTTAGAATTTACATGAAGCCCCGAGATAAGCAGCTGGTCATTTGCCAAACCCAACCAGTAAGAATTAGATTTAGATTTCTAAACATGCTAAAGAGGTAATACACAACAAGTATGAAGCACCTAGCAACAAATTAGTGAGTTTTTGGGCAGAACTTAAAGAGAGTCACCTGTATTTCTCAGGTATTGTGCTCTCATGACGCTCTCTGGACTGAGAGAGCGGAGGAGAGCAGCAGCACGTTCAGCCGACAAATCATCAGCCAGACAGAAACGTGACTGAGCTGTGAATGTGTGTACCTATTGGCCAATCACTGATCCCTATTGTTTGAATGGGGAACTTCTTCTCTTTTGTTTTTGTTCTAAATAATTGCCAGAGTAGATAAGTTATGTTTTTTTTGTCAAAAACAGAGTGCAGTTTAGAGTCAGTTTCTTCCTGTGTCTGGATCCTCAGGACACTTCAGTTCCATAGAGTATAAATGTATAATTTTAATTAGTTTTTTGTAATTATAATTTTGTTTTTCTGTCTTCTCTCTACATATTTATGTGCAAATAAAACCAAACTAAACTTATTTTGGGTTTGTTACATCTAACTTCATTTATCTTGTATACAAGTAAATAGTTATGTAATGAAGCACCAGATGTGCAAATTAGTGTGAGATGTCTAGTGACTTTCTAAGACTTTCTTCAGCTACTTTCTTTTAAAAACAGTCAGCAAAAATGGCTCCAAATTAGCAGAAACTGGGTATGGTTGTAACATCTCCACCAAGAACGGATGACCTGTGAGTGATGTAATACATATATTGTATGACAGCCTACTCCCTGGACTTGCATATGAAATTTAATAGCTGAGCGAAGAGTAGTGCACATTTTATCACCAAAACATTGATTTTCAGGTATGAAAGTATTTTTTTGGTTAGGTTAGAGAGTAGCGTCTTAGGTGTGAGGCACCTCATCTTTTCTCATTTCAAACCACCATGCTTCTACAGCTCTACAGGGGCGGGGATGGTTTTAACACATTTTAAAAGGTGATAGAACAAACGCCAATGACAGCTGAGCACTTTTTTTCCCCTATTTTTTCTTCATGCAAAGCATCTGTTGTATACATAACATGTCCTCTAGATTTTATTTTATTTTATTTTTTGTGAATCTTCAACCCCACCCCCCCCACCCCCCAATCACAGCTGCGCCTCTAGATACAGACCTAGCAATAGCTGGACTGGGGTTTCTCTGAAAGTATGATGTCTATAATGTGAATGTGTTTCTCACATAACAGTGTTTGTCTGTTTGTATGTTTACTTATTGTATACTCTCTCTGATGACTGCTGGCGGGCAACCTTACAGACGTTTTATTTTAATGTGTTTTTAAAAAATACTTTTATGCTATTCTGTTGATTGTTGAGAGCTTGAGGATGCAAGACAAATTCCTGTGAAAACAAATAATAAAGTATAATGTTATCTTAGCATGAGGTCATGAATTTTGAAAATGGGCATAGTTCCGCTTTAAATATGTTCCTGAATGTTTCATACATGTCATTCCTGTGGCCTAAGAGAGTCAAAAAACATTAGTTAACATAAACAGTTCTCTCCTAAATCCCTTAACTAGAGGGCTAAAACTCAATTTTCTGATGTCATTGGGTATAAATCCTGGAGGTGCTCCATGGACAATTAATGGTGAAAGATGTTCTAGAGGACACGAACTTCAAAACCAAGTACTCTACAATAGAATAAAGCTCATTTGGGTAAAAAAAAAAAAAAAAAAAAAAATCTGTGGGTCCACAAAATCAGTCTCTCATTCATTGTCTGTATGCCCTGTGACATTACAAGTGTCAGGTGTGGCTCATGTTCACAAATACTGAAATATTATTTTCCTAGTCCATGAAAATAACATATTGTTTTTTTTTTTTATTTAGGTAGTGTTCCTCTTTAAGACCCTTTCAAAGGTTCTGGTTTACAAACACGCTGGACACTCGCCAGTTATTTTCAACCAACTCAAACAGGTAATGCTAATTAGCCAACAGCCGATAAAACCTGCTAGCGACACTTGTCATTTCAGTTGGCAAAAGAAGCAGGCTTTTGCTTGAAATAATGGACCCATTATTTCAAAGAACTATTAAATCTGGTTTGTTATGGTGTCTTTTTTCAATGCGGACATTTTGACTTGTCAAAGTAGGAAAACCATCGGTTTTACTAGAAACATTAACAATGGCTCGGTTCTATTCCAGCATGACGGAAAGCCATGACGGCGATATACAGAGAGAGTTCACAATACCAGGACCGTGAAACTGAAGGAGCTAAATGGAATTCAGTCGTCTTTGATTCTATTATTTACACCTGTTCTTTTCTTACTGTGACATGTGAAAAATGAGTCAGAAAAGGCCTGCTGTAAACAACAAATGTGGCTTTCTGGGGCGCTTGACAGGTGTAGCAACAGTCACTAAGGGGGTGGGGCTGCGATAAGTGTCAACTGGTTGTGGCACAATACATACACATTGGTAAAGCCAATAGCTGTTATTTCATGTGTCAAACTGCTGTACAAGTCTGTCAGGTGGTGTGATCAGCTGTGACGCTCACCTGTCTCCAGCTATTGCCAGCATCAGATGATATGAACATGCCAACGTTGTTGTAGGACAGCTCTGCTCCAATATTTCCTGCAGGGGAAATGCCAACAGAATATTTAACACAACAAAATTGCAGATCACGCAGATAAAGGACCATGTGCTTTAAATACATTTTGCCGATCACACAACGTCTGTGATTAATCCATTCCTCTGGCTTGATTCCCAGACCAGCTTTCTGTCCTCTATTTATGTGAATAATGTGGAGGAGACCCCAGGTTAATTCCTATGGATGCCTGCATCATTCAGGCAACATTATGTGAAATGTGGAGGAGGGTGGGTGCCCCCTTCGCTCTGGCAGTTTGCAGTGTTACAGCACAATGCCTCCTAAGCTTTTTCTCCTGCGAGTGTGCAGCGAGTGAACTGACTTCTGCCGTTGATCTGCTCTACTATCTTGGCCACGGCTCAGTAAATAGGCATGTGTTTGATCTGGATGGTGTTTGTCATGTTGGTGAGATGATCTCTGCACCAGCTGACGTCTTAAAAGGCGCAGCGGGCAAAGTGAATCACGGTGCCAAAGCAACGGCTCGGCCAGCAATACACAGACACACAAAGACACACTGTGCAAGCACAGAAGCGGAGATGTATGTTTATTCAGCATTCTCACACAACAAAGACAAAACAGACGGATCCAAAGACAAACACACACTGAACGTATGAACACACACACACACACAGACCAAAAGGCAGACTTTTTCTGCTGACACCGCCGCTGGTGCTAACACTTCTATTTTGTCTTAACTCATCTCTCTTTCTTTGCCTCAACTCTTTCAAATGCTCTGACACTCGCAGGCACACAGACACTGCCTCTTCTCACATATGCATAATTGGCTGGGTGATGTGACATCAAAACAGATGGACATGTGAGCCACACCATATTTGCTTGTGGAAGAAGTGAAGATCCTGCAGTGTGCTGTGCCCAGTGAGGCTCAAACAATCACTGAGATAGAAGCTTCAGTGAGAGGGCACAGAGGGGTCGCATCGGAGCTGCATTCATTAGTCTAACTGACTGGAAGGATCACAGTGCAACTCTTTGTCCAAAACACCTTGCTTTCATACTTTTCAAAAAGGAAACTGGTACTCAGATTTTTTTTTTTTCACAGAAGATGAAAGACTTTTATAACAGTCAAGTTGCTGCAGTAGTAATAACTATAATCAGTGTGGTTCTACTTGCATGCACTTGTGTTGTGTTTTTGTCTTACCTGTGGCAACTATGATCCCTGGTGCAGAGCTCTTGGTGGAGATAGTTCCTGACAAGTAAGGATTCTCAGATGTTTGCAGTTGCAGATGGAGTGAACAGAAAGGCTGCAGAAAAAGAATAAACGTGAAGTTTCAGTCAGGTAAAGCAATAACAAATATGTGTTATGAGTTTGTCACACCACAGAAAAATGTGTTATTAACCACACTGCCAGATCTGAATGACTAAAGCGTATCAATTTAGGTTTTAAAATCTTGAAAAATGAGCAGTAGTTTCTGCTCTGAGATGCTGGGGCGTGACCGCTCAACAACCAGCTGCTACGAAGGGACATGCACACAGCACACACAGCCTGAGCCAACGCACTCGCCCACAGCAGTTAGCAGCAACTGCTGGTGGCTGGGTAACCAGTTCAGGCTGAAAGACTGCAAGCAAGATATCTTGTGACAGATATCTTGCTTATGTTTATGATTGTGGCATTAAAAAGTGTTGCTCATTCATGTATTTATTATAGCCTGACCAGAGTTTGAGGGCCAATGCCAATAGCGATATTAGGGCTGAAAAAATTCTGACATTGATATATATAGGCCAATACTTTATCCACCTATATCTATCTATCTATATTTATATGTGTATCTATCTAAATTTGTTTATATGTCTGTCTATCTATTTATCTAGCATAAATAAAATGCAATTATCCCTTAGATATAGATGTGTAATTGAGGATATTTTACAGTTAAACAATGAACTTTTTTGTAAAAAATGACATCACTGCACTGAAAGAGTATACTTAATTGGGAATTTCATTATTATAAATTACTCCTGCATCTTTTTCTGGAATATGTTCTGCAAAAAAAAAAAAAAACCTTTTTGGATCTCGATCTGATCTCACTGTTGACACTGGAGGACCTTAATAAAAACAATAAATATAATAATCATATCTTGATACAATCTGGATACGACACACATTTTAATGTAAGGTGTAAAGCAGGTCTCCAATGGTGGTGATATATTATTCTGGATCATATTAACGGTAAATATGACATAAATCAATCTTATTCTCACTGTGACGTTCATAAATGACTGGGTCAGGACAAAATTGTGGAACAAAAACAAAACCATCACAAAACAAGCCAGATTCATTAGTCTCCCAAAGAGAAGCAACTGTGCCTTCATACATTCTGCTAATTGCATTTAATCTGTCATTAATACAAAGAGCGATGAAATTTGCATTAAAGTATGAAGCCAAGTCTCTAGGGCACGCACACAACAGAAGACAATTACATTTGTTCACAGAGCAGAAAAAAAAAAACGTGTCTGCTTTCATCTCTGCAGCAGACAGCGTGTCACTGGTGTAAGGACATCAAGGGCAGTGGGACTGAACAGGGTAATCAAAAGGAATCTGCGGCAGTAATTAAAATGTCACATGAATGCGCAATCACAGGGAACCTGTAAGCCACACCGCACAGCCCCAAAATCACCTCTTAAACAGCACGAAGTCCTCCTAATGTCTCAAACATGATTCCTCCTAACAGTCACGCTGTTAGTGTTGGTTGGAGGGAGGCCGTCTAATGAGGAACGAGATGCCGTCAACACATGCTGCGTTTCTGAATCTGCCAGTGGAGCACCTGATCTGACTTATTAATGAAGCAAAATTTATGATTTCCATTTTGTCTGACATGCACAAACACACATATTAAATACTAATATTAGGTTTTCCATAGTATGTTGCCATAAAGGCAGAACAATAAAAAATAAAGTTTTATTTTATTTATTTCTAAATTAAATCAGCTTGTTTCTCCAAAGCAGCTTTTTGGTTTGAAGGGACTTAAGAGGTTACTTGCATTGCCAATTCAAAATACCACTTTCTAATAAGGCATCCTACATACTGTAAAGGGTTTATTAATGGGTAATAAATAATTAACTACTGCTTTCTAGAGCAGTTACAAGCCATTAATAAAAAACATCTTTGCCACGAGGTAAAAAAATGCCTGTGGTTAGTTAATATCCCACTGTTAATCAATTTATTTTTTTCCCAGATGCCCTGCAGCTCTTTTCCAAACGGTCAGTCGAAGCACAGTTCAAGTCAATCAAGTCCAGTAAATTTTATTTATAAAGCTTATTATCACAAAACACAGTTTGCCTCAGAGGGCTTTACAGAATACGACATCCCTCTGCCCCTGGACCCTCACATCACCAAAGGAAAAACTCTCGAAAAAGAACCCCTGAAACGGGGGATACGAAATGGAAGAAACTTCAGGAAGAGCTGCAGAGGATGATGAGGGATCCCTCTTACAAGACGGACAGACGTGCAATAGATGTTGTGAGTAACAATTGAATTATAATAATGACAAAAAGGAAAGAGCAAGAGAGAGAGAGATGCAACAGCAACAACGGTAACAAACACATGTCATTTTACAATAAACAATTTGTGCATAGTTCATAGAAGTATCTTCCTAATGAACTCTGGAGAGCTCACTGTTTGAATCCCACACTGGCAGAGTAGTTCTGAGTTCATATTAATATGATAAACACAATCCCTGTATATATTTACATACTATAGTTCCCACTACATCCATTTAGTTTGTGCATAATATTAACTAATTTGTCACCAGAACATTGTTACAGCAGGATCCCAAATGCTTTCTATGCTGCACTACTCATTTGCTGCGTTAATGTAGAGAACATTTGTAAAGATACAAAGACGCCACTTCCTGCATGTTTTTGAAATAAATATATTTTAACATGAAGGTGGTGTGTGGTGTCTTCATGGAATACTTTGCCAATTTTCACCCAGCTATGTATCATAATAATGTGGGTAGTATGTGTGAATGAACTGCTGTTAACTTCACTTCCATCTGACCTGCACCCAGATCTCCGGTCACTAATGAACCATACACTAGAATACACACAAGAAATGGACCAAACCTGGTAACCAATAATTTCTTCATATCAGTTCAGGCATTATCTATAAAACGTCATCAAACCAGTAAATAAATTAATAATTGAAAAACACTTTAGAAAGACAGTATAATTACAAAGTGGCACAGTTATTTCAAAATTCTCATTTTGCTTACATTTCTTTTTAAAGATGTGCAGAAAAAGCTTGAAAGGGGGCACACCCCAGGAGAATAGGATCAAATTTCTAACTATGTTAGCCATAAAACATCCCCAATTGATGACTTACATTAAGACAATTAGAGTTTTATGTTACGTCTGAAATTTTATGTTTAGAGTATGGGGAAAAAAACTTTAAAAAAACTACCTTTTAAAGATATGCAGAAAAAATAATTTGGACAAAAGTTTTTTACTTATAGATGTCACCATGAAACTTTGCCAGCTGATTAATTACATTGAGACGAGGGATGCATGATATTGGATTTTTTGCCAATATTGGATATGCTGATAAATAACAACTCTTTTGGCCGATAACCAATACCAATATTAATATATCCACTTTTTTCACACGTAATTTTAGTGATCATAAAGTCTCTTCTGAGGTGGAAATAACATCATATTATGCATACTCTGCTCGTGGTGGCCCACCAGACATGAAATACAATGTTTTCCAGTGTATACAACATTAATTTTTTTGTAAAATAAGAAAATATTTCAAGTTAGGTGTTATGATTTTGTAACCCTAACCCACTTTGTCAATAAAAAAAACCAAAACATCAGTTTTTGGTATCTGCAAAAATTAGCATGTTGGCCAATTCCAATAATTCATTTTAAAGCAAATACTTGCTGATACTAATGATGTACCGATATTATCATGCATCCCTAATTTAGACAATGATTTTTGTATTACATTATACATATTATAAGGCATTATCTAATTAAATATGCACTTTTTGACATTATGGTGTCAAAATGGCCCTAAAGATTTTCAATGAGGGTGTTACGCTACGCTACAGTAAATGTGCAGTGTCTTACCAGTATGCAGTGAATGTCGTTCCCATCCAGGTCAGCAGTGGGAGCCTGCAGAAGCCTCCAGTCCCGGCCTTTATTGTAGGTCATGTAGGTCTTGACCTGGTTGTCTTGCCTCTTGTTTGCAATCAGCATCCCTTTAATTCCTGCAACCTGACACACACAGAAACACTTAGAAGCCGGTCTTTATGCAAACCAGCAGGGTGCGTTTTACATTTACCTCTCCCATAACAGTTTAGTCCTCCATTGCAGATGAAAAAGCACACCCAGTGCTCTCATCAGAAAGCGTATTTTGTGTATTGAGGCAGCAATCTTCACAATACAAGCTCAGTTAAATGCAAATGGCGTGCTTATCCTTTCTTGTTGCGGCTGACAGTCTGGCAGACACCATCAGCAGCTGCATTTGCTTATTCAGTGCTAAGTGCTATCTGTAATTATATCCTTAGACGTCTCAGTAATCCAGACAGTACAAAATGATGACCGTTGAGAAGTGACACCTTGTCTGTTTTCTCACCATCAGTCTGAATCTCCCCAAACACAAACACACACATACAGGAAAACACACTCATACAGACACATGTCACTTCCAAAATCCTCCTTGCTAGTTGACTCTCAGGTTTTAGACATATCCCTCAACGAAACCAAAGCCTGATATGCAATGGGAAGGACTGAGTCACTCCAAATGGTTGCCATAGTGAGGGGCTCCATTCCCTCCCTGAAGGGAGCATGTCTGGATAAGTGGCACTAATAGGCAGCGCATTTGACATTGTCACAGAAACATGGTGCACAGGATGGATGCGGCTAACGAGGGTCCTCCCGTCCTTATCCAACCCAACCTGTCAATCACTGCAGTTATTATTTATTGCCTACACCTCCTCCGTCACACGTGCACGCATACACACACACACACACACACACACACACACACACACACACACCTAAACCACACGTCCACCTCAGCATAAATTTCTCTCTCTCCATCACTCACACCACCCACACTCCACTTTCTTGACAACAAAGTGAAGGACGCAGACATAGATCTCCATGCTACAGCGCGGATTAGTCTTTAAAGGAATACTTCCACGTTTTGGGAAATTATTATTCACCGCCTTTGTGCTGTCACGACTGAAAGCAGTTCTGCCATTTGCTGAATGCCAACTGAGTGCAAATGAAAAAGAGGATAGAGCATGATGATTGTGCTGTGGCACGTGATCAGAGACAACAAACGCGAGGCTGGTTTTAATAATCAGGGAAGCATAAGTCACTCTCTCCATAAGTGGTTAACAGCGCAAAATCTTTTAACATATTCAATTTTTCAAGACAGAGGACATTACACAGCACCTCTGAAACTCTGCTCATACATACAACCTATTATTCTAAGCAAACATCTCAGAAAAAGAGAGATATCAGGTTGCTCTGTATAATAGAATGTGGGTCAAATCTTGTGTCAGGTGCCCGTGGACAACAGGAAACAACGGGATAAACAGGAAGGAAATCCAGGTACTCCAAAATGTGGAAAACAAGGAGGAATTACATTAAAAAGGCTTTATTGTAGTGACTAAATAATTGAAAAAGCCACCATGTTTTGATCACTGTTGGTCTTTGTAAGGGCTTTAAAGACATTTACAGCATATGTATGGTCCCATCTATATAGCAGCAGAAACCAACAGGAGGCCATCATGTGACCCAAATTATGAAATGACAGGTAAATCTAATAGAAATTCTATTCTAATTCTATTAGAAAACTAATAGAAATACATAATGATAATGCATAATAATGACAAAACAACGGAGTGACCAATTAGAGACAAATCACAGAAAACATGCAAAGTCAATTGTCCTTATAAAGCATTCAGCTGATGGATCCAAAAAAACTCCCATTTTGCTGTGACCGTATACAGCACTGGAATCTGTCGACTTCGCCTTATTATCATACGACAGGGAATTGTTAAATAACACAGAAGTTGGGTGACTTGATTGGTCAGCAGTTGCTGCACGGAGAGGCTCTGCGTGTGACCCTTTGTTTTGCATGTCAGGCAAATCTAAATATTCCTCACAGATGAAAAATAAAATGCAGCTACTGCAGTTTATTGCGTCATCTGATATCACAGTATCAATATAAATTCAGTATCTGGGAAGCATAAATCCCTCTTATTTCCAATTTAAATGATATATTCTTTACGATCATATTTGTGGTTTGTTTGGTTTTGGCTTTATTTGTGAAATTAGACCAAAAGTAGATCAGGGCTGATTGTGTGTAAAGACACCAAGAGGAATCTGAAGTGTGTCGACACACATTGGGATATATTTTTTTTTTTTTATAATGTAATAGCCCTTAATTATTAGGAGACTTTTACTCTTAACCATCTGCTCGAGTTTCTAGAATTGGATTTTTTAGGCCACATCCTGCTGAGCATATTTTTTCCTCTTTGTAATCATTCATTTCCTCTTTATAGAGCACCAGTGGGTGTAAGGGGCTCCAGAGGCGCTCTTGTTGCTTTTTTTCACCTCCACAAGTCCCCAGAGTCCTACCTGACATCTTCAATTTGCTTCTGTCAAACTAAAAGCCTAAAACCCAAACCTTTTCAATTTTTAAACACAGCAAACAAATGAAAAGAGTTGGAACCAGTGAATATTTTTGATTTTTGCGGGAGAAATGTCCCAATTTATTAACTCAGTTATTTTTTATTGACAGCCTATGAATTAACTATCCATTTCCGCTTTACATTGCATTCACTGGTTTAAAAAAAAATGTTTTGGGCACTTGACAGCAACAAAACAAGCTCAAAACACAGCAAAGACACATGAAGTTGCTGAACACAAGCTAAGGGTTGCCTTTTTATCCACAGCACAAACAAAGTAACATTAGCATTAAGTCGTGTTAGTGTCCACTATTGGTGTGCAGATTGCAGCTATATCCACGAGCACTGCGGTTCATACACAGATCAGGTGGGTCGGGTCATAAAAATTAACATTCCACTTATTAGCAGAAGGGTTGTGGGTGGGTAAAATAATACATCATTAATGAGGAAGGTATTAATTAAATTCTCTAAATTGTGAACAGAGCAGAGCTATTAAGATAGACACTTAGGCACAAAAAGCAACAAAATTATTTCAGTTTCCTCTGTCAAGTTTATAACGATATTTTGTAGTTTTGCTGCTTAAATGTCCCACAATGTTTGCTGTGACGACATTAATGCTCGATGGGAACATTTACAATTAAAAAAAAAAACAAAAAACGCTCTTAACATATAAGTAAATCACTAAAGAAAACACTCGTACATCAATACAATACATAATTTAAAAACAGAACTGGGACTGGTAAGGTGGAGCTGAGATGTGGATGCAGGTGAATGATTGGATGAATGATTTATGCATACAAGTGGATTCAAATAATATTAGGGGCGATCTGTGCATTACTTGTGTCCATCTGCTACCAAAAGTCCAATATTCACACTTCTTTTAGCCCTGTTTTGATCTCAGTCCATTCGTAAAGGAGGTATCCAACCGTTTACCTGCAAAATGCTCTCCGCCAAGTTTCACCAGCTAGTTACTAACTTTGTCTATTTGCAGTTTTGGTAATAAGGGGTTGGTCGGTAAATTTGTGTTGAACCAATACAGTGAGCTAAATGATGCTAAAAGAGGTTAAAAAGGACTGTAAAGCTGGAAACTGCAGACCTGGGTGATAGTTCTTTATGGATTGGTCACTCAGTCTGACCCACCTTTCATATTACACGTGGTCATTTGATTTATTGTCAATATTAAAAACAATGATTTGTGCAGCTTTAAAGTTATTCTGTTTTTTACAGGATGTCACTGTATGTTTCACTTGAAAAAAATAAATAAATCTCAACAGAATCCACATCAATTCAACCTTTTCATCACAATCTAAAAATACCGCATCCAATGCTGCACTGTTTGTTGCTGTTCTGATGGTAAACAGTTTGTAATTTAAGAGTTGCTGGTTTTTCATGTTTTTCCCCCTTAACTGAATGATCACATAAGTGGAGTAGAGCCCACACGTACATTTCAAAATATTTAATAGATTAAAACATGGCTGCCAATCTCCAAAAGCACTGCTGTTCAGTTAGATGAAGCATCTGCATTGAACAGCAGGGAATCGGCAGTTATTTAATGTGAAGCAATTTAACATTTTACAATATATTACATGGCTCATTTGTTGGATCACAGCATTGTGGGTTTAAGCCTGCTGGCAGAAAAAAAACACAACAATGAAGGGCCACATCATTATGAATATAAGCATTATCCAGATCATCTAATACTCTTCACTGAAAACAATCCACTCCATGTCTTCAATCAATCATTCAGAGCTGTTTATAGCAAGGAGAGGAAGAGATTAATGATTTTTTATACAGTGAACCCCGAGCCAATCAGAGTGATAATTGTCGGAGAGCCACCTGCTAAACCACCTCTCAGATTGAAGGGACGTTTAGCGGGTGATTTAGAGCCCCGATGTCAACAGAAAATTAGTTTGCACAACAAAGGCTCATGATTAGAGAATTTGCCCTTATCCAATCTGATTGACAATAAAATCATCCTTCTAATTTAGAAGATAATTGTGCAATTTTCTGAGTGGAAATAGCATAATTGATTTTAGGGAGGAGGCACAAAGAGAGGAGAGGCCCTGTGGGAAGACACATGACTTCTATGTGGGAGAACAAAACAACTTTCCCTACTTTCCGTCTCTCCTCTGGTCTGACTGGAGCTGTGTCTTCTCTCTGGAACATTAGGTCTGTGAAGTGCAGTTTGTCAGGATCTAACAGCAATAAATGGGATGAGTTTGATAGCATATATCTCTCTCTGTGTAATGGCTCTGATTTAGCAGAGGCAGCAGTGTATCATCTATCTCTTGTTTAGGTTCTGATCAAGAACGGAGCTGTGACCGCGTGACAAATGTAATTAAAACACCTTATCATCTCATGCTGCATGGTGAAATGCCTTTACTGCCGCATGGTAATAGGAGCGGCGCACACACGCGCGCGCATACACCACATACTGTGCAGGAGAGGTAATGGCATTGTTAATTACCACACTGCTGCCACTGCTGCTGGCCAATATCTCACTTCCTTCACTCTCAGCCACACCTGCCAGTGTAGGAGTGATAAACTGGGTTCACTAGGGAGTGGAGAAGGAGGGAAATCTACTTTCCTGCCATGAATGCTAATGCAAACACATACAGTAGCTAGCCAGTAAGCTAACAAGGTCATTACAAGTCCAGAGGTGCATGGCAATGAGCCCCATTAAGCATGCTCTTTATAATGCATATGTCTGCTGTCAGGAAGATGGACGACAACAGCCTGTAATGCAGACCTAACCATGTATGACAAGTAACTGAAAAACAAACTCCACAACAACTCTTTATATGCAAAGCAAACAATGCAAACCGGACAGCTGCAACTGTGGCAAAGTCTTTGCCTTAAAGACTTAAATATGCAATATTTTTATGTAATCCAGCTGTACACGACCTGCCAAGCACCAACCGTCATGCAAACAATGTCAGCAAATGAATAGTGAACCTGGTGGAGAATTTGGCAAATTAAAAGCCAGATGTTTCCCTCAGGAAGTCATTGTTGGAGAGAATTCTGGACACAGTTCATCAGCTGCCAGCTATGTAACTAATGCTAATGTTGCGCCGTGTCTGCTGAATTTTTAAGAAGGCAATTGTTTGCTAAACACGTTCATCAACAAGGTGATAATACGTCAGTGTTGCGTTTAGCCCCACATGGTCAAAAATCAATTAATTCAAGTTTAAGTAGTGTAGTGAAGTTCATAAACATTAGCATCTACCACAGCATTGTTATCATCAACGTTAATACCTCATTTATAATAGCAGAGCTTTAATAAATAAATCTTTGACAGACTATAATGATCAGGGTTACCATGAATTCAAAATAATCATTTATCCTCATTCAGTTATATAATATTGTGATGAGCTGATCCTATTATGTTTTAAAAAAACACATGAAAATTTAATTAATAAAAATATTAGAATACGATTCCTTCGTATTGTAGGTAAAATCTAACAAATTACTTATTGAAGGTTTTTTTTTGCTGATTTTAACGTTTAATCAAAAGGCTCTTCGCTGCTAGGAGTGTCCCTAACTTTAGCTGCTCACGGCCTGCATTCAGCAACATAGGATTTGACTTTCAAAGCGCAGTTGTGTCATTGTCGGACTCTTTTTGTGTTCTCTTTGTGTTGCCATTTTGGAGCCACGCTCACATTTATGTAAAGTAATGCTATACAAGAAGGCACAGCGGCGTCACATTATGGGCACTGGAGCCAATCGCAGCCTTCAACAGAAAAAAGCAGGCAGGTGAGAACAGAAACGATGCTCCCTGGGTAGTGCAGTTCATTTAGGGCCATTATAAATAACCCAGAGAACTTTATATGGAGAGGTCAGAAAAGAGAACCACCGGCTTGTAAAGGGTGCAACTGCGCAAAAAACCCCACGGTACACCAACGAGTAAAATGTAGAGGCACCAGTCCAAATCAAGCACTGTATTTCCCACACTGTAACCCAATATTGCCTTCACGTTGGACCCTACAAGCCTGCAGAATGCCCACATTTAAAATGCCGACGGCCAGAGTTTGCAACACAGGCTGTCAGTTAAAAATGTGGTCTGGTTTTCAGATAGTACGGTACGTTTGGGGTGGTGTGAAAGCTCATTCAAATGCTGGTGTGGACCATACAAGTCAACTCTGTTCCGCTTGAAAACGGGGGTCTCGGTTCCCTTCCAAGATAACTCTGGTGCAGTTCGTTTGTGGTGTGAAATAATACGAACCAACTACAGGATTTTATGATAGAAGACGTGATTTTAGAATAATTTCAACAGCTAAACCAATAATAAATCCTTCTGCTGATCATGAAATCTCTCCACAATCTCATAATTGATCCTGATAAAGGCCAGTGCCGCTGCCACGGGCGCACGCGTTATCATTAGTTATTAATACAGTCAGATGCTTCTGCTGAGTGAAATTTTTTAAAACTTAAGCTTATTACAGCATACCAGCGCTCAACAATAGGACAGGAAGGTGTATCTGGTCTTTCTGTCATCAGTATCACTGCAGAACTCGCTCAGAAGCCGTCATATTATGTCCTGACTAACGATCTTGCAGAAGGTAATGCAGATGTGTGCCTCTGTAGAGCCTCCAGCAGCTGCTGAATAATGACTGTTTTATAGTACTTCTGTAGTGGAAAATATATGCAGAGTTTCTAAAATTTTGTGACTTTTCTTCTGTAATGTGTGAGCATAACAACAAAGAAAATACATATAGACTCTCTATAAGCATTAAATTGCTGCATGAACTTCTGTCAATCAGCTGAGTTTGATTTCCCCCACGTGGGTCCTGATGATGCAACTGCATGTTTACTCCTCTTGGTTCATTTGACAAAGTGCAGTGTGAAAGTGAACCAAACCAAACTGAATTGCAACAGTGTTGCAATTTTAACCCCCCAGTCGAACAGAGTCCCCTGGACTATTATGTGTGAAAACGACCTCAGATTTCACAAAGCTCATTCAGAGCCACTTAAGACACATGACAGTTTTTACAGGCTAGTCCTGGTACAAATATAGGTCCCGTGAACTAATCTTCCAATTCAATAATTTTTGGTAACATTTGGATCCGATTTGGGCATTTAAAATGGAAAGTATTTGTTGCAAGAAGACAATACTACACAATTTTATAAGCTGGAAAATTCAGCAGCAGTGAGGCAATTGTTGGGTCACTGGTATTGATTAACAACCCAATTGATGCACCCTTCTGAGACACTGTTTGGTTATTTTGTGCAACGGGACATGAAAATCAAAATGTATTGCACATTTGACCACAAGCTATTGAAAAAACCCATTTGCTCCACTGTTTGTGTGTTGCCATGTGCATGAGCCTGCGGTTTATGGCAGATCTATACTGAGAAAGTAAATTCCTATAGCATCAATCAATGAAAACCCTGCTGTGTACACCCCCCCCACCCCCCACCCCCCCAAGGGGTGACCAATTTCATCAGGTCCCTACCTCGTACAGATCCAGCATCTGGTTCCCTCCGATGCCCCTAGTGGTCTTGACATTTTCCATGGCCAAGGTGAAGTAGATCCCTCTGGTGTCAGACAAGTAGAGGTTATAGGTGTCGTTCTGGTTCCACTCCTGCACAGCCGCAAATACCTGCTTCTCATCAGTGCTGACAATGTGTAAATCCTATCAGGGAGCAGGGAAAGATTAAGAGGAGTTATGACTGGAAGTGGAAAGGTGACGGATTAGAACATGCTGACCCTGTGGGACTGGTCATGAGATCAATGCTGCAGTGTGAATATAAATGCTTGACGACATACTATAATGCAAACCTCACTCAAGGGCTCGCTCTGAGTGTGGTACCATGACTAAAAGTATGACCTTAAAAGGACGGTACGCTCACTTTAAGGGAAAACTAACTGAAAAAAATAAAAAAAAGTTGGTCATACGCCTGTGGCTTAAAGCATTTTTTAACCAATCTACATAAATTTCAGCTCTGTGACAGCACCAAATTCAAAAGCTTTCAGGAAAAGGAATGAGAATACTTAATTTAGTCTATGATTAATTAACTCTGTGACATTCTGAAATTAAAACAGATTTCTATGAGTCATAGAAAGGGAGAAGTCAAAATGCATGCCAAGCTAATTTTGCTGCAACTTACCTTAGGCAGGGAATATTTGGGTAGCTTGATTTGTATGAATGAGTCTCTCTTGTAGGACACATAATAAGTGGCTCGCCCAGACGTGGGAACCTACAATACATAAAGTACAATTACATACACTGTATATGATATACAGGAGGGGGAGGGGGTGTCTCAGTCATCAAATTTTTGCTGACTGAGTGACATTTTCAGGAGACAGAATCTGATGGAGGGCTGCACAGGAAAAGTGCACACACTATCTATGACATTTTTATGACGTATTATGACATATTACTAACATTATATATAAACATTCTAGTTTTCTACTTTTCAATTCAATCCAATTCAATTCAACTCAATTCTATTCAATTTTATTAGTGGAAATTTGTGTTGCAGAAATTGTAAAAACATAGTAAAAACACACAAAACACAAAGCACAAACAATATGACACAGAGACATACAAGAGATGACATTAATCTGTAATTTGATTTGCACTTAAGCACATTCAAGCTCCACAGGAGCAGATTAATAAGTGTCCGTCATAACTCCATAGTGCCAATAATAGTTCAGTGTGTGTTAAATATGACATCTCCTGATAACATAACCATTTTCAATATAGTATACATCACCATTAAGACATTACATTTGCAAGTAATAAAATGGAGAGAGTGCAGTGTTTGACACTGGGAATTTTTACATGTACACTATTATTCCACTATTATCTTGAATATGACAATATTCTGAATTTGATGCCAGTCATGAAAACAGCATATTCCATGGTGATATCCCGAAAAAGGCCTTTTTCTGAATTCAGTATTTTCCAATTAAAACATGTTGGAATAATTTGGGTTTTAGGAGAATTCTTTGGACATGTAGATGAAAAATGCATCTCATTGAGGATTTTTTTACTGCAGTTTACAGCACATGGCCTCTTGTCCGTTTATGGTTGGCTCTGTGTATTGTCCTGGATCAATCTACATAGACCAACTCACCAGCAGTTTGCAAGGCTGTGGTGCAGAGATGCATGCCCAAAAGAATAGCCCACATTTATGGTCAGAGGAAGAAACACACCTACTTTTAAACATTATTAAAGACTTGGAATTCAACAGATTTTTGGATTTATGCAAATATCACAAAAATGACCTTTGCAAGAAGGTGGCTGTTGAAATGAAAGAGGAAGGCTGCATTTGCATGGTTCAACAAGCCCACTTCTGGTAGAAAACTTTTTTAAAAAATCCAATTTTGATGCAAAAAAAAAAAAAAACGACAAGCAGCTGTTCCACTTTTCTATATTTAAAATAAATTTTCATTTGCCAAGTACACAGCTTAGTAGTCATGTAGATTATTGGCTTTTTCCAAATAAGAGTAAAAAACTGTATATCTTGTGCGTGTTAACATAGTCAATGATTATTGCTGCCCAAAAGCAGTCGAGCAACAGCCTTTGCAGAGGTACGGCAACACCAACTGGACAAACAACATGCAGAATTGCAGCCCACCGTAATACCATGAGCAAAAATAATGGCAACTAGTTAAGTTTATTTCTGATAAGGATTATATTTGCT
Source organism: Plectropomus leopardus (assembly GCF_026936395.1). Taxonomy (NCBI): domain Eukaryota; kingdom Metazoa; phylum Chordata; class Actinopteri; order Perciformes; family Serranidae; genus Plectropomus; species Plectropomus leopardus. The sequence goes on from NC_142178.1 coordinate 28,906,247, forward strand.
AATGTTAATTTTGGATGACCATGTGTGGTTGCACTTTGTTACACAGCATTTTTTTTTCCTTCAGGGCATATATTATAATTACTCCCTAGTTGCATACATAGTTTCCTTCTATTATCTGGAATTTTATTTTTATTTGGGCTTTGTTTTAGCAGCATTTTACTTCTCTTTCATTATTTCTCTAAGTGCTGTAGTGCTGTAGTGATGGAGCTCTACTGCTGCTGAGTAAATGCTGGAGGCACCTTGTATCAAGGCCTCATGTGTAACCTCATCACTGACACCGTGTCATATTTTCTCCAATCAATTAAAGTGGTGGGTGAAAGCGCACATCAATCTCTCTCTCTTTCTCTATTTCTCTCTCCCTCACTTTGTCCTGCTAGTTTCCAAGGCGCTGCTGCTGGATACACAGGGTGTTTTGGGGGGAGATGGTCATTTATAGCAATCTCATGGCTTGCATTCAGAGGATGCTGCCCTCTCTAGGTGTCAATGCGCTTGGTGGTTTCGAAGTGGACTTTGGTAAATATCTCGTAGGACAATCAATAGTCTCATTATTCTTTGTCAAGAGAAATCTTTAAGTTGCCTAACCAAGCCTCATCTGCAGGCTAAGAAAAAAAGAAGTTGTCCATAATGGTCTAGACCCTTTGCAAACACTCAGAGCTGTTAGTTGTTAGCTTATGCAGCAAGAAAACACAAGGCTGGTGGGTGCTGGAGAATTGTCATTAGCCTTGAGGCCACAGATGCCAAGCACTTTATACACACACATAGAGGCACAGAGCTAAGTGAGACTGCAGCTCCATAACACTCTTTTCCCTCCTATCAATAATGACGTGAAATTCATTAGAAGAAAACTTCAAACTAAACTTGTGGCTCTCTGCTGAAAAGAAGTGATAACAGTATTAATGTTGTATGACAAGGCCGATTCTTTTACTGATCCTGTAAGTGCTCTGAATGACTCTGAAGAGAGAAAACAAGCTCTGAGAGGAAATATAGCGGACTAGCATTGAGCACTGCAGAACGAGTCCCACATGCAATCGAGGGAAGGAGCAGGAGATCGATGTCAGGGTAACCAGAGGCGGTTTGAACTTTAAGAGGAATTGGTATGATTGATTTTTTTTTTCCCATCCCTTTCAGGATCTTTCGTCTGTGACGCATACGTGTTAAAATGTGGAGGTGCTAGAACTGAAGGGGAGGTTTAGGTTGAGTGGTTGTGAGTTTACTTGAAAGACTTCGGAGAGGTCAAACAGGATTGAAGGATCTTTGGAGAACAACTCTATTTCTTTGTCTAATGTGCTGCCAAGGCCAGTAAGGGTTTCGCAGGCCGGACTTGCCCGTAGGTGGCTCAGGTAAGTGGGCTTCTGAAAAATCCCTGCTCTCTGCTGAATAAAACATTTAGTGGGATCAAATTGCTGGAAGAGCACCATCACAAATGATACTACAACTGCTACTACACGAAAATAATAATAAAAGGCAGAATCTATTAGTTTAATGTCCTTATAGTATTAATCGCACAAATGAACATTTGTTAGGCACTGTAGGGTGAATCAGAGTTACAAGGTTTGCACAGGTGGATGTTAAATTGCATGATACTGTGGACTGTGGAGAGGTGAGGGGATCAGTGTGAAAGATTTTATAAATGATGGTTATCAGTTTCTGTTACAGTGTCAAGGAAGGTTTTTGGAGGACAGGGATCATCAAACTCTTTGGGGCAAGAGAGCGGTGTGAAGTTTATCTGAAAAATGTTGTAGGTGGTCGGATGCTCTAACGTGTGTTGATCTTAGCCAACTTTGGAAGGAGATATATTTCAATGAGGTGAAGAGGTAAGCACAAAACTTTAATCCCTCAGCACAGATGCTCCAAACACCCTTAAAGGCACGAAGCACCACAGCCATTGTTAAATAAATTTGAATAAAATTGCAGTTGTTGTGGACTAGCCGTGCAATTATGCTGACTTTTCCTGTTGACTTTTAAATGCACGAAACCTCATTTGCACAATGTCAAAGTAAATAATATTCACGCTGTGGAGAAAATTAAAACACAACCCATAAACTGCATCTGTGTTACTTGGAATTCAGGGCATTACCATTTCAGATTTTTCTGTCGCACAAATCCTGATTAATATGACACACCGGGCAATGGCTAGGATGAATATTAAAACTAGATTGGCTTCACAGAAAAATAAAGTATAAATGTTTAGTTGAGTTAACATAAAATGATTCTTTTAAAATAATTCTTTTGTGCTAGGCACAAACTTTCAAATGAGAAATATTGCACATGGAACCTTTGAACACAAACCCCTGTGATTTTGTGCCCGGAGAAGTTAAAAAATTTGTACAGAATCAACAAGGTGGTCTCAAAATAAATCAATTTCAGCGATATTCTAAATATGAATGTCAAATGATGTTATGTAAAAAGTTCTCCTGTAGAACACAACCTCATGCAAAACAAAGCTCTGAGGAACTTTGAGCTTCATCATTTTGGTATGCTAATCAAGACACAGCCTGCCAGACACAGTGTCGCTGTTCTACACAAAAATCCATACATTTTTCAGCAAGCAAGCACTGACATGTCATAATCTACCTGACCAACAAAAAACACCAGAGTGAGTCAATAAAACATGCGGCTGTAAGCATATATGCACACCAGCAGACTGAGAGCCCCAATATGTTTCTGTGGAGCAGACGTGGGACCAAGTCATAGTTTTGCAAATCACTAGTAAATCTCAAGTCTTTGCACTAAAGCCCTGAGTCCTAAACTTTGAGTTTTGAGTCACAAACAAGTCATAATGCACTCTTTCCAAGTTCTATGCCATTTTAATAAAAGAGTAATAACGTTAGCTAAACATTAGTTCACTAAATATGTTTATATTTGCCTCAACTTAATGTTCTTCAAATGTCAAAAGAAGTTGGATGTTATTGCATCTCCAACTTTAATTTCCAGTCTGCATGTTTTGCATACTGCAATTCAGTTTTCATTGACCACCGCATTTTTTTTGTACACAAAGAAACTGTCTTTGCTATTACCAACCAGCACACAATAACATACCACTAGTTCTTCATGTTTCTCTCTTGTAACTTAATTGGTTGCTGTCAAACAAAATCGATCTGGGCAATTAAGTGTCAGCTTGGTAGCGTTAATGTTAGATGCTTCAGGAAATTAAGGTAAAACCATTTATCTGTGGTGCACTCTGTGGGGAGAGGTTTAAAGTTTGTTTTATTTAGTCAACAGGCTCAAGTCCAAGTCAAGGTGCAATTTTTTTTTTTTGTCAAGGCAAGTCTAAATTAATCAATTGTTTCGTGTCCATACCACTGCGGAGGAGCAAGAAGAAAGCAGTTTGTGTTTCTGTGACTTTTTTTTGTCTTTTCACCCCACTGTGGTCATAAGTAGCTTTATGCAGCTTAGAAAATCCTAATAAATAACACAATATAGACTAAACACCCACCTTTGTTGTAGTGGCTCCGCAATATAAAAGACAAATTTATCTCAGGATTGACAATATCTCCAGGATGAAATCCATCATGTACCAGGGGGTAAGGGAGCCTGACAGTTTAGAGTCCTACCTGTATAAATATGTAGTCATCTTGAACTACCAGCGAGCTGATATCAATGTATCCGGGGAATGGGTAGTTCCTGTTAGTTTCTGTGCACATTGGAGCTCTGCATGTGACATACTGCACATCTGTAATAGGAGGAAATACAGAAAACATGAGGAGTTTATGACTGCTAGCTCCGGCAACATCTCATATGTATAACATCAAATATAGAGAGAATCTTTGAATGGTAGCTGTTTTTTCTCAGTTATATATATAATTAATGGAGTGCCAGGAAAATATTTATGTGTTACTTGAACTGTGTAGGGCTGTACTCCACCCATCCATGCAGCCTGACATTTTCTCGGACTAATTTGCCTCCCTTTGTAGCACCAGATTTATTCCTGTCATGTACAGATACCACAGACAAGCATCTCGGCCTGTCAATCACACAATGGTTATATGAGAAAAAAAGCATCCAACATCACAAGCTGGAATAAACAGTTTCACCTATGTCGCCTATGGAAGACCTACTGCCATTCAGAGTTATGGAGCTGACATTCAGGGAGTGAAGGGAAGAGAAGAAAGGCCATATTAATCAGGAATCATGCACTGGGTTTATTGGTGGGGCGAGCCAGCGCTGTTTCCCTGGGGATGCCTTCTTTTCTCCGGGAGGAATTCAATCCTATAGAGGCCTGTTCATTATTCCTGTTTTATGTGTATGTGTGTGTAGGAGGAACTCACTTCCATCTGGTGTATGTGCCTCCATGTGGACCAGATCTGGCTCCTTGTCGAGGCCAGAGACAGACCTTGGAGAGAGTGAGACACCATGGATAAATATAATGGTAATGCATATAAAGGGATATAAAGATAAAAAGGAAAAAACAGAATTTGTTGATGCAAAGGAAGGGTTGAGGAGGAAACTGAAAAAAGGACAAGAATCAAGTGGATGCATTCTGCAGCACAAAGTAAGAAAAGTGTAGGCTAGAGCGTAGGCTTTGTCTCCTCATTGGTGGAGACAAAATTTTGAGCATTAAAAACTTAACTCCCTGCACTCTGAACTTTCATACACCACTTTGAACCTTTTCTGCACAAAAATGTCTCTAATTTTGTCAAACCATTATTGCTGATTTTGTCAAAGCCATGTCTGTCCAGACTCATTTATAGCCATGACAACACACAATGGTTCAAATGTGGACGTTCTGAGAAAAAGTACTTTAAAACGTGGATGTACGTATCTTTGCTCAGCAGCACAGAAAATTTAAAGAATCAATCCAGTTTTGAGATAGGCACCCATGATGTTTAATAAATGACATTGTTGCTTGTGTGTGAATTTTATTGCTGTTTGTTTTAGCTTGTGCTGTTGTGTTTTTGGTCTGTTTGTTCTTTTATGTGAAATTCATCATGCTGCTGCTTTGACCAGGACTCCCTTAAAAAAAGGATACTTAACCTCAATAGGACTATTCCTGGTTAAATATGGGTTAAATAAATAAAAAATAACATCCATTAAAGTGTTTTTGCAGAACATTATGATGTAGCAGTGAAGATGACCTTTGATGTTTTGAACATAGATATCATAATTTCATCATTTTGTCCTATTAGACATTTGTGTGAAAATTTGTCATAATTCGCATATGAATGTTATGGCCAAAACATGTTTGATGAGATCGCAATGATCTTGACCTTCGGCCACCAAATTCTGATCAGTTCATCTTTGAGTTCTAGTGGACATTTTTGCCAAATTTGAGGAAACTCCCTCAGGGAGTTCTTGAGGGAATTGTGTTCACAAGAATGAGATAGGCGCAAGGTCACAGTGACCTTTGACAAACAAAATCCAAGCACTTCATCTTTGAGTCCAAGTTGATGTTGATGTGCCAAATTTGAAGAATTCCTCCAGCAGCAATCTTGAGATATTGCTATCTATTCATTTGAAGAAGATGGAGCAGGACACAGTAACCTTGACCTTTGATTTCCTAAATCTAATCAGATCATCCTTGAGTCCAAATGGAATTTTGTGCAAAATTTGAAGAAATTCCCTCACGGCATTTTGAGATATCGTGTTCATAAAAATGGGATGGACCGACAACACTACAACATAATGTCTCTGGCCACAGCTAGTGGCCCTCTGCTACTTTCTTGTTTTGTCTTTGGTAAGGGACTTAAGACTTGACATGTCCCACTCCTCCCTGAAATCTGCATCTTTCAGTACAGGAATGTTTCCCCACATATTATGCCTCATTATGGCAAGCATATCTACAACAACTGGACGAGTTCTCTTCCAGTAAAATGCAAGCAAACAAAAGAAATATGCTCATCACTGACTGGGTGGTGCAGGGTCACCACACTCTCTGATTGTCAGCGTCTCGCTCTTTCTGCTCATTTTACTGCTTGTGGATTAGACCGGATGGACGTAGCATTTCCATTGTGGCGATATTTCATATCCCTTGGAGGCTGATGAAGCCTTTGTCTAAATGCAGCCAACTGGAGGCCTGCCTAGTCATTCCTCGAGGCTCATCCAGTGTTTAGATGTCCTTGAAGGGGCTTTGGTGCTGAAGGGCGAGGCCAGCGACAGGATTGTGCGCATTATTTAGGATTATATCTCTGAAGTAGCTCCAGATTTATGCAAGTTAGGGTGGGTACAGCCAAAGGCAATCCCGGGCACACCCTTGTCACCTCAGCGAGGGGGGAGAGGAGCAATGAGCTGGAATAGATCCGGGCCTACGTTTGTGATGAGTGCGCACTTTCAGACATGGTAGGTGCACTGCAGGGGGAGTGAGCAGCAGACTTGACTGGATGGGAAGTGACAGGGACGTCCCGGATCCATTATTAGTCACGGCTCCTCATACTGTACGTGAGCTTCTGTATCTGCATGTATGCATCTGTAGCAAAGCCACCTTCCCTCTCCTTCTATCACTGATGTAAGAATAATATTTATGCTCAATATGCCTGATATGAGCAGAACGTGTGTGAGAAATGAAGTGGAATGCGACATGCCCTGGGACGCGGAATGCAAAGTGTGTTCTGAAGGAGGAGATTAATCTCTGCCTGATTGTATCAAGAGGTAGATAATGTGCAGAATTTCGGCGGCATCACCAGTCAGTCACACACCTTGTTCTCAGCCATCAATATCACTTGCTCAGTCGCGCAGAACATGAGCAACAGTTTCTGCATTCCTGAGTAAACAAAACTTTGGTGACTGGAGCGGCGTAAAAGATGAGAAAAGGAATGACTCACCAGTAGAATCTGTTCGGCGTGACGTGTTCATGGATGAGCTGCCATTTTCTCCCAAAGTCCACCGAGCTGTAGAGCTGTGGAGAAATAAAGTCGGTCTTGTTAGCAAGATGAATGTGTTTCTGCACAGGTCCAGCCTCTAATTAGACCAGCTGATTTAAAAGTCGTAACGGTGACGAGCAAGCTTGAGACATGGCTGGATAATTCCAGGGTGGAGGTTAGTCTGGGGCTATAAAGCATTATCTGGAGATAGGCTGACATAGCGCTGAGCCGCTATCATCATTACCAACTGGCCATTTAAGCTAACATATTGTCACAGATATAGGCATCTCTATTCCCCAGTCCCCCTTCAAATAAGAACTGGTCTCAGTTGAAACTCATAATGAGAATAATACATTAAAACCTAAATAGATGTAACATTAATGAGGCCACTTTTAGCTTGATCAGCAAATAATTTGGTTTGATTCAGTACGTTTTACCCCGAAAACAAATGTTGAGCATTAAACAGTCAAGGTCCTGCAGAATGAGCTCACACAAACACGAGGAATGATATATAGCTCAGCTGACTCTAAGGTGTGCAGTATGTAGCCAGTGGCCCACTTTCAATGTATTAATTACATTTTCTGGTGCCCGGGCAAACAATTAATAACGCGGGTGCATTTCCCCAACACTGTATTGATTGATGTCGTACACACAGCTCGCCTTATATCTTGCAGTGTCTGTACATTGTTGTTTCCTCGCAGCGCGGTGAGTCGGTGGCCCCAGTTGAGCTCTATGCTAATGTTGCTACTTGTTGCCTTTTATCACAGCAAATCTGACACTAACTCGGATAAAAGGATACACATTAGTCACACGGCTGCAAATTTATTTGTCAGCTCGGCGAGGAAAATCCATCTCTGTCAGCAGGTGTGTTTTCCATTTAAAAATTACAGTTTACAAGTTGTCTCAAACCAGGTACAGCGAGAGTGTGGTACATACAGACTGCAGCAATGATCTGCTACTAATCTGAAAACCGCTGTGACTATTTGGATGTCACATATGGATGCCACGCTTTATTATATGATTATTCCACCAAATTATCATTACATCAGGACAAAGTATGTGTCCATGGGCAGATTATGAGACAATGGGACCCTGGGAACAGATATGCAAAAGGCCCCACTACCTTTACTACAGGAGCAAGACACATAGACTTTGTGGTGGTTTTGCCTCTTTTATTGATGTTGTTTGCACCCGTGTAGTCGTCATGCATCTTTTTGTGGTTTTGTGTCTCTTTGTGGTTGTTTTGCCTGTTTTATAGAAATTTTGTCTCTTTTTTTGTCAATTTGTGTCTCTCTGGGTTTTTTTTTCCTCTTTTGTATTAGTCCCTTTGAATCTCTTTGCAGTATTTTGGTGTCTGTTTTTGTCATTTTATGTCTCTTCATGTTTTTTATTTTCATAATTTCTCTTTTTTTTGTAGTTATTTTTGTCTGTATTAGTTTCTTTGTATTTGTTTGTTGTCTTCTGGAGTCTCTTTTTCATCATTTTCTGTCCATAGTTGTTTTTCTCTGTTTTTGTAGTTATATGTGTACCAGTTCCTTTGCATATTTTTGTAGTCAGTTTGTATCTCTATGTGGTTGTTTTTTGTAGTTTTTTGTGTCTCTTAAGTTTCTTCGCATCTCTATGTGGTCTTTTTTTGCATCTGTTTGTAGTTATTTTGTGACTCTGTGGTTGTTCTGCTTGTTTTTGCAGTTAATTTGTGTCAAAGTTCCTTTACATCTCTTTGTGTCTCCATGTGGTCATACTGAGTCTATTCCTGGTTAGTATCTGTTAATTTGAGTGATAATTGCCAGTTTAGGCCGGGGGAGTTACTTTGGGCCCCTGGGTCTGTGCCAAGTAGGTCAGTTCAGTAATCCATCCATGCATGTATCTATTTTGGGTGCTTGATAATGATAAACAACAGCAGGAGACCAAAGCATTTATCTTATCGTTCTGTGTGTGGTCAGAATATGGATCTAGTTTTAGCTGAGAGCAAACATTTGTCTAAACCTTTATAAAGTTGAACAGTCAAATACCCAGCACCCATAGGCATCTATTCTACCGAATATTTGATTTCTGATTCTTCTAACCTCAGTAATGAAAGGTTCCCCTCGGAGCCTTTGGGTCGGTGTAACAGGGCAGCAGGCAGGGTTCCTCATCACTTTGGACAGTGACATATGACGCCAGCAGGCAGGCTCAGCCTCTCCTCTCTCCATTCATCAATTCAATGACATCTTAAATTTTAAAGCTTCTGAGCTGTCACAAAGTAAGCTTCATAGTTTCCCACTCACTTCGATAAATCAAAAGCGCGGCCAACCGGCTGCCATGCCACCGACGTAGTCGGTGACAGCTGAGGGAACCGGCAAAGGACGGCAGCTCAAATGGTGATTGAGGAATTGCAGAGAGCATGTTAGTTAAATTCATCTGTTCGTGCTGATGGTGGGTTTAGAAATATTTGAGTTGCTCATTCTGGTATTAAGTTGCAAGGTAATGTTGGACCTTTAGCTGAAGGTGCTTTGAAATGCAGTATGTGGATTACTTAAGGCTAATTTATACTCCCTTTACATATGACAATAGATAAATCCACACTGCCCTCATACTTTCACATCCTTCATGTTTGCAAAGATACAGCCGATGGAAGGCACTCAAGGGCAGTGTCAAAAATTTCAGACAACAACAAACAAAGCGACGGAGGAGCAGGTCACAATGTTGTTATTTTTAAATTAAGCAGCTTTGGTGACAGCAGTGGTCTGTGAGGCCTTTAAATACATCTATATATGTGGATGGATAATTCTTACTTCTTTTTATAATTGATTTTTTTCCATGTTGTTATTTTTAAAAATATCCTTGTTGTCACCTCGGGTGGCACTGCTGTGTCATCTGTATCCATTAGCTTTTACAAAACTTGCACTAATGCAGACAATATGAACACAGAATATGGACAAAAGGCTCTGTCCGTCTCCGTATACGAATCTCACGTTGAGCATAAATGACCCTTGAGAAGTGTATCCTAGGCATATTTTTGCATGGTTAAACATCTGTTTCCCTCAGTGTAAACTATGACAAATATGCACTGATACTGACTGAACATTCCTTATTCACCTTTTTCCTGAAACAAAAACAAGTAAAAACTGAATTTAAAGGAAAACTAAAGCCAGTCTTAGAAATGCAAATTGCAAAATATCTTTTCTTCCCCGGTGCCCTGGTGGTTAGGGGTTAAGACACCCACCTTTAACCACGCCATTCTTGATTTGAGAACTATGTTGCATCCAGAATTGTGTAATGTGACCATTTTACTTCAAGTTTGCCGTTGGCTGCTAAACATCTTCATTGACCTCTGTGCTCCTGAAATCAGCTATTCTTATCATATCTGATGTGCATGAGGGATTTTGCTTCCCACACAGTGCATACTATTAGGGAAGCTCTTGTTATTATCCTATCATAAGGTCAGGAAAATATTATGTTGGAGCTTTTTGTAGAACGCTGATACAGATTGTTGTTTATCTGCATTAGCTAACATAAATTATGGGATATTGTTCAAATTAAGAGAGCCAGCAAGGAAGCGGCTCGAAGAGATCAGCCTCTAGCTGCTGATTATACCTTCTATTCTGTGCCATTACAGCACCACAAGATGTGTTATTTAACAGAACTGTGGGAAAAATAAAAGCAATATGGTTGGGAAATGAATGGTACAACAGGGTACACGACACTCATCTGTGCAGCTGGCGTAATCTGCTGTTAACAAGACATATCATTTACCTAGAAACAGAGTAGCCGACATGCTGGTACAACAACACGCTGAGACAAAAATAACTTGCAATTGCCTTTCCAAATGTGCAAGAAGGCACAAAGAATTAAGAACTGGTTGCAGACAGCGTTTCATGAAGTTTATAAAATCCCACTAACTCAATGACTCACAAGACTGTGATATTTTTTGAGGGAGACTGGGGACTTTCTCCTGGGGTGACAAAGTATATTGACTTTATTGCGGTTACTGTTTAAATGGTGAAATCAGTTGAAACAGCTTCTTGTCTTGGCAGGTAAGAGAGCCCAAACACATCATTAGCATTACAGTCTTCCTTTTTAGTTTGCACCTAATGGGCCATCGGTGAGTCATCCTCAGAGGTGTCCCAGCCCCCCGCAATCTAAACTGTCACACTGAATGCGAGGGCTTTTGTAACGCTGCATATTTGATATGATGTTATCTGCTACTTACTGTAGAGCCCAAACACAAGACTACATTTCCCTTTTTTTTGGTCTTTTATACTTCATCTTGATTTACCGATCTTAATAAATCACACCAAAACAGGTCATTGCTGCATTTCCAGCGGCTCTTTAGTCAAAAAAACGTGTGTTATTTAGCAGCGTGCTGCTGTTTTTCAAGTGGAGACAGCACCAGAAAAGTGGTTGTAATTTACCAAGACATTGTTGCATTTCCAGTGGGGAGTGTCACCAAAAGCGTGTTTTAACTGAAAACATGTTCAAGTTAAATTTAAGACTTTAAAAGAACTTTTTAATACCACTTTAAAGGAAATTTAAGACCAAGGAAATACATACTAAAAGTGAAAAATATTCTCTTTCCAAGTTAACACATTAAAGTCAGTTGAAAGCAAACGGTAAAATGACAGATGATTAACTAACAAGCAGGCTGTCTAGCAAGGCCTTGGTAGAGTCACTGTGAGATGTATGTATTGTGTGGAAGTCTGTTACTCTGCTGAATAGTATTTCCCACATGTTAACATTGTTTCCTGTTGCACCAACACTAGAAATTCTCACGGTGACATGGTTGCTGAAACATGAAGTTTCAATGTATCTGCTACATAACAGCACACATATTTAAGTTAAGCGAGGTTCGCAGAAAGTTATAATGCCAAGATTTATTGTATCGATTGGTCTGCTGATCATGTGTTTATCCAGGCTGACTCTCTATTGCTTAAAAATGCAGATAATGAACCCATTTCTACCTCTCTTCAGGTAATCAATTTGAACAGAAGAGGAGTGCATGAGGTGGCTATTCAGCTGCCTTAAAGACAATCCCAAATAAAGAAGAAATATACATTAAATGAACTACCACAATGAGCCTATAAATAGTTTTAGTTGACTAAAACCAACATAATGAAATTACATTAAAAGTGACTAAAGCTATGTCTCAAAAGACTAAAACTACATTTAATTTTGGTGAAACAGACACAGCTCTTTATGGAATATTTCTGGTTATATATGAAATATTACATGTGAATAACAATTCTTAGACAGCTGGTAGAATAACAGAATGATAATATGCTGCCAGAGCTCGAGAATAAAAACAAAAACATCCAAGGGTCTAAAAGGTCATTCCACAGTGTGAGTAAGCTTCCTTTATCTCAGAAATAATTCATGTTAATGGAGAGCCATGAAACACACTCAAACACTGTTTATACATAAGGTGGGTCGAAATCAAAAAGAACGTCTCACTCTGTGGTTTAGATCAGAGTTAAGGTTATGTCTCACAAGAAACTCATTCCAGGTAATATTGGTTTTTATAACATTTAGCCATCAAACAATTTAAAATACGCTGCAGGCTTACAGGCATAATAAGCAGGTTCTGTTTCACTACTCTGAGTTTAGGACTCGCGCAGGGATATTGGATTTCAGATATAAACGCATAGGGAATAAATCTTTTTTGGTTTATGTTTTGGTCCACGTTTGTTTTTCTTCTTGTAGCCTTCACTTGTGCTTTACTTGAAACAAATCTACATGGGGAAGTTAGGTAAATCAAACACAGATGGAACTGAAATGAGAAATGAATGGATTCAAACTCTGGTTTCTCACAGGAGAGCTTCCACATCACCCACTGAAAGATGAATTTCATGAAGCCCTTTTTGACTTTTCTCATTTCAGAGGTGTGCGGTGAACGCTTGGGGAAATTATTGCATTTCCTGTTGCTATCCAACTGCTTAAAGTGTAGTATTAGTGCACTTTTACTTAAGATGAAATATAAATCAGAATAAAAGATACATGTCAGCTCTGCAGCTGCTGTTTCCATTTTTTCTCGCAGTGGATGATAAAATGTGGTGGACCTACGCAACCAATTAGTGACAGGGAGCCTATACAAGATTGTTCTGTGACCCCGTAAACGCCGGTTCCCCGCAGGATTTCCAACCATTACCAGATGCACCATGCTACTCCCACCCGCTGATCTGATCACTCCTGCACACAACAATGTTCTCTATTGACAGTCTGCTCCATGAAAATAAGACGTTATGGATTTTGCTCGAGGCAGTGGGGAGTAAAAGTGGATAAAAATGTTAGGGATCGTGTCAATATTTTTTGTTGTTTCCCATGGCAACAGATACAACCAGACACTGAAATATCACTCTTCAAACTGTCTGGGATATTAATGTTTAAGCATCAGATTTGTGATTTAATCCATATTACAAAAAAAACACATTTTCTCGCTCACCTCTAGTGGTTTCAAGCCATGGATATAATTTATCCAGGTTTTAAGATACCTGTCTGATATTTCTGCTTCGACCACAGTACAGTGGAGACGAATGGAATTTCATCAGTGTGCACGCAGCATTGAAAAATTATATTTAAAAAATTCAGCAGCAGCATTTCACAGATGAGCAGGATATCTCAAAATCTGTTGTGTGTTGTGCTGGGTCCCTGGTGGGAAAAAAACACAGCCAATCAGAGCTCTGCTGTTGGGTTTAAGAGTGTTGTAAAGGCTGACTGGTAATTGTTTAACCGCCAAGAACATTTTGGACGTTTTATCCATGTGATATCAATGTGTAGTTTGTTTACATGTCCCGCTGCGGGACGCTGACTTGCTGTCGACTGTGTTTTGGGGTGGGATCAAAAAGGTGTCAAGCCTTCTCCTTCTGGCTGTAGATTTTCCTCGCAGTCCGGGGTGGGATTTCAAAACAGAGTCATTAACATGTGTTTTGTAAAGAGAAAGTATTTTTCACTAATGTGGCAGTCTGAAAGATTGTTTTAGGTGAAACGCTTTGTATGACACATGTTTAGGATTCTTAATAATTCAATAAGGAAGCCCGGTTTTACTTTTGCAGAGATACATTTGAAGGAACGTGCTTGTAAGTGGCTTTGGTTGGATGCTGATCCATGTGGTCTAATTTCACAAAGGTTCTAATCAGGGAAGTAAACAACAATATTTTTGACCACTTGTGCGTTAATGTCTACAGGCTAATTTTGCTAATCTTCAGTTGACTGCACCGCACACCACCCGTGTCCTGGTGGGAGCTAGCTAGCAGCGCTGCTCATTTGTCAACTAGAACTATTAACATCATCCAGAGTCAACAACTTTGCTGTGAAAACGCCGCAAACCTCCTTTAGCATTGTGAACTCACTGTTAGTTTTGCAGCTCAAAATTAAGCCACCAACTCACCAGGGCTACCTGGAGGGAGCGTGGACGGTGGCAGCGATTTTTCCACTGCGGATCTGGTTAGCTCCCACCTGATCATGGGGCGAAAATGCATTTTCTTGGATAACAAAGGAATGACCCACCCTGCTCTGCCTTATGATTGGCTAGTACTTGTTGTTTTCATTGTTTGGATTCGTGGGTTTAAGCATGAGGAGTGAGATTGATTATGTTTTGGGTAAGAATGTCAGAGTACGCCAATAAGAGGCAGAATAAGGCTATCCTATTGCTATCCTAGGAAACACAAGTCACGACCAGGGTGGTGTGCAGTGCAGAGTGGCCGAGACTAATGTTAGATAAGTGGTGGAGACCTCAGTGTGGGCAGTAGTCAGCTATTTGTCAGCAATGCCAACAGAAACTTAAAATAAAAGTCAAGATACCTACAACACAAAACAATAAAATTTCACAACTCTAAATGAATGGCACTTTGATAAACGTTGCTAAAGCTCACTGACTCAGTGGAGCACTGGACTAAAAGAAAAGCACCTCTTTTATCTATTTTTCTTTTCTATTTTTTTTCTATTTTTTGTTTTTTTTAACCAAAACTGATTAATAATGACACAATAATTGCCACAATAATAACACTAAGCTTGTATGAGGTTGGTGAAACTCTTACATTGGTTACTAAAATCTGAAAAAAAACATTAAGCTCCTATTAACTGCAGCTGATGTATCGACTGAAAATGCAGCATACCTAATTTGCTATTAGCTGGTTAATTGGCTAAATAAAGTGATTACCTCCAGACTAAACTCTAACATTTGTTTCCCAAGATCCCAATAATGTTGCAGCCCCCGGTGCTATTGAGAGTTTGCAGAATGAGTCAAAAGGACATTTTATTTGGCCATGTGATTAGAAAATGAACCACAGGCAGTAAAAATGAGGCAGATACGCCAAAGAGAAATCCCTCTCACCGAGAGACAATTTCTACAATCTCTCTTTGCTTCAAAATATGTGTGCTATATCGTCATGGCTTTTGCCCTGATGTTGGCATAATGTGTGTAAATATTTTCTATGACACACTGCAGTAACAGGAAGCAAAGCATAGGTTTTCTGCCTTTTTTTCCCTTCATTTTCACAGTTCCTTCTGCAGCATTGCAGCGGCAACATGCTGCCACCCAGAAAAGCTTTGTGCATTAACATCAAAGCACAAACAGCTCCACCAACACATAAAAGTTCTGAGGAAAGAATCAGGACTTGGGAGTTATGGAAATGATAACTGCCGCATTATAGGGCCCTGTGTCCCACACAATTGCTATAAGTCACTTTTATAACTCCTAATTAAGTCTCCTATAAATTCTTGATGCATCTATGTACAGTGCTCTAAATCAAATGACTTCTGTTGGCATCGCTTTGGCATATCCCATATGGGAGGGAAGAGGAGGACTGGTTTTACACCCCACAATTTATGGAGCCTGCAAAGTACACAGCAGTACGGATGATCCTATGGAGGGATGTATGGGAAAAGGCTATGCAAATGAACCGTCTGGATTGTTCTGAATGAGATGCCATAGGGAATCTAGAGTTTGCTTGCCACTGTATCAACAGAAGAAACAACATAAATTAATCAGTCTGGCAATGGATTCATCTTTCATCATTTATTGAGCAAAATGTCATCCTGATGTTTCATTTGAAGACATGCACTTCTTTGTTTTATATATCAAATTGTAAACTTAAAACCAATAGGACTGCACGTCAGATTAAACACAAGAGCATTTTATGGACAACACAATTCATCACTGAATCAGAGAATTCAATAATTAAAATAATTATTAGACACAGCCCTAATCAGAAGCCATATTAAAGTAATCAGAAAGTAGCAGCGGGGCAAAGCTTCTCTGTCACACAGAGACCCAAGGTTTGTTTTCCTAAAGTAGTATTCAAGTCTTTCACTTTAATTCAATCATTTAATTTGCCACACGAAATCACATGAATACAAGTTTAGTAAAATATAGGTGTGTAGAAGTTAATACCACACTGTCAAAACAATCTGTTACAAGTCCATGTCCTACACTGAAAATGGTACTTAAGTAAAAGTACTCAGTATTAAGTATTAAACATAAAAGTACTGGATGAAGAAAAACATCTCCTGTTACTGTTATACTTTTATACATTTTATCAGTATTTAATTATTACTGATGCATCCATGCAGATACAGGATTTTACTTATGTAGCTATAGTTTTACTGTTTTGTAATGAAACCTTTGTTTTCATTACTAATTAATATGCTCATTAATTTTCATCGTCTGTCAATTAATTATTTGGTTTGTTAAAAGTATGAAAATAGTGAGAAATGTTATAGCAATTACCCAGAGCCCTAAGAGACGCCTTCACAATATTTGTTTTGTCCAACCAATTCTACAAATATAAAAATGATTAAAAACGCATCAAAAATGTGTTTTAAATCATTTATATGAGAAGCAGAAATTCTTAATTTTGCATAATATACTCAATGTTTCATTTGTTTTCCGTGCCAAAACAAATGTAGTTGGGTAAAAAACACAATAGCTTTTGCCTCTGAAATGTTGTCAAGTAGAAGCGACATGAGATTAAAATTCCTCAAATCTGTTTTTAAGTACAGTAACTGAGTGAATGTACTTCGTCACATTACATCGCTGGTTACTGGCACTCTTTGATGACGGATGGGAAGCTGGTGAGGGATCAGGTGGGCTCTGGAAGCTGTCTTGAAAGTCAATTTAAATCTTTTTAATAGAATAATATTAACTCAAGGACCACCTACTTGCTAACTAACTTTTCCAGAGCTTTCAACCACATCAAAATCAAGGTCAAGGTTGAACTTTAAAGCCCCATTCACACCTCCCCTTTTATAATTTTAATATGTCAGAACTAATGTATGCTGTGTAAAGAGCGACCATAATTTACTCTGATCGCACATTCAAGACCCTTTGAAAGATGAATGCCTTCATATGAAACGACAGCACATCAATGGGATTATTCTGCTTATAACACAGTAACTGACCTCATAGTCTCATGCTATTAAAGTGACACTGTATAATGATGTTACAAAGGTGCATAATGCAATTAGTTCTAATCACAAATGGTCCACATGACCTTTTATCACATTATAAATGCAAGAAGATATTCAGAGCCACATTTGTCATCTGAGGCACATTGTGTCCCTATCTACTGTTCTTTTCATTACTGTCTCTCTGAGTCAAGAACAAATCTCTAGAAAATCAGAAAAGTTTTTTTTTTTTTTTACTGCACAGATTTACTTTTCTCAAAAGCTATTCGACGATGTAAAAAATGTACCTCTACATGAGCTCAGTGGAGTTTCCAACCATGTGTCGCTAGTGCATGCTCAACAAATTAAAATATTATCTTGTATGATTATCAGTGTCAAACACTAATGTGTGCCCAGTCAAGTCTAACGAATGGATTCCCACCGGCTTTGTGCTCACTTTCATACCGCACCACCTCTTCTGGGTTCCCTCAGTGATTCCTTCATGCTATCTTGTCACCTCATTGCTACACAACAACGATAGCAGGCAGCAAACCTGCCTGGCAGTCACATGTGATGACAGTGAGGCGTGTTCCTCAGTTCTTAAAAAAACAAAAAACAAAAAAACAGCCACATACACGTATCAGATTGGCTATTGTTGGAGTTCATTAAAATTCTTAATTCTTTTAATTTTAACCTACTAAGAATATAGGTCAGCACATGGGGCCTTTCCATCTGTGTATAATATGAAGGGGGGCTTCAGGCAATCATTTTTCTCCACTTAGCAATAATTATGCTGTGAGCTGCTAAGCCCATATGCATGAAAAGGAGCTCTATTATCTTCATTGTGCTAGCAAGTGCATTGTCTGTATTGTCCTGATCATGTGTTTCAAATTAAAGTCCATTAAAAGTACCCTGGGAGGGTGGGCCCGCTGCAGCCCGATGGAGCGCAGCAGAGCTGTCGCAGCTCAGGACATGGGAGCTGAGCACTAAAGATACCTGCCATCTGGAAAGTCATTGAGTTGAGAAATGCACTGCAGCAGCTGAGCAGCCTTTTTGGCTCGAGCTCAACACCACCTTTCAGACAGGGGCAGGAAAAGGGCCTGGAGTGGATCTGTCCAAATAGGCACACTGCGAGATCTGTGGGAGGTGTCGTTGGTTTGTGAAAAAAATTAGGAACTGCTGTTTTTGAATCAATAGCTACCACTCCGTTTCTTTGTGACCGATTTTTGTTTAAAGTCATTGCATCTTTTTTCTAGAACAGCATACTGATCTGCTTTGTGATGAATTGCAGTCCACATTAGCTTTCTAGCTAATGTCTCCTTCTCCCACAAGCATTGGCATAGGTCTTTTGTTGCACATCGGTTTGCTGAAGAAGCAATCAAACCAAAATTCACCAAGAAAATTACACAGGTACTGTCAGTTTTCAGATAGTTAATTCACTAGCCAACTGTAGCACGATTAACAGTTTAAAAATAGACATGCTAACTAGAGTTAACATTAATTCAGTTTTCAAACAGTTTTAAAAAACACAAACACTAAATAAAAATGCAATAAACAATGTAATGCAAACAAAAATGAAATAGAAATAGGGCTGGGTATCACATAAAATCTATTCGATTTCAGTTCTCAAGGTCCCAATTTGATAATAATCCTGATTCGATTTAATTCATTATTGTTCTGATTTGGGATATTTCAGTTATAATACCAATTTGGCTTGAATGGGAAAGAGATTAGAGAGCTAATGCTGTAAATTATATAAGGAATTACTTTCATGAAGAATAAATTCAGAACAGAATCAGAATTAAATATCTTATGAGTAAATGTTGTTTCTAAAGCCGCAACAGTAAAATTAAAACAGCAATGTTACTATATAAACTCAATATCTCAGTAGAGACGAATCTAAAATGTCAATGAAATTAATCATTTTCATGGCAACACAATATCGAAAGAAGTTTTAAATTCATAATGTTCCCAGATGACACTTATAACATATTCATACTTTCTTCATGTTTGAATAAAACTTTCACTTTTTATTTGGTGCTGATTACCATGGTTCGCTGTGGTTCAAGCAAATAGTTTGTGGTGTAAAAGAATAAAATGGTTGGAGCACAATTCATACAAAATGGTTTGTAAATCATTTTTGGTGTCCCCTATTTCATCCATTTGAACTTTTTTTCAGATACTACAGCTTTTCTCATAGTACTTGCAAAACTAACACTAAATATAAACTAAATGAGAAAAAATACAACTGAAACTAGGACACTCTAGAATATATCTTATGCTCTTATAAAAGAAACCAAAACTAAATGAAAATCAAAAAGCTCAGAAGAAAGACCAAAAAAAAAAAAAATGACTATCTCTAAACTACAACATCAGATCAGTTTTGATGTTAACTGATGCCAATGCTGTAAAACAATGTCTTCATGTTATGAACTACAGTTACCAGCAGGAGTAAGTTACACAATATCTCTGCAGTGCTGCCAGATCAGCCGTCAATCAAACAGGTCCACTCCCACTCAAAGGCTTGAAGGAACATTATTGATGTTTGCGTACAGTTATATGTTTCTTCTTCCTTTATTAAACTTAAAATATAAAATAAATATATTTGACAATATGACTGATGGAAAAAAGAAACTTTTGTAAATTCATTTGGACTCTGAGAGAAATGAAAAAGAGCTGCCTCACAACCGATGACACATGCTGTCTTGTCTTGTCTGAATGTCAGCTGTGTCACAGTCGATCGAGGGCTACAGCTTAAGTATAAGGTACGTTTAATTAGAAGAAAGTGGCCACGGCTGAAACCACTCTTGACTATAACCACAATGTGACAAAAAATAGCTTTCTCACCAGTGAACAGGTTACTCTTTGTGACGTTATAACATCCATTTGGAGTCGGTAAATGTCCATATAAGGGGTTTAAATAAGGAATCATATTTAGCAGGCAAAAAGGTGTCAGTTGGGGATTACAATGACAGAGAAAGATCCTGAAAGCAAAGCACTCGGGGATGTGGGCTTACTGCTTCCTATTAAATAAGGTTTGAATTAAAAGGGCTTATCTAAAGAGGACTCTTCAATACCAGAATCTATAGCCACAGACAACAATATCACCCATATTAGGGATGTTACAAAATGGGAAAATGCAAATTCTTTTTATGGAGTCGATGCAAATGAAAAAGAATGAAAGAAAGAAGGGGGAAAAAAATAAATCTTGAATAATGTCTTCCTCCTCTCTCTCCCTGAATACTTTGAGTCTGATGTCCCCATTGCATTTCTGAAAACGTTTAGCCAGGATACAATTCAGCTAGAAATAATTAACAGCATAAATTTGCATCATTAGAGTGGATTAAGTCAAACAATGTTTGCATGTTGAAGGACTGAGGGGACTGAGAGGCTCGTTCTTTCACATTTGCAGTGAGCTGACAGCTTCCCATGGGAGTGGAGACTATTACTACATTAGCTGTGTGTGTAGTATGCCGGCGCATTATTTTAGTCATGTTTGGGTCTTGAAAAGAGAAATTGTTTTCGCACATATGTTTTAGTATGCTGGTGTGTATGTGTCAGAGAACAGCGATGAAAAAAAAGGGGGAATTATGGGCAGCAGTGTTTTAGTCGTCCCCTGAGCCTCTTCCAGCCACAACCTTAGCAGCTAAAGTAACTTGCCTATTTTCCTTAACAGAGCTTTTTTTTTCCCATTTTGCAGGCTTACTCTGTTGAATGCTGACACCCGCTCCAAAATCTAAAACCCTGACAGACTTGGGCAGCTTATCCAGATGTGCCTGCACCTTTTCACAGAATGAAGAAAAGGAAACAATATACACTTTTGTTTACCTGAAATATTTGACTAGTTCTCTGTCCAGCTGCTTGACCGCAGCAAGTTCTTTGACCGCAGTAAGCTTCTGGCTTTACTGTCCATTTATAGCAACGTCTTTCCTGAGTTCACCTGGAGATCCCAAACTGCGAGTAGTCCTGTCTCTCTCTGCTGTTGTTTCTCACAGAGCCTGACATTAACTAATACTGGTGCCCGTTCTTGAGCAGTGGTTCCAAACTGGTGGGTGGCGGTCTAAAAGTGGGTCGTGGGTGCAAGTGACTGGGTATGTCAAGTTTGGGGACAACAACTTTATTTTGAATAAATGGCACAGGGCTTTCATTTTATAGTGCAGTTTCCTGCGGTTCAGCAGCTATTTTTCTTGGTATTAACTGGTCCATTAACATGCTGTGTCTTTGTAGCATTTTTATGTCAGTGATGTTGAAACAATAATATGCACTTTTCCGGTTGCAGCGTTTCTAATTTCTTTAAGTTTTAAGTAATTGCTCTTTGCTCTTGCAATATATGGTAAATTATCTTATATGTGGACCTTGAACAAATGAAACAGGACAAAATCTGGACCCTGTGGGCAGAAATGGAATATAACATGATCATTATGTTTCCTTTAGTGTCTAATCACCTGAAAATAAGAATATTCATGTATTGAATACCTTAGAAAGAGCTAATCCTATCTAGAGGGGGAGCAGGTCCTCATCCTTGCAATCCACCATGTGGCATCGCCATGTTTCTACAGTAGCCCAGAACAGACAAACCTATCACAGGTTCTTCATCGGGCCAGTCACTTTTTTTCATTTTTGTGACAGCTTCCATGATAAGCAGTGTAGGAGCTGGAAAAAACACAGATTTTTTTTTGCGACAATGCTTTATTTAGTGTTTTTACTGGTTTAAATAATCTGGTCCATTTGTCTTGGAGAGAAAGAGACCTTTGCAAATAATTTGGCTCCTGCTAAAAACCTCCCGAACATCTGGATTTCAAGCTTTTAAAGAAAAACAGTGAGCACACATTAGCAGGTGCTGGGCAGATGGCCAATCTGCAACAAGTCCAACAGTGTCAGAAAAAAAATCAGTAACGTGAAACTGCTTTATTCAGTGTTTTTGCAGGTTTTAATCATCTGGTCTATTTGTGTAGTACAGGAAAAGACCTCTGCGGATGATTCAGCTGCCGGTAAAAACTTTAAACACTGAAGGAATCCTAAAAGGGAGTTCAGACTTGGCACATGGAAGAAGTTTCAGCTGGTTGCAATCTGCAGTCCTCACTGCTAGATGCCACTAAATCCGACACACTGCTCCTTTAACATACTCACTATTTCGGAGTATCAGGGGAACTCATGGAAGAGATTCGTTTGTTTCTTGTCAGGAGGGGGCTGTTTTTTAGTTTTGGTTTGCCCTAACCAATCATTAGTGAGTGACACATCTGTCCCAACAACATCATTCCCTGTCAACTTACAGAGGCTGCAGTCACAGTTTCCAAGAACAGTTCACTTAACGATTTCACAGTGATTAAAAATAAATATTGCATTTAAAAATGTATATTTCTTTGCAGCTGACTTACACTAACCAAGAAAGCTGCTTGGACCTCATCCACACCTGTCACTTTTTTTCATGAATGCATCCAGCTGGAAGAGAGATGACGTACCCACTCCTTATTTCACTGACTAAGCTTTGATTTGTTGACTGTAACGTCAACAGATGAAAACAACTACACGAATCACAAAAAAAAAATGAGATTAAGAAGTCTAAAACCAGGTTTAAGAAACAGCAGAAAGACAATATTTGACCACCTATGTCCACTGTTCATACTGAGAGTTAACAAATGAAACTGTTCGTATTGTAGATTTCTGCAAATCTCATATACATTACATTTGCACATTTCATAAATATCTTTTCAACATATTTAAAGTGATGTGGTATAATTATGAGCTGACATTGTAATCAGGAGGTGGAGGGGATGGCGGATGGCATGTCACCATGGCGACAGGCCTGCCAAGCTGTGGACCGACCACTGCTCAAGATCAACAAAAAACAAAGCCAGTTGGGTTTTAGCAAGTCTTTTATGCTTTTCCTGCCAGGATAGAGCCACATAAAGTGGTGTTTTTTTATAGAGACATCACTATTTTTCAAGTGGGGACTGTGCCCCAAAAACAAAAGGTATTTTAAACCAAAACATGATCTTTTCCTAACGATAACCAAGTGGGTTTTGTGTATTGTTAAAAGGTAAAATTTCAACATATCCACTACAGAAAGTACAAATTAAACATATTGGTTTACAGAAACATACAATGCCAACATTTTTTTCTGTTTATTGGGTTATCAGACTCAAAGCTTGATATAGGGCTGAGCAATATGGAAAAAAACAAATATCACGGCATGGATGTAGTGACCAAGTGGGGAAAGACCTAAATTTGTTGATTATTTTCTTGATTAATCAATTAGTTGTTTGGTTACAAAAAAGTAATGAAAAAATGTTGATCAGTGTTTCTTAGAGCCCAAGATTATGTCCTCAAATGTCTTGTCTGATCCAGACTGAAAGATGATCAATTTACCGTCATAGTGGAGTAGAGAAATCAGAACGTATTTACTTTTGGGAGGCTGAAATTAGAGATTTTTTCTTTTCTTCACCCCCTCACTCAAACCAATTAGTCAATCATCAAATTAGTTGGCAATTAATTTAATAGTTGAAAACTAATTGATTAACTGTTGCAGCCCTGGTAAAGGCAAATTATAGCACAGCCAGAACAATCTCGTAAGTTCATAAAATAGCATCCCTTTGTAACATTGATATACCGCCCAGCCCTGGCTTAAAATGAACAGCTGTAAGATGGGTCCTTTCCTTATTCATTTATAGGTTATGCTACATGTATTCAGAAACAAATAAGTTATTCTAATTTGAGTCATCCCTGAGGTTTGGTCTCCATGGTATCTAGGTGTGTTACATAAAACACAATACTGAGAAACAAAACACAATGTCGTGACTTTCCTCTGATGGCTTGAGCTGCGATTAAATCAGCGGAGCCATGCAACATGACTGAATGGCTTTGTGATTTTATCTACTCACGGACATGAACAGCTGCACACTTGAACCCCCGTCCTGCCAAGGTGAAACCAAAGCCTCCTGAAAGACTTCATAACTTCTTCAGGGAGCAAGTGCCAGCAACAACATTACCTCGACTGAAAATGACTCAGTCAACTTAACTCAGTCATCACCATTAGTCAAGCAGAAGAGTAATTGAGCTCATCCCCATTACACATAAGACAACAATATGGCATGGGGACGTCATTAGGTGCAGGAGGGGGAAAAAGTGATGAAGAGCTCACTGAAATGAGATTGGATTTAAACAAGTGCCGCTGCTGTCCTGGGGGCCTTACATGGATGCTCTTTGAGCGGATAGGTGGAGGCTGCATAATGATGAGACACTTAGTTTCCCTACCGTTCAGATTTATGGGCTCTAAGGCCTGTTACGATCATTAGGGGGATTGTGAAAGAAAAGGGAAATGGGGTTGAGACTATATGGGCATGGGAGGAGATGGAAATTACAGCGAGGTTTCTTTCTGGTAACACAGCACTTTTGAACCATAAATCTTTGATCTTCTCCTCCCTATCTGTGCAATGGCATTTTATAATGGAAGACTCCCTATAATTTCACACTCCAATTAGTAAATTACAAATGTCCTAATATGCAAGTCTTGGGGTAACAATAAGCAAACAGGTCACACCCTGAGGTAACCTTGTTAAGTATAAAAAAAAAAGATTTTGCACAATGTTGCGAAAAATGAGCGCCTTTGTTTAATTGTGTTTGAGGTAAGTCAAACAACCCCAAATGAACTGTGGAAACGCAGAAAAAAGGAGGTATAAAAGGAAAAGTACTCCTTGAAACAACAATCTAATGATTGTTTTTATTTTTGCATAATGCCTGCAAGTAGACCAGAGGTAACTTAAGTCAGTGACTTGGATCTCTTGTAAAGGCTAAACAAACATCAGCAAAATTTTACCACCGCTAAAACTGAATGAACAAGAGTCATTAGGCATTTGGAACACGTTGAATAATTCATACTGCATAATCAACTTATATAAACCGAAACATTTGCTAGTACCTGCGGTGGATTTACAACACAAAAACACAAAAAAATATATTGTTGCCATGATGACTCTTAGTCCCCTGGGATTGTCTCAGTGTTTTGCTAATGTTTGTTGTTCTGGAAAAACAAACTGTGACCGCAAAAATATTTTAGCACATATAACATATGCAGACTGTCAGGTAATATGCGGTGTTCACGGAGTACAGAGACTTTTGTTCCCTGACTTTTGTCTTTACTACAGTGCACCAGGCATGAGGACTTGAGAAAGGTTCATTCAGGCGGGGGTGGCTGTAGAAGCAGCACACAGGACTACACCACTGCATATGTGTCAGCTAACAATAGAGCACAGGACATCCCAGAATGTGCTTTTTTTTCCCAAAAGCTTGGGTTAGTGGGACAGGTTGACATCTAATTTTTGACCAGTTGACAAAAGCAGCAGAGCTGGCTTACAGGAGTGACAAGAGCTTTCCAGCCATGTTTTCTAAATGGTAGCTGCCCTGTGTTTCTGACAGGCTCACCCGAGGGATGATGGTGACTAAAAATAAATGTCATAATTACCTGTAGCCCAATAACATACACCTTGACTCCCACTGTGACAGAACAGCTCAGAAAAGACCTTCCATCCATCCTGCTGCCAGTCGCAATGGAGACTCTCCCCACAGAACTGAAATATGCAAACTGTTTGTGTGTTTTCCCTTACCTGTGTTTAAGTGATAAAGGGAGCTGGTTTGATTTGAAGAAGTGATTTTAAGCCAGCGTGTCATATCAGGGTCGGTTCGTCTACAGAGTCAGCGGGGCTGACGATGAGGGAATACACAGCAAGCTAACAAACAAGCTGAAAGACGAGCCAACAGACGGAGGAATTGATACCTGATATCACTTGTTGCAATGCAAACAGAGGATGTCAGCGAAGCCTCTATAATACATAGAAATGACTTATTGAACAGGAAATTAAGCACGGTCCATCAGTCTTCATTTTCTCTCATTTATTGGTTCATTCCCTTCCCTCTGTTCCTTCATCCCTACCTCTCTCACCCTCAGCCTCCTCTGACAGACCTCACACATACCTGCTGACAGTCCCCTTCCCTTCAGCCTCTTGCCTCTATCCACCCACGTATGTGTCTCTTTCGTGAGGCTAAAAGTGGACAGACAGGCGCACACGGCTTGAAGAGGACAGTGGCTATGCAAGCAACATGTAAAGGTTACAACAGATGTTGAAATATCAAAGGCTCCTCCTGACGCTGGTGAATTCTAAACACCTCCAGAGAACATGGGGTGTTTACTAAAAGACTTGTCTCTACGTCTGTATCAGAGTCATATTCACAAAGATTCCCAGTACAAAGTGTTGCTCCTGGTGATAAAATTCTAATAAAATTCATAGAATGATGATGTTTTTTTAAAGAATTTCCCCTTAAAGTTAAGATTAGGTCAGTGTCCAAAATTAACTTTTGACTGACTGGCTAAGGTGGCTGGTAGATAGAAAAACCCTACCGGCCAAGCATATTTTTTTACCAGTAAAAATGATAAAATGCCTTTTCTGTTTGACATTTATATTTGTTTCAGTACATTTTATTGAGGTAATAGTGTATTATGTTGAATGCACACCAGGCCAGAGAAAAATCCAAAGCAAAATTATTTAAATATATTGAACCATAATCTCAGCTTGTTAATAAGTTCACTCTGGTAAGTGGTGATGCAGTGTTTATGTCAAGGGCTTTTATTGTGAAATGTACGAACTGAGGAAGTGTAGTTTAAGTTTTCCGTCTTGGTTGGTTCAAACTACAGGGCCTCTGTGTTAATATTTCATAGCAAAGTATGCTAGCTTGCAGCGGACCGGCGGATCAGATGATGTCCCGTACGGTAAACAGCACTGCAGAATCAGTTGCGCTCGAGACAGTCAGGTTTTACTGCACCAGTGCAGGTCTGTGTTTGTGTATGTTTGACACAGAGACAGCACAGGAGCTGTCCGCCCCGAAATGACACCAAAACATGGCAGAGCATGTCACCATAGTTTAAGTACATAACTATTTTGGCGCAAATATTTACTTGCAAGTAAGATTTACTTGCCAAATGAAAAATCTACCCACAGTTGGCGCTTGGCGAGTGATAATTTTGGACTCTGGATTAGGTTCTCTTAAAGGTCAATTGTTTACAGAGTGTCTTAGCCCTAATAAGAGCTCCTAAGGTAGAAAACTGTTCGGAGTAGAGAGGAGGACTATTAAGAGTTTCAAAAGGGCATATCTGTGACAGCCAATCACATCTGTTAAAAGAATGCATCATACTTAGCAACGGGGTCATCCACATCTCCTCACTAAGGTAAAAGGACTCCTAACTACATTTTTAGGCTAAGTTAAGAGCTGTGTGGGAGTTTTCTCAGAATGTTTGTGAATTCGGCCCCATGAGTATGACTTTTATCTGGTCTTTGGATAACAGGAAGAAATTCCATGATAGAGCTTATACTTGCCGACCACCGTATAATAGAGGTTAACATTGTATGTGCCTAGTCTAAAACTACAAGACAGTGTGCCTGAATATATCTGTAAGGGTAGGGTTAGGGTGGTGCAGGGTTAGTGTATGAGATGAGGTTTCGCAGGGTTTAGGTTGAGGATTAGGTGGTAAATTGACATTTCATTCTTGAAGAGCAGATGACGAAACAAACTCAACTCAAGGTCCACTTGAGACACATAAAGGTCACAAGGGATGGTGAAATATCAAAGGCTCCTCCTTCAGCTGGTGAATTCTAAACACCTTCAGAGGACAAAGGGTGTTTATCAAGGGCAAAGAGACATGACTTGGATACAATCAAGAAATTCCATCTCGGTATGCCAGACAGCATGCTAGCAAGTATTTGCCTCTTCTAAGCTGTCAAGGCAGCATGGGTTGGTTAACCCTGTTAAACCTGGATCGAAATTACTTTTCTTCTGCTGCTTTCAGACACCTTTCACAAGTATTTAAACCTTTGAACCTAAAGAAAATTGGTGCAACTTCTTTCAAAAACATGAGAAAAAAAGAAAAATTAGCAATTTGGTCAGAAATGATCCAAAATTTGCAAGAAATGATGAGATTTAGAAAATTAAAAAATAAAAGCTAGGGAAAATAACTAGGAGAAAAAAGAAAAAAGGTAGACAAAAGCTATATTTTGAGCTAATTATCATGACTAGATATCTACAATTATGGTACAGCATCATTATAAATTTTAAGCACTTTTTCCATCCTATTTCTTCCTCTGTTGCTCATTGCCTTCCTCCCATGTTTCTTTTTTCCAGCCAATTTGCTTAGGTTCCAGAGGGTTAAACCATTGGGGTTAAGCTGCCAGTATGCATCATAAGAACTTTCTCTGTGCACAAACAACTGCAACACTATAAATGCTTTCTAGGAGAGATTGTCTCAAAAAGGATGTCTTCTTGTTGTCAGATTAAGATTTGAGATTTTCAAAAAACATATTTTCCTTTTAGATACCATTTCCAATACCTGAACTGGTGTATTGGCTGATACAGAGTACCGAGTCACCGTCATTGTGTAAAAAGCATTCTAATAACCTATTTTTATATCAAGAAGCTAAATTAAAATACACAAAGTGCAGGTGATTTAAAGTGAGTTTCTAGACAATACTGTTTTCGAAATATTCTAAAAATATTGCAATGGTGCATAGACTTGCACACTTGCCGATACCTGATCCAGTATTTTGTGCAATACTGGGGGAATTTCCAATACTGGTAAAAGTATGAGAACAATTCTATTTAGGATTTAGAATAATGGCAGGGAGCTAAGTAGTAGGATTAATGCTTGATCTAGTTAAGTTGCTGACAAAACAACTGCGTCTTCTAGAAATTTCTACCAAGGTAAAGAATGAGCCATCAACCCCAACATTTAAGCCAACATGGATAATGTGTCCTCAAGGTGCTCAGTCATGGATGTACGCATGCCTGCACTTCCGTGGCAACTGAGCAAATTACATCTGCTGATGAAGACTGTGCTACCCAGTGGTTTTCAACCAGGAGGCCTTAAGAGTTCCAGGGGGTCCCCAGAAAAATGGGGAAACATTTTACGATTTAATTCATCATAGGCGTAGACCCAGTGTGAGTAAGAGTCATAAGAGACTATTCTGATGGTAGGTTTCACTTTATCCATGGTTATCTCCTAAACTTTAATTGACAACTATAGAAATCTGGTCTTAATCATATCTCACAACCAAAATCTTTTCAGCTGGAGGTCCCTGAAGCAAAATCTCATCATACAGGGGTCTGTGACTTAATATTTATCAATTTACGGGTCCTTAACACAGAAAAGGTTGAGAACCACTGGTGTGACCCTCTTTAACTGATATTGCACTTTTCAAGATTCTAGATTCAGTAATTTCTTACCATTTTAATGACAGCTTGATGATAATTTGTCTCTGTGTGTTCTTGGAGTAGACAAAACAACAGGCAGATAAAACATCCCCATAAACATTTCAAATACTCTAACAGAGTAAATAAAACACAAGTGCCTGTTGCCTTGAGAAACCCACTAGGGGACACAGTTCAGATGAGTTAAACGACTGATCTGATGACGAGGAGTTAAGGGCCTTCACTGCCTGAGGAGTTTTAGTGGGTCTATTTCTGTAACAAATTGGCAATTAACTGAATTGCCAAAATCAATTGACATGCACTGAATCCTGGGACTTTTAAGGCCCGCTTGATAATCCAGCCTTGCATGGCAGACGAAGGCAGCTATTGCATTTTTTTGTTGTTGCTGTTGTTGTTTAATTTCACAGTAACAACTTGAGAACTAAGTCATACTGAGAAAAAAAAATAGCTGTCCAAAAGTGCCTTTGTTCCCATGAAACCAGTGACTGAAGTATGATCTTTAGCAAGGGCTACCAAGTAGCAGAAAAGTTTCTTCTCATTGCTGTTGATACACTCCACTGTCAGCTTGGCATCACACCTCCATCTGCTGTTTTGACAACGGAGTGACAATACATATCTGCTATTCCATCAGAACGAGTTACTCCATCTGTTCTGCCTGCTTCTCCTTGCCATGTAGCCGCCAGTGCTTCACTGTATCCATAATTTCCCTTTGATTTCAGAGCTCCTTCCCTGTTTCATCATGCAAGACGCAACAAAACCACAATCAAATATTTCCTGATGAATCAAGCCATGCTTGACCTGGTGTAATCTCTCGCCATCCTGCTTTATTTCAGGGTTAATATCATAAACTTTTCATTGTGTGCCTACTCACTTGTAGAGATGCACCTCGCAGACAGCCTTTCTCCATATTTAGGCTTGTAATGCTTTTCTTTTGTTTGGTTGTACAGTCTGTTTGATAGTGAATATGCATTTTCCAAAAACTGGCTGTGACCCTGACCCATCTGCCAATGGTTTTTTTTTTTTAGCATACTTCTTTTACAGTCTAGAATTAACCTGCCAAAGACAGCTCCCTATATGATCATTTAGTCATGATCTATTGTATTATTACGGTTTGACTCTGAGCCATCCATCACCTGCCTAATGACATTAATCCCGTAGCAGGTTGCCAACTCAGTGCCGTGAAGAGCTTTGGTTGAATCCCATATGTGTTCAGACTGAGTAATATAGCTGCTGGAGCCACTGAGACATGGAGCTCCCTGCTACAGTGGCCTCAGCCTTAATGGATTGTTGCACCTCCAGTGGAAATACAAACACACAAATTAAATGTTTGCCTGTACCTAGGGTTTGTTGTGTATCGTCTTAGGGTAATGCAATTGCAGTGCAGCATGAATACTCACTAGATGTCAGTGTGACTGACTCTCTATGAGGTTAGAGCTGAACCATGAAGCCCCTGTCCTCGTTAAATTCAACACTCACGGTGTGAATATACACCAGCATCTCTCTCTTTGTTTCTCTAAAGTGCACATTTTTTTATTTGCTGCTTGAGGTACAAAGGAAATGTGAGGATGGGGAATTTCAATTTGTCAGTGCTCAACTTGTGTTTCTGCCAGCTGGTCAGACTGCAGCAGACCAGCAGGAAACACACCTTCTAAGTGTGTGTGCTCGCGTGCAGTGGACCACTGCTCAGAGGTGTGCAGGGATGTCACAACAGGTGCCTGACGGGCACATTTTAGAACATGGGCACAAAACCAAAATATGTCAGTCACAGATTTATTTTTGGATAGCTCAAACCAAGTCATTTAAAATGCTATGAATATCATATGACTGTAAACTAGCAAGAGGAAAAGACTGGATTCTAAAGGCGCATTCAACCGGGTTTACATGCCATCATAACGTCACTAAAAGTACTACTCAGTTGTGAAATCAGTGGTAAAACATCTTCTGTGGCTTTGTCAAATCTGAGAAATGAGAAAAATGATTTTGAAGTTATTTAGGGCTTCTCTTGGTTTTGGCTTTAAGACTACAAGTTTTCCAGGCACAAAGGCTGCGTTGCTTCAGAGAAAGGAATTTCTATTGGTCTGGGGGTCCAACACTTTGGTCCAAATTAAAAAATCTCAGCAACTATTGAATGAAGCATGACCTTACAGTTGACATTTGTGACTTTAAGTAAAATATCGCAACAACTACTAAATGCATTGCCATCCAACATTGGGTCAAACTGGGTGATTATTTCCCCTTGGTATGATTTCTAATGGACTTTTGTGATAGTCAATGATTAATTTATCACCACCATCAAGTAAAAAAAAATTAATTTGTCCATTAATTTGTCCAATAATTGGTTTTATGGTTACAGGCCAAGAAAACGAATAACATTCCCATCAGCTTCCAGCTGTACTTTGTGTTTAGAGAAAATTAGCAAATGTTAGCATGCTAACACACTAAACTAAACCATGAACTTGGTAAATATATCACCTGCTAAATATCAGCATGGTAGCATCATCATTGTTAGCATGTTAACATGCTAGTGTTACCAGTAAGCAGCCCTGTGTCTCAGTACAGACTCAAAACTCCTAGCAAGGCTGTTCTTCTTTGACGTCTCATACTAGCATTCATTTCATGCTGAGTATGACATAAAATTTATCTGGGTGATCATGATGCATTATGGACAGTGTAGCATCAGTTACTTTTGTGAGCTTGACCCTCATTAGGGACCAAAAGCAATCTCACTAATTTTGACCTTTCTTCAACTTTATGGAGACGCTGCACTACCGTACTGAAGTGCTCCTCAATAATAACAACACAAGGGATATGGCGGATCATAATCATGGTAATAAAGATAATTATGATTAATGACAAATAGTAGCTAAAAATTATTCCATCCTGTCATAGGTCAACAATTCAAACAAGGAAATAGCTGATTGCAAACAATGTTTGATTACAGTGTATGGCACTGTACTCTTGTCTCTAATGCAATTATTGGATGATTTACAGTAATTACAACAAAGTCCATTAGAGAGTCACGGCCTTGTCTCTTAAGTTTGCTGAGGCGTGAGCAGCTGTATGGTAATATTTATTGCCGTCATAGAAACCTTCTGTTTACAAATCCCCACAATTCCACTGCAAGTAACATAAAGGGAAATATTTATCTCTTTTTCGTCTGATATGGAGAAATGTACTTCTCTGCAGCATCCCTCAAACGCTACTAAATATCTGCCAACACACCATCAGAATTATTGTAGTTTTTACATCAGCTAGGGCAAGAAAGTCTCTCATGAATAAGTGAGGAAATTATAAAAAAAAGCAGACTCTTCTTGTCTGGGCTTTTGTCAAAAAGAACAAAAAAAAAAAAAAAGATTTTTAGGCAAGATGCCCTAACACCCAGTCTTCTGGGAGCTTGGATGGTTCACAGGGAATAAAATAAGACAACTCCTATTTATTCTATGTGTGCAGCTTCTTCCCTCCCCTGTTCTTCTGTGTCAGCCTGTTTACATAACTCACTCACTTGGCAGCACCAACGTTGGCCTTATTCTCAGAAGCCAACTTGGGACTACATCAATGAGTAATTGTCTCCACAAACCCCTCACAGTCAAGAGATAAGAGCCTGCAAAGGTCACTAAGAGTTCTACATCTAAAAATACTGCCATTTACTCAAGGAGGGGACTGACCTGAATGTTAATTTAAAAAGAAAAAAAAGTCATAAAAGAGAATCAAGAATTACAATAAATACTTCACTCCAGCCTATTTGTCTTGACATGCATTCTGATGTCTCACTAAAGACTTTCACTCCTGCCTCAAAGTTAAGTCCTCGGGGCTACACTTAACCACGGCTAAGCACCAACTTACAGCTGATTAAATTCAGAGTGACCCAGTCTGAAAACTATTAGCCGGTTACAAGCTGAAAATGAGCATATTAAAGCGTCTTGCTGCTGGCTCAACAGTCGAGACGAAGTGTCGGGGCCTGCGAGGGAAATCAGGTCGAATTAAGCAACCAATAATATCTGTGTAAACCTCTTTTAACTAACTAGATGAAGAACATATTCTTTATTTGCAACAACAGCCCCAGGGAGGCGGATGCAGTGTGGATAACACATTCAGGAGCGGAATGAAAATGGGTCTAGCAGAGGTGATAATCATGCCTGGGCTTTTTTTTTTTTTTTGCTTTGGGTGTCAAGGTGTCCTACTGATGATGCAAATTATAGCCACATTAGTCATATCTTCATAATACCTGTAATCTTCATTGCACGCACTGACCCCAACTACCTTGTTAATGTTGAGCTGCCAAAGTCTCAGCCGCCTCTGCCTCATAAGCTTTCTACTTTGCCGCTTGATGTATACCCCACCTTCATGACTGAGATGTATTTAATCAGTGAGATCAATAGCTGTTACCGTCATTGATCTTGCGAGTCTATTTCATGGGTGAGTCAGGCTCACCTCATATTTTGTATACGCTGTAATTTTTATAGATAATGTAAGACGCTAAGGGCTGTTTTTAATTAACATTAGGAAAGGCTGTTTTGGAATAATATAACAGCGGTGACTGATGAGTAGTTTTCACTCCTTGCAATCCATCAGAATAATTTTATGTTTTGCCCAGAACTTTGGCTGAAGGCAGACAGCACCTCTCTTTTAACTACTCCTACCCAGACTTCACAGGGATTTGAACTTCTTAAACCTGGCTGCCTTGTTCGTCTTAATAGTTACTCTGGCAGGTTAAAATAGCAGCAGACGAATTTTCATGCTGAGTTTTTAATGCCGGAGCAGAGTAGTTGCACTCAAATTAAAGTTCTGACTTTTTGTTTTCTGTGACAGAATACTTAATGTGTGAAAATAAGATTTAGAGGCAGATGTGAGGCTACAGGGGAAGAGAGGAGTCTGTAGAAGGCAGAAATCACAGATGCTGCCCAATTAGCAAGAATCAAAACATCCACTAAATATAATACATTTAATTCATCTGATGAAAATAACTACACTGAGCCTTAAAGGACCAGCATGTAGGATTTAGGGGGACATATTGGCAGAGATAAAATAGAATATAATAAGTATATATATTGTTTGGTGTATAATCACCTGAAAATAAGAATAAGTTGTGTTTTTGTTATCTTAGATGGAGCCATCTAAATCTACATAGGGAGCGGCTCCTCATTCAGTCTGCCATGTTTCTAGCGAAGCCCTGAACAGAAAAACCAATCACTGGCTCTAAAGAGGGCCGTTTGCATTTTCATGCAGGCCACCACAGTTTGCAGCCCCTCTGCGACAAGCAGCGTCAGACAGACACTAATATTTTTTATGTAAAACTGCTTTATTCAGCTTTTATAGGTTTAAATCACAGGCTCTGTTTACAGGTGGAGACCTCTACAGATAATTTGGCTCTCCCTAAAATCGAATGTCTGGATCTTAAGTATCCAAGAAAGAAGGTAGCATGCATTAGAGGATGCTGGACCGGCGACCCTTCTCTGATGAGCAAAACTTCATCAGAGAAACACTGATTTGTAATGTGACATTGCTTTATTCAATGTTTTCACCAGCTGAAATCACCAGGATTGTTTGTTTAGGAGAGAAGGAGACTTCTGCGGCTATTTCAGCTCCCGGTGAAAACCTGCTGAACATGTGGATCAGTAAAAGAGTGAACATACATTAGCAGTTGCTTGTCGCTGGCGGAATAGCATCGGAGAACGTGAAACCGCTTTATTCAGTGTTTTTACCGGTTTTAATTACTGTTCATTTGTTTTGAAGAAGAAGACACTTCTGTGGATATTCTGACTCCCAGTAAAAACCTCCTGATCACTGAAGGAATACTAACCGGAAGAAGTTTCAGCCAGTTGCAATCCTCATCACTAGATGCCACTAAAACCCCCTAAATTGTACACATTGCTTTCATCTCTAAACACAATCTACAGCCAAAGTTATTCTTGCATGTTTATGTGATTTTAGTTCTATATTTTTTCATATCTTGGGTACTGTGAAGCCAGTCTGCCAAGAAAAAACCTTGACATTTGCTCATGCAGTGACAACCTTTTCAAAGCTTTATCATTGACAGGTTTGATAAAGCCACCACTGTTCACCAAACATCACCCTGGTCCTGCACCAAGTACCCCCTGCAGGGTGATGGCTTTGGCTCTCGGGTCACTGACCTTCATGGCAGACCTTTGCTGCATACAATCTAAGAGCGCTGTGTGAAGATGGTGTGCAGAGCTCCATACTGTGTGACAAAGCCCAGTGAAGGTGACACCTAATAGAAAAATGGGAGGCTGCAGAATCACTTTAAGGGACAGCATTCTGGCTAATGTAGTATATACCATTCTGAAATAAAAGCTCAAATACAGCCTCAAACAATAACTGAGTCTTAGCTCTGTTTAGACAACAAAGAGCCGGTCCGAAATAATGCAGGGCAATAAACAAATTACTAGTACCTTTACTGTAATGGCTTGCATGGTGCATTGTGTGCATCACCACAGCATCATTTCCATCAGTACAACAACACAGTGATGATTCACTCAAGCTCTCTGTATCTGAGCTGCTCTTTTTCCAACAGAAATAACATTTTCACTCAATGATGAAGTCATTCTCACTGCTTACACACTTCCTGCAAATGTTTCCCAATGAAAGCAAAACCATGTTTTTTAATACTAATTAGGAGAAAAATAGAGACACTGTTCACTTGATACACTTACAGTAAAATAATTTCGATGGTTGGCTATCTGATCCAAGAGTATTTTAGTGAGTAGGCAGCAGGTCGATATGAAGACATGAAAAATCTGCACTATGTCAGCAGGCGAGTTACATCTCTAAATTACACACTAATAAATATTTGCATCTCGGCTTAAGTAGCGTGCCTGAGGCTACGCTGGCTGGTGCTAGCATAACATACGTGAATCTCCCATTGAACTTTTAATGATCTAGTTACATTGAGGGTAATGAGGGCGCCAGATTTGTTCAAGGAAGAAGAATATGTGAAATTATAGGAGACAATATCACCGGCTGTGTGCATCAATTCTACTGTTCATCTGAGTCTGACGTGTACAATGCCAAATAGGTCAAGAGCTCTTTCAAAGTCAACATAACTGAAAAAAACACAAAGTTTTCCTTGTAATTAATAAAAACTGCAGTTATTTCCAAGAAAACGGAAGTAGGAAATGTAGAAAAGTGCACTCAGTAATGCACTCAGCAGAGTGCAGATCAATCTGATTGCAGCCACTTTACACAATTCTTGTAATTCCAGCAGATGCAGCACAGCGTATTTTAAAGCGTTCAGGGCTACGCACCTTGTCTGTTTGTAATTATATGTATGAGTATGACTGTATTTTTAACAACTAGAACACAGCCACAAATCTTTGATCCATGTCAGTCACAACTGGACTTTTAACGGTGTTACCTTTGTCTGTCGGCTACAGCACACCGAAGTAGAAAATAATATCAATAAACAACAACAAAAAAAAAAACAGACAAACAAGCCAATTTCTGGAAAACGTCCTTCCCCTATTGGCCTGTTAAGACGAGTTGGCAGTCAGTAATGACATAAAACAGCAAATAAAACAGTTTTTTCAACAGTTGTGAATCACTGCACCACAAGACGTACGAGCACACAGTAATAAATGTGCACACAAAATATTAGGCTGATTGGTCCAGTACTTGGTGAGATTAGCTGTGGACAAACGTTAAAAAACACACAACCAAATGCACGATGCCCTCGGGAAAGGAAATAAAATCTTGCTGACACAAGAACTGTTGGCTCTTCCACAACAAAAGTTTTTGCCCAATGCTTCTCCCAAAATTTTCAGATGTAAAAGAACATGATAAGCACCTGGACACACCGGAAAATGTGACGTTAACAACAGATACACTTGGTGTTGGCTAGATTTGAATTCAGTCATAGTGATGAATTCTTTTGTGATCACGCTCTTATATGTCATACTTGAAGGGGTTTATTGTGGAACAACTGAGAAAGTGTTCAGTTTGCCTCGACAGAAAACTGCAAAGTCATTCAGACATTGCAAATGGGAGCAAATAAAAAACTCAGAAAGCTTCTCACAGAAAATAAAATAATATATATATGTAATAATACCTACATAATAGGTGGATGCAGAGATAAAGGCCTGTCTTTAATGATAGCCTGACTCTTATAAAGGTCTGGCTCTCTCTTTATTTCAGATAAATAAAGGCTTACACCACAATTTTAGAATTCATATTCATAAAATGAATGAATGCCCAACCATCAGGTAATTAGCTAAATTGATGAAAACTACAGATCCTGGTGAATACGTACTGTGGATGACACAAAGGTAGAGACAGCTCTAAGTAAATCACATGAAGCTAATTGTGGCGAGGACGAAGAAGAGATGTGACATCAAGCACAAACGTACCTTCTGGTCGTGACTGTAGGCTAAGGCCCAGTCCTCTTCAGTGGGATGGAATAAAAGGCTCAAGACGTAGAAAGTGAGGCGGTACTTCTGGAAACTGGCTCCCTCATCAGAGCTGATGAGCACGCTGCTTTCAAACTCGGGATCTGTCAACACCATAATCTGAGAGAAGAGAGGGAGGAGAAGGAGAGTAGGTATGAGTTTTTGAAGACGGGAGTGAAAAAAAAAAAGATTGAAGGGCGAGTTTGAGTAAAGAGGTGGAAAGATAGGGAGATGAGAGAAGGTAGAAGAGAGATGTTAGAGGCTGGAGCAGTGTCAGCAGAAAAGGCCTGGCTTTTGGCACACGTCAGGCTTATTCTTGGCAAACAGCTCCTCTATACAGTGTATCCAGCTTCGTTTCTTGAGTGTAGCTCTGGCACTTCTGTTGCCATGGCTCTGTGACTCTTCCTGTGCACTGACGTGAAGACTTGGAGTTTTCATCATCTCTCCAAAATAGGATGAAGGTAACAAGAGGTGAAATAATGCGTAAACCAGAACTGCCCGGGAAAAAAAAAAAAACACATGAAGAACACAGGTGGGCTGAATAAACTGTCCTAATCCAGAGCAGAAGAGCGATAAAGCTTGTAGTCTAGTTACAGTTAAGTGCTGTACAAACAACAGATCAGGCAGCCATGCATGACTCCACGTATACAGTATGTTATTTTCTTTATCAGCTCGTCCTTTAGTGTGTAATTTCTTAGCATTTCTCTCTCCAATAAAATTCTAATTTCAAATATAACAGCACCACAGTGGTAGGGGCCCTAATTTCATGCTTGGAATATTTTTGCCAGAGCTATCACAGTTATTACAGAATTCAATAAGAACAGGAATTTCACAATGCATATTTCCGTCAGCTAATGACATTTAGAGTCTTTGTGGAAGCTGATAAAATAGTCACAGGAATTCCTACATGACTAAAGAGGAAGTGTGTGAATAGGTGTAATATATTTTAAGAAAGTTGTATTCTTTTGTATCAGACTATGCTATTGAATACAGTTACATTCATTCATTTTAAAAGGTTACATATTCAGATGTTGCAAAAGAAATTATGTTCAGTATAGGGCTGTGCAATATGGAGAATATCAAATGCCATAATATTTTTGACCAAAAAACTTATATCAGCGATACTTTAACAAAATTGTAGGACTGACTATTGGTGCTTTCAGAAAATGCTGACACAATTAGAAATTTGATAATCATCAGTGATGTGGGTATAATAACTAAGTGGGTAACGCCAAATTATAAACAGTCAAAGATCAGGACGTTATATCACAATATATCACTTTATTGTAATGTAGCCTTTAAAACCAACAACAATTTACATTATTACAATATCCAGTCTTGTATCACACTATCAATATAATATCAATATATTCCTCAGCCTTAGCTGAGTACATTTAGCATTTTGCAGGTTTAATTTACAGGATTTGCATTATTACACATAAATCAATAAAGGTGATCATTTCAACTGCATATGCTGCTATAGAGTGACTACATTCCTTATCCGCTCAAAATTAGAATTTAAATGATAAAAGCTCGTCTGTTGCAAGACAGATTGACCCTTTGCTAAGCTCCGCCCCTTTGTGATGGTCCGTCAAGCTGACAAATTGAGCATAGAGCTCACACTGTAACTTACGGCACTCCCTGAAGAAATCTTATCTAATTTGAGGGACGTGATTACACAGAAACACACACAGAAGGGTCTACAATATGTGCATGAAGGACCAACAACAGGTTAAAAAGATATAATTAGAAGCCAAAGCCTAACATACAGATCACAGTATACAAGTGAACCACCACATCGCCTGGCAATCGGGACAGAAGAAGATGAAAATAAAGGGAAACTTTGCCGATATTCAACCAGCTGTGTGCAGCCATGTGTCATTGCAGTGTGCCCAGATGAAAACTGAACAGTGTTTAGCTTCCCCCCATGCCGCCGCCTGCGCACAGTCCTCCGCTGGCTGACCGGCTGGAAGCTCCGAGGGAGGACCAGGCACTGGGGGAAGCAAAAGTTTTGATTATAGGTATTTTCTCCCTTGTCTTTGCATATACAAAAATGCATGTGTTTTTGAAGTACTGAGCATAAACCCAATGTGATTATACTGCATGAAAATCTGTAAATGCAAGTTTTGATATAGTTTTGCTGTTATAAACCATGGTCCCCATTTACTTCCATTCATAAAGAATGTTTGCCTTTGCCTCCGTTTTGGATTCTCCATTTACTGTGGAGGCATGCAAGAAGAACAAAAGTTTTCTTTACAAATTTAAGG
Organism: Plectropomus leopardus; assembly: GCF_026936395.1. Lineage (NCBI taxonomy): Eukaryota > Metazoa > Chordata > Actinopteri > Perciformes > Serranidae > Plectropomus > Plectropomus leopardus. Next base: position 28,946,321 of record NC_142178.1, read on the forward strand.
TAACATGCCAGAAGCAACACAAATGATCATTTTGCAGGTGTATTCCTTTAACATAAGTTCTTCTTTGAACGCAGATGTATTCCTGAGGTAGCAATCGAAATCAGTCACAAGAAGGGGCGGGGCGCTATACTCTGAGCGACACGCAGCATGTGGTATTAAGTATTTATTCTGTTTTTAAGGAACACATGCTGTATGTTTATTGTCCGAGTTTGTTTTGCCCTGTGTGTTGAGCCACATCTAAAACTATTATCTGTCACGACAGACAGTTTTCTGAATCTGAATCATGAGCTCATAGTTCATCCAACACCTTGTTTGAAGGTCCTCTCTCTCTCCATGCCCCCCAGCACTCGGGCTCCAGTCCTGAAAACCGAAAAGCTGAGGGGAACTGTAGGTGGTCATGGCGAGCCAACCCCTTCATATAATTCAATAATTTGTTCTATTATGCAGCCTTAAATGTTTATCTCAGTTTTGAGTCTTTTATCTAACTTACGCTACAGTACAACACAGATGCCTCTATAAGGACTGGGAGGTGGGATTGTGGGTTAGGCTGTGCTTGCGGCCCAAATGACTGCGTTTTCGCTCGTCAATTCAATTTGAATTGGAAAAACAGCAGCACATTTGTCACTGACAAAAATGCGAGCCCTCTTTCCAGAGCTTTAACCAGGAACCCTCCCTGGTGGTGATTTAGATAAATTGTTTTTCATTAAGCACCAATAAACAGGCAGCACATTCTCAACCTGGATTTCTCATTGGCTCAGGCTCACCAATCTTGCCCCCGTGCGATGCCAAGACCTCCCTGTATCTGCCAGTGTCTTTGGAGCTTGTCAGATGTATTTAACATTTTTTAAGGAGTAATCATACAATCTAACATATTATTGTACGCGGAGGCATCTATTGCAAGTGGGAAATTACTATACACAATGCCTTACTTTGAGCCAAATGTCAGGACTTTCAGTTAAATAGAAAAAATGAGATTACTTAAGAGTTAAACTGTAGGTTTTAAACTGAAATGTACCCTTGCCATTCAAGCGTTGTACTCAGCCATGAGTGTTATTTCCCCTCTCTATGCTCTCTATGTAACTGTATCCTTCAACTGCAGTGCTTTCAGCTCATCTTTTCTCAAGCCTCGATTCAGGGAGGCTCATAATTTGCTCTTTTAATACTGGGAACGGGGCCTAGAAAGCATTGTCATATTTGCTTTACTCATTTACCACCATGTAAGTGTGAAAACAGCCACATTATTTCCCAACCTTACACATTATCGTAACAAGCCAGTTTCTGTCTGTCGCCTCTGCGATTAGAAAGAACCCACAAACCAATTCAAGGCCAATACAAAGGCGGGGACAGGAGCGGTGGCCAATTTCTCTCCTGCCTACTAAAACAATCACCCTCAAACAATAATTACTCACTTCCAAAATCACAGTGACCGATAGCATTAGCAGGGGGTGATTAAGATTTCCCTCACAGCAGAGCACTCAGCCTTTGTGAGGAAGCGGGCGAGTGAGGAGGGTAACAATACTGAATCGATAAAGGGTTGGAGGGATAACCGTTGTGTTTTATCAGCCTGATGTTGAGCTGTGCATAAGCTGGAGCACAGAGATAGAAGCCGGTAGTTGTCGGATCATGGGGTAAGTGAAGGTATGGATCAGAGATGGAGGGGAAAGAGACACCCTGCAGGAAATGAATCACGTCACGCCAGATCAATTGAGCTTAGTCTGTCTTTGACAGAGAGGTTTTAACAGAGATTCGTCGCTGCAATGTGCTCATTAACCAAGGATCAGGACTTAATCACCCACATCTAGCTATCATGTTTTCACTGTCTTGCTTCCTAAATGGTGTTTTAAATGTGCATGTCTTTATTTTAAAATTAACCCAATCTTGCAGCCGTTCAAGCAGTTCAAGGACTGAACACACATCGAGCTTCGAGCAAGACATCAAAATGCAGCCGACAAGATTCATGGGAGGTGTCATTTTCAGCGGCCTTGCGCTAAATGTCATTACTATCATTCAAATCTATAACGTGACATTGTTAAAGGTCAGAGCTCCTCCTTTTTTCTTGGACAATGTAGGAGAGAAAAAATTCTACATATGCTTCTTCAATCATCGCAGTGGAAATATAACGATTCTTTTATTGTGGTTCAAAGGAATACCTCAAAGAGCATCAGATGATTATATTTTACAGTAAATGATTAGGCATCCAGACTGTTCCTTTTCATCCGCTAGAACACAAGCAGATGCTAAATAAGGCCACGAAGATGCGAGGACACAACATAGTAGCCAGCAGAAAGGCAGACTTTCATCCATCTGTAGGAGGGCAAAATCGAAATAATTGGATCAGAGATAAGGTGCGGAGGGGGAATCGGACCATGGGCAGAGCCAGAGGTCAACCATTAGAGTAAAATATTCTCCTGTGATTGTTACTAGTTCTCGGCTGTGATGACTCACACAGGAACATGCACACAATAAAATGTTGCTTTTGTTTCAATAGAAACTAGAAATACCTCCACACTGTTGTATGTCTCTGTGCACCAGCCTGCTTGCAGTTTACCTCCATGTCTGTGAAAACATGGATGCCTCGCACACAGAAGATCCATACAATCAGTACAGTTTCAAGGTCATTCTTGACGGTTCTTGAGTTATGGCCAAAAACATGCTGTATGAGGTTACCCTGACCTTGACCTTTAACCTTTGACTTACGACAACCAGATTCCAAACAGTTCATTCTTGAGTCAAAACGAGCGTTTGTGCCGAATTTGAGTAAACTCCCTCAAGGCCATCGTTAGATGTTACATTCAAGTAAATGAGGTGGATACAAGGTCACTGTGACCTTGACCTTTGAATATCAAATTCTAATCAGATCACTGTTGAATCCAAGTAACTGTTTGTGTCAAATTTGAATAAATTCCCTATAGGTGTTCTTGAGATATCACTTTCACAATGATAAGTCTGATGAGGTCAGAGTGACCTTGACCTTTGACCACCAACATCTAATCAGTTCATTCTTGGGCGTACTTGAACATTTGTGTTAAATTTGAAGAAATTCCCTCAAGGTGTTCTTGAGATATCACTTTCACAACAATAAGTCTGATGAGGTCACAGTGACCTTGACCTTTGACCACCGACATCTAATCAGCTCATTCTTGAGTGTACTCTAAAGTTTTTGCCAAACTTACAGAAATTCCCTCAAGGCGTTCCTGAGATATCACATTCACAAGAATGAGAGGAATACTATTTCACAGTGGCCTTGACCTTTGACCTGATACCACCAAAATCTAATCAGCTCATTGCTGAGTCCAGGAGAATGTCTGTGCAAAATTTGAAGAAATTCCCTAGAGGTGTTGAAATATTACATTCATTGAATGTCTTGAATATACTTTGGAGGAACTGATATCGGAACTATTGTTCCTGAGTATTTACATTCTGTTTATTGTGCTGTACAAGTGTGAATTACCTCCTTGGGGCGTTAACACAGTTTATCTAATCTTATATAACTAAAATACCAAAAAAAAGTGCCTCACATGAGCAACAGAGAGAGCCTCAGGGACTACATTCCTGCTGTGCCCTTGATGTGAAATTAAATTTTTCCCACATAAAACAGGCAGGAGGAGTGAGTCATGAGGAGTAATCAGCGCTGCCTATGATCTGTTCCTCGTCCTGACGTGGTGTAGCTCAACAGTTCTGCGATCCCATTAACTCCTGCACCATGCAAACATATTCAGGGTCAGTACCTTGGCTCGGCCTTGAGAAAGTGAAGCTGATGAACCCGAGCACCTCCACAACTCTAGGCACGTCCTCCCTACACAGGGGGAGTCGAGCTTTATTTTCTTAAGTCTCTCGATGCCACCCTTCATTTTTTAAATTTATTTATTTATTCAACTTTTGTCTGACCAGGTAGGGCAAAATTATTATTTTCAAGGATAACATGTTTGGTTTTTTTGCAACACCTGTCATATGGCAACAAAACTGTCAATTTTATTAACAGGTGGCCAAGACTTTCTCTTCACTACATCATTATGCTGATGTTCTATGGCGTAAAGTTTAAATTTTTTTCATAGTTTCTTAAATCTGACCTGTCTATCTTACCTGCGTATTCATCTTCAGATGTGTTCTGGAGGAAAAAAATAAGTCTGCATACTAAACACTCCAAACAAACTCTTTCTCTTTCCTACAATTTTAGCATATAAATTAAAAGAAATTTGTTATTTTGATTCACAGCACCTATTTCTAAATGCCACTTTTTCTTGTTGTTGTGCTGCTGGATGTTTACATGTTTTATAGCACGATTATAAGACTAAGAGATCTGTTGCTATATGTGGCAATTAAAAAAACCTTTTTTCATATTTACTGATACGGTCTTTATATTCATATCGCACTAAATAAAACAGAAAATCTGTGAAAAAATAGTATCACTCTGACTACTCTATTGTCTCTGTTGTCACTTCAAATGGCCAAACCTCAAGAGCAAAAAGCAAACAATCAGAGCTGCGGAGTCTCTAATGCAGCTGTAAACACGCCAATCACTGCTCATGAACTGTGGACAAGCTGTCAAAGGAGGCAGCACTGATGAAATATAAATCCAAATTTTGTTAATATTTTTTGCCTTAAATGTTTGATATTTTAGTGTACTGTTTAGCAGTAAAATGAGAAAGTTGATCCAGCTGGTTTACAGTGCTTGGTACTTTGTCGAATATTTTTTTTTTGAAATATATATATATATATATATATATATATATATATATATATATATATATATATATATATACATATTAAGTGACTAATAGAAACAACAATTATTGAAACTGATTGAACTGAAACTTTTTTTCTCTGTAGGGATCCTTTCCATAATGTTGTCAAACACTTACAATACTCATTGCAGCCTGTTTCCCCACTGCAAGCTGCAGTGCTCTCACTACATACTGGACAAACTTTAAATGATTTTGTTTCCATTAGTTACTTTAACACAAAAACATGGGAAAATATGGTACAGGTTTGTCCAAGTTAGCAATCATTAGCCACTAAAAGCTACAGTACTCATCATACCACACTAAGTCAGACTGCCATTTTTTAATTAAACTTTTCATTTGCAAGAGGAAATTATCTGATTTTTTCTTTCTTTCAAAGTTTCAAATTATCTCCGTTTAAGCTTATCAGCTCATTTATTTTTTCAGCTGCAGTCAAGTTAAAAACAATTCTCTGGTACTTTTTCTACAAATACTGCAAGAATCATAAAAAATATTCTATAATTTAACCTAATGCTCGTGGAATATATCTAATGTTCATTTTGCCGTTCTTAATTGATTCCCAATTTGTAAATGCAGATGAACTCTTTTGCGGTTGAAATAGTGAAACCATAAGAGGAATGACATTATTGCAACTAATTGCCCCAAATTGTCATATCAAGCTCCCTTTAAAACAATCATGTTAATGTCTCCAGCTCTGCTTTACCAGAAGAACACGTCAGTGTTATGCTGTGTTAATTTCATCTCCTCCATATGCATACAATCTGTTGTAATTGACAGTGCAATGCTAATAAGAGCTGGGTCAATTATTATTTTTTATTTATTTATTTTTTTTCATGATAGTTATTTTCTTTTACAGATACAGTTTGTTGACTGGGAACATATTGACATGGAAACAGCCTTGGGGCTGTCTACAGATAAAGACTAGAACCAAGCTGCTTACAGCACCCTGACCTCTTGGCTACATTTCCACTTTATCAAATTGTTGCTCGGAGCACCAGATGACTGGAGTTCACCACTTGAGGGCAAATCAGATTTACCGCCTGGCTGTGAGCTGTGAATCACAGTACAGAAAAGTGAAGGGATTCAGAATGTTTCCTGTACGTGGACTTATACAGTACGTGATGCAGGGATGAGCATAATCTTTCAGGGGATCAGTTATCTGCACAATTCAATTCAGCTAATGTGAGCTGGATATGAATTTTTCATAGCAGGAAGGTTCTTAGACCATTATTTCATTAAATTAAATTAAGAGAAAACTGAGGCAGATGGTAGAAAATGCAGTGCAATACTGATCAGTTAACTAAATTCTTAGAATGTCAGAAAAAAAATAAAATGAAAAGTAATTGACAGAACTCTTGGGCAGATTAAAGACGCTGGCAGATGGTTAGCAGCTGGCAATGTGCATACTTTTTTTCTGTGTCTTTTTACGGCCTGAAATTCTGAAAATTTAAGTTTTGGTGGTTGCCAGAAACATTCTTATGCAGGAAGGAAGAAATGCTGTTAAAAACATAATGCCCATCGTGTCCAGATAAACTGTACCATGAACTCTCAAAGAAAAGGTAGGCTAATATGCAAATGCTGCAGGTAATGGAAGTCAAGTATAAATATTTGAGAAGGTGTGGAATTGCCTTTGATCTACATTATAGCTCACATAGGAAATTCAGCATAATGTAAATTTCCACAGCACTCATTACCTCTGTAGAATCACTGAGTCATGTCGCACTCACCACTCAACACCACTCAGCCACATTTCCTTTATTAAATAAATTTAATCTTATTCTACTTTGCCATTTTTCAAATAGGTTATAAACTACTGTCGATTACACTATAGATTTTCTGCAGATGTTTCAAATTCACAGCCTCACATCACATCAAATTACACATCAAATTATTTACACCTTAAAACTCAGAGTTCTCAATTCAATATCAATCTCTGTGGTGCCATAATGCTTAAAAGAGTCGTATGTAAGATTAAGGGGGACTCAGTGGCAACTAGCGGTAGATTGCAGATTGCAACAAGCTGAAACTTCTCCCGGTTAGAATTTCTTCACTGTTCATCATTCAGGAGGATTTTACTGGAAGCCAAATTATCCGTCAAAACAAATGGACGAGTTGATTAAAAACAGTAAAAACAGTTTCACTTCACTAAATCTGGTCATTGCAAAGAGGCTATTAACTACAGTTGTTGTTGCGAGAATGCCAATGACCCTGTCTAGAGCCAGTGTTTGGTTCGTCCGTTATGGGCGACTGCAAAAACAACATGGCGATTTCTGAAGACAAGGAGCCACTTGTCTAGATATGAAAGGCCTATTCTAAGGTAATGAAAACACAATGATTCTTATTTTCAGGTGAGTATACATGAAAAAAAAACATAATTATATTATCACATTCCATTTCAGTCGACATACCCCCCTCAGTCCTTCACACTGAACCTTTAGCTCTCTGAAAGAAAGGTTATCTGAAGTATCATAATGAAGACTTACTGTTAAAATGTTATTATAAATGCTGTTTTGGGAAGCAGGTGCCCTTTTTACTTTAATGTTGGCCTGTGTGTGTGTATATATATATATATATATATACATAATAATTATCCTTAAATATTTGCATTTATAATACTGTATAGACATTCCCTGTACGTTCTGGTTGCATTTTAGTAAAGAGACTACAGAGAAATAAATATGCAAGATCGCTATAACCTTGCTTAAATAACAAAGTTTAATTTAGCCTGAGACTTTTGCACATTTCTGCAAAACAACTGTGTAGGAAGTATTGAGTGATGTTGACGGTAGCTTAAAAGCCATCACAAAAACGGCAACATGAAAATGGTTCAAGATAATTGGTGAATGATTTTTAGTTTTCATTTTTGTTATAAAAGACTAAGTAGCAAACAACTGTTGTACTGCAAGCACTGGTGTGGAAATGTATATTATCCTGAATTAGGTGAAAAGTTTTGATTTTGCAATAATAGCAAACAGCATCATACTCAAATAGAGGAAAATATTAACAAAAGGCAATCTCTTACATAAGCCCATCTTAAAAAAGGCCTGGTTCTCTGCAGTTGGGGCAAAAATTTGAGACTTTACAGCCTTTGAGCATTTTGAAAAAGAAAAACAGCTTGTCAGTAAACTAAAGAATCCACACAAATACTAAAAAATAAAAGACTTGCAACATCTCACCTTTCTCTTGTTAGTTGGACAGACGTACAGGTAGCTCAACACAGTCTTAGATCCGACTTTGTCGTTCATTCTCTCGTATGTGGAGCCGTAGTCCGTAGATCTAAATGGAGGAAACAAAAGGAAATACTGTAGCAAATAAACCAGACAAGTGCACAGTGAAAGTTTGCTTACAATCTAATGGGTAAACAAACAGACTAAAGATTACTGGGAATATGCACGATTCATGTCAAATGATATTGATTTTGCAGTGATGAAAAAGAATGCAATATCACACCCTGTGGTGAAACAACAAGCAGATGCAGGCTGGCGTGGTACTGCATTTCTACAGTTACTCTGTACAAGTAAAACCTCTGGCAATAGAACAAGAGAAGGTTAACCAATCATCTATCGCTGCCAACAAAAACGAACCATTCGGAAACGTCTGGGGACCCGGCACAGTAAATAATTAATTCTCTACCGATGACTACTATGAAATAAAATATGACGAGTGCAAAAACGTGGATGTTCTTGAACCCATGGGCTTTAATAATTTAACAGTGGGAATGAGCCTGTTAGCCAGCCTAGTCCCTAGAAACTCCACATGAATCCATCATCACTAGTAACTACCAAACCGGCCTTCAAGTAGAATATTACAGCATTTACAGGGGCTGTATTGGCATTTCTTTTTTTCCTGTGAAAGCTGCATTGATGCGGCCAGGATTTTCAAATATTTCTCTCTGTGGGGACAGCGACACCCACCCACAACTGTGACATAACTCCCATTTGGATTTGCAGTCTACTTCACAGTGTTGATGATACCTATTTCAGCATTTGTCCTTTTTTTAGTCAGAGCTCGCCGCTTGTGCTCCTTCAGAGGGAATGAGGTTTCGGTGAAATTGCAAAGAGATTTCTCTCATTCAAATTCACTCCCAAATGCCGGAGAGACACAGTGGTTGCTATGATTACAAAGCACAATAATGAGTCAGACAGACAGCATCATTTCCATCGCATATTCAAGTGGAGGTGTGGGGAGAAGTGCAGCACGGAGAATGATCCTGATTTGAAGCAGGGGCAGTGAACTATAAGGCTTGCCTCCGTGTAGCACTGCCGGAGCCTCCTGAGAGGAGACCTCATAAATAACATAGAAACATATGTTGTTTTTGGCATGACATGGATGAGAACAACTGCCAGGCGTGCCTTTATCGTGTAGTCATCACAATGCACAAGGTTACATTTCTTTAATGGAGAGTGGGGATGTCTTAGGTGCAGACTGCAGGGAGATGTCAGCTCTCAGATGTGGACTAAGATCACACACTCATACCTTGCACAAGAGAGCTAATCAATATGAAAAGGAAAATGACTTGCTGCCATTAATAAGTTTCTTGATTTATACTTGCCGTGGAGGTAAATGATGTCTGGCCATGTGATGTTATTACCTGACAGTTTACATTTTGCTTTCCTGTTCCCTGTTCTTCTGCTTGGTTAACTTGTAAAATTGTAAAAAGAATTAAAAAGAAACTGCATGGTGGCTGTAAACGTCCTTCAAAATACCAATAAAAAGAGATTTCAAAATGCCAAAAGTACATACTTACTATGATAAATGCACCACCTGCATACAGTGTGATTCTATATAATAGTGACATGATATAATAGTCATGTAGTAAATATCACCTTCTCATGCTAACAACATTCTTATAAAACTCAGTGTAGGAGGTTAAAGTCCCGTAAAACAGAAATTAGTGTTTAGCTTCTGTACTGGGAAATATAATTCCCACTGAATTGAATATTTGAGCAGTGTACAGTTAGAAAAGGGATATAACTTCCTTGGCATTTGATTACAACACTAAAAAGTGGGCAGACATAGAGTTGACTTTAGCCCCTTTTACAGTTCCTGTTCAAGGTGGAAGCATTCGGCCGTTATTTCGCCGCATCGTTCTGTATAAGAGGTACAGTTTTGGATTGGGGGGACGGAGTTGTCTCACCTTTAAGCCGACAGTGGAGATAGAAGCAGCACTGAATCAACGTCTATGGCTTTTTTTAAACTGTTCAACCTGGTTTTACAGAAAGAGAAAAATTCTGCTGGTTTTTTTTTTAGGGAAAATACTCTGATGCAGATTTTTGACAGATTTTGGCATGTCACAAAAGATAAATTAATAATTTGCACATGAACATGGGATTAAAACTTTGAAAATGTATTTTTCATATCAATGTTGAGCTCCAAAGTTATCTCCCAAGTCCAAATAGCTTTGCTGTTCAGTGCAGAATACCTTTTACTTTTGGTTTTGTTTTTCAGTTAAACTGAATTAACAACTTTACATAACAGCTCAGTTGATGACAATCATAGACTATTATGCCTAATAAATAGAATTAAGTTTTCACCAATGAAATTTAGAGAAAGTGAGCATCTTTGTTATAGGCTTAGAGCGCGTTCACAGCCAAACGTGGCCTGCCCTTGGCCTTTAATCAAGTTAAGTCTTCAGGAACTAACAAGTCCAATTTGACCTGAGTTGTACTTTTAAGCATTGTCAGTGATGCAGAGAGGATTATCCATGCTAATATTTCATTGCGCATTAATTACTGCTGTGCCTTGTTTCAATAAAATAGGCCTAATACTTCTTTTGTTCTTCAAAACGCTGGGCTTTGAACCCACACTTATAGATGGTAGCACACGCCTTTGTTTTAAGTTTCTCTTCACTGATTGTATGAACATTTAAGAGTCAATTTCAGATTCTACTGATTACTTTCGAGGATTATAGAGTCTAGTTTTTAATTATAATAGGATATGAAAATTCACCTCTGCTGCCCTGTCCTCTGTATTTCTCAGTCCACATGGCACTGGAAAAAGTCCTATTAGTGAGAAACCCCTGTCGTAAACTCTGGCAAACTGACACCAGCTGATCTCACCAGCACTCTGCTTGGCAACAAGAATAGGCAGGATGTAGCTTTTACTCTGGCGGATATCCGATACAATGACCAGTCAGACAGGATGATGTCTAAAGAGAGACATTTCTGCCTATTTGCTCTGCAAAAAAGATGGAGGTCTGGTGTGACTGCTGTCTGAAACCTGTCATTATCTCACAGCAGAGCATTTATTTTTTTGGGCTTGATTCTCTCAGCCTAACAGCTTGATTTTTTTGGTTGAAGCTTAGTGAAATAATATGATGGTTACTTATTGTAGCCATAGTTACATGAACACAGATATAGCTCTCCAGTCAGCAGCCCAGGATCTGCTGAATTTATGTCTAAGGTATATGTTTCCACCACGTCATGATGTATGCCCAATGCAGAATAATAATGTTAAGTGATGCATAGTGTAACCTTAGCAGCGGTGCACAAACTTAAAGCAACTACTACTGACAGAAGCACGTTCTGTCAGAACAGTGTTTTCCGTTATCGATGATGTCAATTATGTTGATGAATTGCCCCAGCCCTTTGAAATGTATCAAACTTTGCAGCACAAGGCTATAATTTGTGTTCCAACACATAACTGTAATCAACATTTGCCTTTTTGTTAACAATAACTGCAATCTTTCTTTTACCCTAACCAAATATTTTAGTTGCCTAAGCCTAGCCATACCAGAACCATGGTTTATTTTCAATAATCTTTCAATAATCTTTCCATAACCGTAACTGCAATGCAGAAATACTGTGGTAAAACATTAGGAATAAGTATAATATAATAAGATCAACATCAGTTCTCCTGTGCGAAGTAAGTAAAGATTATGAAGTGCTTTACAGGAATACAAATCATTAAAAATAAGACAGTGAAAAAACAGTGCAAAGACCTTAAAAACACACCAAATTAAAATCCCTAGACAGCATGAGGTGAGACTGGTCGGTTTGTATAACTGAGTCTTCAACTGCTTTAAGAGCATCACAGATGCAGATCATATGTCTCAATCCAATCACCAGAATAAGTGTTGGCATTGTAGGTTTCTGCAAACCACAGATATGAGTTTTTCAGTTTCCCTGTCAACCCAACTGGTCGAAGCAGAAGGCTGCTCACCTTGAGTCTGGTTCTGTTCAAGGTTTCTGCCTGTTAAAAGGACGTTTATCCTCACTACTTTTGCCAAGATCTTGCTCATATGAACATGGTTGGGTCTCTGTAAATTAAATTACACGGTATGGTGCCAGACCTGCATGAAAAGTGCCCCACGATAACTTTTGTTACGATTTAGTGCTATGAAAATAAATTGACTTGACTATTACAACACTGTGATTAACGTGTGGTTAAGTTTAAGCACAAAAAACACTTGGTTCTCCTAGTCTACATAAACACAGATTTCTGTAAACCAACATGTCTAAATATTCATGAGTCTTCAGTGGAACAAGCCTCCTCTCAAATTCTCACGCAATTACAACTTTTATCTGAGCATTGCTGTCCAATCAGCACTTCCCCATAAGCTGAGCCCATTGAAACTCTTGTTAACTTCTTGTTTTGTCTGGTCACCATGTGAAAAAGACATGAAGAGGCACAGACGGTCTCTACAATGAATTGGAGGGAAGAAAGAAAAATACTGCCCAGACTTGAGTGTTCTACATATTTTCAATTTGAGGCCAAACACCACAATGATTTTTTGCAAAAAGCAACCTGTTTCAATTTCTGTTTAGCCAAGCACTTTGTGTGCTTTTCTGTGAAATTAATGGCTAGTGAAAGATAGACATATTTTTGTGACTATCAGTAAAAGAGATTAAAGCAGATTTGAATCAGGATGTTACATCAGACTCTCGAGTGGAAGATTTTCTCAGTCAGTCAAAGTCTGTGACCATGAAGCAGGCTTAACACACTGGCGGTATTATGTTGACGGAGGTATGGTATTTAAAGAGCATAATCAATTGCAGAATACATTCAATGGCTGCCTCTACAGCCCTTTCTCTTTAATCCGCCTTTAATTAGTTTAACTAAAAAAATGAGATCCCAACATTTGAAAGGTATATTCTCTTGAAATTAAACAAATTGGAAAATATCTTAAATGACATGGGCTCTATCTCTACGGTCACAAAGTGGAGGTTTCTATTTGTTTTCATTTGTGAAGGCAAGTCCTCCAGTTTTTTTCGGGGAGCCAAAGAATGAGATACAGTGCAGCGCATTGCAGTGTGTGAACATCAAATGAATGGAAAAAAGGCAGACAGAAATTGCATTAGGGAATGTTTGTGAGGTTTTGCCAGATGTCTGCCAGTAAAGCAGAACAATTCAGCATTGGTGTACAAAACTGTTGACCATGCTCTGGGGAAAAACAAGCCATGTACTTCAAAGACTGAGCGACGAAAATTCCAACTAAATCATCTTAGTTTCCCGAGCTCGAACAAAGAACATCACCCTGAAGCAAACAGGAATTAAAGAGAAATGAATTCTGTCGCAATATTGTTCTGCGGAAAAAACAAAAGGTTACTGATCTAACTCTTCTCAGTGTAAACCTGACTTCGGCTTGCTGCTGAACAAAAACTGTTTGTGAATGTTAACGCAGACGAAACAGCAAAAAGACACAATGAGAACAGAAAACACACCAAATCAATATTCATCAGGAGTCCGAAGATGAAAGCATCATCAGGTGGTTGTCGGAGTCGAACTGAAGCAGCAACAACTCAATTGTCTGTCCTCAGAAAGAGACTCACACAGAGACACAAGAGGCTCAGAGAGCAAGAGAGACAGAGAGAGGAAAGGTTTCTTTGCAGAGAACCCTGCGGCAAAATCAAGCCTGAAGACTCTGAACACTCGCTGACTGATGCGCTTGAAAAACATTCTCAGCACTGGTGAACCGAAGCGTTCTATGCAGTGCTGAGGGGTCAGAGGTAGAGACGCCTGAACGCGTTGCAGACATTTCCACTGCGATTGTCTGAATTGTTGCAGTCTTTTGTTCCAGGAACACACTCTAGGGGGATGACAAAGCCAATTCTGCTCCAGCTACAGGTCCTCGACACAAGCCGGCTCTCTGGATAGAATCCAGGGAACTTTGGGAGACCAGCAAAAGAACCAAACAGAGCTGTCGCCAAAACAAAACGCCTGAGAGTTTCATAACAAAGTATGAGAGACCAGATTTGGGAAAGCTGAAAAGCTTCTTATTAACCTTAATTTAGCCAGCAAAGGGCTCGCTGAGCATCTCTCTACAGAGCGGTGCCTAAATTCTGCACAGTTAGTATGTCCTTTTCACGTTTGAGTGGGTTTTATCCTGCTGCTCTAATGTCGTCCCCCTCCAACCACTAACGGCTAAACTTGAGCGTCCTCAGTAAGCACCGATCCGGTGATTTGCTTAACAAATGAGGACTATAGCCTCTTACACACATGCACTGAAAACCTAAAATTATCCAGACACTACATGGAGGAGCTGTATAAGAGAAAGCAAAAAACCGAAACAGCTGGATTGGACATTTAATGAATTTTACCCTGCCAGCTCCCTAATACAAAGAGTGTGCAATGTTCAATTGAGCCCAAGCTTGATTTAAGCAGGTAACTGTCCAAATAATTAACTGCCAGCTAGTGGGCCTGTGGATGACGTTTCTGTCATGTGGACTTGCAGAAAACCTAAGGGAAACAAACATCTGCAGGTGAAGAAAAAAGATTAATTTACAAAAAGACAGCAACAAAAATGTCTAACAACATGACAACAGGAATCGCTGATTTCTGCTGATGAGGGCAAATGCTGAAACAGTCTGAAAATTTTAAGGAATGACATGAGATTTTGTTGTTTACCAAATTACAAACCAGCTATGTGAGCAGTGTGTATCCCATGTTATGATCTGTCTCCTGCATCCTCTACCCAGATGCCAACTCTCACCTAAACTAAACAGAGTATTTCCAATAGGTGAGAATGCTTCGTACAGAAATAATCTCCTGTTGTTGTGACTTGATTCTCTGGACACTGTCTGGAATTCATGTGAGAAAACAGATCATGTGTAGATCTGTGCGCGACTCAGAATTATGTCAGTCGAATCAGATTTGGCCGTTCAATACGAATATTCGATGGTTTGGGTTTCTTTACTCATAAACTTTTAAAATCTGCTCGGGTTCAGTGGAACGTTCGGTCTGACAGCCGCAGTCAGTAAACAATCAAATGGCACTAACAACAGGCCGGCAACATTTTTTGCCTGCACTTGTTATCAAACAAAAGCCACTGACTGTCATACTTAGTTGCTTTGAGCTGTAAATTCTCCACTTCTACGCAGAAAAGAGAAGATAATGTTATATCGGAGCCTTAAAGTGCAGAGTCTCTCCTCCTCTGTGTTGCTGCATGACGCTGCAGCCTCTACTAAAGGGCTGAGCAAAAGTCAAGAGCACTCACTCCACAGCAAAGTCTGGGGACCAAAACGTCACCAGAAGTATACTGTGCAGCACACTGACTAGGAAAAAAATGATAAAAAAACAAACTGCTCGACATGAAGCAATGTCAGTCGACTGAGGGATCCCCGACTGATGATTCAAATCTCTGACTTTCAGGGGGCAGCATGTGTCTGGGTAAAAACTCTGCTTAATTTGTCTGACAAGGCCAATGTTTTACAATTTCTTGTTTTTGAATGGCAGTTAATGTTATGGAAATATAATGGCCATGGCACATAAATGGATTAATGTATGGTCTGGGTCTTCCAACTAAACGTTAAGGTGAGGGTCAGATTGTAGTCAGGGTTAACAGGGTTAATAAAAAGGTTCAACGTTAACTGCAGGTTTGCGACAGCATCTCCTGCATTGATTTGCTTTACAGCTAGGTTTTGTAATGGTTCCAATAGCTCGTTCCATTTTGGATTTGGTTCCAAGTTGGTAAAATACCCTAATTCGTTAAGCTCCACCGCAACAAATCCCTTATCAAATCTTTTATTCATAATCTCCTGTCTCTTTTTGACACAACAGGCATCTGCATAGGAAGAAAAAAAAATAAAACAAAAACACAGTGACAAATAATATGTGCTAAGCTAGCGACATTGTTGCCAACAAGACTAACCAGCAGATTTTTTTTCCTTTTTTTAGTTAACCTAGATGTCTAAAAATCACAGTTTAAACTTGCAGTACATTTGTAGACATCAAGACACAGTGAAGATCAATGCTCACTGGGTCAGAACTGCCCACAGTGGGGATTGTAATGTGTTTGTCTGTGAGTTGGCCTGCAGCGACTGGTGACTTGTCCAGGGTGTTTCTGTGCCATTTCATCCGAGGCATGAAGAGAAAGGTTTCAGCCTCCGTGTGAGTGGCAAAGACAATGATTGGATGGATGAGTTGCCCGGGGCAATTAGTCTGTTACTTGCAGCAGCAGTTTACTGCTTCATTCAACCAATGGATTATTAAGTGCTTTAATCCAAAACACTAAGCCGGCACTCTAGAAAACATTCAGGCAGAAACACTGTTGTCATAGTTCACTGGCAAGTATAGACTTTGGCATAATGTTTCCTTTCAAAGTAGCCTCCCTGTCGAATAATTTATTATTAGAAAAATTAACTTTCAAAGAGCGATAGAGAGAACAAAGCCAGTCATAACTCTCATTGAGCTGATGAATCATCTTTCATTTATAAATAGGGGATTAGGTCTGGGAGTAATGACAATATATAAAGATGCAATATCAGTTCGTCTGGCATCAGTTTCTCTTTTCTTTCTTATTAAATGTTAATTCTGTGTTATCTTATATATTTTTAAGGTATATTAGTCCATTGTGGTCAATGTTGTGAATCAATGAGCTGAGGTTTTTTCAGTGAATATTGTTTTTTTTTTGGTATCATGCCTCCACATCCATCACTTCGTAACAGCCAATCAGCCAATAGCAAAATCCAATTGCAATAGTCAGGTTTCAACCTGTGCAGGGCAGTCACCATGCACAGCTTTACCATAATATGTAGAATTCAAATACTTTGCACTCAAATGTCAGGATCTGGACCTGAATGGCCAGACATAAAAAGCTATTTCTAGGCTACAATGAACTACAGTACAGCCACCACCGCTACAAGGCTATAAAATTGCATTCGGCGTGGTCTGATGTTATGATGCTCTGTAGTCTCATTTAGCCTCTTGTTAGCGAGCGTGTTTTTTTATCACATATAAAAGTTCAAAGTCTGAAAGTGGGGTATTCACTGATATATTTTACATCATAGAATAAAACATTAAAGTCTCTTCAGCTTGTGTTAGAGAGACCTTATTTAAGGCTTCTAAACAACCACTGACTTTGAGACGTGGGAACCAGAGGTGCTGAAACACTAACAGATTTCCGGGTTTTAGGACTCATTACTAGGATTCTCCATTTGAGTGACAGGATGTCTGCAAGGCATCACCACAGTTTATGAGCCAGAATCAACCCTTGCACCTCCACAGCTCCACCCTCTCATTCAAAATTGGTCACTTCTGCCTTAAAAAAAAGAAAGATGAAAACAGCCAAAATGCCAGACTCGATGCTTCAAAGCCAGAATTCACAAACCAGTGTGTGACGTCATGGTAGGTATGTCCATAATTTTTATACAGTCTGTGCTTTAACCACAGGTGCTTTCTGCATATGCATTCGCTTTCTGTCTCCATCATCGTGGCCATGAATAGCAGTCATAAGTTCGAGGGGACTACATTTTACTTTTTGAGAGAAAAGTGACTTTCTTCTTTTTTGACTTTCTTCTGACTTCAACGTGCACGCAGCACCAGCCTCAGGTAGCCAGTTTGAAGCAGACGGGTTACCGTGAGAGATGGTATCAAGGGAGTGAAGTCAGGTATCATGGGAGTTAGATGAAATAAAATAACTATTGAATTAGGCTTCTGTAGTTTTGTTCCCTATATGTCGTCATGAATGAAAAGACCCTAAAAAACTGAAATTGACCTATGTGATTACTATAAGTAAGATAATTAAACAGCATTTGTGTAGGAAATATTCTGTCCCAAGCTTTTTGATCGATGTAAGGGGCTGATCACTGTAACCGTGATCACTATGGGCCGTTTCCGCTGCATTATATCTCCAGGCATGAAAACGCAGCATCATATGAAATAGATTGGATAGAGAATAGCCAATTAAGACTTTGAGTCTGCATTCCAGTCACATTTATGCAACACCACTGTTTAAGGCACTGGACAATACAGGCCTGACAATGTTGCATCTTAAATAACACTGAAGGGAAGGAGACAGAAGACAGACAGCTGTGCATTTATGCACAGAAAGTCATGGGGCAGACTTTTGATTTCTGACAACCCTTCAAAGCTCTGGCACAAATCAGCTCCTCTGCTTTTGATTTCTTTTTGAATATAAACGTGAATTTTTAGCACAATATTCCCATTTTTTACATACATAGTGCAAATATCCATGCGGCAGATGTAATGTTGACAAATGATTCATTAAAGACACAGAAAGAAAGGTAGACAGCCAGTCCTACTTGCTAAAACCAGCACGTAATGCACACTGCAAATACACATCACATTTCCCGCAACTTCCATCAGCAAATGGAATTGTTTGGGGTCTACAGACAGAATATAAAGACTTTTAGGACAATGAAAACCCATTTGGATATTTGCTGTATGCCAAAAGAATAAAACTGATGACATTTGGTTAGATCTAAAAGAGGAAAAAAGCAAGATTGTGTTGCAGCATGCCTTCAGCAGAGGCTGCAAACATCCAGCAGTTTTTTAATAATCACTGCTACCATCAGCAAAGCATATCTCAGCACGGAGAGTCATAATGCACAAGCTGTCAAGGAGTTTATCTGTGGAATATACACTAACCCTGAGCTGCACTCTTGTGAAAATTTGCACACCAACTGAAGCATTCACGCACTCAAAGACAGCACACACACACTTGCATCTTTCCACGCTATCACCTGAGGCAACTGCTGCTGCACAATCTCCACTCTAATGAATCCGCTGAAGCATAATTGAAAATGACTTTGGAGAATTGCCACATTAAGATAGGAAGATACTGTATTTGCAGGTGTTTTGCAGTTGTCGGTGAAGCACACGTGAGAGAAGAGAACGGTGAAGCATGAAAAAAATAATGGAACCTCAAAACCCTGAGCACTGTACGCCAAAGTCTGTCTCTCTTTCAATAGATTAGGAAATGTGTTTACGTGCATATCCGACAGTGTGTGTGAGTGTGTGTGTGTGTTAATGTATGTGTCTGTGTTAGTGGGAGATAGTGAAAGGAAAAATATAAAAGCAACCCATGTGTGAAACAAACAGAAACAGGAAATGTGCCTGCAGACCGTGTGAGGATCCATGCTGCTGCTAATTCAAAGCGCAGAGAAAGTCAGAGACAATCCTGCGGTGGAAAACAAAAGATTTCACATAACAACCATGTGCTGGAGTGTGATACATGTAAACAACAAGCAAAACAGAAAGGGGAGACAGGAGGACTAGAAATTGATATAAAAATTGTAATAAAAAAAAAAATTGCTCACAGTATCCTGCGCTGCTATCGGGCCTTACCAAATATAACCCTGACCGCATCATTGCACTGCGCCTGACAAATGCAGTGTTGAGGAAATACCTTAAAGGAACAGCCGGAGTGGGACAGAAGTGCTGACATTCAAAGATCGCTCTCAGTGACAACATTTGTTGTGTATCCCACTCTCAGCCCGTGTTCTCCATTCAACCTTGACAGCGGGTAGGCAAGTATCTTTGCGTCATTCCCTCCCCTCCTCGCCACGCTCTAGAATGCTTTCTCCAGAATGAATCTTTAAATAAAATATAAAACTTTTAAATTCCTCCCAGACATGATGACTTTTTTATGAGGTCTAGAAGGAGTTTTTTTTTTAGCTTACAAAAGATAAATCCACCTTGTGTTCACTGCTATAATCAGCTACTGACCTGACCCATTACCTAGTCACCTTACCCAACCCTCCTTCCCTCTGCTCTGTCCTCCGCTTGTTACAGTGGATCACAGATGATACTGTACTGTATGTGATTTAAATCTCACTCGGAGTGCAGGCTTTGGAGGGAAAAATCCCCCAGCGTATCTTTCAACCCTGCAAAGCTGGTGGGCAAAGAACAACCAGGGATGACTTCCATTCATTATTCATGCCAAAAGAAGGCCGGGAAAACAGCAATTCAATAGCAGGATTATTACAGAGTGTATTGCCGGAGAGTGGCAGCGCACCATAGTGGATGGTGGGTTCAAGTTTGTGCTCCAACACGGTCTCTGGAGTGTTGTTAGTGATGATAACTGACATGTCGGGGTCAGGAAGAAGTGGAAATCCATGTGCTAAAAAGGGGCCAGAGAAGTAGGGAAGCTCTCTGGTGAAGACGCTTGTGAAATACTCAATTAATATGTAGAAAACAAATGCAATAATATATGGACAAAACTGGAAATACAGCGAATCTCAACGGATTGCGGAGTAATGGAATACAAGTAACAAAGTTTTGCATTTAAAATACAAAATATGACTGCTTTCGGCTATAGTTTATATTGGTGGTACTGAATAAAGTTACTGTGGTGAAAAATTTTAGAAAACTTTAAGGGACCATTCATTTGTTTTGTGTTATTTGCTTGAACCCTTTGTCTTAAGTGAATGTTACGCAAGCAAGCATCAGTTTGATTGCACTGTTTTTCTATAGAAATGTTCTAATGAAATGTTCTGTTAGGGATGTAAGGACTGCTGCTGTGTTTCTATTTATATGTCGCCAGCTTTGAAAGCCCCACATTGGAAGAAGAACGGCTGTTTCATGAAGCTGAAATAAGGAGCTCTCTACAAATCTCCTCCTGTAACTACATAAACCCAAATAAGGTGGCAGCTGGCTGGAGGGAGATCGCTAGGAGGACTTAAAGTTTCTGGAAAATGACTATTTCTAATAACAGCCTAATTGCTGTTGGCTATATTCTGTTATTTCCAGGAAATATCACAATATAAAATATGTGTTTTCTGTTAGAACATGGTCTAAAATTGATAAGAGTCATGCATTTTCCACAAGTATGAACCCTCTGTGATGTCACCTATTTGTTTGTGAACTTCCGTTTTGAAGCCTCGAGTCGGGTTTAATAACTTTACACTAACAACTGCCCACTTTCTGTTCTCTATAATGTATGTCAATTCCAGTACATATCACAATATAAAATGTGTTTTCTGATTAAAAAGTACAAATATAGAAAGATAGAGAGCAATGCTTACTCGCTATTAGGAAACAAAGTGTAAAATTCAAGAGTCACACATTTTCCATAAACAGAGCCTTAAAAAAGTGTGTACAGTGCAGCCCAGTGACACAGGAGATGCACAGCCAGAACACGGCCATGGATATGTTAGCCATGGACGAATGAGCTCTGCATGATTTTGAAGTATTCAAAAAGTAATCTGTATTTGAAATACATCACTTATTTTGGGTAATCCAATGGAATAGGTTACAAATGACATTTTAGGACCTGTATATATATATATATATATATATATATATATATATATATATATATATATATATATATATATATATATATATATATATATATATACAAACACATATTTATGACTTTCATGTGATTTATTCGTTTGTTTTGCTTGTTTTTTTTACTTTTCTCTTTTTGTACTTATTTTTTGGTAATTTTCTTGTAACCTATTACGCATTTCTTGCTGTTTTGGGGGCCATTTCTTGTTAAGTTGCTTGTCGCCCTTTTCCCGTGTTTTTGAGGGAAATCAAGCCCAATGCTCAGGTATCAAGGGGTTAAGATATAAATCGTAAGCATAGCCTTTTTTCAAGACAACGGCATTAGCCTTTGCTACTTTTTCAAATTAAGAAAATAATTCTAAAATCTTTTCAGTGCATCTAGACAACTGAACTTTTTTTTAGTCTTGCCACACTAGTTTTATCTGATATCTGTGGGTTCTTTGAGACTATATATTTTTACTTGTTTAAAAACTTTTGGCATGTGAAATATTCCAGCACTGTTGGCAGACAATATTGCCTATTTTAAGTAATATTTCATCATTTCATTTTTTTTCTCTTGCTTTGGAGACAAGACTTTTTGCAATACAAGCTGTCAATTATAGTTCTTACAAAGAAAGTAATCAAAATTTGCAGGTCAGACTTTTAAAGAATCGGAGATCAGGATCTGCCAAGAAAACTGCTGCATCTATAATCAGTTTCCATTTACTTCAAGCTAATCCACTGTCCCATTTTCCTGCTGTAGGCTTTGTACCTTCAGGGAGGTTGTTAAGAGTTGCAGAGCACAGACATGGGGGTCAGGTGTGCTTTCACACATACTTTCCTGGAACGTGCCTATCCCATGGCATTTGGAGATAGCTTAATGACCTGTCTGTAAACTAACTGAGTCAGTCTAAAAATAAAGGGACACAGCTTGCTTTTTAGAACTGATATATGAGCTGAGGCAAACAGCGAAAGAGAAATATTTCCCTTTTTAATATGTGCTTCAGCAACCGCAGGAACCTCCCTGAATCTTTTTTTTTTTCAACTGTGTCATAATGGATGAGGGTTGCAAACAAACTTTTGATTTATATCTGCCATAACTCCTTTGGATTTATGCTCATCAAGTACTGTGTATGCAGAATCCGGTTTTAAATCATTCCCTCCTTTTCTGTCAGCGTAGAAGTCGCTTGCCAGGGATGAGCGACTCACAAACGTGGAGTGTTTAGCAGAACACCAGCTGTTTCTCTGGTGGAGACTTGGTAAGGTAGAAGTGATAAAAGCCAGGAAGGAGTGTAAGAAGTCTGTGCACGCTCTAACAGTCTTTTGTTTGATCGCTTGCTCATTTGCCTGCGTGCATCCTGTTGCGGCAGCACAGGGGTAAATACACGTTTTGTTGCCACTTTCCAAAGAGAGGGGGGAAAAAAGTGCTCTCCTGGAAGGTGAGTGGGAGCTATCCTTCACGACTTTGCAGCACCTTTATCTGCTACCTTTCTTCTTTCTGATAAGCAGCTCCAGAGCCAATCATGTGGAACTTATAACTCAGACATGTGAAAGTGAAGTTTTACCGGGGTAAGTAAGTAGAAGGAGGGAGAAAATGGATAATAAACTTTCCTCCAACCTTCACTAAACTTTCTTCCTGTGCTGCACACACTCTTATGCTGTTCACACATTCAGCTGTCCTGGCAGCCTCTCTCAGCGTTGGCAGGAATCCGTCCATAATCTCAACAGATCTAGCCTCGGCGCCGGCTATATAACTGGCCGTTGTGCAAGCAGCGGGCAGCTGGTGTGGGCAAAAACAAAACGTACCTAGCTATAGCACCCACGCCACCAGCCACATCACCAGCCACCACAGTGCAAGCACAACGCTGCAGGCGACTGATGTCAGAATGTTGTCCTACGTGGAAATATTTGTGTCATTTCAGATAAGCAGTGGAGTCAAAGCTCTCAGGCTACTCGCTGCTGTCGACAAACACAGAACATTTTGTAGCTCATTGGAAGCGCTTACTGGTCTCCATCACAGATTCATGAGCTAAGGATCAGTATAGAAAAAAAGTGATGTGAATGATTTATAATCCTTAAAAATATTAGTTTTAAATTCCTAAAAGGGAGGAAAATGATTTTGTGCTGATCATTAGACATCTGGATGGATGGTGAGACTTCAGTTAATTAACACAAACCCAAAACAAACCAGAGCCGCCTCACAGAGAGATGCCCTTGAACTGCCGGGGCATGAAATTTTACATCGCCTCCAGACTAAAGCCTCGTGATGGAATCCACCATTTGCTGTTATGACAGGAAGCAAATGAGAACGTGCTCCAGGATATGGGGAAAAAGCCCGAGAGTGTGTAATTAAAAAAGGTAAGAATTTAAATATTGTGAGAAAGGATCAGAGTAAATGACCTCTTTAATAACAGCGCAGGTGATTTATGTGTTAACTCGAGGGGGAAAGTAAGAGGGAGAAAACAAAAAGGTTTCTGTAATTCACTTGACATTTTTTATTTTTAAAGCAACATGCAGCTTTGCGTGCAAGTTCCTACCTCACATGAGCTAAAGTTCACTTTACTCAGATTCAAATCAACTAATTCACATTCATAGCTCACATTGTGAATATTGAACCAAGTTCACAGTCCAAAAAATTAACCAGTTTACATTCATGTTTTACCTTTTTTTTTTTTTTTTAATAAAATAAAATCTTCTAATTATCATTCACTCGAATATTTCCAAAGACTGATCGGATGCTTCAACTCAATGGTTTGCTTCAAATTAGTTGCAGATGTGGATGATGTTCAGACTTGTTTTTTGAGACCTGGCAGGTACAATTTGCATATAAATGTAAGATTTTTTCCCCCCGTTAGAATCTGTAACTTACTAATGTTCATGAAAATCCCTCAATTATCCATATGAACTGGCTTCAGTAGCTGCACGGTCTGAATTGCCAGCTGTGGTGACATGCTGAATGCCATAAAAAGAGGGTTGTTAACTGATGCAGGTGTAAAATGGGAGCCAGAGCCGTCAGCTATCAGGCTGCTCTTCTGTGGAACCATCTTTCAGCACATCTGTTTGTCCTGGAAGAGGATCCCTACTCAGCTGCTCTTCCTAAGGTTTCTACCTTTTTTTTTTGTTCACGGGGGCTTTTTGGGGGAGTTTTTCCTTCTCCGCTGTGAGGGTTTAAGGACAGAGGGATGTCTTAGGCTGTAAAGTCCTCTGAGGCAAATTGTGATTTGTGATAATGGGCTTTATATAAGAAAATGAAATGAATTCATTTGAACTGAAAAACGCTCAGGTTAAGGGTCATAAGAAGTTGCAAACTGATGCGTTCAGTCCACTGGTCGCCAAGAATATGAGCGCGTTCAATGCACAAAACTGGTAACATGCATGTTTGTGTTTTTCAACATGCAAATTCAATGCTCAGTATTTGCAACAGTTTGTCAAACTGTTGTCAAACACTTTTCTTGTGCTGCATTCAGATGCCCTTCACAAGCATTTAAACCTCCAAAACATGAACAAATTGGTGTGATTTCTCTTAAAAACATGAAGGAAAATGCAATCAGTAATTTAGTAAGAAATGTCCTGCAAAGTGCATCAAATTTTCAAAAATGTGAAGAATGACAAAAAGAAAGAGAACGTTAGATCAAAAAAATAGAGGAATAGTTATAATTATCATGATTACACATTAACCATTATGTCACAGATATTAAATATTAAAAATCTTATCAACTTTTTTTGAGGTCATATCCTTGTTTATTTTCATATCTCCATATTTTTACTTTTTACTATTTTACTTTTCTTGTAACTTTTTACCAATGTCTTGCTAATTTCTTTAGGGTCATTTCTTGTTAAGTTGCTCATAGCCAGTTTTCTTAAGTTTCAAATGGTTAAGTGCTAAACACTCCATCATGTTTCCCAGCTTGCTACTAACTGTGTCTGTTTCCAGTTTTGGGCTTGGTAGTGTACAATGGGACAGCAGCTGCCTGGCTGAACCAAAACTTTGCAGATTGTAAAACTAGTGGAGAAAGTATTCCAGTACGGTCTGATACCACTAAAAGACTCCCTGCTGGCACACAGTAACACAAAGCAGGGACAACAGCTGCCTGCCTAAACCAGTTCACAAAGTTGGAAAGATACTCAGAGATTCAAACTTCTCAGATCATAACTCACTGGCAAAACATTTTTTTTTCCAACTGTTGTTAGGCAGCGAGACAATGAGCTACAACTTAATTTTCAGAGCTGGACAACAGTGTTGCTCTCAGTATACAGTCTACAAGTGAGACGAGTGTGCGGGGATCTTTATATACTGCACCGAAAAAAAAGACACTTCAAAGACATTCAATAACTTGACTCGACTATAAAATCACTTCACACGTCAATGCTCTCCTGTTGGTAATTCTACAATACCTAGTTTGGGAAACAGGCTTTTGTATAATTTCGGTTGATTTTTATCTAGGAAAAAAATGTTAAATAACTTTACTAATAACTAGTAGTTTTCTTCAAATTTTAAAACGAACGAAACATTATGATTTTGAAAGTTTTGTCAACGTTAATTTATTTTGTAGCACTTACACTGTTTAAATATATCGTTTGCAATACATGATATCAAGTGTTTCTCATTTCTTTCTACAGCATACAGGTGTTAAAAACTGAATGTGTGTTCAGGGATGCATGAAGCTGGAGGCGGGAGGAGAACAATATGAAGCGATAAAGGTTGGGGGAGTATTACTGGCAAGACTTTCAATCTGCTCTTACCTCTGTGTAAAACTGTAAAGCCGTGAGAAACTCAAGAGTCGGGTTTGTCACAACACAACACTGTCACAACACTTCACATTACACGTTATTAGATCCATGGCCAACCCATAAATATTTAGAAGTGCTGATTTAATCATACTGTAGTTGCCGTATGCAGAAAAGGTTGCTATTATCCTTTGCACTATTCACTATTTTCTCTCATTTTAGGATAGCCCTCAGTAGCTTTATCAATCTTATCTTCTCCAGAGCGCTTTGATCGAAGTGCTTTTGAAAAGTTCTGGCAAGCCCAGGCTGGCGAGGTTTTGAGGGAAATACCAAGCCCAATTGCAAAAGGTCACAGACATCAGGTGGGTCTCTCCGAGAGAGCCGAGCCCTTATTATAGGCACTGACCTGTGAAATATCACATAGCCTGTGAGCATGCTCAGCAAAATGATGCAATTTGAGAGGATGTCACTCCTCACCCACAGGTGACCCCATCTTGGCACAGCGGGAGAGGACTCTGCAGCCAGGGAGCGATAATGCAGAGCTATCTCCTCTTTCTCTCTCTCTGTCTCTCCAATGTCCCCTGCATTTAGGCGAGGGAATCCCCTCCAACAATGACGGCCATCTCAAAAGAGAGATGGTGCAAATCCACTGATGGGAGTGGGGGTGTGTTTTACTTCTTTTCCTAACCTTCATGTTTTAATTCCCTTTGGTTATTAAACTTCTGGTTAAAGTTGCCCAATGGCAAAAAAAATCACCTTTATTATCACTAATTACATGCATTCACACAGCCCTTTTAACAAACGGAAGAGACAGAGAACTATAACACAAACTCAAGTCTAAAAATGGGTTTTTAACATAGAATACCTGGTCATAATTACTTGTGAAAATTTGAGGTTGTGTGTTAATATTTCTGATAGTTTTATATACTTATTCTGCTGAATGACTAAATTCAATATACATTAGAGCTGCACCTAGCGGTTATTTTTTTTGTTGTCATTTAATCGCACATGTGACTATTTTTTGTGGGTGTGCAAGTTAAAATACCGCGTTGTTGCATTCATGTGAGTGCATGATGTGTTCACTAAAGTTTCTACTGTGAAAGAGTAACAGCTTACTCATAAATGGGTCTTTTGCTGATAAAATATGCATCGGCCAAAACGCTTTACACATATCTAGTGCAAAAAATGTCTGTGTTGTCACTGCAGTGCATTTTTTATAAACTGTAGTCATCTGCTCGCATATCTGTCCACATCCAGGCGTCATCTCACTCCTTCCACTCCCAGTGACTACTCTATCAGCAGGATGTTAAGTAGAAAGAGCATGTGTTTTTGCAAATGCAGTGTAAAAGACCGGGACTTTAGTACAACTTTAGTAATATCTGCTGCTGTTTTACATTCGTCAACTTGCATCTTCACAAGAGAAGCTCTAGTCACTTAGCCCCTATGTGGCACAGCACCCTTCAATAACAATAATATTAATAACTTAGATTTATATAATGCCTTACAAGAAACCCAGAAAGCCTTCAGTGTTGCTGGGCTATATTTGTAATGTGTAACCAATCAGATAGTTCTGCAGGCGGGACACTTAGCAAGCCTATAGAGTGGTAACTAAAGACAGTGAGAGGTGGCTGCATCAGAGCCAAAGTTGCACATTTTTTGGCTATCAAAGAAAACAGCACTAGTGCTTCCAGTGGATTTTTTTTTTCCTGAAGCCCTGTTATATATGTGCTATGTGCTTTATAATGGCTCGAATACAAGTCGCTGAATACTGCCACTTTAGTATTGTGAATTATTGACAGAACCTTGATAGCATCTCGAGGGGTTTTGTCCTTAACTCGAAACAGGTCGTTGGAAGAGATTTTATAGCTGTTGTAACCAGGAAAGTACACATGACTAGCAAAAATACCATTATGTATAAAATTAGTGAAGCGCCCCTTTAACTTCTTGATCCGTTCTGGACTACTCATTATGTTCAAGACCTAAAGCAACTAGAGCTGCACAAAACCCTCCCCACTAGTTATCTAAACTGTTACCTAATACTTCATAATCACTGTCATTTCCAGTGACACTAATTTCAGGCAGTTATCCTCATAATGAACATTTCTTCATACCAAACATCATTACAACTGTAATCAGCATGTTAATAGGGGACGAAGAAGAGTGGAGAGAATGCTCTTTTTTTTTTCATCTGATCAGCGTTAATTTGCTGAAGGCTGGAATAAGACCAATTAAATCAAAATAATTAGACTCAAACGCCTGATCATTTGGTGCGAAAATTTGCCTTAATGAAATAGGGCAAACTGACTGCGACTACAGTAATGTTCCCTGGAGGATTATATTTAGAAAAAGTCAGACAGTTACAACAGTATGTGTATTGGTGGTATGATGTTATCATCCATAAGTCCATTGAGAGGGAGTCATTCATTCTCAGATGCTGATTGAACAGTTTCAAAGCACAGACTGCATAATGATTGTAGCTTACATTGTAAAATGTACAAGAACTCCACAAGACTAGAGCTCTCAAATCACATGCTAATGTAATGCAAATATACAATGACAACTGTCCGTTGTGTAAGTATTTGGACAGTTACATCATTTATGAAGCAAAGACAGTGAGTCAGTTGTCAGACAGACAAGTCCACTGATTCTCTAACATGCGCTGTTGCTAAGTGAAGCTAAGTAGCCAAATCAGCCTCCAACCCTTGCAACCAGTTTTAATAAACGTAAATGAATCTGTCATATCATTTACTGCATGTAGAGCCAATGGAAATCTCTGTGTCAACGTCAATGATGCTAACAGGCTGTTTGTACACGACGTCACGTCACCCCAAAGAACTGCAGATGGGGGGCAGGGCGTGATTTCTGCATGGAGAAGTGCCGTAAAAATGGCAAAGATTTTTGCTGTTTATGGCTGTGCAAACCGGTCCCAAAAGCAGTGACACACAAAGGCAAAAAGTTTTAAAAAACTTACAGAGAAAAAGCGTCAGACATGGATTAAAAACCTTTGTCTGAAGCCTGGAGGAGCAAAGTCAGACAACGCTTGTGTATGACTAATTTTTGTTTTGTTAAGCCGCTACCCACATTTTCAGCGATGTTTCTGAACACCTCTGAGAATGGTTGACCTAAAACAACGAGGTAGAAAATAGTATCTACAGTTAGCCAGCCAGCACATTGCATGATGCTACTGCTGCAGTTACTTAAGAGTTAATATAGCGATATAAAAAGACAGTGTTTCTCATGCAAACATAATCACCCACCAAAAAACAAGACAGTGGTCATTCTATGCTGCATTCGATCTGGTGTCAATGACCCAGTCACACACGAAATAGTTATAATCCTCGAGACTCTTGTACGCCTTCATTTGGCGAGCCATGTAGTAAAGGAGGTCCACAGGACATCTGTGATATAGACTGCCTCCACGCTCTTTTCCGTGAAGTGTGAGGATCATATCCGATGTGTCTAGAAATTTTCTGATGCCTGCATGCAGGTCCACCTGAGGCTTTAGCATATTGGCTTTTAGTGTTCTTCACTTCTTGGCCCGCATCTGACTTTCCCATGTCACTGGGATGATGTGACTGAAAACAAGCTATAGGAGGACAGTAGAAGCTGATTCATTAAAGTATAGCTTAACTTTCTGTTGACAAAAAAAAAGAAGTTTCCCAAACAATCACAAGCCCTAAAACATTTTTTTCCACCCACCAACAAACAAGTAGCCAAATTGGGCTGAAACTGTCTCATCTGACAACACTGCTCACTGTACATGCTCTTCTCACTGCATCGTAAAGTAAATCCAATGCACCCTTTGCAACGTGGCGGGATGCCCACACGTTACCAGACAGCCATACTTTACCACAGACACAGGATGTAAGCTGAAAATACTCCATGTTACTCAGACAGCATAGAGCAAATTCAATACAAGTTTCATATCAGTTTTCTGATTTTATTAATTTTGAACAGTTCAGTACAAAGATAACCCTAACCCTTACCCCATACAGAGAGGCTACCACAGCTGCTGCCGCGAGTTTGATCCCGGCCTTGGCCCTTTGCTGCATGTCCTCCCCTCTCTCTCCCCCTTTCACGTTTCATATTTTGACAGTCACAAACAGTGATTGACAGGTGTGTTAGCGACTCCTTGGCTCTGATTGGTTGTTTGCCAACAGCCGCAGGAGATTCTAGCAAATGCGACTAGAAGCAATACAAGGAGGACAAATAACATGATTTTTCAAAGACTATTGGTCCCAAGTATTATTGTGTGGATAAAGTAACAGTTTCAGCTAATATGGCATAACATTATTTATTTTAATAAAAGTTACCAGCTGAAGCTTTAATGCACCATTGAAGATACATTATCACTATGTAGTTTAAATTAAAGATTGCATCACATTCAAAAGAGCCACTTTTTCAGTTCACTGGAGTTTTTTTCTGGCTCAAACTGAACCCATTCAGCACAGACTAGGTCTAAATAAGCTTTGTTTTGTAATGTTTTGCCAAGATATTACAGCTAATATCTTAGTTAGCAGCTGTCTGCAGGTGTAGCATCATGATTGTTTCTGTGGTTTTTGTTGCCTTTTAACTGTTTTTTTTTTTTTTATCAGGAACTAACATACTGTTTATCACTGCTGAGCTGAAAATGGTGCTTTCTGTCTCCAGTGAGGGGAGCTCCAATGCTAAAAGCCACTGACTCTGTCAGTGACAACGAGGACTCAGTATACACAGCTAAGTTTAAGGATGCTGTTTGTTACCATACTGAATGTCTCTGATAACTTAGTCGTACTTATAACAGCAACACAATATGACTCATATTTGTTACAAAACAAACTAAGAAAAAAGGACTGGACTTTCGTTTATGTGTGTTGGAAGGGTACAAAAAAAAGAAAAAAAGATTAACATCAGCTCATCATCAAGCTTTCCAGTTCAGTGATCCAGTAACACACTGTGAGCACAACTTCAATAAACACACTGCAAGAAAATCACAAAACAACTGCTGCACAGCTTGTTTTGCAAAAAAAGTACAAGTATAGAATATGTCAAATTCATACAAGGCTAGGAGGAAAATACAACCTGACTTTGTTGTTGGCATTAATTTACCCACGTCTGAATACCTGCAAATGAGTACAGGGCTTGTCATATTTGATAAATTTTCATCTACGGAGGGACAATACTCCAGAGGCCAGATGAGAGAGGCTGAACAACTTTGAAGAAGAATTGTTTTGCTGAGTTGATTTATCGTCAACAATGAATAGCTCGCCTGCATTTCTTTCCCCCCTTTACCACGCACAAATGACGGGCCCTTTGATTATTAAATTATGCATAGACTGACTGATCAGCTTTCATTGTTTAAGGTCAGGATGTTCATTAAAACTGACAGACTGACTGGGCAATACTTTGAGGTGTTGCCACCGCCTTGACCTTTGCAAAAAGGCAGCGTTAGACGTGCCATTTGGGACGTCTTCCCGTGAAGTGATAAACATTCTCTCCAACTGCTCCTCTTCAAACCCTATCAGAGCTGTGATCTCAATTAGCAAGCAACAGAGAGACGAATCACAGACCACAGCTGACATGAGACAGCCAGGTTTCTCTGCGCCGTCAGAGTTGAGCTGATTCAAGAAAAAGGCTGCTTCGATAAATAGTTAGCCTTTTATCTTTCTCTTTTTTTTTTTAGTCCTCTGTCAATGTTGCTTCCTTCAACTTCCTCTGCTTCTAACACTCCTGTCATACATACACAACCCTGCATTTCCTCAGACACTGACACACTGGAAAGTCAAACCTAGATGGACAGCTGCTCCCCTCACTGTAGGTTTGTGGGTGAGTGACAGGGCTGGGAGTGCTGCCAATAACGCTGATCTTCAACCACAGTGATGTCCCTGTTCTCACGCCATGGATAAATTACTTCACCTGATTACGCCTTCCCTACAGAGTTAAACTGTCATGGTGCATTTAACTCTGATGACAGCGCGAGGGTTTATGTGAGTCCAATCATCGCTTATTTGTGTGCAAAAATATTCCGTGGAGCCGAGGATAATACTCAGACATCCTGTTGAGGTTGTTGCCTTAAATGTACTTTGCTGAAAGCTGCAAATAGTTCGTGTAGGTACCCGTTCAGTGGGAGTTCGAAAAACTTTAGTGTTATGACGCTGGCATTGCCCTGACCTGAATTTGAACTTAGTCCATTCATTTAGTATTTTTGTGCCTTATGTAACTAGTTTAAGGCGCAGTGTGT
Source organism: Plectropomus leopardus (assembly GCF_026936395.1). NCBI lineage: Eukaryota > Metazoa > Chordata > Actinopteri > Perciformes > Serranidae > Plectropomus > Plectropomus leopardus. The sequence continues at coordinate 28,978,463 of NC_142178.1, forward strand.
AGGATTTAGTGGCATCTAGTGGTGAAGACTGCAGACTAGCTGAAACTTCTCCCAATTAAGATTCATACTGTGTTTAATTGTTAAGGAGGTTTTCACCAAGAGCCACATTATTCATGGTCTCTTCCTTACGGTGGCCCTGTGGGTCAAAACAGTACAACATTTCAGAAAACGCTACAACATTTCTCAAAACAACATTTCCGCTACAACATTTCATGGTGTTATGAGGAATGCTGTTGTGTTTTGGGAAATGTTATTTTGTTTTTTCAAATGTTGTAGTGTTTTGGGAAATGTTACTTTGTTCTCTGAAATGTTGTGTTTAGGGAAGTGTTGTTATGTTTCGGGAAATGTTGTAATGTAACTTTACCCAAGCCCCCTGGCATGAAGCACAGCTTTGAAGCAATTTTGCATAGTGCAACTTTCTTGTTCATTACAAGATGCACATTGGCCCAAAAACAATTTGTTTGTCTTGCACAATCATTGTAAAAGAAGCCACTATAAAACAAATTCATTCTTTGACTGCCAAAAATGAAAACACAGTAATTACTATCAGAATTTTTTGTCGCCTGTGAAGGAAGCTCCGAGGCTAAAACCAACTGACTATGTCATTGACACTCATAACTCAATGACGAAAAAGCCTTTTCTGTTCTAAGAACTTGATCCATTTGGTCAAATATCATTTGGAAAGTCTGGAGGAGTTGTATGATTAAATGATTTAATATCCCATTTGCATTTGCAGGCAGCCAACAGTAAGACAGCCGGCTCAGTTGGAGGAGGACTCCACTGCACATGCTGTATGGGCACAAAAACACAGAAGCCTGTGGAGGCTTTTTGGTCTGAGCAACTTTGACAGAATACAGCGCCATCTTTGAATGTATCCAGTTCCCAAAAACACATATCAGTGCTGTTTGTTGCCACAGATCTCTCCACCCCAATCCTTTTTAATGTGACGAGTTTTGAGTAAGGATGAGCAAATCCATCATTAACTTTACCCGTGCAAGTAACTAAATGATCTGTAGTATCTATAATGATCAGAGTGCGAGCATACTGTTGTCACGGTGAAAGTAAAACTTCACTGTTAATTGTGCTGGATCTAAAAGTCTCCATTCACTCACTCTGCTTCTCTTCTCATCCATCGATCCAATCAGCTTTGAATGGATCAACTGATCAATCATGCGCAACAAAACTCAAACGCATGATGAATTTCATCTGCTCTGCATTCACAGACCCACAAAAACATCAGAATTTACAGATGGGACGCAGAATGATTAATAAAAGGGACACAAACACACACGATTAAACACTTTTCCACCAAACATAACTGTATAAGCACTTCCTACGAGAGGACAATTCCTCTTGTTTCTCACTGAATTTGGCCACATATCGACTTAATCAAAGATTGTAGGCACAACACCCATCTTTGGTCACTTTCAAACATTTTTTTGCTTTTATTTTGAAAGCAAAACAGTCATGCTAAATGTTGTGCCCTTATTGACACTGAAAATAAATACTACCATTCTCCTACAAAAGCTAAACATTAGTGGGCTGTAATCACTTTTTAAATGAGGTTTTAGAAAATTTGTAAACCTTTACATTCAAAATCTAATAAGGTAGCTATAAAATATGTCCAGCAAATTAGCAACTACAATGAAAAACACATAATTCCCCATGGTTACTGTTGAAGGAGACATTGGATGAGATAATGCAGTTTGATAACCAGATCTTGGCTTTTAATAAATACATCAGTTTATTCCAGCTCCATTCAGATGATTTTCACCTCTCCTTTAGGCCACATTATGTCCTCTCTCTCTCTGCCATCTGTGGTGGCTGTGATGATGGGGGGCATGTCTGGGGGTGTTTATGCAACAAGGGCTATAGGGATCGTCAAAATGAACAGATTTTGACTACAAATACTGTGGGACTCTATTTTCCAAAGTTTACTTAGTTGTATAACACGAAAACATGAGAGAAAAGGTAGTCAGAGTTTGCAAAGACAGAGACAGTTTAGAAATGCAGGTAGCAGACACTTTTTTTTCAAAACAATCATTTCATTATTAAAGAAGTGTACCCAGACCGTTTTATTATCCTCAGTGTCTGCAGCTAAAGCAGCTGTGTTCTGTCTCACCGCAGAATATCAGGGGACTGCATTTTCTTTGCACTTATTCAAATACCAAAACACTACGCTGTTTTCGCCTCAGGGTCCAAATTACACAGTAGCTGTCTAAATGTCAAAAATGGCTAGCAGTCACTTTGGCACAGCTTATCATTGTCAAACTACCGCTTCAAGCTGGGCAGAGTGAGAAACTTGAGAAGTGCAAATGTTTCGTGCTTTAGAGGACTGTCATCTCAAAAATCTCAAAGAGAAAAAAAAGTTGTTCAGATGGAATATTGCTCCTATCTCAGGCAAACAGAGCGGTTGGGGTTTGAACCAGTAATTGCATACTCAAGTACATAGCAGCATCATTGGAGAGGGCAAGTAAAAAGGAAATTTGAACTGGGATGGGATTCAATGTTTTTGAGTAGTAAACAAACAAGTCACTCATACTCTATTTTTCTCCAAAAAACTGCAGTACATCTGTCTCCTAGCTTTCTGTCTTAGATTTTCTTTCACTTATGGTTACTTTTAATCCTTTTAAAGACATCCAGTTACGGTGTGGGCATTGCCTCACAGTAAAATGTAATGCTGTTGACACAGAATTGACTGTTTGCTAGTTTGGCAGACATGCTAACAATGGCAGCTTATGTTAGAGCAGATAAACATACAATTTCATCAATTCCTTATGCTTTTGCTCTTGTGTTACTGGTTTTGGAAAAGCTAGAAAAAAAGACACTACCTCCAGTGTATTGCTCAAAAACCTGATTCACAGTAGGGTGCTTGACACTTGATAAGTGTTGCATGAGCCAATTTCTAACCCGATTTTGGAGCCACACAATTCATTTCAGAGTCTGACTGAATTCCAGCTTTTTCTTGCTAACTTGTGTGTGAGTGTGTGTAAAAGGGAGAGAGACAAAGAAGAGGAACAAGAGAGAGAGGGGGAATCACAACTAGGACTGCCTCGTTTTTGTAGAAATGGGATTTTAAGCCCTTTTGGGGATGTCTGTCTCTACATATATGAACTGTACCCTCCCCTAGCAAACACACTCCTTCCTTCCCTCAAAGAATTTTTACTAACAATTAAAGCCAGAACAGAGACAAATGGGCCATTTTCTTTTCTGTCTTCCTTTAAACACATACAGCGTGAATACTTAGGTGGTGGCTTGACAATCTGACCACACAGTGTGAGCACATAAATCGTAACCTTGAGCTAGATATCCCAGACAGTTTGCTCGTACAGTGGGCTTTGGCAGCAGTTCAAAAGCAGGCTCAAATCTTCATGGTAACCAGAGAACTTTCTCGATTTTTACAGTCCAAGTCTATTTCTGTCGTGTTCAGCGAAGCATAATCTGCACCGCTGCATAATCTGCAGCTGTGCTGAATAACAAAAATATCTCACTGTATATGCGTTTTTAACTTATTTACCGTATATTCATTGATTGACCAGCTCCCAGTCTGTCTGTGAGCAGCAGATTTCCCTCACTCACTATGGTGGTCTGACCTGACATAAAAAATATTTTAGTTCAGTAAATGTCTGCTGTCAGTCAGCCAGATGAAGGCAGTTTGACCAGCTGCTGTCCTCTCAGCTCCCCAGGAGCTACTGCTGACAGACGGCTGCCTCTGTGAACATGTGATCTCTAAATGCAGGTTGCAGTTGGTTTGGATTGAAAACAGCTATTTCCATGAAAAAGTTACTAACACTACCCAATAACAGTATGCAACAAAATATGGCATTGTCCAGGATATTACAGAAATTCTCCTGGTGCATGACATGAAAGGAAAGTGCTGAGTGACGCATTTTTCTGTAAAAAACACATCATTTCTATTCATCGAAAGGGTCAAGCACCCAACGACAAATAAGGCTTTACTCCAGAAATCCACTGTTTGACAGATACACCAGCTAACAACTGGGGGAAAAAAACTCTCTATAAACATAAATAAATGTTAAAAATGTTCTTTTTTGTAAACATATCACATTACATTACATTTTCATAAAAAATGGTCTGTAATCTCAGGCCTCAATAACATGTTCTGAATGTTGCTTTGCGAATGTTGTTCCTTTGTTCTCATGTAACATTATGGGAACATTTTATAAAAGAACATTCTATGACCTGCAACCTTTCAACATCCCCAAAACATCCTCAGAGTGTTGCAGTTAAAACGTTACATCTCAGTCAGCATTTAACCTTATAGGGACATTATTTGAAATGATAAACATCCTTAAAGCGTTCTTTGAACAATAGATCAAAATGTTTTCTTTATAACATTAGCATTAAGCTTTGTGAATTGACAATCACTGTTCGGGGGGTTTGGTGAATGGTCAGTTACCAGTGAGGACCCAATTCCCTTAAACAGTACACTGATAATCTGGGAAAAACTCTGATCAAAAATCAAAATCTTATCCAGAGGGGACGTTGTCATGTGAGTGGCATCATCCTAAAACTCAGACAAAGAAGTAACTGTATTCATGTTACACAATCCACAATTTGTTAATGAGTTTCACGCAGCTGATCGGGAATGTGTTGCCCATCCCTTTTATCAGTGTGTTTTTACACTTTATAACACTCATGCTGTTTCAGCAGTGTGTGTGTGCATGTCTATGCGTGTTTATTTTATTCCCAGGGAGGAGTGAGGAAGGAAAATATATCAGATAATATGCCAGAACAAGAGCATGGCAAACAGCATCCTCTACACTGAGTGCCCTGTCTGACCATGCATGACACCAGAACACACTGTTCACAGCACAAGGGGGGCGGATAAGAAAAAGACACGAGGTGAGCAGACAGGTGGGAAAAGACACTGATGCTTCAAAGTTGTACCAGAAAATGAGCAGGAAAAGCAGAGATGACGAAGTCCTGGCATTTGTTTTAAAGGTGTACCACAGAGGGCCAAGTCTGATGCTGTTTGCTGTCAGTCAGCAGACATTATATTAAACTGACTGGTCAATTAGCAGAAACACCCAGCTAATCACAGGATCATTGTGGATCAAGGCTAATGCTGCCCTTTGACACCAGAGCAGCATTACAGGAGTCAAACACATCTATGTGTAAATAATTTATGAAAAAGATTCTCCTTTGTACTCACCTCCAAAGAGTGCTCTCAGTGACGCTGCCAATATGAAAGTCGTACAGCTTGGTTAGAATCAGGATCACCTGCAAAGAGAGGGAATTTTTACCATTACAATCAGCGTGTAACACTTAAGTTTATTTTAGTTTAGTTTATTTGATATGGACATCAAAGTAGTATTAGAAATGTACGCTTATGAACAAGAAATAGATAAACTGTGTTAAGTGTTTGTAGCGAAATGCTATTGTGCAACACCTGTCCATCAGAAGCTTTTTAAGAAGTTAGAATAATTTTTTTAAAAAAAGAAAAGAAGAAGTAAATAAACACACACCCCAATAAAATCAGTAAATCCATACACAAATAAACACATAACATACAATCCAAACTAGGGCTGCAAATTGTAAACACTTAATCAAGCATGTTAAAATTAACGATCGATTAGTCCTGCTTTAAAAAAACAACATAAAGCGTTGCATAAAAAATACCAAATGCGTTTTTTCCTCAATCAAAGTTTTATTTCCAAAGAAACAGTATGCATATATGCTAAAAAAAAATCACCCCTGCTAACATACAGACTAAATGGAAAGCTGCAAAATAAGAAGAGAAACAGAAACATATCTCAGACTCACAGGGTCCCGATTTCTGTCTATTTGTTATTGTTGGAGAAAATTAGCATGTCCACATGGCTGGGTGTGAGACGGAGCGCAGCCGGCTGAAAACACCGCTCAGATGGTCCCGATGTCACAGGTATGCAGACGCACTGACGTGCCAGCTTTGCCAGTCTGGGGAATCTCCCCGCGTCTGTCGGCTTAGTATCCAAGGTTGGGGTAATGTCCCGTAAAAAGTCCTCAACCTCCGTGTCCATGCTGCCAGTGGTTGGACTTAGACCACAGCAGCACAGCTGCAGCTCCCATCGCTGTCGCATCATCGTGATCGCCACATCCAACATCCCCACCAGCTCAACCTGCTTAGCTTTTCCATCCAGTCGCTGTGCAGGTGTTAAAAACCCCAGATCCTTGTGACCAGGGTCCAGCATCGTTGCGACCATCGGGAGGGAGGACATAACCTGGTCAAACTGGATCTGTGTAAATTTATAAGCGGATTATTCTTGAATTCCACCACTCACGGTCAGTCTTCCTCTTTCCTCAGGAGATATCCACTGATGAGGCTAAATGTGGTGGAGTTAGTGCTGCTGATGGAGACCTCCGACGCCGCTGACATTGCATGCTTCCGCGTGGCTAAAACCGGAGCTGCATCCTCCATTAGCCTCCCGTAACTCCTCTGGCAGCTCCTGTGTGTTGGCGGTGTGCAGCTTGGTGACGGTCCGGTCTGACAGGACGGCTACCACAGTCCACCTGTGCTGCACGAGTCTGCCGTACACGTCACTGACGGGATTACGCCGTTGTCACGTCTGTTGTCAACGCAACCTTGCTAACGGTGCTAGCTAGCTAGCAGCTCAGACTTCGCCTCCGTCATGGGATATTGTATGCCGGTTCAAGCAGATGCATCATTATCCGAAAGCCTTGGCCTCCACCATAATTATGTCTTTCTCCATAACCGCTAGATTGACTGGGTTATTTTTTTCCGCCCGCTGTGCGCTGCATCTCTTCCGTGCTAACACCGATGGTGTGTTGCTGTTGTTTAGAGGATGGCATGAATATTACTGAAGTGTTAACGCATCTTTGTCGTCGCCGTGTTGTATTTGAACACAGCTTCGCAGTGTTTACAGATGGCATTTTCCTCCTTTAGGTCGAAATGGTCCCACACAGTGCTTCGCCGTGCCCGCTTCATTTTCCAACATCACGTCCGCGCTCTGCTTCCTGACATCCAGATGACCTCCCTGTCACGAAATAGTTACACAGCGCCCTCTGGTTGGGAATGCGAGTCACTGACACATGCTTTGACATACTTACTTCTACTGAGAGCTAAAACGTAACGTGCTGCATTTTCAATTTAGTTGGTAAAAATTCCCATTGTTTTGCTTCAGAAGACTGATTGCCCAATGTGGTTTTGCCTATGCAATGCAACAGTTGCAATTTAACCATCCGTGACTAAGGACCATGCTGCTTCATCTCACTTTGTGCATTTGTTGACATCAAGGTAAGGGGCTGTTTCATCCCAACATGACATAATCTCACCATGTGCATTTGTTGACAACACCATAACAGCATCCTGGAGCGAAAACAGCTGATGCAGAAGGATACCTAAAATGTCTTACGGACACGGAAGGTCCCGGCAGAGCAGCACCATGTGACGAGTTGGGATGAGAACGTGTTGGAATATCACATTTGTTCAATTGCTCTTCATCAGCCTGGTCTAATGCTAGAATTCAGGCTTTCCCTCAAGTGAGGGAGTTTAAGTACTGCAGGGTCTTGAGGATAAGATGAGGCAACATCAGCACCTGAGTTTGTGCTGCATCATGGGGATGCTATATTGAACCGATGTTGAGCACAAAGAGCTGAACCTGAAGCTCTGGATACCAGCTGACCTACTTTCAAACTTTTACCTTTCCAACCTGCACCTAGTGTCATGAGCTTTGGGAGATGACTGTAAGAATAAGATCAGGCATACAAGCAGCTGAGAGTTTTTTTTTTTACAGGGCTCACCCTTACAGCAATAGTGTGACATTTTGGGAAATATGCTTATTCAGATGAGAAGTTCAATACTCTCATTTCTGTACACTTAATACGATGCCACAGTCAGCAGCTGGTTAGTTTAGCTTAGCAGAAGGAAGAAACTCCAGACTTGGCTCTGTCTCAAGGTAAAAACTCCCCCTACCACCACCTCTAAATCGCACTAATTAATAGGTTACATTAAGTTTGTTTAGATCCTACAATAGCCACCTCCTGAAGTCTTGTCCTCACTGTGACGTTGCCAGGCAACCAGCAGGGAGTAACTATGCCCTGCCAAGACAAAGTCTGGCACGCAACTTCTGAGCAAAAAGGTGAATTAGCGTATTCCCCAACGCTTCAAACAATTCATTTAAAGGCAAGGGAAGAGTGCAGACATTTGGAAGAAGTTTTTTAAGCATTTGATCAGGACACCTCCCTGTGAAGATATTCCTTGCACAGCCACCTGAGAGGAAACCCCTGGGCAGACCCAGAACATGCTGGACTGATTACATATCCTGTCTGGCCTCAGATCCCCCAGGAAGGGCTGGAGGACGTGGCTATAGAGAAGGACATCCTTCTGATCACTAACTCAGTCTGCTGCTGCCGCTGAGCCACCCAGACCTGGATAGGCTGTGGAAATGAATGGAGGCTCTTCCTTTTTAAGTGTGGTGCTCTCTATATAGAATACTTTATTATATGCATTACTAATCATAATATTATACTATAAACATTGCAATCCAATAAAACCCTCAAAAAGGGAAAAATGTCCCTTTCAAACGTAAAGCTTCCTAAATCTGAAACTGTAATTAGTACGTTGCTGTTCATGCAAACAAAACTTTCCGTTCAGCTGCTTCACAGTAAAAACATTGTAGGAACTGCAGATTATTTAACAGGGTGAGTATTTATTGTACATTGTGAAGTTGCTGTGATTGTACATTTGGACATTTTAGCTTCTTTTTTTTTTTTGCCAGACCATTTTTACATTTGAACTGTCAGCCTTGTTTTCTAGTTTAGCTGAACACTCATAATCAAGTGCAACAAAAATAAAACAATTAGTTGTCGTCTCTATTTCAAACAAGAAGTACGGATTTCTTAAAGCATTCTACAAAATAATGAATTGCATTGAGCTTGGCAACTCTTAAGAAAAAAAAAACTTTTTTATAGTTCGGGAAAAAACACATTCCTCTGTCTTGTTGTTCTTGTAATGGCCTTACTGCACGTGAACAAAAACAACCAATCAGAGCCAAGTCTCCGGGGTGCCGGGTAGCTTAACTGGTGGGGTGGGCTCCATGCACAGAGGCTTTGTCCTCACTGCAGCGCCCCCCTCCTGATTCACATTTGATCAGCGTTGCCTAATTTGACAGTTTGACATGATTGACAACTGCATTAGAGACTCCTCCGCTCTGATTGGTTGATTTTGGTGCGATGAGGTCGATTCTAGCGAATGTCATAACAAGCAATAGAAGGGGGAAGATGACTTTTGTCTCATGAACTTCTTTCAGACAATACTGACAGTTTTGGCAAATATGACACAAAGTTGTTTTCATAAAAGTTACCAATTATAGCTTTAAAAAGCAAATTTAATTTTCTCCAACACCTGTTTGGAATACAAGGCAGATATTGCTGTGCATAATAGTATTGCATAAATGACGCTGCGTATGCCACTTTGAAATGTAGTTTTTCTCTTGATGGAGCACGCTGCTGTCCTCACCCCTGTGGAAAAGCCTGATCCAACAGTCTCTGTGTTCACAGCTTTGGTCTCTGCTCTTTTGGAGAGATAATCAGCAGGCGGGGCACTTTGATAAGCACTGTGCAAGTCCTCAGAGCAAATAACAAGACATGAAGGCCAAGTCTGCCATGACAGGATCAGTGGTCAGCTGTGATCCTCCACTGTGGAGGGCAACTTTGTTGCACAGAGAGACAGCTGGGGGTGTAAAGTTGTGAGAGAGATGAGAGGTAATACATGAGAGATGAGAGGTAATACGTTTAACTGGGGTGAAAAAAAACAAACAAAAAAAACACTATTTATTACACTTAACCATCTGGTAACATCCATGACTGATATTAGCCTCTGGGTTACAGAATGCAGTCAGAGGTGTGTGAAAAAATTAGTTTAGCAAATGTGAAAACAGGAAAGCGCTCACACGCAATTATTTGGCATTTATCACATACTTGACCTGAGCTCACCGGGGGAAACGTCCTTTTACATAATAGATGTTATTTTCATCCATCAGTCCATGTGTTGTTTGCTGAAATGTTTCCCTTCCCGGCCTAAATGACTGCTGCTCTTCCTCATTAGCATCCACGTCTCTCGTTAGCATTTCCCTGCCTGCAACAATCTTATGCTTGTTTAAAACAAGCCGACAAGCTCGACTTGAGTCACTAGGCTGGGAGGGGATGCGGGAGGTGTGGCTGTGACTCTTCTGACAGACATCAGGGCTAGATGAGAAGAAACTGAATCTGTGTACTGATTGGAAAAGAACCATTGTCCTGGCATCACTGCCCTCTGCAAGAACTCATGTCCTTGTGAAGCTCTGAGGCCTGCAGACTTCCAGGACCTTTCCACCTCTGGCTGAGCCTCACTATCCCCGCAAGCCCTTTAAACAAGCCAGCCGCTCACCAGGGAGCTTCGGATGGTTCTTGTAGGAAGATGTGCCACTTGCCCGAGGGATCCTCCTACTAAGACTGTAAACATATGTTCCAGGCCAAGCAAGATTTGCAGTGCCAGGGAGAGGGCAATGTTGAATAAGATGGAAATTGGAAAATGGATTGTTGCCATGCGAATTCAACACATAGAAGAACTGAATGTATGCGTGTATGTTTGTGTGTTTTGGGTAAATATTTGTTGTAAGTGCATATGTGAATGCCGTGCCACTGTGGAAATGAGGACGTCTCAGAGAGAGAGTGTGCGCTCCTACGGGCTCTGTGCTGTCAGAGATGTGTGGTCTCGTCTGCTCAGGGGGTGACACACACAGACACGAGTAGTCCTCCCATCCCCGCATGACAGCCTGAATTTGAAATTGTACATTGAACAGCCAGGACACCAGCCGAAAAACAGAGAAACTACTTTTGTCCCTTCAAATGCTTCTTAAGAAAATTGTTTAAATGTGTCTCAAAAATATCTTTTCAGCCAACCTTAAAAGCCTTCTTTCAAGAATTTTTAATGCATTAAGCCGCAGACCTGAATGAAAAAGGCTTGGGGATTTCAACAAGCAAATACTCTTACTTGTTTATTTACATTCTCGCTCGCGTCTGTTCATGGCCTTTGTTCTGCAGACAGCGGGAGTAATGGAAGGACAAAACTGCAGCACATTTAAAAAAAAACAAAAAACTATGACAGTGTCTGTATTCCAAGTGCACTCTCCCCCTTCTGAATCCCCAGTTAACTTTATTATTATATTATTCCAATTATTGAATCTGAATGTCAGTCACAGCGCACTTGCATTAGCCTTGTTGCCTCAGCAATTAACCAACTGCGGTGAAAACATATTATTAGCATATCTAAATGTCCTCCTGTCCTCAGAGACTGAGTCAGAGTGCCAAACACTGTTGTGAATATTGCTTCAGCTCAGAGTTTGCTAATGACAGTGTGAATGACTTTCTGAGAACAATGTTTAAGTGCTCTCTTTGCGTAGCAGCAGTTCAATTTTGATCATGACCTAATGAGCGGTCACTCTCGATGTCAGGTAGTCGAAGAGGGCAGCATAGCATATAGGGATGGGCATTTTAAGTAATTTCTAATTTGAGTACTTGCATTAAATTATTATAGAATACTCCACTACAACAACAACAAAATCTAACTATTTAGGAATGTAAATTGGCTAACAACAGAAAGACGTGCAATCTGAAAATCATCTGCTGTCTGTTAGTCTTACCATAAATTCAAAGTTAACCTAAAAAAAATAAGCAAACTCTGTCACAGCACAGGTTGCTAATGCAGATTACTTTTGTCAAATCAAGTTAAGTCACAAAGTTAACAAAGTTTTTTTGCATAAAATCAAACACGTTTAAGGCTGTACACCAGACTGGACCAGCAAAACCAGATATCGACCCAACTCTTTTTCAATAGCTGCTCTTACACTGCACAAAAAACTCAATAAAACCCACTAAAATCTGGCTTTTTAATGTAATGGCACTAATTTTAGCCCCTTAACCGGCGTGATGCAATGATGGGCAATCATTAATTACCATCCATCTCCACCTAAGCAGCGCTCAAACATTGTTTCAAATTAGTCTGCACCGAGATGGAAAGACAGACTGAATAAGTCAGAGATATGTAAAAAGAACACCATAAAGTGTTTACAGGCCTCCATCCATGCTGCTGTCTAATTTTTACAAACCTGTTGTCCAACTTGTCCATGACGTCAAACGTGACACACCAAAAAAAATAAACAAACAAACACACACACAAAAACACTGCTGAAGAGCCATGTACACAGCACAACCCTAGTGGCAATGTAGACACTATGTTAACAGAGGGTCAGTTACACAATTAACAACAAGGAGAAGAAGAAGAAGAAAAATGCACACACAGTGGTACAATGCTAAAAACACTCACCAGCAACACCCAGTGTTTGCTGGCCAATCTGCTGCCACAAATGAGCGTTTTTGTCTTTGCTATGAAAGTAGCAGAGCTAAAAGAGTGGCAATGACATCACCAGCACCTTTCCGAAAAGTTTAGAGATTTTCAACTACAAGCGCTCAGAGTGGCTGCACGCGGCACCTTAACTCTAGGTGGCCACATGTGGCTGCATACACTCTCCTCACAGGGAACAATGAAAAAGTCGGGACTGAGGAATAATTGCTATGTGTACATACTACACAGGCCCGACAGTCCCAACAAATGGCTTGACTCTGTTGTTGAATATGTTAATATCCACTAGTTAACCACAGCTATGTGATGCTAACAGTTGGCCCTGTCGCTGGCTCTTATGACTGTTTGCAGTGCAGAGCTCACACGCCTGCAGCAGTAGTCTCATAATAAATAGAGTGATTGACAGCAATACCTAACAAAGCAATATGCTGCTCACAGATCTACAATGAAATACAATTTTATCCATTTTAAATAGTAAAAAAAAAAGAATGAATGAAAATATGAATCATGTTCATGTGGCAGGGGCGGCAGGTAAATACTACATGTTAAATGAATTGTGCACATTGGACTCGAGTACTAATGCTGACCCCTAATAGGAAAGCCATAAAATTTAAGTTGCTTTCTATGAGCAGCAATATAGGTTAGTTCATGCTGACTGCAAAAGCTAACACAGCACTGACAACCATTGTGGAGACATCCAAGTAAAAGTGCAGTTTTGCAGTGCACAGAATGAAGCACAATGAAGCACAAAAGGAACAAATCACAGTAACACAACATTAATCAAATTTACAAAGTTTCCCCTGTGCCACATTTCTATAATTTTGTTCATTAATCCTGCTTCATAATTCATTTTACTCTATTTAAAAGCTTGAGTGGCATCAAAGAAACTGATCAATGCAAAACAAAAGATTTAAACTTGAATCCAAACTTCTCAAATGCAGCTCGTCAGACACTTTGTATTTTTGCTCAAACAATTTCAAAGACGTCCGCTTTGTTCGCTCCATTCTGAACAAAAGAGCTCTCTGTGCCTCTTTGATTGCAAAATGTCATGGTACTCCAGTATTGACAGTCTCACACACAACTGAAAACAAGCTTTTAGTAGTCTGCAAACAAATGTCAGGATAGTCGACACCAAAATGGCAGCTGGAACTGATCATTATCTAGAAGTGATTAAGCCTCTCAGTAGCATGTCAACAGCTGAGCAATTACTTTGTCAATTGGTGAGAGCTGTTTATGAGACACAATGTCAACCGGTGGTGATAGAGCCACCATCAAGGCCCCCCAAAAAACACTGAATCCTTTCACACAATTTAGCATGACCGCCAAGGAAAATGAAGCCACTAAGTGGATAAATACACAGTGAGATGTTTTTCAGTGACTGTATGGATCATAAATGGAGACAAATAGAGAGCTGAAATGAAGAGAGGGACGACAAAAGAGAGTATGACACATACAGGTCTCAACTGTCATCTGTTGCCTTTGTTTTCCTGCTAGCAACAAATAGGGTGGGGCTCTAAAGACCGCAGTCTTTCTCCCAGTTCACCATTTTGGTCAAAGGGTTGCTCCCTCTGGGCTGTTCAGCAAATGAAACACTCAGAAATAGAACAACATAATAGGAGATGATCATTAGTCTTGAAAGGTTAAAGTGGCACTAATCAATATCTTAAACAATGGATCAAATAAGGCGCCGCTTGCAGTGACAAACCCAAAGAAAATTATCAGCAACTTTGTAATTCCCTTCAGCTCTTCTTTCCAGCCTCTTTCCAGCCATGTTTTGTTTTCTGTGCCATAAACACCAAAGTCAGTAACTGCTCCAGCCGCAGCATGCAGAAGCATATATAAAAGCGCTAAAGGTTGTAGGACTTTGTATCATCTAGTGGTGAGGTTGCAGAACTAAAACTTCTTCTGTGTGCCAAGCCTGTAGAAGAAATTACGGTTCGCAAAAATGCAAAGAGGACCAGCTTACCATATAGACATAAACAGCTCAAACAGGGTAAAGAAAACCCAACTAGTCTTATTTTCGTTTAATAATTAACTGATGAAAACTCTGTTGTGAATATTACACACCATCTCTGCCAATAGATGCCCCTAAATACTAAACACTTGACCTTTAAAGTAGTCCAACAAATGAAGCTACATATTGAGATATAGTTCTCAAGAGTTTGATAAAGACTAAATGAGAGCTTAAAGGATTTACATTCATCAGGTGAAAGAATGCTAAAGGTGCTCTGTTTCCTTTGGACAGATAAATAGCTTTTTTATTCAGTTACATTTTTTTTCAAAAGGGGTTTACAAATCTTAATTAGGTAATAAAATGACAGGTGATGTTCTTTTCTGCTGCCCCCAAGTGGCTAAATTAAGAAAAAAAAAGGTGAATGCTGGGTGGCCCCCTAATCATTTTCTTTCTTTCAAAAAACAGTGATTCACACTGGGAATTGCTCTTGTATACTGTTAGTATACATAAGTTGCCAGAGTGAATAAATCAGCATCAAAATAGAGCTTGTTTATCAAAAAAGTGCCAGTGGAGGATCCGCCGCACCCACGACAGAGGTCCAAGCTCCCTAAAATCTGAGAAATGTTCGTTAATCTGACAAATGTCCTAAAATCCAAGACATGATCTACAAACATCCTAAAATCCTAGAAATGTCCAAAATCCTAGTAACATTTATTGGGCTGCTGCGATTGGCCCCTGCCCTCCTGTCATTTTGTGGCCCCGAAGCAAAGCAAGTTGAGTGTACCTGCTTTAGTAACAGTATCTGCTCAAAGTAGGAATCATTTGGGGCTAAAGATGACTATGTTTGGAATTAGTGAGACAGGCAAAGCATTTGTGTGCTCATCCCTCGAACCGGCTTGTTTCTCGTCTCTTCCCCCTGGGGTCCACGGACCCCTGGTTGAGAACCAGTGGGACCTCCACTGGTTAAATGCTCATATAAAGGAATCCTTGCGTATTCTACTGAGCAAATAGACACATAATACAAAAGAATGCTGATTTTACATTGACGGTAACCTACAGTATACGACACTAAACTGAACAAGGCATGTAGAGTTATGATAAAACACACTGTTAATTATTAAATAAAGGAAGGCCTTACAGCGTTCCTGAATTTGAAACATAAAAGAATGACAGGGTCCATGCTCATAAAACCCTAAATGCCTCTTCCTACTTTACCATCCATTAATTAAAAAAACACTTGTCCTTTAAATATTCAGCTGTCTGGCTGCTGTGTGGAGTCTGTGTGAGCATCAGTCAGTCTGTGCTTCATGGACAGAAGCGGAGAGCCGTGACCTCCATGTGAGCCTTAAATAATGTGCAGATTCTCAGCAGAGGAAAATGATTGCACTTGGTGAACTGAAGCAAGGTGCAAGACATTAGTCTCTCACTGTGACAATCACTCTTGATGTGCCTCTTGTCTTACATGTTGCCATCATGCTGCTCAAGGGTAATATGTAATGCAAAAACTCCTTGTGTGCATGTACTGTACACAGACTCATCATTATCCCCTACCAGGAGAAATAATCCTTTTTAGCCCTGAATGGATATGAGAACTTCTTAACGACCTTACGGCTGACAGCAAAGTGAGACAAAAACCCAAGGTTACGGTTAAAGCTCCGCTCTGAATGCTGCAGTTAATTTATCAGTATTATGCGAAAATTAAAAACATGTTACACTTCAAAAATGAAGGCCATCGGAGGATGAGAGAGAGTGAATTAAGATGTAAAAATGAGTTTGCGTGTGTAAATGGTATGCCGTAGCTGCTGGCATGTTAGAGTCCCATCAAGGCCACACCAGGGAGAAGACTGCGGTACTGTGCTCCTTCTGGACATCACTCACTCTGCTTCCTTGCAGCTTCCTCCCTCTTTTTTTCTCTTTCTGTCACTCTGCCTCTTCACACTCCCTCTCACGCTCTCCGTCTCCATCTCTCTGTATCTGAATCACTTCCTCCCTTCTTTTATCCCCCCTCCTTCCCCTCGTATGCCTCCCCGGAGTGAAGTCCTCTCTCATTTATTCCATCCTTCATGTGTCTGTCTTTCCCTTGTACCCTTTTTTCTCGCCGGCAACATCTCACCCCATTACCTCACCAACTCTGAGTATTTCTCCCAACTAAAGCCACTTTTATCTGTGTTTATCTGGATTTGTCTTTTCCCTCTTCCCCCCGCTGGTCTTCTTTTTTTTGTTTTCCATTGTCTTTCTGCCTACCTCTTATCTTTATTCTCTTAGTTGTTTCTCATATTCCCCTCCTAATGTGCCCCAATCTCTGCTCCCCACCTTCACTCTGCCCTCTTTTTACCTGAGTTATCTCGTCTTAATGCCCCTCTCCGTCTCTCCTGTTCTTTTACTTTTACTTGTCTGCCTTGTTTTGTTTCCCTCTTGCTCGTCCACCATCATTTTAGGTTTTGGTCTGTAAAGCCGACAAGAAGGCCTTGAATCAGTCTCTTGGACTTTAGACATTTTTCAGATTATGATATTTCTTGAATTTCAGGATGTTTCTGGGATTTCAGGACATTTCTAGGATTTTAGGACATTTTTCGGATTTTAGCACCTTTTCGGCATTTGGGACATTTCTCAGATTTTAGGGCATTTCTATGAGTTTAAGATGTTTTGAGGATTTTAGGACATTTCTAGGATTTCAGAATGTTTCTAGGATTTTGGGACATTAGGGATTCAGCTAGGACCTCTGGGTTAGTACTAGGATCCTCCACTGGCACTTCTGTTTTTAATAATCAAGCTTTATTTTGATGCTGTTTTATGCACTTTGGCACCTTAAGTATACATTTCATAAAGGGTAATAATATAATATCTTCTCTAACTCTGGAGCAAAATTGGTTTTTTTTCCACAACAAAAAATGTAATTACCTCCAGATGTCAATATTTCACTAAAGAGTCAATTCACAATATATGTGCACGAGAGACCAAAATGTAAGAAATTTGGATCTGGCCTTTACTCATGCTGCATCCATAAAACACATTCCACACACAGAAAAGAGAATTAACACAGCTATAGGAGGCAGGAAAGATATCCGAAAAACATAATAATAACCAAAGACAAGTGCTAAAAAACTGATTAAAAAAATATGAAAAGTTCTGCCACTGAAATAAAGCCAATAATCAATAAAAAAGCAAAGATATGACTGTGTTGGTTTCCATCTCGATTTCATTCATTTTTATTTTATCTGCTGCATTTAATTTTTTCTTATATTGAAGGAGGGATAAAAGTTATTAAATCTATTCAATTGACAACGTAGTACTGGAAACATGCTCACAGATGGTAGTAACTGATACTCAGTGTGTAGCACATGGAATTGGTTGGTTATTATTTTGTTGGCTTGTCTTAGAAAAGCTTGTTTGTCAGGGGACCACAGGGATGGTTGCTGTCTGACACCTATTATTTTCCATGCAGTCTGCATGGGTCGTACTAGTTTGGACTTTAATTGCACAGAGGGGCTACATACACAAGTTGCAGACTGGGCCACAGTTGGCCTCCAAACTAGTTGTGATGACACAAAATCAATTGTACAAGCTGTTAAACTGATATTTAAGGTGAGCACAGATAAAAGTTCCCCCTTTAGCAGATGAATGTGAAAACATCCTTCTAGTGTCAAACTGTGCACATCATTCTGTAAAGTGAAGCTCAAACATCAACAAGTGAGGTAACGATAAGCAAAACACATTTTTGAGTGGAGGGGGACTTTGAAAAGATTAGAGATTTAATCATAAAAATGTCATTTAAAGGTGCAGCGTGCAGGCTTTAGGGGGGACATATTCGCAGGATGGAATATAACAAGTATTTTTTGTGTGCAATCACTTCAAAATAGTAATTGTTGCTTTTTGGTTAAAATAATATCAGTTTTATTCACCTGGTCCACTTGTTTTGAAGAGGAAGAGACCTCTTGAAGAATGAACACTGTCAGTGGGTTTTACCATTTCTCAACCAATGAAATGTATTCAAAAAAGCTTGTGACTAAACCTCCTATCTCCATTGGATTCTTTTTAACAACTCAGCGTTTCTTCTTATTTCTAAAAATAGCAATTTTAGAGATTGCTTATCTTTGCGCCCCCATGCCTATAACAAAACATGTAAGGGAATCTAACCAGGAGTTTAAACTTGACATATTTGAGACAAATTTCAGCTGCTTGCAATCTGCAGTCCTCACCACCAGATGCCACTAAATCCTACACACTGTTCCTTTAAGGCTCCAAAAGAGCAATATTTCTTTCTTTCAACTAACTTAAGTTTAACTTTTCAAGTGACAGATTTTGACAGTCTTTTTGGAGCTAAAGCTCTCAATTGGATTGCTTTATCATTGTCTGAGCAGAAGACATGGCATTCAAAAAAAGAGCTAGAGGATCAATGTAGTGCTACAATGTGAGGTCAATTGATAAACCGATCAAGTGGCCTGCATGGCAGGAGGGAGATTGCGAGCCTATATCTTCTTGATCACCTCAGCTGGACTTCTAGACTGTGGGAGGAATAACCTTTCCAGCACACTGAGATAAACCTGTCATATTAGGCTGTGCATTCCCTCCTCAAAAAAAGTTTTAGGAGCTTCCATTTCACACAAGCATACTATATCCCACCTCAGCTTCAAAGACTCGAGATAGAAATGTTACCATAACAACCGCTGTCTGTAAAGCAGCTGCAAATGTGCGCAGAGCTCCAGCCATCCTGGATCCACAGTTTCTAAAAAGTCTCGAGGAACCCGCTGGTATCTTCTTCAGAGGGGATTAATAATTTGTCAAAAGCAGGGATATTCTGGCACGGTGATATGGAAATGCTGAAACGCACCTAACGTCAAAAGGAAATTGGAAAGTGATTTCTTTTACTTACTCTTACTCTTTGCTGCACCACCATGAGCTGGCTGCCTAAATGCAAAGCATGATGCTGAGCTGCTGGGTGTAACGTTTGCTGCCATTTTGAATGATAGCAGGAGGCAGAGGGATGATTCATCCACAAAAAGAGGCGGAAACAGTCCTTCTGATTTAAATCTGTATTTCAAGTAATTCTTATTTGTTTCATCCTCCTTGGAGTACACCCTTGGAGTGTTTCCTGCATGAAGACAGCTCCACAGTGTAACATCAGCCTCATTCGAGCACCTAATTAGGCTTAACTAAAAAAAATCCACATTGTTTTAAACAAACAAAGGCAAAAAACTACTCTTCTAAGTCTTTGATTTATTCAAGAAAAACTTCATTGTATTCAAAGTATTAATAGTCTCAATTTGCATGGACTATTTTAGGAATATAAAAAGCAAGCAGGACACCAGCCACAACAATATTCTATATGCCCATTTCTTTTTTTTTCTTTTTTTTGACTTTCCCATGGTGCATCTGTCTCTCAGGCCAGCTCTTGAGGAAGTCAAGCGAAGCAAACACTATCTGGCTGGCCGTGGAGCCTGCGCTGGGGTTTGGAGCTTATCACAGTGCAAGCAAGGGTGCAATAAAAACAAAGACTGTGTAGACTCCCTGACTTTAGCCCATCATACTGTATAACACCAAGACAGATAGAAAAGTGGACACAGTGGAATTTCACTGACACACAGACGAGCCAGACATCACTGTGAAACATCAAAACGGCCCCCAAAATCTCTAACGCTGTTTAAAGAAAAGAAAGAAACCACAATAATATGCTATGTTTTGACGATGAAACAAAACAGTAACAAGGCAGTCCGGTTTTCTTTGTTCTGCTGCATCGGATTTTTCACACCTTATCATTAATACATGAAGGGTTAACTCAGCTGGAGCCCACAGTGACAATCTTGGAGGTGTTCAAAGAATTTGCAATTCTCAGAGGGAACTATTTTTGCATGTTCACTAATTACAAAACAGGGTGGTAGCTGATACGTGTATGTAAAACACAGCTGGTACCTGATGTTAGATAATAGACTGCAGCACAGACAGAGCTCAGAATATCACTAATGCAATGAGTGCATTTGCACGGACGTGAATAACCCGTATACGAACAGGCTTTTGGAGTTTCCCGTGTATCTGTTTGAGAATGTAAACACCATATCCTGTTAGCTGCTTACATGCACTGTTTTTACATTTCCTAAGTAACAGTAATGCACCAGAATTAATTCATTTCCTACGTAATAATTAGCCAGTAATTCATGCAAAACCCACAAACAACTACCTGACCAATTCGATACTGGGGTTAAAGCCGGAAGCTGTCCCCAGTGGTCCATAAGGAGGCAGGTTGGGGTGGTTGCTAGGTAATGGGATGTTCTCTCGGAGACTGGTGTTTGGAGCTGTTTAAACTTTGAGTCATTTTAAGGCATGTTTCTTTTCCCTAAACTTTACCACAGTAACTTTACTTACCTAAACCAAACCTGCGCAACTTTACATTAATTATGTACTTTAAATTGAGGATGTAATGTAATTCATGGACACTTATTCATGGGTTATCATACCAGCTGTTTTGTGTGCATTTTCGTGTAATATCATATGAACTGTTGCATGAAAATGTGTTTATATAAGAAACCTGGATTTTGCCCTTATCCCATTTAGGAGAAACCTGAATATGTGACCTGGAGGACTCCAAAATATACCTGGATACTGATACATGTATACACTTAATCCGGGTTATTGAGAGCCATTGATCACTTGTGCAGGCGCAACTTCAGCCAAGTGACGTAACGGAAATACAAAAAGTGGCAGCAGCGTCTCACTTCTGGAGTGATGAAGAAACACAGTTTTGTCTTTTGTTAATGAAAGAGGCTGCAGAACTTCATCAACTGCTCCTGTGTCCTATATGCAGTGACAGGCTGGCACCAGGAATAACATAGTGAGTAACAAAATTATCCCTTTAACACTGCTTGTTCAAGGCCAGAATATTGAGCCATTATTCTGCTTTGCTGTTCTGTATAAAAGGTACAATCGTGGAATTGGGGAAGCAGAGTTGCCTTGCTCAGAAGCGGCTGCCAGGGTAGTTAAAGCATCGACTCAACGTCTGTTTCAAGAGGCAGCCAGCAGGACGGCGCCATGGGCAGGACGAGCGTGTCATTTTGACAACATGTTATATATACAACCCAATGAAGAAGATTTAAAAAGCAGCTAGTGGCAGTTAGCAGCAAACTCAAAGAGGGAGATCAGCAGCCGAAAATGTCTGCAAATGAGATTCAGGGGCTCCTTAACCTCCAAGACCAAATCAGCTGCCATATAACAAGGGCGGCAAATGGTTGTTATTCTCATGTTATGCCATTGTTATTGTTTAGAAAGTGCTGCCAACCAATGTGTTAAATGTCGCACTAGAGGCAGACATTGTTGCATTAAGCATCATGCCTGCCACACCTCTTTTGCTTCCAGGATGCCAGCATGCTTTCTAAAATCACACACCGGGAGATGCATCACTGCTGTTGTTTGGTTCTGTGTAAAAATGCAAAGTAAGCATAGCAGCCCTACAGCGCAATCTCTGTCTTGAAAAGAGCTAGAGAGAGAAAGCCAGAGACGCAGATGCACCCACAGCAGACAACTGTTAGCAACTGGAGCAGAGGAGAAATGAGCAGTTGTGCAAGTAAATGTGTGTAAATGTGTTTAATATTTCCTTTCACTCACATCTCACATTGTCCATTCGTTTTTTGTCAACATCACAGTGCAATTTACTGAAGTAATCGGTAACATGGTTAGTAGTGTTTTTGTGGGGAATATGAATAACCCAGTTTCTCTCTGCTCATGTAAACACCACATCCCAGATATGGTCAGTTTATAGGTTATCCATGTCTATGTAAATGTAGTCATTGTTGTTGATTACAGCCAGTCCACATGTACAGTGTTGAAAGCTTCACACTGCTGCATGCTCTCCGGACAGTAAAAAGTGTTCAAGAAGCTACGGTCTTAAAAGAAAGTTTCGCAACAAATCACATTTGGCGCAGTTATTTTGTCAAACTTTTGAAAGCATCTCCAGAACTGCAAAACACAATATATACAACTGTTTTCACAGCTTGAGTCATATTCCTCACGACAAGCTGATGTGTAAAAATGGGTGGAGTGCTCCTTTAAAATATAATACAGGATAATAAATCTGATCTTTCTGGATGCTTCTCAGAGTTCATAAGCACCGGGCTTTGTGCTACAGTGACAAAATGCTGCTCGAGCAAAAACTCTGCAAAGTGATCTTATGAAATGTACGATTATCCTTGAAATTCTGCAGTGGGTGTTAAAAGTATTGGGCGGAGAAGACGATGTAATTTTAAAGTTCTGGTAAAAAATGCCCAAAAAGAGGAGCTGAGAAGTTTTTACCTGACAGAAGCATTATACACTTCTTGCCAGAGGGAACCAGGTGGGCTGATACTAGACTGTAGCTCACAAGTGACAGACACTCCACTGTGAAATGTGAGTGGAAAATATGCTGTATTACTCAGATTTTTGGCTAAGAAATGGTCAGTTTTTGCAAATAAGTGTGTAAAAAAATTAGCAAGTTTAAAGAAGGCATGTGAAACTAGCATTCTGAAAGGTGTTACCAGCCAAAACTATTGCTGCTATTGTAAAATATCTGCCTTTCTCACAGATCGTATTTGAGACAGAGACAGTTATGTATACCATTATCAAAATGACTACTGCTAGCTTTGATTTTAAAAAGCATGAATTATCCTGACAGCTGAATTTAAACGTATCCTTGTGCACAAGTTACCATTAATCTAATCAGAGTCATCTTCTACCACAGTGAGTCTGAATACACATTTTTTGTACCCGGTGTTACCGCGGGCTCATCATTTCTGATTAGGGCGACATATTGCTCTTTATTCAGCAAACGAGCGACAGGAATTAGTTGGAGTCTGTCATTTTCATCTTCACATTCTTTCTTTTTTTCCCCACAATCCCTCTCTGAGCTCTGCTAATTGTCCCCACTCTGGTGTCAGCAGAGGCATTGGAGAAGAGAGAAGCAAGGCAGAGCGCTTTAGCTGCAGGGGTACTCGCGTGTCATTGCGAATCTTCTCAGAGGTGAAACGATACGGTGGCAGCAGGACAGATGATTAACACCAGGCTCTGTCTGAAACTCTTGATTGCGTTTCTCCTGAGCTCTGACGGCGAGATGGTACTGATGGGGTGGTATGAGGGGTGAAATGGGAAGATACTTTGAAGAACTGCTCACTCACTGATAGCAGATTCTGAGCTAATGCAGGTGTACCTCGCCAGACACACTAAAAGCATCACAAGTCAGCTGGGCATGATTAAAATTGCAATATGTTGTCCTTTCAGGGACATTATGTTATCCATCAAGCACTTGATCCATCGGCTCGGCTCGACATAAGCCAGCTCGCTGATGGCTCAGGGGCTGCTTACGCTGACATCTGCTGTGACAGTGCTGGGTTAGCAGACACCAGAGTGCCGTGCCGATGCCAGCCCCGGCGCACCATCCATTACCGTTATACACCTTCCACCTGACTGATCGACCGTGTTTCAGGGAATCATTCGAGGCCAGACGTTTTGTTTGCAATGGTGAAGACACTTTGTAATTACAGGACAACTGTTTTCTTGTCTTTGCTCTGTCACTTTCTCTATTTTCAGTATTTCCCATAAATGCACTTTCTCTGCTAAAAGGAAAAAAACGAAACTTTCTGTATTCAGAGAACAAATGGACTTTGTAAATGGACTTGCATTTGTATAGTGCCTCTCTAGTCTTCTGACCACTGAAAGCACTTTTAAACTGCATGTCACATTCACCCATTCTCTCTCTCTCTCTCTCTCTCTCTTACACACACACACACACACACACACACACACACACACACGCACACATGCACACATGCACACACATACACAGGTTACCATACAAAGTGGGACCTGCTCACCTAAACACTCACTGCACCATCCTGGGGTTCAGTATCTTGATTCCTTAACATAAGGACTGCAGGAGCAGGGCATCGAACTGCCGACCTTCCCTTTAATGGAGAACTGTACCTCCTGAGGCCTCAAACACACAGTTTTGTTTTGTGTCCATATTTCCATCTACTGTTCTAATCCTCCTCCTTACCTATAAACATATACACATAGGGGTATCTTACAAAATTTTAAACAAAAATGCGTAAGGAATTACAAATGTCTTGTGTTTTTTTCAGCTTTACTCTCATTTAGTCTGTGTAATGTTTGGATGTAAATTCTTGTATTTTAGGTTTCTTTTGAGTTGACTTACATTTTTGAATGTAATACCCCCCTCCCAAAACACACAAAAAAAGAAAAAATTCAAAATATTTTTTTCCTACTATCAAATCCATTTTTGTTATACAAAAATATTCTTTTTTTCTTATTAAATCCTTGAACTAGTCAGTGTTTTGCCATTAAAAATAATTTTATGCAATTTTTTTTATAAAATAAATGACAAATACTTTCAATTTCGTTATTACAAAAGATGCAATTTCTATCCACATCTCTGAATACAACTAGGAGTCAACAGCCATGCCTGCAGCTCTGTGCACTTTGCTAATGCTAACATCAGCATGCTAACAAGCTCTCCATCTTTCTAGCCTTTCAGCTAACTGCTATTTCACACTGCTGTGGAAAGTTATTAAATATGGTAGTATGTAAATGTCATAAATAATACTAACTGTATGACGGTGTATGGTTCATTCATAGTAGTAGTTTAGATATTTCTGGAGGCCTCAGAGTCCTTCAGTGTCTGCATGCAGGCGTGTGAGGAGTCATAATGGTGTCTGAGGGTTAAGATGCTGTAAGATGAGGACCTCGTACATTTTTCAGACTCCAGTGTTAAACAGATCTGTATGACATGAAATACACTACATAAGGCTGAGTCATTGTTCTGTTAAGTTTGTCTCTGTTCGTTCACACGTGCTGTGCCAAAAGCTCCTCTGATCAGATTTGTGTTTGTGTAAGATCAACTGCAGCTCATCGAGATTATTCTATTATTCATCGAGATGACAACTGAACAGTAGTACAAGATTTTCTACCTCGGACACTAAAGATGTGCAGTTTTAGTCATAAAATAAAGTATTGGACAAATTAAACTTTTGACCTGTTGATAGCACCCGATTAATAAACTGAAGGGATAGCAAAAATGATTGCAAATGAC
This sequence comes from Plectropomus leopardus, assembly GCF_026936395.1. NCBI lineage: Eukaryota > Metazoa > Chordata > Actinopteri > Perciformes > Serranidae > Plectropomus > Plectropomus leopardus. The sequence continues at coordinate 29,003,849 of NC_142178.1, forward strand.
CTTAGGGCCTACAACACAAAGCCGATGGTTAGGCAGCAGTCATGTCGGGCCACCGGTAAGCATCTGTCAACCTAATTTTTGCTGTGCATCCTTGCTGGCTTTTTTCCAGCCAATTCAGAATATTGAATCGGTGTCAGAGGCAGCAGACTCCGTTGCTGAGTGAAATCCCTCTAATTAGCAGTTTAGAAAAACGGAAGCAAACAAATGACTTAAGTTAAGGAAGTGTGATCAAAACAACCTTTTTCTTTTATCCATTAAGGTCTTTACCAGAAAATTATGTGATTGTTCGTTTTTGCTCACTAGCACATGGTGAACATCCTCTGTTTTTTTCAATATCAGGTTGCGTTGAAATATGAAAACTGGGCAACTAGAGTCTTGAATCTGTCCTGTGGATTTTTACATTTTCCCTTTTCTTTAATGAAAATTACAGACAAGCACCACCTACTGCTAGCGAGGTATATTTCCTCTCACATGAGCACAGAATTTACATGCCAAGTTGCTGCTGACTGTAATCTTTGCGGTGTGCTCTGGTGCAACTTTTGGGCTGAGACACAAGCTATGTGAGGCCTTTGTCACCACAAGTTTTTGATCTTAGGGCGTGTCTAGGCCTTTAGAAGGAATGAGTCCCTGAACCAAATTTCATAGCATTGCAACCAATGTTGTCAATAACTTTACAGATAATCACAAATGTCAACCTTTTCATGGTGCCAAAAGAAGAGTCAGCAGGATTCAAACTTCAAAGGCACAAAATTTCTTGGCAAGCCATCCCATAGATGTTGAGATATTTTTATCCAAAGTGGCTGAACAACTGACCTATTGACAGACCATCCCTAAAAGCCATAGCTACTGTTAGTATGGATAAAAAAGGTAAGTAACCACTTACACATTCAGGATTGTATTCCAAAAGACATCAGAGAACTAAAATAAAGGTTGAAAAAATGTGAAAAGTTAAAGGGATTTCTGTTGGAAAAATGACTCACATGATGCACTTTAAGACTTAAAAACATGAATTGGCAGCTTATACAGATCCCTTTTAAATCTTAAGTGCTCTGTTTTGCAGACAGATCACATAAACTCCTGATATTTTTCCAAGAGAACCACTGAAGGGGAGAAAAAACAGTTTTACTCAAGGAAAGAGTCCAGTTCATTTCTGCTGAATTTGTCCATCAAACTGCACAGTTCCATAGAAAGCACAAACTGTCACTGTGGTGAAGTTCCAGAGAGACAGCGCGGCTCTCTGGTGCCGCCGACATGCTCACGACCGGAGCTCCAGAAAGCCTGCATGTCTCAACTCATCATCCGGTGCCATCGTGGGTCATGGGCAGTGGGCATCATTTTGTGCCAACAACAGTAGCCCGGCAAACAAAACAGTTGGTGCCATGTGTTGCATGGCGTGATTCATTTTGACATGCCTTGCGTCCAGCATCCTCACAGCCAAGGCATTTTAAGTGAGTCATTTCTGAGGGTCAGCTCAGACTCCTGACTGAGGCTCTGGTATGTAAGTCCCCAAACCAAACTCAGCATAAACACTGAGGGAGTTAAAGGTCTGCTCAGACTATAAACATACTTGGGTGATTTGCTGTACTGTCTCTTGTAATGAGACCTCCGCATACAAAGAAGACACATCATTACGCAATAATGGGCCTACAGGAGATAGTAGGCCTTGCGGTCACCAGAGTCTGCACAGATTATTTGTGTATTTGCATCTTTCCTCACATATGGCCACTTGCAATCATTAGGAGCAGCTTTCAACAGGAAATGACCACTCCATGTGTAGGTAGACCACTGGAGAAACAGTGCTTCTGGTACAATAACCAGTACAGTGAAACTAGCAGCGGCTATCTGCTTAAACTTGCAGGAAAAAAGGCACTACAGGTCATCTATAGGGCATGGGTTTCAACATCAAGTCACACTGCACCCTGGAAGCTTGTAGGGGTAATCCAGCACGCTGTAGCTGTAGCTGTAGCTGTAGCACACTGCTGTTTGTTTAGATATGGACTTGATAACACAGGTGTTATTGGAGTTTGATAAAAACTTTCTGGGAATAACTGAAACTTGATGTATTGATTTTAATGCTGAAATTTCCTAGCCGAGTAACCAGACAAACCTGCAAGCTCATATTTATTTGCTCTGGCAGATATGTCTGGTCCCCATTCCATTTAGACAGACTTCCAGCCGACCTGGCCCAGGCCGGGCCAATCATCACCATTTTTTTGGTATGCAGCTTGTTTGAGAAAATGACTGACAGCTTGCTGAGCCTTCATGCATAATGCCAAATATGTGATTGTGACATTTTGGGATTGCACACCCCAAGATGGAGATACGGGGAGCATAAATATCCCAAAGGCTGCAGCAGAAGTTGAACTTTCAATTGAAGTACATTTTTCATTTTGTTTCAGTGGCCATTGATAATGCCCCTTGAAAACTGAAAATGAACTTCCACATAAACTCATATTTGCATTTGGTCTGACGATGTTGGGCTTGAGTTTACCAGGAGATATCGTCAGTTAAAATGTTTTGCAGTAAGTACAATGTACGTGTTTACTTGAAATGTACAATACGACTGCAAGATATTTAAAGAGAACTTGAGGACTGTATCAGGTTTACTACAAAAGAAAGTGAGAATATTTATATGTTATGAAGGTTAACACAAAATTGTCAGTTTGAGGGGTTTTTGAGGTCTGACAATGCGGACACTGTACAACATAAAAAACATTCATATTTTTTGATTTCCTCACTCCTCTTATTAATTTTATCTTACTAATGTTTTGTGGATAATACAGCTCAATTTTGGAACATTAGTTCCCATAATTTTGGGACTCTGGTGGTGTAAACATACTATCATTTCTAAAAAGATTTATGGATGTTTGTTTGTTATTCGCCTGAGTATGAGTCCAAAAAGGAGAGTTATTTTTTCTGCAAATTATGGCAATCACGCATGTGTGTGTGAATAGGGGAATGGGAAGCTAATTATGCGGCGTCTTGTCCACTATGGTAGAAAAGCAGTTCAGTGCAATTTCAGAAATAGGGGTTCTCATCATCTGACAAGAGGGTTAGAAGCCAACTTCTTGTGCCTTCAGTACGGTACAGGTGATCTCACAATAGCTGTTGTCATGTATTTCTTTTTAACTTGTGAGATGACACTGACAATAAAAACTAACGTCTCTACAATGCTAACAACCAAATAAACTCACTCTGGTTAGCCCAGGCTGAGAAACTAAACCTTTTTGTTTCCTACAATCACATGTTATATATAGCTACAGGTGAAGCCTTATTGTGATATTAACAATAACAGTGCAAAAGTACAGGACAGATCCGCGGGCAGTAATATTACATGATGAAAAAACCCAGTCAAGCAAAGCAGAGACATTTCTGGAAGCTGAGCTGAGCTGTCCCATGGATGGGAGGGAGATCACTCCTAACTAGATCAATAATCTGGTCTTGCCAAAAAGAACAATTTAACCTCTTAAAATGACCTGAGATCCACAAATCAGTTGAGCTCCAACAACAACAAAAAAAAAAGACATTTGGAATTTTTTCTCAGGACATCTGACTCTGACTGATTTTGAAAGATGAACAATCAATTAGCCTCAAAGAACTTGAAAGGAACTGCACTTTTTCCACAGGATTTTAAAATAACTTTTTTAAAATCATGCTTGACATTGCCTGAATGATTGCTACAAGTTCAGTCCTCACGTGGGGGAATACAAAAGACATTTGAAACAGCCTTTACTTATCTAGCCAAGCTTCAGTGCAGCTGTGAGAGACTTTCCATAAACCAATTAGAGGAAGAAAAGGTCATACAGTAGCCTTGGAGAAAAAGAGATAAAAGCCTGATTGGATTGGTTCATGCTCTAATTTTGACCATCACACTTTTCACTTAGTTATTCAATTGAGCATAGAAGTAGAGAGAAGATGAGACTTATATGCCCATTTCATTCTGTCTCCGAATGCCACTGATAAAAAGGAGCAAACTTATCAAAATGGATTGCGAGCGCCCAGATCGCTGTGTTCGTGTGATGCAGAATGTGCCCAAAAGATGAAAATTGATCGCAATCTATAATGAAGTTTTGTAAGAATAACAACAACACGAGTTGCTTATCAGTGAAAACAAGGAAAAAGAGGAGTCAGCTGCACGAAGGAAATTCTGTACTGCAAACACAATGTTCTATGAGAACATCAAGTCAAATACTTATAAATGCAGTGCTGCCATTGATTTACAGTTCAGGCTTTAAATGTTTCTGGTGAACACTAGGTCATTTTGTACACCCAATACACTTACAAGTACCTTGATAAATTCAATTATTGTCCAAATGTGGCAGCTTGCAGACAAGAGTAAACACTTTCCTCAGAAACTTTTTTTTTTTAGCAAAGACTAGAGTTCTGTTGTTGTTTGCACCAGAAAAAATACAAATGGCCTCAGGCTACGGAAAAAGTAATGCTCTAGAATTCATTTATACGTAACCCGTGTAATCTGAAATCATGTGTCCAATGCGATGATGGAAGTACAGATGGAAGCAGAAAAAAGAGCAGAAGTCCGTGTAAAGAGGCACGTTGGAGTGGTGGATGGATCAAACAACCACAGGATCACCTAGGAGACCGCTGTTTGTGTCCCATGTGAAACTAAGTGAACATTGAGTTAATTTATGGCACGTCGTCACTGTGTTTCTTTTACTAAACAAAACTTACATACATTCACATTCTTAAACCTAACTATGGCTGCCCCTTGCAAGTCGGAGCCTCTAATCATCAGTCGGAGACCCTCAGGCAACTGAGACTGCTTCACTTCGAGCAGTTGGGGTTTTTTTTTCTGTTCAGTGTACTTATGGGGATGTTATAATCCCCTGACTTTGTGTGTCTGAACCTCACGCCACTCATTGCAGCTGTGGATGTGCAGGCAGCGGCACAGAGAGATAGACAGAATGCACTGTAAGGTGAAGCAGCGGTGAGATTAAAGCTCATGGCAAGTTAATACAATACAGTTACTATCGTTAGTACTGGGTTTTGTTGATATAAAGTGTCTGCAGTTTGTTTATAGCTTGTTTACTTTATTACATGAATGCTGCTGTCACACTGCACGTCCTGCAGAGCCTGTTCAAACTTTGTATGGAAAACAAAACGAATCAACAAACATTTGTGTTGAGCTGCCAAAACCGATTTGACTGGCATAATTTTGAGTTGGGTACAGCCCTAAATCTAACCAGTGTAACTTTACATAAAGTATGCTTCGGTAAGTATGTAACTTAAAGCCAAAGTAATGAAAAAAAACACCCAGCTATATTTCTTTCCCTACACCTAACTTCCATAACTTTATATTCCTAAACTTAACAGGCATAACTTACTAGACTTAACCTAACCTACATAATTTTACGTTAAGTGTGTAATGTGAAGACACCAAACCATGTTTCATTTCCTAAAACTAGCCGATGTAACTTTACGTTAAGTACGTTACATTAAATACATTACTTAACATAAAGTATATAGCATGACAATGCCCAACCACGTTTCTTTTCCTAATCCTCACTTCCAATACCTAACTTGCCAAAGCCCTAATTTATGTAGTTTAAGTCACCTTAACCTAACTTACATAACTTTATATAAAGATGTGATGTGACGACCCCATTCGTGGGTTGCTAATATGTTAGATATCATACAAACCATTGTATGTACGTTTTAGTAAGATATCACAAGAACCGTTGAATGAGGATAAATTGCAGAAATTATTCAACAAAAAGTCAAAAGTTAAATTAAAAGATTCATACTACTGTCATCTGAGCAAAAAGTAAATAAGAGTTTATTCCAAAACTACTCCTTTTGATAAATAAATGTCACAATCAGACAAAAACCAAAATGTTTTTGCTCATATAAAATGTTGAGTCACATCTTTAATTAACAAAAAAAACCCCAACAAAATCTACAGTACAAAACTACAAATGAATATCAAGCAACACAGAAGATTGTTTTTAGTGTATTTAGTAGCAGTATGCATTTTTTTAATACTGCAATTTGGCACGTTTTATATTTTAAACAAAATACCAATAAGATTTGAGCCATTTTCTTCAAGTGAATATCAAATTCTGCTCTTGGAAATAGAAAATCCCTGATGAATAAACATTTGATTTTCCTCCATTCTCTGGCTTAAAATGTGTATCCTTTTCATGCTGGTAACAATCAGTAAACTGCACAGTTCTCGAATCTGAGGAGTTATCTTTGTTCTCAGTGTGAAAAGCTCAAAAATCACTCTGCACCTCCTGTTGTTGTGGGAGCATAATCCACTTTGTTACCTTGAATGCAGATAGAAAATAAAGGATTTTCTATTGACGCAGAGAATTAGGACCATTAGGTCTCATTAAGAGACTCGATCAGAGTCTGCTTGTGTGCTTTTCTGGATTTTGTTTGGGCTTGCTAGGGAGATAAAGAAGGCCTGAAGTGATCGTTACAAAGAGAAGCACATTTATTTTCTCTGTCAGCCGCTGAGACACAGTGGATGCTGCCAATGAATCTCTAATTTCTTAAGCCACTGAGATGAGGAGATTTCCCAAAAAAGCACCTAGCAAAGCATGCTTGTGCTACTTCTGCTGTTGTTGTTGTTGCACTGCAGGAAGAAAGGGATAGACAGGGAGATCAAGGAGAAGGAGGTGGGAACAGAGTATCCATTTGATCTTGTTTTCAAATTGATCAGCATCACAGAGAGCCTTTTGAATGAAACATTAGATGTATGGCTTCTGCATGTGGAGCCATTTTTATTCATGACTGCGAAAACACCAAACATGGCTTTGTATTGCCTTTTTTATATAGGCAAACAGCCAGCATCTCTTTTGTACGCTCCTCCTTTGCAGGGTGCTAAATCTAAATGTTAAAAATGGAACTTCACTGTGTGGTATGGTATTAAACTTACTCCTCGGTTGCCTTCCCGGCTTCTGTGCTCTTTGTGTCTATACCAGCATTGCTACGCTATAAATAGGGATCCTCAGAAAAGCGAGGTAATAAAAGTGTCAGGATTTCGCAATGAAGAATGATGCCTTTGCTGTTAAGTTTCTCCATTGGGCTGATGTATCATTGAGGTTGGGCTCTCATTATCAACTCGGAAGATTATAGGCCCTAACTCCCTCAGAGGAGGGAACTGTCTGCACTTCTTGGATCAGGTGCAATTCAGCAGCATAAAGACTCACTGCCAGTTGAATAGGGACATATCTATCCTCTGTTCCGTTTCTCTGACCGCTCTCCTCTTTCTCTGTTCTCTTTACTCTTCCCCTCCCTCCTGCATTTCTTCCCGCCGTCTTTCCCCTCTTGGCCATTTTCCTGCCCCCTATCTCTATTGCCTGCCTTCATTTCTTTCATCCTGTCTGAAAGTTCAAGGCTTTCATTGACTTTGCTGACTCTTGGCAGACTCTGAGGACCACTGGAGTTGAGTCTACCAATCCTAAGGCTGACATCTCTTCTCAGTTAAATCTGGCACTTTAGTTGATGGCTTTGGCGGCCAATTAAAAGAAGGATTTGGTTTGCTTTATAGCAGCATATAGAGTTGGGATGACAAACAGAGTGGCTGTTTGACTTGGATTTAACAGAATATGATTTATAACCATGTAACAATTTGTCTTAACATCTCAAAAGACTTATTAAGTTTTCAAGAAACTTAATTTTGGAAACCCTCTTTTGGCAACGCCTTCTAATTATACAACGAACAGAGTCACATATGAGCCATTAAAACACAAGCCAGCATGGATATTGATGATCATGATAGTGCAGTGGGTGCCAGGACATGGCAGACTGGAGAAAATATCTTCTCACAGACCGAACTGATTTGAAATTTCCTGGAAAGTGCACCATTATTCTATCGCAACCTCAGATTGCTGTCGATGTCTGTATGAAACGAGAGAGCTGCTCTGTGCTAAATATTGACATCAGCATTAACATGATAACAATTAGCAGGTGATGCTAATGTTCATGAACTTAGTGTTGTCACAATACTGAAATTACTCACATTGATACAACACCTTGAAAAATAGTGATATTCAGAATTTTTAAAACACCACGAGGGAGACTGTCATTGAGGGCATACAATTTAAAACTTGTTTAAAAAGCTAAATGTACAATGACAGAGAAAGATAAAATGCAGGTGGTACCAGTGTATTGGTACTAGGAGAAATAAATATTAAAACCATTTCAAAAATTCAGTGTGATAGCATACTAACATTGGCCAAGTAGCACTTACCTAAGTTTGGCTGAGGATGATGGGAATATCATTAATTTTGGAGATATTTGGTGTAAACCAAAGTATTAGACAAATCACATTTTCACCTGATGATGGCACTAGAAGAAACGTCAAAAAATCATCGAAGTTATTAATGTTCATCCTGAGGTGCACAGGACCAACTTGCACAATATCCATCCACTAGCTATGAAAACGTTCAACTCTGAACCAAAAATGGTCACCTCCTGGTGACGCGAGAGGAAAAGTCTGAAAAGCATGAATGTCCAACACATTTGCTTGGCAATAATTCATCCCATGGTTATTGAGACATTTTACCAAAAAACAGCAGGTGTCAACCTCATTGTGCAAGCTGCTAGAGTCATCACAGTCATAGAGAATAATCATGTAGGAAGCGTGAATGTTTGAAATTTGAACCAATCATTATATGCTGAGATATTTCACTAGAATGTGAAAACTTTGACCTGCTGATGGCACTAAAGGAAAAGTTAACACTTGCTAAAGGCATTTAAACGAAGTTTTGACAAAGGGATTATATTATATTAATTATTATAGTGACAGAAAGATTGTCATTTTTATTGCAAATGCATATTGATTCCAAATATCACTTATCAGTCTCATTAAGTACTAATAATCAGTATCAGTATTGGCCTTGAAAAACTAATATCAGTCGACCCCTACCAGAATTAATGGCAATCCCACCAATCCCTGGTAAAATATTTTCTGACGCTGCCATCCATGCACCCACACTGCTAGTGTGCTAAAATTGCAAGCATATTGGTTACTGTTTCTTTTAGCAGTTGGATAAGACACTTGAATTGTACCTGATTTCATGTGACAGATACACTGATTGATGGTTTGATGATTGTACAAGAGGCTGCTCTTTAAAACAGTTGCCCACTTCCTTGTAGTAAAGTAACATGCTTGTAATGCAAAGCTAGCCACTGATGCATCATCAGGACAAATTCAGTAAGTGGTATCCCATCTGACAATGAGTGACTGCAGGGAGGTACGATCAGTTCAGTCCATTTTGGAAAGACAAAGCTTAGCTAAAGTGTAGCATTAAGCTCTCCCTCAAGCCAGATAATGGGAGCAGGTGGCGATGGAGGTCCACTCGGCTGATCCACCCTCCAACAACAAGCCACAACACACCATAAAGCGTCATTCTAAACACAGAGGTTGTTGTTTCACTGAATCACAAATTGGACTTTAAATCGATGGGGTCTGGACCTTGCAAGTTGTTTTGACCAGAATGTGACTTTGTAAAGTTGCAAATCATTAATTTTTAAAAGGTGACCTGGTGTCCGTGCACTTAGAGTCTGTTTTTTCATCTTGAGTGTGGAAACAGCCCCATATAACACACACAAACACACACACACTGGCTGATATATGGATAGTGAATGCACACAGAAAATGTTATACATGCATGCATAAACTAGGTGACAGTAAAACCATGTCTGACAAAAAAAGAAATCTTGTTGTGCATTGCAGGCATTTTATGTTTAACTACTAAAAAAATGCTAAAATACTGGCTGTCATCCCATAGGGGAGGGGGTTGTTGAATTATAGTGAACACAAGAGAGCTATGTGTTCAGGAGAAAACAAACAAAACATTTAATATAGCTGGTGGGAAAAAAAACTCACAAAGAGCCATGGATCCTCGTGTCTTTATATGACAGAAGGGATAGGAAGCACCGCTTGCTTCCCTAAACCCCAAGAAATAGGAATTTATGTTCATTGTAAAAATCAATTAAACACAGCTGCTGGACCATGAAAGCTAAGAAGTGCACACTTTTAAACTTACATCATGTTCGAAAATGTCTTTCCATGAACTGAAACAGAGTTGCAATTCCCACTAAAATCAATGCTTCATTTAGGCTTTCATTTCTGATACTTGCCACTGCGCTTGAACTGCTAGATGCTGCAGTGTTGCAGAGTGCATTTGTAATCAAATCCAACCTGCTTTTTTACGCTTTAAGATTCTAAAGAAATAGTTCTCTTCATGATTTTGTTGAAAGTTGCCGTTTGCTTCTGTAGCACAGAAGCATCTCTGTGGATATTGCCTTTTCAGTCCAATGGCAATAGTAAATTGAACAAAACGTTACACTGCCTGCTGATTATTTTTCTCAGAACCAAAGTGCAAAGAGTAAGATATAACATCTAAAATTTTTCAGTATTTAAGCATTAGAATGTAACTGCCAAACACAATCTCTTAAAGCCTGTGAACCAGGATAGCCTCACTGATTCTTAGATAAAATAACCTCCCTTCACATCTGCCATGTTCACAGAGGATTTGCAGCTACCACAATATGCTTCACTCCGAGGATGATTTTCATCTGTTGTTATTCATGCTCCTTTTACAATAAATTATGAGGATTCAATAGGGACCCAACTAAAAATCTATGCCCCAGGGACCCAAAAGAGGTTCATCCATCCATGATGAGAACACCCCTGTCCACATATTAAGATGTACATTTAGTGTGGGGCTTGTTTACTTGTTGACTTGTGTGCGAATAGTGTGCTTCAAGCTTGGTAGCAACAGACTGGGAAAGACTTTTTCCCCTTGGTTAGAAAGAAGTCCTAAGAGGTACCCAATAAATTGTTTCATTTTTATGCTGATGTTATACAATCATATTTTCCTTTCAACACTACCTTTTAGAGCAACCCAACTACCACAATTATTGTTGTAGTCGGGTTGCTCTAAAAGGCTGCTTTAGAGACAATAGCAAGTGCTTTATGTTTTGTAACTTTATCCACCATAATGAAGGCTAGGCTGACATAATTATATTTGTCCCGTCCAGCCTGTCATATGAAGATAATGGAAAACTTTATGCCAACCCAATACCAACCTGTCTGCCAGAAATCCATGATTCAAAGCTGAACTTTGAAAACCAAACTCAAAGGTTTATTGTTTTATCAGATAAGCAGCATCTCAAAAATAAAAACGTTTTGCCTCTGAGGCAAAACTATGTTTTGCGATATTGGGCTATACAAATAAAATTGATTCGTGCATAAAGTTTTTCACCGGCAACACAATTCCTGTTGCCCACATGCAAATGTTCTTCCAAAACAAGTTCCCTCCTAACACTTTTTTTTGCAAAGGGCACTTTCCCTACATCCTGGGCTTGATACCACACATGATGATTGTGGTTTAAATAAATATAAACAACCCAGAGTGCTTTCTTGTAGTATGAAATTTGAATGGATTCAGTCAGACTTTTCTCCAGTGCTAGCACATTACAAGAGAGGTCTCGCGATATGAGACTACTTTTAACTGTAGAATTATCACTGTCTCTCATGTCCTTTGTGACTAAGTTATGGTAAGTGCTATGCAAATATTTTCTCAGTTTGGTGTGGAAAGCACAGGAGCTCTGACCTCTGCCCTGTCCAACACCTTTGTGATGAATCAGAACACAGACTTCAAGCCAGATCCCTGCAGCCAGTATATCTTATGGAAAGCAAAAGGATGGAGGGTGTTATAGCAGCATATTAATTCCCATTTTTAGGATAAGATGCTCAACCAACACAGAAGGATGTAGTGCTGATGTGTCCACATACTTTTGGCCGTATAGAGGATGTGCTGTACCAGCACATCATTAGATAATTCTCTAAAATCCTCAGGAAGCCTCCACATAGATCCAGGTGGACGGATATTCCACAATCCATAATACACTAGCTAAATTAAAATGGCAAGCCGCCCATTAAAAACTCCACAGCACACAAACCACGCAGGGAGAATAATTGGAACTTTTCCAGAAGTTATTGATGACCACACATCACAGAGATATTGAACAGGCTGTGGGTATGAATTAACGGAAATACACTTGAAATGTTTACACGCTGTAAATAAAAACATAACCCATTATACTGGAGTGCACCTGTAAAACATCATTCGCCTATTGATTCGGATATCAAAAGATGAAATATCTCAACGCGGTAAAAATCTAATTTTATCACCTACCTAAGTTTTCAACCCAGAATACCTGCCATGATTTACATTTTAACTACGAGTAGCGCAGCTTTCAGGCAACAATGCAGTAGAGCATGAGCATGGGCTTTAAATATGAACTGTGTTTTTCATTAGCTAGTTCGTTTGCGTGTCCATTTGTTTATTCATATGTAATTCAAGGCACAGCATTTCCTTTTCATTAAGATAAATTTAGACTCTGCAAAGCAGCAGCTCTGTGCCGTGTGCTCCAAGTGCGACCTGTTGAAAGTCATTATCCACCCTATTTACATATAATCCAGCTCCTGTTTGAAGTATTTTTATTTGTTGGGAGAATATGAGTTATATTTAGGAGTATATGTCAGGTCCTGCTGCATTTCTGCACCGTTAGCTGGCTCCGTTAGAGCAGTCTGTCAGGGGCTGGAGCAGCCAGTGACCTTTCAGACAGCCAACACACACAGCAGCCTCCAGTCACCTCTTCAGCTTTAACTTGGCATGTGAAGACTCCGCTGAAGGCTCCCTGACACCCACCAGTTCCAGCACATCTCTCTTTGGATGCACATGACACACAAAATACACACTCATTTGCTCACATGCGCTATCACACAATAAAACCACACAAAGCTGTTTCAACATCCTGCCAACCTTATGTACGCAGTCACATGTCTCTTCTTCCTCTCCCTCCCTGCTCCCTTCTTTCTCTATCTCCTCCTTTTCATGCAGTCACATGCAAACACACTCAGTGGATCAATCTCCTCGGATTAGATTGATGGCCCGCAGGCCTTCTGCTGACTAAGGCGTTGCCAAATATGGTGAGTTGTTGGGAAATTATGCTTAGCTGCCACTCTATCTGGGATGGTGATCCACTTTGTCAATCCTGATCTTTAGCTGCTGTCACCGGAGTACCACCCAGCTTGCCTCTCTGACCTGACGCTGCTTGCGGAAACAGAGCGGATGTCACTGCAGGCGTGATAAATGCATCCCAATGAGTTCAGTCGTCGGTTATTTTGATCGATATTACTGACCTCCAAAGAGAAACGTTACATTTCCTAGATTAATTTTAGTGTGAATTAGGGGCAGGAAATCAGGGGTATTGATCAAATGGGAATAAAACAGCCAACGCTGTCCACTTTCTGGCAGAAACGGTGAGAGAAAACGGACAGAAGTGCCTGTGTGTGGTCGGAGGGTTAGTGAAACAAAGGCACACAGAATTTCTCTTTCCTTTCATGCCTGGTCATTTCCATATGTCCCCCTTGCTCTCCTAGCCATCCATCACATTTCACTCTGGGCAAGACAGCTGTCTGGGGTTGAAGCATATTCACAGTTCAGCAGTCCATCAAATTGCACCAAATACAGTAATTCTTCAGTCAAGCTGGAGCAGAGGGTGGAGGGGTGGGAGGCAGAGTCGTGTTGGTGAACCTTGCCAACCTTAACCCTTGGAACACCAGGCAGTTTTATAACATGGTGATTTTATGAGTCCTGCAGGAGGAATTAGTGCTAATTTATACTCCCTTTACATGGAAAAAAAAGATACGTCCATTTTAAACATAAATATAACTGCCCCCATACTTTCATGTGTACTCTTACTGATGGCATAGTTACAGCCAACAGATGGAGGGCAAAGTCAAAAGTTTCAGGAAGCAACAAATGAGGTAACAGTGGAGGAGGACATAATAATGTAACTTTGAAGAAAGGCAGCAATGTAGACGCCGACCTGCGAGGCCATTAAATACACCATGACACGGACAGGGAATTCTTTCTTCTCTGGTGGCACTGCTCTGTTTTGTTAGCATCTACAAGCTTTTAGGAAACGTACACAAATACAGACAAAATAATTGCAGAGAATGGACAGAAGGCTCCATTCGTGTCCATATGTGTATCTAAGGATGGGATGATAACAATTAACCACTGATCAATTAATCTGTCGTTAAGAATATAAATGTGAATTTTAATCGATCCATTGATAGGCTATGTAATACTGTCAAAGTATATGTTGCTGTGAGCTTTGATTGAGGAAAAAAACAGAAGCAAAATTTGTTTTTTGTTCTTTATTCAAATAACAATTAATCAATCATTAATTTTTTTTACCAATAATGGATTAAGGAAAGAGCTTACAATATGCAGGTCTAGTATCTAACATTAAGCATTGGTGAGCCTTTAGAGTTTGCCTTAGTTGTATTATTATTTTTTATTATTTTATAGTTGGTTGTTTTCCAACAAAAAAAATAAACAGTATGAAAATTGGCTTTGGCTTAAGAACGTGGTAAAACAAAAGATCTACAGACTCCAAACTATAAAATCTAATCACAGCCTTGATTCTCTGCACAAACCCGATTAGGCCCGCTGGGTTTGGGTTCACAGTTGGGGCCGTGAGGTATTAACGTTCCATCTGGCTTGAATTGGGTCGAGGTCTCGCAAATATCCAGACATCGGAGCATTCGCTTCCAATATGAACTAACAAATGGTTAAATTTCACTTTTACTGCACTTGGTGCTCTGCTGCTCCATCTCCAGAGTACACCCTGTGATGCACTGAACCAAACACGGTACTCTACCAGCACCCCAAAGTTTTCTAATGGTCCAGTTTGTGCCAAAATACACTCTGGCACTTGGAATGTCTATTTACAAATACACCCAGTGTTACGACTGTCTGTTACTGCACGAAAAAGGCTTTAGTTCCTAGTTTGTATGCGTTAATATTTAATATTTATTTGCATTTGAAAAAAAAAAATTACAGGTTTATAAACATGCCCGGGCCAAAACCTGCTGCCGTGTTCAGGCTGTGAGTCAGGCTTCGACAGAAGCTATGCGGGTTCATGTCGGGTGAGGCCTGAAAAATCTAAACTCTGAAAAACTATGAAATCAGTGTCCTTATTGACTCATATCGCAGCTGTGAAATTGGAGATTTCCTCAATTAACTTTCACTATTCTTCAAAAGAAAGAAAAAAATGCTTTGTTGTTATTCTTGCTGATTGATATTAGGCAAATTCTGCATCATTTTTATTTTCAAAGTTTCTTACAAAACAACTTCAGGACTTATTGTTATTTCAATTGTTTTGTTTTGGAATGAAACCAATTTGCAAATTGTCTCTTTGTTTTCCTTTTTTCTTTGAAAAGGAACAAGACAAAAAGTGCTCCTCAGTCTTATTTATGAAATGATTATCGACCAACGGATCGTTTTTAATAATAAGGTAGTAAGAAACTGACGTGAGAGAATTTTATAAGTTGAGTCAACTGCACAGATAAGGATATTCTGAAGAGGTTTCATTTAAAAAACAAAACAAAACAATATCTGCTGTTAGTTGTAAATCTTTGCAACAGGTGAGTTCAGTGAATCAATGATTGGAGAGGCTGCATTTTCCATCGAGTGCCTTTGGATGGTGGGGTACATCTAGACTGGTGGATAACAACATCCCACTAACATCACACACTCAGGCATCATTTTCTGTGAAGTGGCCTCTGTGATCTGCTGTTTTGGATTGTTTTATACCATCTACTACCAAGAATATCACCTACTGGTAATATACTGAAAGATATCCATCTTTTTAAATCTAGTTTTTCAGCAAACAAACAAAAAAAAGAAAGGTTAAGATAAAAAACAATGTTTTAGTTATATTTTATATCACTTGCTTATATTAAGACAAAAATAAGGCTTATTCAGTTTTTATCTACCCAAGTCATTTAAAAGGCAAACGTTTTTTTAGTTGATGCTCTGAGAATTCCTGTTTAACTGTGAAGTCTACCAGTAAATGTCAACAAGAAACCCTAGGACTTTTTTTCTACTGGTAATGTAAGAACACTGCATTTCCAGGGCCTAGGAATCTGGTTCAGGTGTTGGAAGGACTCAGTAGAAAGAAAAAAGAAAAAAAGTCTGTAGGATTTAGGGGGATACACTGACAGAAATGGAATATAATAAAATAAGTATGTTTTCTTTTGTGAATAATCGCCTGAAAATATGTGTACAGTTTCTTTTGGTTTACAGTCTTTTAATTTATAGCTTCATAACAACAATCAGCATGTTTTCATTGTTTAGGAATTAGTTATTTATATCTACATAGGGAACAGATTCTCATCTACAGAGATTGCCATGTTGCACCACCATATTTCTACAGTAGCCCAGAAAGGAAAAATTTAAACACTAACTCTAGACTGAGCCACTTGCATTCTCATGTTTACCTCTGAAGTAAGCAGCCCCTCCGCAGCATAAGCATCAGAAAACATTGTTTTTTGTTTTGTTTTGGTTTTTTACAGTGAAACTGCTTTATTAAGTGGTTTTACCTGTTTTTATCACCTGGTTCATTTGTTTTGGAGGAAAAGAGGCCTCTGTGGTTACTTTGGATAATGGTAAAAACCTCCTAAACAATGAACACAAAAGTAAATTCCAACTGGGTTGCACCTGGTTGCACTCTGCATCTTTACTGGTAGCTGTCACTAAATTCCTCTAAATTGTATATACTGTTCCTTTAAAATCACGTAAGATTCCATGTTTGCGACCTCATACTAATGATGCATTTGCGTAAGTATTACAAACAAACACTGTCCTTAACTGTCTTGCCTTTAAGGTAAGAAAAGATAAGACTTTATTAATCCCACACCGGGGACATTCACGTTACAGCGACTCACTACTTAAAAGCAAGAGGAAACAAGCAATAAAAGTGCTAAAAACTGGTGGCTGATCTTTGAATCCATTATATTTTTTGAAGAATATTAACAGTAACTAACAATATAGATTAAATTAACAGAATAAATGCAGAGGAGGAGGTGGGTCTCCAGTGGAAATTACACCCCTTGGTACACTATAACCATTAGCTTGCCGGCTTATTTCAGTCAAACCATCAATCAAGTTAGTTTATTCCCCAGATTTCCACTGTGTGAGAGAAAGTGGTGCTGAGAGCTCGAACAATGTCACTGCTACAGTCTACAAGGTTGCAGAGGATATGATTGAACAGGCTCTCGAGATCCAAAGGGAAATCTAATGTGAAGGTGTGAAGATGACTGAAGGAAAGCTTGATTTGTCTACTTGGCTGGTGGAGGTATAGGTAAAAAAAAAAAGAGCTGCCACATGGGATGGCTCTATGATTGATATGCATTTAGTATGCAACCTCTAAGATTTATTTTGCCACAATTTTGTGGTAAAGGATAAATAGGCTGCAAAAAGGGACACCAACAGGACATAGTGGCTTGGATCCAAGATGCAGAACACTCAGAGCAAAAGCATTTCAATTCTTCCTGTAAAAGACTACCGCTATTACCTAAAATACACCTACAGAAACATATTCCAAATGTCATTTTAAAACATGAGCTACAACCATTTCATTTCCTAACTGTAACTGTGTGAGAGGTTTATTCTGCTGAGCTCTTTTCCCCCTTTTCTTTTCCATTTGAGAGGTTTATGACTTTTTGGAAAGGCTTGGATTTGAATGAGCCTTTGTTCTCTCTGGGGCATGTTGATTCCTCACTTGAGAGTGCCTTGTTAACCCACTAAGCGAGCACACAAGTGCACTTTATTTAATGCACGGTGGTGGCACCTAGCCAGCTGCTTTTTTTTTTTATTATGGCAGGCTTCACTCAAATCCCCACTATTAAAGGCTGCCAGCTTCCACTCCCCCACTTACTCATTATGTTGTGATCAACCTGTGGGGATCTTCTTTACCATGGTTTGTCCCTCTTTTCTCTCTCAAGACAAGTTTAAGCATTCTTGTGAATGCAAATTAAAAGCTAATTATATGATGATTGAAAACACCTAATTAACGGAAATTCAGTCCCCCAGCCTGTTCTTACTCCTTGGATGTCAAAATCCTCTACTTGGGCAGTGGCAACCTCAAGCATCTGTACAAGATGGATGGGGCTTTCAACTAACTCCAACGTAAACCCATCTGCATCAGTATAGAGTGTCCAGGGGATGACGTTTTTCTGTAAGACCAACCTGGAAGCTAACGTCACCCTGATTCCCTTGTTAAAAAGCCTATGGGATTTTTACATTGGACTTTGGATCATTGCAGAAAATAAGCTCTGTGGTAAATAAACATTTATGATATCAACACGCTTTGTTCAAGAAAATCTTCACTATATCATTTATAGGATTTTTGAAGCCTAATTGCTAGAAGTTTAAAGCTAATACTAACCTTAAACGAACTATACTAAGGTTGCGCCGCTACTGCTACAAGGGTGTGAGGCTGTGTTTGACAAGGCTTGTTAGCAACTGCCTTTCATTAAGACACACAAAACCTTCAAAGTTTGTGAGTGGGGTATTTTCTGATGTATTTCATGTTATAGAACAAAAGATGAAAGTCTCTTCAGCTAATGTACAGACAGATTTAAGTCTTCTAACAAAAAACCCTAATTAAAAACCCCCACTGACTTTGAGACGAGGGAACCAGAGGTGCTTTAGCGCTAACAGATTTCCAGATTTTAGGACTCATTATTGGGGTACTCTATTAGATGTTCAGAGCTACAGTCATAGTACAAAGACCATTAAAGTCCACTTAAGGCAGGAAGGAAGGTGAATACGCCCAGCAAGCACAGGACTTGACTCAGGAGACCAGTGTCTGTGCCCTGTCTGAAACTTAAAGTCAAAATTGAGTTCTGTTGTCACGTGAGTTGTTGAAGCTTTGTTGCCTTAACCTATCCAATGACTCCTTCTAAGCCCCGTGACAGCACATAGGACTTACCTCCGACCCCTTTTGGATCAAGATCCGCAAACTTTTCTGCATCAACAAACAACGCTAAAGGTTGACCCCAGTGTCTGTATAATAATGCCAGAGGCTTCAGCCCAAGTGTCAAAATGTGAGGATTAGGTATGAGATCTAGACATCACATTGCAATGTCCCACCTGCATTGCTTCATTATAAATGTGTAAATGTCTGCATGCCCAGGTTACCCATATAGGTCCTCTGAAGAAAAATTAGTCCCAGGTAAGGGGGAGGATGATTAATAAACCCCATGTAAAGCTTGAGAAGGAAAAACTGACCACACAAGAACTCCCACCTGGAGCTCACAGGTGAGCCCCTAGTACTCATTTGCATGTCAGGCTCTAGTCAAAGAAACATGAGGCCACCATGTGGGCTAACCACCCACAAGGGTAGGTGTGCTGAATTGTGCACAGAAAATCGTAAAAGGATGTGGGACTTCTCAAGTGGGAAAGGAGCTGGGTAAACTGTAGTTCTCTGGAGCCAAACTCCAGGGTGGGAGTTAAACTGTCTCTTTTCTGGATGGTTGTCCATGGTTGACAAAGAGAAATTCATTGACTGCCTTCTCTGCAAAGCCTGCGAAGGTACACCTATCTCGATGTCCGTGAAATTATCTTTTCTTTTTACTGATCCCCCAAAATAATTTTGCTACAAATGATATATGATAAGCTTTGCATTAGAAGGATGGCAGGAGTATGTTTATGTATCCTAGCAGTGCATGCGCTTCTTGGTAACAGCCGTAGTTGCCGGGCATGTTGCCCGGCAACTACGTACATCTCAGACCAGACATAGTTAAGACCTGGCTTCAGTTTGGTCGGTGCAACCGACCTAAAGTCTGTCCTAAAGACTGGTATTAACTAAGACCAAGTAAGCATTTAGGACCAGTCTTAGTAAAGACCAGTTGGTGCTACCAGCTCCATGTCTTCAACCTTATTGAAGTTAATACTGGAGGGGGCATGAGTGTTTGCCTGTCCAGTCTAGATATACTTTGTGAATGAGCCTCCTTCAAGAGGGAATGAGTTGAGGTGGTATGTACATCTTATCGGGATTTGTCTCTGTGGAGAAGTCCAACCGAGAGATGACCCCTGGGTAGACCCAGAGCATGTTGGAAGGATTACATATCCTATCTGACTGGGGAATGTTTTGGGATCCCCTGGAGGGTGTTGCCGGGGAGAAAGATGTCTGAGCTGCTTTGCTTTGCCTGCAGCTGCAACACAGACCCAAATATGCTGTGAGAAATAGATGGATGGAGTTTTGCATCCCCTGTTTTCCCTTTCCTTCATTTTGGATCATCCATTTGATGAACTGTTTAAACTAACAATCCTTGATATTTGTGGCTGAGGTGAAAGAAAGACCTTTTTAGTCCTAAAACAAGAACTTCAATGAAATTCACTCACAAGAACTACACTTGAGGATGACTGACATCAAACTTGGATAAAAAGCATTTCACAGAAAAAGCATCTATTAATGTTTCAGTACCAGAAAGGTAAGGTGTTGCATTTCTTATAGTGAAATGAGATGCTGCTTGTCATGCAAAGAAACAAACAAGAGACAGCAGTCTGGACAATGAATACAGATTACATCTGAAATATTAGCACAGTTAATTAACTCCAAATCACGGTTGGGTAAACAGTGTAGCAGTTTTGGAATATCAGCCCCTAGCTTTGAATGAATGTGTCAAACTGACAGTAATTTCCTACCATTTCAAAATTTAATGGAAATATCTGAAACCGGCACAGGCGCTAGAATTAGAAGTTGTTTTATAGAAAGAAGATCAAGCAGGAAAAGGAAACACCAATACAAACACTGTGACACCACCTGAGACTCATAACTTTTAGTCAGATGTTAAAGTTTGCAAAGTTAACCCACTTTTTTCCCAGTAGTTTACTCAACTTGCATACTTTCAGAATTGAAACCCTCATTGAGCAGCATTTAAACATATATGAAAGAGAGGGAGGAAAACAGTCATTAAACTCTCTGGATTCTGAGAGCTGGCGAGTCATTCCCTGTAATGTTTTATTAATGCTGCCTCTTTGCCTGAGGGGTAAATGTTTCTTTTTCAGTGCCACACATCCACTTTAAGAAATCAATCATTCTGCTCACTAATGGCAGATCATCTGCACTGGCAGGCTAGCAACATCTTTTCAAAGCCCGTATCCCTGAGCTTTTGCACTCTGATCAGAAACTGCAGATTAAAGGAGAATAGCTCTGACGGACCGGGCTGAGGGGGATGAGGAACACAGGAGTGCGTGACTACAATAAGGTTGTCCTTCTTTCTACTGAGCAACTAGCAGTTCTGTGAAGGATATGTCAGCAATAATCACTAGATCCTGTCAAATTAATGTCTGAATTATCCTCAGAGTTTGGGGAGGCTTAATCTGAATCATGCTGGTACCCATTACATCTGATGAAAATGGTATGGGGAAAATATAACATTGGCTTAATCTTTTGGGCAGACTCCATCTGAGAGACTCCAGTTTTTGGAGGGTAACTGTTGTGAATAAGTCAGGTTAGAATATGTGTCCCTAAATTGACTTATAGAAGAAAATAACTTAAGATGCCTGATAACTACCTCACAGAAACTCTATTACTTAACTCATGTATTGTGCAATGTGCATCTACTGTTAGTATAGTGTAACTTAATAAATTTTTAACTCTACTTATTGCTGTATTTCACGCTGTATTGATATTTTGCAGTTTGCAGTTATTTGCATCTGTCACTTTCACTGTGGTTCTTGTGTGTTTCGAGCCGACCTCTGCATTAATCAGTGCACATTGTTTGCCTAATTAAATTGGTCATTTTAAACATTTTGGTTACTGTGTGTATCCTGTTGTGTTTTGTGCTGTCAGGCATGTGCCTAGTGTGTTTTGTTGTATAGAGCATCTGCTTTTCATGTGTTCTGTATTGTCACGATATTTATTGTGTCAGTCTGTTAATTGTAGGACCTCAATTTTATTTTTTGTAAATGATCAATATTATTGCACATTTTCCTTTTGATACAATTAATTAACTAAACCAATCTAAATGGCATCAGATGTGGTTCTGCCAAATGAAAGCGGTGACAAACATCATCGATAGCAGAGGTTCCCCCTTTATGAGTCATCGCTTCCCTCACGACCTTGCTCTTCCAACTTCTGACACAATGTAGAGATGCTGGATAAGATGTGAGGGTGGAGGAGGACACAAGCGTCATTTTTAAGTGACATCAGTTCCTTTGACGTGTTGCATAGCTTTTACTCGGCCACAAAAAGCTGAACTCTATTTTGTTGACATTGAGATGGTTATTTATGCAGCCTGTGTTTATGTGGGTAGTCCTTTAGAACCGCAGCCTTTTCTCCACTTTATTCTTTGCCTCCAATTGATAGAAATGACACAAATCGCCTTGATTGTTTAATGCGCAAGGTGCCATACATTTATTCTAGCCCCACCACTATTCATTAAGGACTGTGAATAATGCTCCATCAAATCATTATGTTTCATGTAATATAATGAATGAAAATAATGTTTCTAAATGTATTTCACACACTCAAATGCTTGTAGTCATTCATTAGTGAACTTATTCCTCAATTTTAAGTTGCTGTAAAACAGTAAGCAGTGAAGGGCTGCCCCGTTAAAGTCGAGATATTAATCATCAGTTGGAGACCCTTCACTCCACTAAGATTTTAAGTCGAGTCAAGTCGAGCAGTCGTTTTTTTTTTTTTTGCTAGCAGTGTGCTGTGCAGTGAGCTTCTGGGGACATTTTGGTCCTCAGATGTTGCTGCTAGGTTAACACTCCTGACTTTCACTACGCTCTTTGATACACTGAGCTGCGCACAGCCACACACTGTGCATTATAAGGCTCTGTGATAACATTATCTTATCTCCTTTGCTTAGTAGTGGAGAATTTACAGCTCACAGCAACTTAAGAGAGTCTCTAGCTTTTGTTTGATATTTAGAGTTGGCAAAAAAATGGTGGCATATTTGAATCCGTCGTTAGCAGCATTAGCTTGTTTACTATAATGCATGAATGCAGCTGTCGCATTGAACGCCCTGCTGAGCCCCGTTCAAACTGTAAAACTTTATATGGAATAGAAATGAGTCGTAGAATATTCATATTGAACTGCCAAATCTGTTTAACCCATAATGGACTAGCTCCTACCTAAAAATCAAATTCTCAATCCCCACTCATCATGAAGCAATGCTTGGTCAGTGACCTTACAAGTCAAACTATGACACTCTTCCAAGGTCAGATTTGTACGATAAGGGATACTGTGTCAATTTACGCTCTTTACATGGATTATGTCTTTTTAAAATAAACTTCAATTTTCATAGTTAATGTGCATTTTCTGCTTCTTAAATAAAATTAGAGTAGTAACTTCACTGACTTTTGGATTCACATTTGACAAGAACAGCGATCTATTGGTTGAAAGCCCATTGTTTGTTCAACCACTACTCCCACCTGCCTTTTGGGGAGTTTCTCAATTTTTATACAACAGTAGTTTTTGAGAGCATGAAAAAATGCCGCCGCCCTGTGGTTCTCATACTGCCGCTAAAGGCCTCTGACCAAGCATTGGCATTTGACAAGTTGGGATTTAAGACCGGGTTGATTTCAATATGGAGAACAGCCAAGAAGACAGCCTGCTCTCTGTTGTCCAAAATTTCTTACCACCACCATTGTCTACAAGTGCAGATTTTAAAGAAAAAAAAAACCTAAAAGACGAAATGGTGTAAGACGACAATAAGGTAGCTGTTTTTGGATTGAGGCCAAAAATGTCAGAGCTGAGATCTGAAAGAGAGACGCAGGCTCATCCCTTGCATGGAGCTGATGCATCTCATAGGTAGGCGTTTATCGATATGCACTCTTGGATGCTAAATTTGTATACACCCTAGAGAAAGGATGAGTTGTCAACATTTTTTTTCATCATTTTCCAAGAAATTACTCTAAAATACCACTGAAAAAAACAGCAAAGCACTTTTTTTGTCAGTGTTGAACAGATTCTCGCATACAGCTGGTGATCAATGCAATAATTAATTAAAAAAAACTTATTTTGATTTCATGTGAACATAAAGCACATTAGATACATTAAAAATGCTTTTCATTCAGAAAATTAGAGCTGCGATCTACACTGCAGTTGGTTCTGCTTTCATCACTTTACAGTCTCAGTTAATGCCTTTTAAACGATTAACAAAGCATCATATTCATTCATTTGTTTTGTATTAAATTATTCATTTATTCATTCAATTGTATTCCCGAATTGGCTTATGTTGGCCCTGAGTGACGGAAGTCATAAAACCACCGTGGGGTTTGACAGGTGGCTGATAAATTAGTGTTAAATTGTTGACGAAAGGGGGGAGTTTCCCCTGTGGTGCCTCAGTGACATCTACATAACTCGTCCTCACTGACACGCTATCCTTTCTGTGCAGGGAACCACCAGCAGGACAGTGACAAAGACATGATTCCCCTCCGGCTTCTCACCCACAAAAGTGGCAACTGTGTTTGTTGGGCTTGACCAAGCCAGAGGTACTGCCGCTGGGAGTTGCACACCGGGTCTTTGAGGGTGAAGATTTGCCCTTGTGCTGCCTGTACACTTTCAGCCCTATAGCTTGATTGTTGTGAAAGGTGTAGTTAAGCTTACATCTGATACATGCAAGCACAGGGCCACCTACAACCACAAAAACTCTCAGGCATCCATAGAAGGACCCAGATTAGCTGCCAGCAGCCCATTTCCTGCGTGTGCGGAAGATTCAAGACAGAAAATGCCAAACACATGTTAAATGCTTTATTAACACAGACATTCCCAACAGTAATAATACCTTACAGCAGGGATATTCAACTTGGTTTGTTTGGGGGCCACTTTTGCTGAATGAAAGGAGGCCAGGGGCCAGTCCCAGCAGCTCCATACATGTTTTAGGATTTTAGCACGCTCCTAAGGTTTTAGGACATTTCTAGGCTTTTAGGACATTTCTAGTATTTTAGGACATACCTAGAATTTCACGACATTATATGAATTTTAGGACGTACCTAGGATTTTAGGATATTTCTAGGATTCATGAAATTTCTATGATTTTAGCACATTTCCAAAACCTTAGGCTCTTTCTGGGATTTTAGGACATTTAAGGAACTTTAGGATGCTTCTGGGCTTTTAGGACATTTCTAGTATTTTAGAACATTTCTCGGATTTTAGGATGTTTCGTGGAATTTAGTGCATTTCGGGGATTTTAGGTTGTCTCTAGGCTTTAATGACATTTCTAGGCTTTCAGGGCATTTCTTTTTTTAATTTCATTGTACATGTTACATGTTACAATGACAATAAAGACCTTTCAGGACCATTTCAGAAATTCTGGGACATTTCTAGGATTTTAGGATGTTTCTAGGCTTTTAGGGCATTTCTAGTATTTTAGGACATTTCTAGGAGTTTAGGACATTTCAGGACTTTTAGGACATTTCTCAGATTTTAGGATGTTTCTAGGATTTTAGGACAGTTCTAGGATGTTGAGACATTTCTAGGATTTTAGGATGTATTTAGGGTTTAAGGACATTAGGGGCTTAGCTAGGACCTCAGTGGGGGTGTATGGCAGATCCTCTACTGGCACTTTCATCAACTATTTTGATGGTGTTTTATACACTCTGGCAAATTATACTAAAAATGTGTTGTGAGAAGCATTGCAGGGCATGGGATATATGTATGGTAGGGTGGATTCAAAACAAGTTGGTCCACTTTTGATCACACTTTAATATGAACTTCAGTAAACCATCTATCCATCTGTTCCCTAAACCATTAAACATTACATAGTTTGATGAAAACAGGAAAAAAGAAACAGCTTGGCATCATTAAACTAAAATGAAACTGAAACTTCTTATCAGTACCAATTTGTGAGTTCTACCATAAAACACAGCTTTTCTCTGTGTTATTATCTGCTTTATTGGCTAGATAAACTATCTATTTTTAGTCTTTCAGTTCCTGTTGAAATCCCACAGCCCTCCTGCTGATTTTTTTCCCTTTTTTTGCAATTTAAAATCTCTTTCTGATATTCTGGTACAAAGAAGTGTGCAGGCACCATGGCAACAAAAAAAAAACATTCTTGGTCATTTGCTTGCATTATGAAAGCTTGCCCTGAAACCAGCGCTGTACCGCAGTATATTCAGGCAAAACCTGTCTGGCAGACTTCCCTGGCTCAGTTCACGCAACACCAAACAACAGTGCAGAACATGCAGAATAGCCACAGAGCTAACCTTGACCGTAGCTGCCACCGTGGGCGGCTGATGGAGGAGCGGGGGAGTGGAAGAGGAAGAGGTCATGAACTGCCCCTCCGGTACTAAATGGATAATTCAACTCTATTCCACTAAAACACCTACTGGAGCCAGGAGGCAGCAGAGTTTGTACAATACCTCATGCCATCAACAACATAACAAGCTCCATCACCTCTTGGAATAAAGGAATGAAATGGTGAGCACATAAACACCTCCTACCCCCACTTTCTTTTCTATTACTTATTTCTACCGTTCCCTGCCTGTAGCTCGATACAATCCATCATCTTCAGCTGCAGCTGAGTCTCCTCTGGTTCCATGAGTGCTTTGTGCACCATATGGCTTCCCTAACAAAACATTTCTCCTTTCCGAATCCAACTTTCTGGGTCTATTCTTTTGACCTCTTGTTATTAATAGACAAGATACAGAGCGAGCCACTTAGGGAAATGCTCGCTTTGATACCACACGAATTAAAAATGACAGCAGAGGCTGAACAAACACAGGATAATAGGATATTTTCTATCTGTCCTTGCCTCCTACTGTGTTTTCATTTAGTTTTCATATTACCTACAAATTACACTTTGCTATACAAATTGTCTATGTTTTATAACTCTGGCTTTTGCACTCCAATTGGTAGCTTCAAATACTGGAGGTCTGGCAATTTTAGATTTGCATGTATTTGAAGTTGCTCTAAATACAAAATACATAAGCCAAAATTTAAAAGTAATGCTCCAGAGAGGAACTCTTTATCCAGTCAAGGGAAGAAAACCAAACAGTTATTTGTGCATTATTGAAAGAAGTGTTTTCAGGGAGGACACATTGTTTATTAACTTGTGAGCAGAATTCTGTGTTTGAGGGCTGTTTTTAGTTTGGCGATGCAAGTCATGAAAGACATTTCAGTATATTGACGTGTACATAACCAATGCTCAGAAATATAGCACTAACAAGATACAAGTTATGATTACTTTTTTCAATGACAGGTAGTATAATGAATTACAATTTTAGTAATAAGCATGAAGGTTCTGGGTTCAAACCCAACGGCCAGCTTGGGCCATTCTGTGTGGAGCTTCCACGTTTTTTATGTGTCAATGTGGATTTTCTCCAGGTTCTCAGGCTTTGTCCCAGAGTTCAAAGACATGAAGGTTTGGTTATTTGGTGACTCTAAAATTGCCCATATGTGTGTGTGTCAGGCTGTTCTCGTGCACTGTTTGTACCTATGCCTATAAAAAGTACTGCGACAAAATTTGTATATAATCCACGCAATCATGAGTTGTTAATTCATATACTGTATATCCCAGAAAATCAGGAAGGCTACAATGATGTGACC